>NC_143251.1:26140000-26765000 GCF_984573655.1 Nuphar pumila
GGAGCATCACCCTTGCATATACCGCAGTTAGACCTGATATAGCAAATGTCCTAGAAGTGGTTTTCTACCTACACTACCGTGCAATTGCGATTAAACCACACCACGAAGCATGCAATTATAACGAAAGCAAACAAACTGTCAATCACACACTTGAAACAATAGGGTTATCTTGACAATAAGCAAACTAGATGCACGATCACCTAAGTTGGTTACCCTAATTAGGTAGGTCGGGCAGTAAAAATAAGATAGTTGTAGGGTTAACACACAAGCATGGTTCTAACAATCCTAGTTAATTTATGAAAGCAAACTAACAATCCTAACATAAAGAAAGAAATTAAACTAACAATCCTAAATAATTAACAAAGGCAAGCTAGCAATCCTAAATATACGTGAACGAACACTAGGCAATAAAGTGAATACCTAGCCTTATGCGTCGTACCTTAGCAACGACACCAAAAATTTGGTGTGATTTTGATTTTAAAATATATTTTTCAATAAAAAGCAAGTGTAAACCGTACACCAAATTTCAATAACCGGTTCGCATACTAAAGTGGTGAAGTCTGGGTCGAATCCACATGGAACGAAGTAAGACTACGTATTCCACTCAATTCACACTTTTTTATTGCCTTAAAATAAAAAAATGTGTGAAAGCAATCGAGTACTAAGCCTATTACAAGTGTCAAGCAAAAATTAATACAACTCGATTTAAAACATGGCTTAAGGCCCTACTTAACTAAGTGAAATAAAAATAGAAATGAATACAAATGAGAACAGCCACTCAATGTCCTTGTCACAGTTATGTACGCAAGAGGGCTACCTTCACCTGTAAAACACTGCAAACACAAAAAGAAAATAAACTTGCTTGCGCAAGAGTTAGTACAACCTAACCTAATCTAAACCTTAGATGCTAAATGCAGACCTATATGCACACTAAGTCAAAGAAAATGCATACCTAAACAACTCTAAAAACAGACGTAAATGTAATCCAAGATGGTAGGACACGACTATGCATAGGGTTTAGTCCAACACAATGACTAGACCGCACTACCGGCTAGACTCGAGCCTAGCTGGCTGGACCGATTTTATAAATAGATGAAGTCTGATTTTCTGACAAAAATCAGCGTATGGTCTACTATAACATACGTGGTTAGACCTCAAAAATTCTGTTGGGTCTGCTTTGAACCTCTACTAAAGTGAAAAGACAAATCTGCCCCTTTCTTGCGCTAACCGATTGGGTCGAGTAGATTAGATCGACTAAGTGGATGCACAAACCAAACTTAATCTAATTAAATGTATGACAAACTTGAACCAATGCTTGAACTGACTCTAGACAACCTAAAAATAACTTGAGATGGAATAAAAATGAAAGAAAACACTGAAAATTGACTCGGGTCAACCGACACCTAAGCTCGTGCATTAAGCCTAATTGAAACTATGTTATCCTGCGACAGACCCAAAAAACTCGGTCTGTTAAAATCTATGCCACTGACTGCTCCAAGTAGTGATGGTCGCAAAATTTTAACTATAGGTTCATGTGTTTGTCAATGAGCTACAACCCCAAACTTGGCTCGATTTGACCAAAAAATGAGCATAAAATGACGTTAACAGTGTTGGTTGGATGGATTCCTAACAGGTTCTGACAGATTGGTTTGTGACATCTAAAACTCCATGCTCTGATATCAAACAAAATTCTGAAAAAATTAGGATATAAAGTAGACAAACAAGACTTCAATATAAAAGAAAAAATTAGAAAAAACTTAAAAATTGTAAGAAATATGCTCTTCACAAGATCAGCCTGATAGATCTTAATTGCGCCTGGCATCAGGGATGCCCCTCGACTTTTGGACTTTATAAGTCCAGATCCAGTGGATGAAATCATACAAAAATTTAACATAGACCAGTTGGATGTGTTCTCTGCAACATATCCAAAAATCAGATTAATCGAAGATCGAAAACTGCCTGAACCTGGCCATTTTCGATTGAATAAGCCTGTTGTGGATCTAGAAACTAGATTTTGTATTTGGGTGATTTTGATCTGATCTGGAATGGGTTTCTTCTCAAAAAAATCACAGAATGTCAAGGACAACTTTCTCTAGTGAAAAGGGATTTTTAATGGATTTTTAAGTCTATAAAAAACTGTCAAAAATTGCAGACAAAGAGAAATGGATGCAAGATGTTAATCCTACCGTAGTGGCGATTTTTGAGTTGCAGCATTGGAGGGGTTAGGCTGGCCAACATCTTCGACTTCACCTCAGACGTAGAAGAGGGTTAAAGAAGAGAATAGACAGAGTAAGAAACACAAGACTTACTGGAGAGGCTGGTGCTCAACCTAGAACAGAGGAGGAAGAGGGCAACTACAATAGGAAAAATTGATTTATGCAAGAGGAGAATGAGGTTCTCTTCTTTCTCTGAAGCTTTTATTTAGAAGGCGCTATTTTGGTAGATCTGGTTCACCACTTGCCCCTTCTGAAACATGCATAAAAGGGAAACAATGAGGAAATAAGAAAATTAAAAGGAAAATATTTGATTTATACGTACTTTGCATCTTTCATGATTTATTGAAAATCCAGACCTTAGTTAGGTCATACGCTGGTGACTTAGATGTTTACGTAAAAGCAATTTTGAGCAAATACAAAACTTTTTTAATAGGGATTTCTTCGCCAAACAATATTTTGAATGAGGCAGGACATTTGGAATTGCTTTGGCAATAGGGATCAGTCATTATTTGTACATTATTTGTATGCTTATTATAGCGCAACTATATTTAGTAAAAATAGGAGCCTGTGCATATGACAGCGCAACGACAATATAAAATGCGTAAGAAAGGCTCGATGGGTGAAACCACACATCGACTAAGTAAATTGTGTAAAGCAGAAACTTAGGCACATATAGCGCTATGACAATACAAAATGTGTAAGCAAGGCCCGGTGGGTGAAATCACACATTGGGCTAAGTAAATTGTGTAAAGCAGGAGCTTAGAGCACATATAGCATGACGACAATACAAAATGCATAAGCAAGGCCCGATAGGTGAAATCATGTATCAGGCTAAGTAAATTGCGTAAAGCAAAAGCTTGGGCGCATATAACACAATGACAAGACAAAATGCGTAAGCAAAGTATATGTATATTTTTACATATATATAGTAGATAAGAAATTAGCTGCAAGGATATGTGCTTGGACACCGAAGCAAGATTATGATGCCCTAGTGAGCGTAATCCAAGGATTAAGACTCTATGACACTTAGTTCACCGTAAATATCAAGAGATAGTTGCAAGGCTACACGTGTGGACATCAAAGCAAGCTTGTGGTGCCCTAGAGGGCATGAAGCAAGGATTAGAACTAGATATTATTTTAGAAAGGTATACGAAAAGAAAAATCTCATCATACACAATAATTATTTAAGCAAATAACTTGAAAGAGAGGGAACAACATGCAAACCTTCCAAGATTCAAAGGTGGCGGGTTAATACAACGTTTGAGGCGCTCATAGGTCGTGGCTGGCATGTCCTTACGTTCGATACAGTTACAACCAAGAGTGTCTCTTGCAGAACTTGTCTGCACAGTGAAATGACCAGGTTTATGTCAATGACAGATTGGACCTAGTTTAGGTCTAACTGGGTTTGAACCTACCTCAAGTGGGCTAGAATATGTTAGATGGGTTAGACCTAGTCAAGAAAAAGGTAGAGGAGGTCAACCAGTTAGGGTTAAGGGGTCTTGTCCCAACTTGGTTTACTCTATGTTAGGTGGGTTCAAGCTCACCTCAAGTAGGCTCAGTCTAGGTCAAGTGGGCTTGACCTAGGCTTAGACCAAAATAAAGAAACAGAGACAAATGCTAACCTGGTAGGTCAAGTTGACTTGACCAAACTGGGCTCAGGCTAGGCCAAATAGGTCCAACCTCACTGTAAGTGGGCTTAGTCTAGGCTAGAACCAATAGAGAGGAGAGAGTCTAGAGAGAGAAAATGTAAAGAGAGGGGGGTGATTTTTAATAAGGGTTCTCCTACTATTTATAGAAGAATTTATGGATCTTAGATCCAGGTGTGTTCCGGTTTTGATCTAGTGCACCTGATCCAAGATCCAAACTTAAAGGCAAAGTAACATAATGACATCAATGTCCCTATAGGGCCCACTTGATATTTTCATGAGATATTTATGTGGGCCCCACTTGTTATTTTCATGATATATTTATGTGGGGCCCATAAGATATTTTTGTGAGATATTTATATGGGGCCCACAAGATATTTTTATGGGGCCTGCAAATTTTCAGAGTTTTGTTAATATTTTTCATGAAAAAAATATGAGTTCACCATTTTCTTTGTCTCGACGAGATAAAGCGAATTGGCTCCACGAAATTTCTTAATTTTGTTCACCGAGTAAGTTACAACTCTTTGATTATTTGATCGTATATCCCTGAGAATATATACATCCTAAGTATAATTGGTTCTACAAAATTCATTTATTTTGCATTCTGGGTTAATACAATAAATTTACATAAAATATCTCTTATTTTTATTCAGAATTTTTACTAAAAAATTATGAGTCTTACATTAGCAAATTCACTTGTACAAAAGGTAAAAATGTTTACATAAAGTCAAGAATCGACAATTTTGGACATGACATGGATTTTGAGAAATTAGTAAACATTTTAAAAAATGTACCAGTTTTTAATGATAGTACGATCATTTTATTTATTCTTTCTACTGATAGAAAACTTAACCTAAAAATAATTATGGTTGGATGATTCTTTGATGTAACCTTGAATTCGAGGTTAGAAGAAGCTCTACTTCTACCAACTACTATGTAACTAAAGACTAAAACTCAAATTTAATGGAAAATAAATAATTAAATTGAAAGAAAATACTCCAAATTTATTCATGAACCAACCATCTACAAATCCACATATAAAATATTTATAAGCAACTAATGAAAACCCTAATTTTATGATGAATTTTGGATAGATCTGATATATAAACAAAACCCAAACAAACTAATAAATTTTTTTGGATCCACAAGTGGATTCTGCACCTGGATTCCCTTCCTTCATGCTCCTGCATCATTCTAATTGGAATATACCCTGGGGTAATGATCCCCACACTTAAATGGATTGAATTGTGTATAAGATTGACTTGTGTTCTTTACCTTAGTTTGATATATTGGTTAATGATCTTCTAAGTTTTAAAACTATCACCATCACTTGCAAGGCTCTATTTGGGAATTGATAGCTAGGATGGCGATTTATGCATAAACTCCTTTCAACTACCATTTACAAGACATTGCTTAATATCCTTTTCAAAAGTTTCTATAGGAAATGTCATGGAATCCATGAGCTAGTTATATACTTGGCTCATTTGTTATTTTCTTGATATTTACACAGAGAAACCACCCCCAAGGATCAGAGACCAAGTCATGCTAGCTTTGTCTATTGTACTTATGGTCATTGTCCTAGCAATATAAAACTTTGCGGGCTTACCCCTTGCTCGAGGGAGTCGCCACGCTTTTGGCCAATTTGTTATTGTTCATCAAATTTTTTAAATTGTTGATCACATGCCTACTCATTTCTCTTCCTTGTGTCTGTCAAACTGAAGGATGAAGTAATGAAAAGATGCAAAATGAAATATATAAAATGGGTTTTAATAGACTTTTTGCTTTTATTTATAATTATGACCCTCGTACATATGTTGAACATGGTAAGTTTCTAGAAATTAGACACCTGGATCATGTTTTTTAGTTTAAAAAATGATTTTTTGAGCCTCTAAATTTTATAAAAATTTTAAACCATTGATTTTTAAACCTTATAAAATTTTATTCACCAATCCTTATAAAATCAAACATTATATCACATATATATTTAGTTATGACTTTGTCAGTGCCCAAACTTCAAGTTATTCAAGTGCAAGAGATAGAAACCTGATAGTTGGTGTTGTCATCTATTATGCATACATTACTAACATCATTGAAGGTGAATATAGTGAAGATATGTTATTTGTTCTATTCAAGTGTGAATAGTATGATATCCTCAATCATCATCCAAAAGAAATAAAGAAAGATAAATTTGGTTTTACACTTGCCAACATAACTTGAGTTACATGGAGGACAAACCCTATGTGTTTGCATCTCAAGTAGAATAAAACTTTTATGTGCAAGATCATACTATTATATATTGATAGGTTATTATTAGAACAAAACCATGAAATTTATTTGATATATGCAACAAAAAGGTAGGTGAATTGCATGACATGAATGATGATGCACAATAACCACATTGAGGTAGTGAACCACATGCTATTGATGTTGTTCAAAGTATAAATGGCGATGTTGATATAAATTAAGTCATGACAAATATCACTGCAACAAACATTGAAAGCCCAATTGACACACCCATAGGAGAATGTCTATATGATAGTGGTAGGTTTTCATTTATTTGGTAATATGTTTGTGCTTTTTGTGATATTCATATTTTTATAATATATTGATTGAATGCACCTTAAATTAGATTTCTTTTTAGTATAAGTTAAATTTTAGGGCTTTGCATATTAATCCATATTTTTGCAATTTTCTTAATGAATGCATGTTAAATCTAATTTCCTTTCTCATGTATAATTTAAATTTTAGGGGTTTTGCATTATAAATCATATTTTGTAATATATTATTGAATGCATGCTTATTTTGTTATAAATATTGATAACTTATTGTTAAATTTTAAATGGATGCTTCTATATGTGTATCATTAGAAGCATAAGTTTGACATTAATATGTATGGCCAACCCATAGGGTAAGATGCACAATAACTAAATTGCTTTGTAGAAATAATCACACGAGATCCTGACCACACAGCTTTACTTTTTTTTCCTAGCATGTATTGCTAGATTCTTACAAGAATGATGCTTGAACTTTAGTGTTGGTATATATATTTCTTATATATGTATATAATATATTTTGTAATTGTAATATTTATTCATTCAACTATATGTAAGATATGTATTGTATTTGCAGGAAAAGTTTGGCATTCTTGAGATGATGAAAGCATACGTGTTGAAAGAATGTGCAAAAGTCTAAGGAAACTTTAGGTGCGAGCTTAGGAAGAGCCTCAAGCAACATAGTACTCTTATTGAGCTATAAAATTGTTTGTATATTTGAAATAAAATATTTTTTTATTAGTTATGTCTAACATATTAATTCATGAATTTTCTCTAATATTCTATGTTTTTAAGTTCAATTATGAATGTTGGAGTTATGGAGGGTTAAAGAAAGAAATATATATAGTTGTGTGTGTACGTATACTTTAAATATTATATTTTTTGCATGACTTCAAATATGAATGTTGGAGTTACATAGTTCAAATGTGAATATTAGAGTTATGGATATTCATTATTGAATGAATAAAATGAATGAAATGGATGATAAGCATAATTTAGAATGAATGAGAAGTATGAACTACTTCAAGTTAACTCAATGAATAAATGTATATATGACATGCTTGTTTTGGTGATGAATGAATGAATGATTATAAGAGTTGGTTTATATTGAATGCAAAAAATGAACGTATGTATGAGCATGTTCATTTATGAATGAATAAGCAGGTTCATTTTGAATGAATGAAATGAATGAATGTATGAACTAATTCATTTTTAAATGAATGGATACACGTATGAGCATATTCACTTTTGAATGAATGATTGAATGTATGTATAATGAATGAATGTATGTATAAGCAGATTCATTTTCAAATGAATGAATGAATAATTGTAAGAGTTGATTCATACTGAATGCAAAAAATAAATATATGTATGAGCATGTTCATTTTAGAATGAATGGAATGTCCAAGCAAGTTCATTTTGAATGAATGAAATGAATAAATGTATGAACTAGCTCATTTTTAAATGAATGAATACGTGTATAAGTAAGTTCATTTTAGAATGAATAAATGAATGTATGAGTAGGTTATACATGAAAAAAATTAAATTAACGAAAAACTATCACTTAAGCTAAAAAATACCAAAAAAGGTTTTTTGTGTGTGTTTTTTTAGCACCAGAAAAAACCTTTTTGCACTATTTTAGCGCTAAAAAAGGCTTTTTTTTTGCTATTTGAGTGTTAGAAAAGGCTTTTTCTGGCACTAATTTAGTGCTAGAATATACTTGTTTTTTCTGGCGGTATTTTATTGTCAATAAAAACACATTTATTGGCACTATGCATCAATACTAATAAATGTATTATTGGCAACACTTTTACTGGCAAAACTACCGGCGCTAGGCATACTTTTATTGGCACTAATTTAGCCCTAGTAAAGATCGGATTTCTTGTAGTGTAAAAAAAAAAACCGTCATAAAGTGCATCTACAATGAACTATGTCTTGATGCGAGTTTTAGACATGAATTGGCAAACTTTTTGAAAAATAAGAGACGAGAGCATACACTTTTTCTTTTTCTTTATTTTAATTAATTTAAAATGTTCTTTGATATTTTAATATATAAACATATATTTATGATTGAAATTTAATATTACTAAAACTATTAAAAATAATAAAATATTGTCTGTAATATGTCATGAGCGTATCATCGGCCATATGCATGAACTGGAATAGATCAATTTAAGCGTTTCTGCACACGGGTCTAGTGGACTCTCTTTGAAGCATGAAGGAATGCCAGAGGGAGGTGTTCATTGTCCAAGCATAAATTAATAAAAATGTTTCATTTATTTAAAATGATTGGTAAATCTTGTTCTCATGTAAGTGGGGTTGAGCCCAGTCTTCTTGATCATAGGTTACAAATTTTAGATAGCAATGGGAAAAGAATTCAAGAAAAGGAATTTATTTATTTAAGTGGAATCAAGGTAACATCCAAGTCGTTGTAGTATAGTGGTGAGTATTCCCGCCTGTCACGCGGGTGACCCGGGTTCGATCCCCGGCAACGGCGATTATTCCTTTTTTTATATTTCTAAAAATTGTACCTTCGTCTGGCAAATATATTCTTTGAATAAAGTTATCCAACTATTTTAATGTACCTATTGTATCTGAAGCCGGAAATAAAAAGAAAGTTTCTTATCTTGAAGAGCTTTATTCTTGAGATGCGTCAAAATCAATGTTTTTTTATAGAGAAAGCTGGGGTTAGGCAGACCCTTAACAGTTATACAACCATGTACACAATTGGGATTCGAACTTACAACATCCCAACACAATGCTACGTGCACTAACTGCTCCTGCCAGACTAGCGGAACCCCTGTTGGTGCGTCAAATTCAATGTTACAAAGATAGGTATTGGCATTTTCTTAAAGTTCATGATACATTAAAAAAGTAATACTATTTTTTTGGAAAATTTTAAAGAACATAAGGATTAAAAACATATTAATTATTGCATTAAAATCATGATATCTTAGAATATAACAAATCTTCTCTGATTTTTCACTTCCTGAAGATGTCCTGATGTTTTCCAGTAGGGTTGAAATAACATTGGTAGCATCACCACCATGTTTTTATTAATGTAGGACAGAGAAAACGCCATTGAAATCATAGGCCTAGTTGTGTTGGCTAAACCTGCCCTACCCGGGCCAAAGAGGGCACCACTATGTTATTCAACAAACTATGACAAAATTTGATTAATTTGCTAACTTTTTTTTTTATATATTTACACCGAGAAACCGCCCCAAGATCAGAGACTTAGCCGCATTGGCTCTACCTGCTGTACTCATGATTAGTGTCTTAGCAGCATAAAACTTCATGGGCTTACTCCTTGCCTTCAAAGAGTCGACACGCTTCGGCTTACGCACGGGGTGATGCCCATGAGATTTGAACTTAGACCACTTGCCCAGCAGCCTAGGCCCCATCCCACTATGCTAAACCCCTTTGGAGCGATTAACTCATGGGTAACTACAATCAATAAACCTTATCTTTTTTTTTGGAGAATCTCTGAAAGTCATAAAAGAAAGGAAAATAAAATAGGTTAATGCTAAGACCAAATCATGATATTTGAAAATATTGCAAACTTCTCTTCATTTTCCCTTTTCTGAAAATATCTGGATAATTATGACCACGATCAAAATAGCCTTCACATCCAATTGGCATGAGGCACCACCATGTTATTGGAACTCTACGAAAAAAACTTGGTCAACTTTTTGACGTAATAAGGAGAAACCACCGTTATGGTTTAGATGTCTCCTACAGGCTGAAAGGTGTCATGTTACTGATATATATATATATATATATATATATATATATATATATATATATATATATATGTGTGTGTGTGTGTGGGCGCGCGCTTTTATAGTGGTACACATGATTTACATAGATCTAAGCTCCAAAAGCAAAATCCTATGGATGATGTTTAATTAGCATATACTATTTATTGCTTTCATGTGTTAAAGTCGACTCAAATATGACGTTTTTATAACATTTTAAAACTATATCCATATTTTCATGAATTGTGATCTGTTGATTTTCATGGGCTCAAAAATAAAATCTTATGATGTATTAAACATGATAAAACTTTCTAATATAGTAAATAAATCATGCTAAACACATGTACAGTTAGATTTACCATTTGATGGCAAGATCTATGCAAACAAGAGTGTATACCAACGTATGGTATCATAATATAGAATCGCTGTATATATAAGGCGGTAGTTACTAACTACTTTTCTAGCTAACCTAGCTTTTGAAGGGTTTTTTCATGTTTTACTTAAAATTATGAGTCATTTTTCTTTTTATCCTTTTCTAATAACTTACACCTCATGTTTTCCCCTCATCTTCTTTGTGGCTCCCTTGATTATTATCCAACACCAGCTAGAGTGATTATAGATGTGTAAGCAGTTTCCGCGAACCCGGCTGAGTCACTCGATTTGTCCTGAGATGAAGGAATATCTGAAAAAAAACTACTGTTATGGTTTGGACATCCCCTTATGAGCCACGAGGTGCCACACTGACTGTAGACTTAAGTGTTCACAGTGTAAAAAAACTCTATGACTACTCCCTATGCCCACATTCTGACTTGAGTAGCTGTAAGAACTTATTATGAACCTTTACAACCCTACTCAGCTATGCACTTCCTAATCTTAAAACAAAAAAAAAAACTACTCGACTGTTCCCCACCAACTCCAGGGATGCAAACAGGTCAGATCTGGAACAACTAAATACATGGGGGAGTTGGATTGGATCAGATCTGGAACAGCCAGAAATTGCGAAAGCTTCATCCTAGATCCAACCCATTTGCGTAGTTCCCCTCCCCAATCTAGTGGCCACTTGGTGAAAGAGAATTATGGTGTAGGGCAATGTGTGAGGAAAATTATGACGTATGATTTGGTATACCTCTTCAGACAGTGAAAGAATATTCTTTTCAGAATTTCTATTTGCCATCTTTTTTTAGTGGCTAGACAGGTAGGTGGGAAGACACATCCTACCAATACATTCAATCTACTAAAGTATGCATAAATAATAGCTCAGTGCCTTATCTTATATATTAACATATTTTAGCTTGCTGAGCAAGAGTGTTATGTACACAAAGACATCCTATCGTATGAAACTAAATACCACTCAAAGAGCAACTCATCTATAAGACCAATAACTTGAGGTGAGGTGTAATGGACTTTCTCCTCTTGTGCATTCATATCATTGAGTTAATTCTTTCAAATGCACATATGAAGTGATTCGTAAATGGACATAACAAATATTCTTTGTTTTTTTTTAAAGAATAACAAATATTCATAGCATATTGGTGTGATGAATTGCTAATAACATGCATCATGATGTAATCATATTTAGACTTGAGTCCCTTTATTCTATTCATATTATGTGAATTGATATATTGAGATTAGCATGCATAACCCCTTAAATATCAAAAGTAACGGCATGTAGTAAGGGCTACTTGGTTTGTGATCAGAGTGTAGTCACCATGGAGAGTGGGTCATCAGTGATTTAACGTTGTGAAGACTCTATATCATTGCGTGCTTAGTATGAGATAAGTGTGAACCCTAATATCATCTTGAAATTAAAAAGTGAGATCATTCGTGATCATTTTACGATATCACTCGTGAGAGAACGAGTGAAGTATGAGCTTGAAAATGTAGTTCAATGTGATGAACTTAATTTATGACTTAGGATTATATTCAAACAATATTTGAGACTCTAGATGACTATGAATGATTGAGAACTATCATTGTTAGGATGTAGCATGAACCATGTCGAGATTGAAATTGAGTTTGACCTCCTTACTAGCTACAAGTGGAGTCTCTTTTTGTTTCACTATAGTGCTTGGTGGTCTGGGATTGAAAGTGTATGGTTCATTGTCTAGCCAACGTGTAAAATTAAGGTATTCTACGGCAGTTGCTATGCCCATGGATGGCTATGACCAGTATAGCCGACATAGAGTTAGTATGGTGTAACAGAGTGTTTGATAGAGTTAATGAAGGATAATTAAAATATACAAACTTATGTGGTGCGCCAAAAACTAAACTCATACTAGGAGTTTAGAGCCCACTACAGTTGTAAGTTAAAGTCTTTATTTACTTATAACTATTCCTTAGGGTTATAGACTCACCCCCCTTTATAATTGCAACTATAGGTTCTAGGCACACTAGCATAGGCAGAACGTGATCAACTACTTCTTCTTCAGCAGAGCACTTGGTAGTTTTTATTTTTCTTGTCATTGAACATTTATGTATTTGTTATTTCTTATGTTATAAATGATGGACATTGTGAAAGAAAGTGAATTATTGAAAAAAGAATGGAAAAAAATTGTAGCCATGTTTTTCCTGTGTGAACTCTGTATCATTTTCCTCTGGTAAGTAATACCAACCAAACATGAACTCTTAAAATCCCAGATCAGGGTGTTACAAATACACTTTGGAGATCCACCTTCAATCAAATATCGGATCCAAATCTGATCCATTGACATCCTAGGAGAAAAAGGCTACCAACATAGTGACCCCGAAAAAAGGGCCATGAATTCTCTGATGATTTTCAAATTTTTCACTTAAGTTTTTAAGGAAAACCTTGTCAAAACTGAACATATTTCAAAATTTCAATAATAACCCATTGAAGAAAAAGTTTAAAAATATAAAAAAAAAGAATAAAAATGAAAAGCATGTGAAAACAACAAATAAAAAATCCCCAAGATGCAATAAAGAATACAAATATTGCTATATATTTATTTAAATGATAAAATCACAATGTTTAAAATAACATTGGTTTTTCCCTTTGATTGGCTACACCCTAGACAAAAGCCATCCCTGCAACTATCTGAAACAAATCAAATAATCAATCTAGAAGTGTAGAGATGAGGTTAGTCCATATTTCTTCAAGAATGGATTTGATTTTGCTAGAAAAGATAAGACAAAGAATGAATTTTAGAGACTAACCCTTGATTTGTGAATGGAAGTCTCTAATGTCACAGGAATGATGTTGCTTCTGTGATTTGGAAAAGCACAAGATCCCATTTGCCCTAATATGAGTGACACTTCGTTGTTTGGGGCTACAGAAAATTTTAGTGCCCAGTAAAATTGCTAGCAAACTGCTATACTGCCGATTACATTCCCTCAGGTCATTGGTATAAGTTATAGAAGTGAGTAGTCCCTTGGATCAAGAAAAACACGAGAAAGAACATTCAACAAGTATCCACAATGAACAGGGGCAAATTTTTCTAAAGCAGTTTTAGAATCCCAAACACTTAAACACCAAAGTTTTTATAAAGTTAAACAATAATTAAAAATTATTTTTTTAATTAGTAGATCTCAAATGACTAATCACAATTCATCTATATAACGACAAAATAGATAATACCACTCTCAATAACCTTGTGGTATATACAATATTCACATTGATTTATATAATGATCCACAATAAACATATGCCAATGTTTGTTTTATTCAAAAGAATTAAGTTGCATACCATGTGTGTTTGTTGAATAGCTTCAATAATTTCTAATTGGCATATAAACATCTTTTAAAATCATCCTCATGAAAAACAATTTCAACATATTTTGTATGCAATTTGATATCATTGAAATAATAAAATTTGAAGATGCGCAAATCTTACATCTCAAAAAATGTCTCATCATAATCATTGGCTTAATCAACGAGTTTTTTTTCACATTTTTTTATGTAATAATTACCTTTACATTTCAATACATATAAGCCAAAATATATCCTTTTAATACATCAAATAATCATACATGATTATATATATGTGGCTATGAATATCTTTCATTGCATCTAACTACAATTTGCCATTAAGCACATTCATAAACTTGTCACATATAATAGACTCATATCTAAACTTATCAGTGATCATAAAATAACTTGTAGATCAGTACAAGCTCCCATTATCTTCAGTGTAGATTCTTATGCATCCAACTACACATTTTGCCTCTTGAAATCATAAGTAGCGTTCTAAAAAATAATTTTTTCTAAATTCAAATAATTCATAATATTCTACATAATAAAATTGTAGAATTTATCGACCTCTTATTTCTTTTAATGAGATTCAATCAAATATAAGCATGGCATCAATAAACCTTTAAATTCTTAATATAGAGTATTTTATAATTTTATAATTTAAGAGAAAATACTAGTGCATATTTTTATATGCAAGGAATTATTCCAAAATTTAAGATAAATGATAAGAATACAAATTATCTTGATAACTAGATGCATTAAAATATGATAAGAATATAAATAATTGAAGATCTTGTTTTTATACAACATAATTTAATTTCTCATATTATCATATTCACACAGAAAATTACACTGACAAACCTTTATATAATATAATTCTTCGATGATTTATAATTAACTAACATGATTCTTAGTGATGCAAGAATTGTAAAGTTGTAAATCTACTATATTTGATATTTGTGTTATATATTTCTCAATAATATATATATATATATATATACTATTTTTTTATTCAAGACAATATCTATTTTTATCTTATCATACATATGCAAGAACACCAATGAGGGTTTAATAAAAAAAGAAGTGAAAAAAATCACATACAAATTATTTGTAATCATAATACAAGTAATTCATTAGCTATTCTCATGATGTATAAGGAAACAATATATCACCCAAGACTCTATCTTGGTTAAATTGCTAGTGCTACTTATAATAAAAAAAACCATAATATTTTCAATGAAAGGGTTTTGAATCCAAATCTCTAACAAGAAAAAAAAAAAGAGAAAGAAAACCAAGAGCAACTAAATAATTATTAAGTTGGATCTAAATACATGGTAGATTTGTATTTTTATAAGAGATTATAACATATAAAACATAATTGATAAATACAAAATCCATAGACAATTATCTAATTTACTTTACAAAAACTTTGCATTGGTACTGATCAAACTGCAGTCGTAACCAAATGGGTCATCTCATAATATCTTATTTGTGTATGATATAAACACAAAATAATTTGCATATATTTTGTTTTAATAATAGATCATCGTCACAAACTTGATCATGTTATATAATTCATTCGTATAATATGCAAGAACATGTGACAAAATTTTAATCATTATGTTTATTATTAAATTATTATTATTGATACAGAAGTCAGTAATATTTTTATAATTGCATCATTTTAAAAAACTGGGTGAAATAATATACACATCATTTCTACATTTTAATAAGATGAAAAAATAAATAAATTATTCAATAGAACTTAATAAAAATAAAAATAAAATATCTCTTTATCGAAGACATGTTTAAAAAATAAACAACCATGCATATGCAAACCGTATGTAAACAAGTTTAATATGGTATTTATCAATGACTCTAATGATAAAGTAAAAACATCAATAATTACATTATTGTAGTCAAACTACCACTAGAACAACTTGTTCAAAATTTTTTTCACAAGTTCAAGATGGTTCAAATAACTTATGAAAGAAAGAAAAAAACCTTAGATACTCCTAGAAATTATGGATCCATATGGGTTAACGAGTTCAAGTATAATCGGGTTAGGTCTTTAATTAATAGACCCATTTCAATTCAGGTAGGGTTTGGGTATGACTAAAAAAAGTAGACCCATGTGGGTTAACGGGTTAAGGTTTTAGCTCAGGTTTTGATATGATTAGTATTCTAGATATAATTAAAAAATATGCAAATTAATGGAAACAACTATTCATGAAGAAGATTATATTCTAACAAATGAGAAATTTATTAATTATTCTAAATAATATCAAAATTTAAATGTAAAATTTATTTTTATACTAACCAATCATTTTAAGTTGGAATAAAAATGCATTGATGATATATCATATTCAAAATGTATCAAATTCAATGAGTTATTGAGTATATTCTTTTGATTTGATATTCACTTCAACCCAACAATTTCTATGCCAAAAGAGCAATAAGAATTATCTGCAAAAAATAAATTGAGCTAAGAATTAATTATCATCGCTCCTCGAGACTAAGCAGATATTTCATAGTAGGGTAACTGTTTACTGGTATGAAGCAAGTTTTTATAGTTTTTTTTTTCCTTTTTTTCAAAAAATTTGCCATACTGATATGATCTAGACGTTTGGTTTTATAGAAACAGATTGTTGATCATCCAATTACAATGTATAAAAAAGATCTTTTAAGGGTTGAAAATCAATGTCTTAGAATTTTCATAAATATTCAAGCATAAAAAATTGTATTGCATGATCCGAATAAGATGATCCAAGAGTCGACTCCTAGCAAATGGAACACGCCGAATGCATTTGCAGGGTTAGATTTGCAAAAAAAATCTATGAAAATCTCGATTCATACCAGCAAACATATTTGGTTAGTAAACATATTTCAGTTTCCCTTAGTCATATGTAATTGTATAATCAAGATACCACCCGGCCTTGATCTGCCTTTGAACCTTTGGCCGTTGGAGCATGCAGTTCATTCACTGGGATGTCCAGATTGGTCACCTTGGGATCTATCTTTTCAACCTTGTCTTGGTCTCCAAGGTCATGCCTTTCTATACTTTCTGCAATATCCGAATCAATTGGCATGGTTTTCCGGCCGGATTTCCTCAGCCTGCGCCTAGACCAACTCATCCATGCCTTCCATTTCCATGTTTTGCCATAACTCCCGGGCCAATGATGTTCTCGTCGGACTTCTTCTTCCTCAGCTCGTCGAAGTGGCCTGAAAAAACATGCAGGGAAGCAATATCTCTGAGCTCGGCCTTTCTGGGGCTTGGAAGCCATTGCACAGAGTGTGGCTTAATGGTGTTGTGGGTTGCAGTAATCATATATATATATATATATATATATATATATATATATATATATATATATATATATATAGGAAAATGGGTCTGTGCTAAACCAATTTGGTGCTAAATGGGTTTTTCAGGCTTCTCGGTGCTTTTTATGCGGTTTCTGCCTCATAAATGTGTTAGGCATGGTCGATTTACTAAGAATCCATACATGGATTATGTGTTTTCGATGAAAAAAATGATGTTTGGAGAACTTTATAAAAACCCACCAATGTGTTGGAATCAAACACTTATCCCTCTAAAATCAAGAAAATAGATCACATCTGTACGGTCAGAATTTAAAAAAAAATGAAAAAGCCCGAAAAACTTATTTAGCACGCGGTTTAGCACCAAATTGGTTTAGCACGGACCCATTACTCATATAGGAAAATGGCTATGTGGTAAACCAATTTGGTGCTAAACCGCGTGCTAAATGGGTTCAATATAAATAAATAAATAAATAAATATATATATATATACTAAACCTTTGGTTTGGAGAGGGATGGGGTGTGGGAATATAAATTATATAAATTATAACCACTAAATTATTATTAATTTAAAAGTAAAATGGTGCCAGGTGACCCATTTATACATGCCCTGCTTGTTGTGGCTTTATGCTCAAGCAATTGCAATTGTGGGACCCTCAACGTGCTTCTGATTATCAGAATACCCTTGTAATTTTTTTTTAATGTTGAGTATTTTGATGAACTGCTTTTGGGAATGGTTATCGGGTTGGGTATTTTTGTTTTGGGCAGTTTTTTGCAGCCTGAAATGTGATATGACCCTAGCCTAACCCGGCCTCATTCAATAAACCCGGCCAGATTTTACATCTGGGTGAAAAGCTTAACCGGGCCAGGTCTGGCTTGGCAGGGAGTGGATGAGTTCAAAGGGCCCTCACCTGACCCGGCCCAAACCCGATAAGACCAGGCTCAGCCTGTAAGGTTTGGGACTTGGCCCATTAGACTCTAATGGACATCGGGTGGGGTCAGATTGATCGGGCCATTCTGATGGCCCCTTATAGGCTTTGGATTCATCCGACCAGAATTTTCAGATTCAGATTCATATTCATATTTGGATCACAATTTTCTATCATATCTATGCTCAGATCCTGATCAAATTTATATTTTTTGCATTATAAGAAAAGCTTGTTTCCGTCCTTCCTTTTTGGATCCAATATTACCATATATATTGGTTCTGTATTTAGCTCTATTTCTTGGATCCGGATCTAGATCCAATTTTATTGCTTAGAATCTGAATTCAGATTCGGATCAGCCATGATCCAGTCCATATCCAAGGCTATTTTTGAAATTAGTTTGAGATATTACTAGGGGCATCTTGTTCATTCAAACGTACTGTGTTTTACAACTATTCATTGAGTGATTTTTTAACTTAAGAAACAAGTTTAATTATCTAAAATACCAAAGTCAACCTTACTTTTATCTCATCACGTGAATAGATTATGGGATCACGTGCAAAACACTACATTGGGCAAATCCCCATCATTGATTTTCGAGATTGGATGATCATTTTTGGCAAAACAAAAATTGAAATGTCGCATAGAAATATTAAAATATTTACACATTAAAATTGTTAATATATTGATATTCTAAGAGATTTTGACCATATGGTCAGTGAGGTCTTGTGACCAGTGTTGTCAGTATCGGTGCGTATCGGCCTGAAGCCTGAATAGGTACGTATCGCCAGAAAATTTAGACTTGAATCGGCTATTTTTTTTAATAAATATAAAATTAGCTTAAAATTTAAATTTTATATTATTTTAATGGCTTTAACATGTGTCATGTTCTGACACATAATATTTTTAATTAGTTTTTGGCTGACTCAGAATGATTCACTTGAGAATCGGTATCGGTCAGTTCACCTGAATAGTTGGCCAAACGATACAGGTTCGAATTCAGACTTCACTAGTTGGACTTTTTGACCAATATTCTTCGATTAAGTGCATATTTTAATTCAGATCAAATCCGATACGTACATTCATCAGTTTTACATGAAAATGTTTGTTTCCAGCCATTTTTTTATAAAATATAATATCACGATATGAAATGCGGGTCTGGAATCAACTCTACATTACTGGAGCTCATCCTGATCAGGATTCGGATTTGGATCAAGATGATCCAGATCATATAGCATCAGCTTTAGTAGGATTGACTAAACCCAATGCAGAAACATGTTCTTCATGTATGAATTAAGTGAAAGGATTTTGGTTATGGCTAAGCATATTAGATCTAATTGGATATGTCTGACCAGTCTGAATATGGAGTCAAGTGCCACCTCATGTGTGATGTGGACTTGGATAGGTTTTCTCAGACATAAGTTGGGCACTTAAATGTCATTTTATCCAAATAAAAATCTTATCCAGAATACTCACAACGTTAAACCATGACAATGCATCATATGATAAACATAGAATTAACTTTTATAGGCACATACTAAGGGATATTTCTTGGACATGAGTTTGAATTATGAAAAAGAATTGAGAGAGTTTTCACAATAACCCTATTTGCTATATTCTCGAGTAAAAGCAAGTTGTCTTAATCGTACTTTTGTCCTTTCTTTCAAAAAATAAAAAAAAATCATACTGCTACTCTCTCTCCCTCCCTCTAGTTGCAGGAGCGTATCGTCGTCCTCTCTGCCTTCATTGCAGAATGAAGAGCACGAGATGAGCTTAAATGAAAGTTGAGGGTCAGAGTTGCATGGTTGGCTAATGGCGATGATAATACACGATTTTTTCACGTGAACACATCAAATAAATACAATAAGAACCGGTTACTCTCGGTCGAGATCGATGGATGTCAGTTTGGTCAGCAAAATTGTTTGTCAGCTATTACTTCTTATTTCTCCAGGCTGTATTCGGCTGACTTAGGCGTCGGGGGGGTCATCGGTGATATGGGCTATAAGCAGTTGGTGGCAAACCAATCTGTTCCTCTGCAGGCTTGATTCACCGAAGTTGAGATTTCTAATGCTATTAGCGGACTCTCGAGATGGAAGGACTCAGGCCTTGACAATTTTCACGTCGACTTCTTCAAAGCTTTTTGGACAATTGTTAAAACTGACCTACTTCACTTGTTCGATGAATTCTATTGTAATGCAAGGCTGCCTAAACCATATCATGTAGCAGTCATCTCTTTGATTCCTAAGAGGTAAGGGGCGTCAGACATATCCAACTTCAGGCCGATTTCGGTGATGGGTGCTCTGTATCGCATTATATCTAAGGTGTTGGCTAATTGGTTGTGTGCTGTCATTGATCAACTTGTCTCTCTGAACCAAGAAACTTTTATTCAAGGTCGAAGTTTGCAAGGATTTTTTATTTGTGCAACTGAGCTTCTTCACTCCTTACAGTCGACTAGAGCACAGTACTTCTTGCTAAAATTGGATTTTCACAAGGTTTATGATAGTTTGGCATGAGATTTTCTGATTGAATCTCTAACAAACATGGGGTTTGGAAGCCGGTTTATAGCATGGTTAAGGAGTTGGTAACAAAATCTGTATCGTCGATTTGCATCAACAGACTGAGAGAGAAAAAATTCAAGTTGGCTAGAGGGGTGCGACAGGGTTGTCCCCTAACCCCTATCCTTTTTAATATCGCGGCACATGATTTGCCTATTCTCATGAAAAGGGCAGAACAAACAGGCTTCTTGGATTCCTTGGGCATTCTTTGTTTTGTTGGTCACACAATTCAATATGCAGACGATACTATAATATTTGGTCATGCGAATGTTAATCAGATGTTCAGGTTGTGCTTCATTATTAAAGTCTTCACTGCAATTTCAGGCCTTTGCCTGAACGAGAGTAAGTGTGCTCTGGTCTTACTAAATGCTGACCCTCTTCTCCAATCAACTACTGCAAGGATGTTCAACTGCCCATAATCCAACCTTCTTATCAAATTCTTGAGTCTATCGTTGCACTCACTGCAGCTTGCAAGAACGTCATCTTTGATGTCTACTATAGAGCGGGTGTAAGGGAGATTGCAGTCTTTGAAGGCTCGATATTTATCTTTTGCAGGACGATTGATGCTAATTCACCATGTTTTGGCCTGATTACCAGAGTTTCGTATGAGCATGTCCATTATAACGATGATAGTAGAACAGACGATTAACCATTTGCTTTCACACTTCCTTTGCTCTGGGAATGTGTCTCACAAAAAGTATCTGCTTCTACATCTCAATCTCCTTGGGATACGTTTGTTAGGCAAAAATATGATAGTCTACCTGACTCCCTTCTTTCGATGCCCAGTTCAGTGTGTCATTCGTCCCTCTGGCTGGAGTGGCGGAAGACACTTCGATCCTTTAGTGGCAGGGATCTTAGGCCTGTCCATGGCCGCCTGTGGCTTCACTGGGCCATGGCGAGCGAAGATAGGTTCTCCATTAAGCAAGTTTATCATTCCTTGTTGCCATCCGGGATAGACTAATTTCCCACTGATTGTATGTGAGATAAGGGGCCCGCTCCAAGGGCAAAAGCTTTGGCATGACTAGTGGATCTGGATCGTGTTCAAACCCAGATTAATGTCAGAAAATAGGGGATTCAATTTCTCAGCATGTGTGTTCTTTGCGAAAAGGCAGTAGAGGACACGACTCACCTATTTTGGCTCTGCTCGGTCGTTCTAGACTTATTTTTTAAAACTTGGGGTGCACCGTCTGTTCAAACTCGTCCGAGTTTTGTTATTTGGGACCTCTTGCTTGGTCCCATGATTTTACGACACAAAAAATGGAGATTATTGTGGCGGGTATGGTTGTTTTCAGCATGGAGGGTGATCTGGACTAAAAGAAATGACATCTTCTTCAGGGACATCAAATTCGATTTCAGAAGGCTTCACCAATGGGTCATGTCTGATGTGTATCTAGCTCTTTAATTACATAGTAGAGACGGGGGTTTGATCTGCTTGTACTCTGAACTGTGCACAATCACCATTTAGATTGTGGCTGTCTTACTCCTATATTTCTCTCTCATCCAATATTTCGTTGGATGTATTTTGGTAATGTTGAATGGTGAATGTACTCTCTCTCTCTCTCTCTCTCTCTCTCTCTCTCTCTATATATATATATATATATATATATATATATATATATATATATATATATATATATATATATATATATATATATATATATGCTACAATCTTTTGTAGCAAATCTTATAATTTTTTACTTTTACTTTTTCAGTAAATTTGATCTCATGGATGTGATCCACATGCTCTATTTAGTAGAGAACAACATTTGATTACTAGATTCTAACACACTAAGAGAGGTTTTTCTCACAATTGAAAAATCAATAATTGTAAATGCATCAAATCCGAGGGCAGGGGCCCTAGCCTCAGAGTTTTATGATGTTTGCACGATGACCGTAGGTATGGCAGGCTGGGCTAGCATGATCAAGTCTTCGTGTTGGATTCAATTTCTTCAGGTTATAAATTCAAAAGAAAAATACCTCACATTTTTTCAACTCAAAAAGGCATTCTTAAAAAAAACTCTTGAAGGGCCAATTCTCACTAAATTATTCAAGCATCATGAACACATATACAACATTAGATTGAATTAAAATAGCTTGCATCATCAAATCTCAACTAGATTGTACACACAAAAATGGCAGCAAATATTTATAGGAAAGATGCAACCAACTCTACATGGAGCATCCATGACAACATTTGAGTCTGATATATGATAATTAATTCCTAAACAAGATTACATCATGATGCATGTTATTAGCAATTCATCACATAGATATGCTATCATAAAATAATATCTTTCTAATATGCATGACATATCATGATTAACATGTATATGCAATCATCTCATAATAGCATGCATGATAATTTTATACATATCATGTTCACGCATAAAAGTTATCATGTTAATCAAGCTAATTCATAATATTACAATAATATTTAATATAAAAAGCTTTATTCACAATTAAAATTACTTGTAATATCTCTTACCTCGAATACAAATATTGTGCTCTAGTCGCAAACAAGTCTTAAGATGCTCTAACAGTAAGATATGGTCATTACACAGGTATATTCGTATTAATACACATAATCTCTTACATTTTAACAAAATTATCAAAATACTATTCCTAAATTGACTCATGAGACCTTGATTTTTGTGCCCTTGATTTAGCCAAAATCAGAGGACACAGAGATTCTCCTCTATGATACAAGTCCAACGCATCAAACCTCACTCAATTTTGAGTTCAGAGTGCAAAGTTATGTTCATTTTACTAAAACAGATCTTGGGTACATACAAGGGTACTTTGGTCATTTTGATAATTAATCTCAAAATCCGAAATTAAATCACACTCGATCCAAAAATGTCTGACTAGATCCAAACCCATTTTTTATCTGGATCCAGAACTGGCCCATCCAGTTATGAGTTGGATATGTATCCAACTCTGATCTGGATCTAGAACTATCAGACTAGATCCCGACTCAGTTCTGATCTGAATCCATAATTGATCCATTCAGTTGGATCCAAATCTAGTTTTGATCTAGATCCAATTTTATTCTGGATCCAGAATTGTCAGACAAGATCCATACCCAAATCTCTCTAGATCTAATTTTATTTGGATCAGTCCAAACTGGCTGGATCAAACTGAATTCAGATTCGGTCTGATCTAGATCAGACCAATTTGGATCTGAGACCTAGTCAAACCCAACTCGGTCTAGTTCACACCTGAATCGGTTCTGTCTTACTGAGTCAGTTTGAACTGGTTCGGTTCGATTCAAACTGATTTAGTCCAAACTGGTTTGGTTTGAACCAACTCAAATTGAACCAGTTCGAACTGATATAATTTTTTTTTTAAACATACATAGTTCAATCTGTTTTTTATAAAAACCTAAAAAAATAGGCGAAAAGGGCATTGCCCTCTTCCATCTTTCTTCATCTTCACAAACACAGAGGGATGACCATCAAAGCCAACCCTCTTTGTTTCTCTTTGTTGTAGAGGGGACGTCTCTCTCTCTCTCTCTCTCTCTCTCTCTCTCTCTCTCTCTCTCTCTCTCTCTCTCTCTCTCTTGGTTCTCTTCCCCCATTTTTTTTCTTTTTTCTACGCTTGTAACCCGCCGACAGCCATGGTTGTCGACCCTCCATTCACTCGAAAAAAGAAAGAAGAAAACACTTACCTGTCGGCGGCGAGCTCCAGTAAGCTTTATCCTCTTTGTTGCTCCTCGTTACCCCTCTTTGTTTTTTTTTCTCACCCTCCCTCGCTCTCTGTAGCTCTCTCTTGCTCGATGGCGGGGGGGGGGGGGGGCATGAGGGCTTTTATAACCCTCACGCATGGTGAGAGGGATGAGGATAAACCTTACCCCCCTTTCATGGATTGTGGGGGTGAGGTTTATCCTCATCCCTTTGCCCCCCCCCCCCCCCCCCTCAAAATGGAGAACCATCTTTCATTTTTTTCTTTTTTTTTAAATCAATCCCTTCTGACGATTTTGTCGGGGGTGGTTTTACAATTCTACCCCACTTAAAAGAAAATTTGTCTTGAATCTTACTTGAAAACAATTATGAAAATTATGAATGGATGTTTGATTTGTGCTCCCATGTATTCTCATTTTTGTTGTGATGACCCCATCTGACTAATACCAGAGATATTTTTTTGCTTCTCTACTTTTGCATCCAAGATTTTTATAGGCTTCTCAATCATGTTCAAATCATTTTGTATTTCCAAAACTGACTCAACTGCATCCAGTATGTGGGAGGGATCAAGCGATATTTTTGCAACATAGAGACGTGAAATACATTATAAATTCTGGACAAGGAAGGTGGCAAAGTCAATCGGTATATTGTCTGACCAACCCTCGCAAGTATCTCAATGGGTCCAATATATCTTTAACTCAAATTTTCTCTTTGATCAAACCACATCACTCCCTTAAAGGGAGTTATCTTAAAAAACACATGATCACCTTGCTCAAATTCTAACTCACGACGTCTCTGGTCTGCATAACTTTTTTGTCGACTTTATGCTGCCAGAAGACGTTCTCGAATAAATTTCACTTGGTTTGTCATACACTGCATAAAATCAAGCCCTAACAATCTTCTTTTTCTAACCTCATCCCAATGTAAGGGTGTTCAGTATTGTCGATCGTATAATGCCTCAAATGAAGTCTTGCCTATACTTGCTTGAAAACTATTGTTGTAGGCAAACTTCATCACTGGTACAATATCATTCTACGAGTCACTATACTCTAAAGTACATGCTCGTAACATGTCTTTCAAAGTTTGAATGGTTCGCTTTGATTATTCGTCTGACTGAGGGTGAAATGTCGTGCTCATTTTTAATTGTGTCACCATTGCCTCTTTAAAACTCTGCCAGAATCGCGACGTAAACTTAGAGTCTCTATCTGAAACAATCGAATCGAGTACTTCATGAAGTTTGAGTATCTCTCTGATAAAAAGTTTGGTCAACTGGTCACAAGAGTAAGTTGTTTTGCAGGCTAAGTGAGCTGAATTAGTTAGCTTATCTACAATCACACATACTGAATTCATCTCATTCTTAGTCTTTAAAAGTCCTAAGACGAAGTCCATAGTGACATCTGTCTATTTTCATTCAGGTATGAGGAGTGGTTGTAGCAGTCCTCCGGGTCATTGGTGCTCAATCTTCACTTGCTAATATAGTAGATACTTGCTTACAAACTCAGCAATATATCGCTTCATTCCACTCCACTAAAATGTATCTTTAAAATCTCAATACATTTTAGTATTGTGAGGGTAGATGGCATATCTAGATTGGTGTGACTCACTTAACAACTGATTCCTGAGCTGGTCATCCTTAGGAATGCACACTCTATGATAAAATCTTAGAAGTCCATGATCAACAACTTTCAAGTCTAACTCCTTACTTTTCAAAATTTTCTTTCTCACTTGGGCCAATTCTGAATCTAAGGGTTGTGTTTCATTGATTTTCTCTCATAATTTTGACCTCAATATGGTTTGCACAAACAATAATCGCTCCAGCAAGCACCAAGCTTCTGCTTTTTTATGCACGACCGAAGAAAATAAATCTCAATCTATGAGTCTGACTAATGCTTCTGACTTTCTGCTAAGAGCATCACCAACTACATTTAGCTTTCCCAGGTGGTATTTCAACTCGAAATCATAATCTTTTAAAAATTTCAATAATCTTTTCTGCATCAAGTTTAAGTCTCTCAATGAAAATAAATATTTAAGGCTTTGATGGTCAATAAAAACTTCAAATTGTTCATTGTATAGGTAGTGTCTTTCTATCTTGAGGGAGAATACCATTGTTGTTAGCTCCAAGTCATGCATCAGATAATTGTCTTAATGTGTTTTTAGTTTGTGAGATGTGTAAGCTATTACCTTACCCATACTGTATCAAAACGCAACCCAATCCCTTATAAGAAGCATCAATGTAAATAGTGAAACCTCCGGATCCATAAGGTAAGACCAACAGTGGAGCAGTGGTCAAACATTTATTTATTTTCTGAAAACTTTGCTTACACTTGTCATTCCACTTGAACTTTATGTTTTTCTTAATGAGCTTTGTTATCAGAGCTGCCAACATAGAAAATCATTCCACGAATAACTAATAGTACCCAACCAATCACAACAAACTATGAATCTCTGTAGGATTCTTGGGTCTAACCCAATTGGTGACTGTTTCAATCTTCGCAGGGTCTACCATAATTTTTTATTTATATACAATATGACAAAAAATTCATACTCATCGTATCTTGATTTGAACGTTGTCTTAGTCACATTTTCTTTCTTAATCTTCAGCTAATGATAACTCAATTTCAAATCCAACTTTGAGAAACATGCAACTTCTTGAAGTTGATCAAACAAGTCATCAATTTATGATAATGGATATTTATTCTTGATGGTCACTGCATTCAATTGTTGATAATCTATACACATTTATAGTGATCCATCCTTCTACTTGACTAACAAAATTGAATCACCTCAAGGAGATACTAATAGTCGTATAAAACCTTTTTTTAATAATTTCTATAATTGTTCATTGAGCTCCTTAAGTTTTGCAGGTCTCAGCTGATAAGGAGTCTTTAAAATAGACATTGTTTCATGAACAAGATCAATCTGGAACTCAATTTCTCAATCAAAAAGGAGATCTGGTAATTTTTCCAGAAAAATATTAACATATTCTCGAACTATGTCAACATCTGATATGGTGAGGTCATCTCTCTCTTCGGTCTTCATGTAGGCCATAAATTTAATGCATCATTCTTAAATATATCTGTTGGCCTTCAGGCATGATATGATCATTGACCTGGGTAGTTCCCTAACACCTTGATATGTGAAAGTTAGAGTCTTGGGGTTTTGAAAATTGACGCACTACTTTCTGCAATCAATAGTGGCATGGTGGTCTGATAACTAGTCAAGACCTAGGACAATGTTTATATCTTTGAAATCAAGTTGCAATAAATTCATAGGCAACTCACGATTCTTTATTTTTTTACTATATAATTGTTATACATAGTGTCCACTACGGTGAACTTGCCTATAGGTATTTTTATCAAGTAAAAAATATACAATCGTGAAGGTGCAACTGGTAATCATTTTTCAAAAATTGAGGTGGTAAAACTATGTGTAGCTCTAGAGTCAAACAACATATGTGCTACATTAAAATTATCATGTAATTGATTTATTATTCTTTGAGTCATTTATATCCACACAAAATTTCATCACATACTAGCAATTACAACACTCATTTGGTCAAAATATTTTATTTTATTAATCATCATAGTACGTAAATATTACTAGGCAAGCAAGAAGAAAACAAAGCAAAACAAAAAATAATTGAACTAGACTACATAAAGCTAAGTATTCCTAAATGTAACATCATATCATCCATCAATCCATCTGAAGCTCGATTTTATCCCTTAACACCTTCGCGTCTGTTGAGGATCAGGCAAAGAAAGAACTTTCAAGTTATATGGGAGTGAAGCAAAAGTGTAGGTAGGTGACGCGGGATCAACATTGAGATCCTCAAACACAGGAAGAGTACTCATATTGTATAGGGGTGAAGCGAGAGTATAGGTAGGTGAAGCGGGATCAACAATGGGATCTTCATCTTTGCCTCCTTCCCATGAACTTTCTGATGATGCTCATCCCTGTGCTAGTCCTACACCGCTTTTGTTCACTTCTACAGTGTGCCATGTTATTTTTGTGACCTGAATTGCCGCTCTCCTAGTTTTTTCAGCAAGAAACTCCCAAGCCAGATTCAGAACTCCTTGATTGGTTGCACTCATGGCAACTGTATAGCTGGCTCAGAACATATGTCGTTCCTATGCATTGGTCATTCAAGACCCTTCTCGAGATGCAAAGTTTGCACTAGAAGATGATCTCATTGCGACTCCTCCTCAAGCTACCATTTAATCCCTCATCGTTCGCCTATATACTGACTGAGATCTCTGATGGTGGGACTGGTGAGTCCCTTGTTAGTAGAACTGTGTCAGATACCCATAAAACTGTGACCATCACCCCTGAGTAGTGTAAGGGTAGTCATGTCGGAACAAATCTCTGTCCCTAATTATGATATAAATCAATGGGGATCGTGATGTCAAATCTCTAACTATTTGAGTCATGCTCGCCATGACTCCAGTAGCCACCGCCGTTGCAGCGACAAACTCTTATCTTTCTACGATAGGTAGCTCAAAAGGATCTTGCGCCCTAAGAACTTCGTGAATATCATGCTCACTAACCATTCCTAATCACAAAACAACCTAATCACTAACATATCTTATCGAGCAGAGACTTATATTATTTTTTATGTCATTGAACTTGTTATGAATGATAAACATTTTTGTGTGAACCTAACTCTAATACCATTTTGTAACACCCCGATTTGGGAAATTGGGAGTCCAAGTTCGGTTGATATTACTTCTTAGAGGGAAAGCATACAGAGTTCACACAAAGAAAACATGGCTAAAAAAATTTCATTCTTTTTCCAATAACTCACTTTTTTTTAACATTTTTCATCATTCATAAAATAAGAAATAACAAATACATAAATGTTCAATGATAAGAAAAATAAATAATATAAAGTACTCTATCAAAGAAGTAGTCGTCGATTACCTCCTGCCTATGCTAGTGTACTTGGAACCTATAGTAGTAATTATGCAGGGGGGTGAGTCTACAACCGAGTAAGAAATAATTATAAGTAAATTAAGACTTTAACTTACAACTGTAGTGGGCTCTAAGCCCCTAGTCTGAGTTTAGTTTTTGACACACCACACAAGTTCATATGTTTTAATTATCTTCAATTAACTCTCTTAAACACTCAGTCGCACCATACTAACCCTAGATTGGCTATACCAGTTATATTTGTTTATGGGCGTAACAACCCACAGAGAATACTCCAATTCTACTTGTTGGCCAGACAATGAACCATACACTCCTAGTGATCCACAGACCACTAGGCACTGTAGTGAAACAAAAAGGTACCCCACTAGTAGCTAGCCGGAAGGTCAAACATAATCACAATCTCGACATGGTTCATGCTATATTCCAACTATAATGGTTCCCAACCATCCATGGTCGTCTAGAGTCTCAAATACTATGTGAGTATAACCCTAAGCCATAAATTAAGTTCATTACATTGAACTATATTTTCAAGCTCGTACTTCACTCATTTTCTCACGAGTTATATCGTAAAATGATCACAATGGATCTCACTATTTAATCTCATGATGATATTAGGGTTCACACATATCTCATACTAAGCACGCAATGATGTAGAGTCTCCACATCGTTAAATCACCGGTGACCCACTCTCTATGATGGTTGCACTCTGGTTGTGAACCAGGTAACCCTTACCACAGGTCACCACTTTTGGGATTTAAAGGGTTATGCATGCTAATCTCAATATATATATTCGCATAACATGAATAGAATAAATGGACTCAAGTCTAAACACTATTACATCATGATGCATGTTATTAATAATTCATCACACATATATGTTATCACAAAACAATCTCTTTCTAATATGTATGATATGCCACGACTAATTAACATGTGTATGCAATCATCTCATAATATCATACATGGTCATTTTATGCACATTATATTCACACTCAAAAGCTATCATGCTAATCAAGCTAATTTATAATATTATAATAACATGCAATGCAAAAAGGTTTATTCACAACTAAAATTACTTATAATATCTCTTACCTTGAATACAAATATTGTGCTCTAGTCGCAATTGAGTCTCAAGATGCTTTGACCGTAAGATCTGGTCATTACACAAGTATATTCGTATTAATATGCATAACCTCTTATATTTTAACAAAATTATCAAAATACTTATCTCAAATTGACTTGTGAGACCTTGATTTGTTTACCCCTAATTTGACCAAAATTAGAAGACACAGAGATTTCCCTCTACGATACAAATCTAATGCACCAAACCTCAATCAATTCTGACTTTAGAGTTCAAAGTTATGTTCATTTTACTAAAACGGATCTTGGGTACACACAAGGGTACTTTCATTATTTCGATAATTATTCTCAAAATTCAGAATTAAATCACACACTTGATCCAGATCCATTTCTGATCTGGATTCAAAATTGTCTAACTGAATCTAGATCTATTTATGATCTAGATCCAGAATTGGTCCATCCAATTATGAACTAGATCTGCATCCAACTCTGATCTGGATCCAAAACTGATCCATTCAGTTAGATCCAGATCTAGTTTTGATCTAGATCTGGTACTGATCTGAACCAGATATGGTTTTGTGTAGGATCTAAAACAGTCAGACAGGATCTAGACCCAGATCTCTTTGGATTCAGTTTCATTTAGATTAGTCCAAACTTACTGGATCAGACTAAATCCAAATTCAGTCTAATCCAGATCAGACCAGTTTGGATTCGAGACCGAGTCAGACCCAACTCGGTCTGGTTCACACCTAGACCGGTTCGGTCTGACTGAGTTGATCTAAACTGGTTCAGTTCAGACTGGTTTGGTCAAGATCGGTTTGGTCTGAACCGACTCAAACAGAACCGGTTCAACCCGATATAAATTTTTTTAAGCATACCTAGTTTGGTCTGGGTGCGACCCAAACCAACCGGGTCTGGTCTAGGTCACACCCAAGCCGACCCGATCTGTTTTTTTATAAAAACCTAAAAAAATAGGAGGAAGGGGGCATCACCTCTTCCGTCTTTCTTCATTTTTTCAAACACAGAGAGTTGGCCGCCAAAGTTGTTTTTCTATGTTGCAGAGGGGTCGGACGACTCTCTCTCTCTATGTGCTCTTCCCCCATTTTTTTTCTATTTTCTGCGCTTGTAACATGCTAGTAGCCATGGTTGTCGACCCTCTATTCACCCACAAAAAGAAAGAAGAAAACACTTACCTATCGACGGTGAGCTCTGGTAAGCTTCCTCCTCTATGCTACTCCTTATTACCCCTCTTTTTTTTCTCACCCTCCCTCGCTCTTTGTAGCTCTCTCTTTTTTTATGGTAGAGGGGGGCTGCGTGAGGGAGGGTGAGGGGGATGAGGATAAACCTCACCCCCTCCTGCGGATTGTGGGGGGTGAGGTTTATCCTCATCCCCGTCGGAGGTCGTTCTTCCAAATGGGGAACTGTCTTCTCTTTGTTTTTTTACTCAATCCCCTCCGGCGAATATTTCATCGGGGGGGGGGGGGGTTACAATATTCATTAGGGAGCTGAAAAATCAACATGGCATGGTGAATCAATCGGTTAAAGAAGACAAAAGAATCATTTGCGTTTTAGGATGATTATGACATATTTCACAAATGAATTTTCTTTCTAAGGAGTATATAGATCTTTGATCGGTCGATAAGACTCAGAAAATCAGTCATCCAGTTGGTTTGACATAACATTATAGATCTTATCTTTAGATCTCTGCTGAGCAATTTCCTAATTATCTTCTCTTTTAGCCTTGCTGCACACCGAATCCAAATGTAATATCAGATTTGGTATACAAAATAGCATCTGATTAATGATTTGATTCAGATTTAGAGTGCAGTTTTACATCCAAATCCAAATCCCACAGGGTAATCAGCTACAATTACATATAGAAAAATATGTAATTATCTAATTGGATCTGAATTCAATATTATTGTTTTTCATCCAACTCTGAATCCGATTAGGCAGGACCAGATTAGATTGGATTCATTAGTTCTGATCCACGAATATGTTTGCAACACGTGTCCCTTCAGTTCCGCTTGTGCCAACTCTCACATTGCCACGTGGCTGTTTGGACGAGGAATTCGAGGGCAGCCAAGTCTGACGTAATAATACAAAGAGGGGCAGTTAGATCAGTACTCATTAGGCATGATAAGCTTCCATGGATATTTCATTTTCTGCCTTGTTAGTGCTGAAACCCAGAAATTTCTGGATCTTTCATGGCAATGTAAAGCATACAGTTTGATGATCTTAGAATACAAATTCCCTGGATTCATAAATTTTTAGTTGGTTTGATACTACTAAGTTCATAAATCCAGGAAATTCTCCTTTCTTGGAATTCAATGCTTGCTTGAATGTGTTTGGATTTGTGAATTGTGGGGATTTAGAATCCAATTTTATCGTTTTTTTTTTTTTCGAAAACAAAAGAAACAAATTTTGAGGAAACTGTATTCCATGAATCCAAACACACCTTTTCATGGTCTCTACTGGATAAAGGGTGCAGAGTCTTACCAAATGTAATTGACTGGACATGCCCGAATAGAATCTTTTATTATGTGGGCTGGATCGGCCCACCGGGCCATGACGCGGGCTCGGCCATATACTGATTCAATCCCAAAAGTCCGTTCAGCAAGGAGTGCACATTTCAGGCATCCGAAGCTTTTGACTTCTTCAACAAACATGGCTCGGTCTTCCTTCTCGGAGCCCATCCAGACCGAATAGACTGGCTTCCCAGTGTACTCTCTGAACTCCATCTTTGCTTGTTCCTGTACCCAGATGTGAAGTTACACCCAACCCAGGTCCTTGAGGTGGGGTTCAGTCCAATGTGACATACTGGTATTGGGATTTTTCAGCAAGGAAAAATCTTGTGATAAATTAGAAAAAAACGGTTACACAATAAAAGTTCAAAAAATATATAAAACAGTTCTAAAACATACATATATACATGCATGCATGCTACATGCTAAAACATGTATATATACATGCATACTATAAGTAAAGGAGCAGAGCTCAATTAAGCAGTCGAGCTTGGTTTGGCTCGATTAGTTATACAAGGCATTAACTTCAGTATATGTATATATTTTGTTGATTAACAAAAAAGGTGTGGACCATAGTGACAAAAGTACAAAACAGCAAAATATCGGCAGCCAAAAACTCACAAAAATTTTGTTTTTTTTAATATCGTATTTTTCAACAAAATCTCAACAATGAAAATTAAATTTAAAATATAAAAAAATATAAGGAAATATAAATATAAATATTAAAAAACATAGTTTTTCATGATAAATAGCCAATAAGAACATAAATATTATGTTTTTGATGAAAAACTCACGAGAAATTACAATTTTTAACTTTCAGGTAATTTCTCGCAATATTTTTCATAAATCTCGCAATAATTGTTACTATGGTGTGGACACACATACACACACACACGCGTTAGATTAAAGAAATTTGTTCCAAGAAAAAAATATGAAGAAAATATATATAAAAAAAAAGTGTGCTCACGCACAGCCCACAAATATTTGTATATGAAAATATATGAACTAGAGAATATTATATCATGCCATTTTAGTGAAATGATGCTTGAAAGTATCACTTTTTTTAGGATTGTATCAGCTCTAAAAAATATCATGAAAAAAGTTCAATATTTTCAAAATATCATTTATGTTTGTTATTGTGCTTAGGTTCATTTAATGTCTTTGACCCAGTCTAGTATGAGTTCATAGCGAATCAGCTTGGGCTCAAAGAACTGGGTCACTGATTAAGGGTGAGACCTTTGGTCACTAACAAAGAGTGTGAAACATCAACAACTGCAATGAATAGGGTGAAACAGGATAACCATACACCAACCTGATCATAGACAGACCGTTAAACTGGATCAGAGAGGAGAGAGTAGGCCTGGTTCAGAATTATGGCAATGTCGTGCCAGGCGATGTCGGGGTGGCACCACTTCTGCAGCGAGTGGGATGGCAGTGGACCGGGGGAAAGTGGGGCCCCGCCCCGTTTGGACCGGGTATGAAACGGGGATGGAGGCGGGGGTGGAGGATAAAATCCATCCCCGCCGCGGAGGCGGGGCGGGGGTGGATGTGCACTTTTCCCCGCCTAATCCCCGCCCCGACCACTTTTCCCCGCAATATCCCCGCCCCACCTCATCCCCGTTTGGACCGGGGATGAAGGGTATGAAACGGGGATGGAGGCGGGGATGGAGGATAAAATCCATCCCCGCCGCGGAGGTGGGGCGGGGGTGGAGGACACCCCCGCCCCACTGCCATCCCTAGCAGCGACCTGTATGCCTGGCGGATCATGGATTGGTCTGAATTAGGATCCACACCAAGCAACTCGTAGAGATCACTGCACCATGATCAGTTTCAGTTCACGCTGCAACCCCAGAAGGAAATGCGACCCGGCAGTTTTCAGGTACAGGGTTGCATGGTCCTCAGACATAATTAGAGAAAATGAGCTCAAATAATTATGACACAAAATTAACAGAGTTTGAAAAGGGCAACTTATGATTTACCCATTTGATAAGCCCAACACACATGCAATAAATTTTTATTGATAAACAACAAACCAAAGCTATTAATAACAGTTCTAACAATTCTAAATGATGGATCATGGATGGCCAAGTCGGTTGTGCCACTGATCCATTGAAACACTATCACCAACATTGTTCTCCTTATTGCAATTATCAAACTTTATGACATATAACCTATTTTTACTCATGCCTCGATGTAGCTCCTGATTCTGTTGTCCTTGATGCAACAAAAATCATAGTGAAACTCAAAAAATCATTCTATATATTATCCTGTGTGAATTTTTTTATCAGAAAACAATTTTTCAGTAATCTCAGGAACATGAAAGATATTTGTCAACAGAGAATTAGATGAATTAAAATTAAAGAAACTATTTCCAGTGTGAAGGATCGATGCACAAACTTTATCATTTTTTATTTTCACAGTCGCTGACATGAAACTCATTATGCAAGTTCAACGAGTTCAGGTCTGGAACAACGTGATGTGATGCTCCATGCTCCGGAGTCGGGATACCACGTGTCGTTGTTATTAATTTCCAGAATCAAAGGTGGTCGAGTAAACATGAGGAGGGTCACTCTAAGCCTAATTTTGGGCATATAGATTGCACGTTTTGGTGGTAACTGGCAAACAGATTGGTAGTCGGATCTAAATTTTGTTGATAATTGCGGCCTGAGTAATTGTTCTGGTAATCACCTCTCCTGATGACTGAGATTTTGCTAAAAACGTCCTGAGCCAAAACAAACTGTATTTCTAGGTCTTGAGCGATTTGAAAAGCCTCCTCTGTAACCGCAATTATTATTGCGCTAATTGTTATTTCTTTGAGCAAAATTAACCACGACAGGTTCCAACGGGTTCTGCACGAGTTGGCACAGACTTGCGGAAAGTTACATACTCATATGGCAGACCTCTGAGAATATACATCACCATGCAGTGGGGGAGCCAGGGATGGGCATGGGTGGGCAGTAGCCCACCCCAGAATTTGAAACCGAAAAAAAAAAAATATTGTGCGTCCAGCGATATTTCGTAAAGAAACAAAGAATCTGATTTTAACTCTTGTATGCTAATGCCTACCGCTATGTGTGTTTTAATTTGTCTGGTGTGTGACAAACATAAAATAAGTGTATGTTTACTTTTAATCCAGCAATCTGTTCGAAGATCAATAACGCATGCTTGGAATTGAAAAATTGTTAGTGTTCGACCTGACTTGTTCTGGATATTATCGTCTGTGGTGTGTTGTCATTTAGATGTAGTTTGTTTTAGGTGGCGAGCACTCTCCCAGGACAGAGATCAGCAAGTGGTGCTGACATGTTTATGTCTTCCCGTGGCAGCGGTATCACATACACCCTAAGCTTTCACCTAATCTGGACCAGCGTCTGTCACTCCTCGAGTTCGAATCTGCATTCAATCGAGTTCTGAAGTGTGCCTTTTAAGCTTTAGAAACTGCTTTTGGAAAGCAGCTTAATGTTCTGGTTCCTTGCTGTTTATTTGAGCTGAATGTATGCAAGACTGATCTCAAATGATTTGAGTATATTGTGATAAATATTGCTGTTTTTTTTTTTACATTGATAACCAATCTATTTCAATATAATTCAAAGGCTTATTTAAGTTTTATCTCTTCACGAGCTACTGTGCCTCCAACAAATTTTTTTTGGCTCCGCCATTGATCCGAATAAATGGATCGTCCTTCAAGACCATAGCATTGTCCCCCAGACCCGAAGTTTGCCCACCCAACGAAAAACTCCTGGCTCTGCCACTGTCACCATGTAATCATCATTGACTGACTTAGCAGCCATAGCCAGTTGGTGACCAATAGACTTAGCCTTTTGAATGTATTTTTTTATTGATTTGTCACCCTCCACGTACGTAGTTTGCTTGCAGTTGGTGTTTTAACTGCATGATCTTTGATCGAGAATGGGCAACATATCCCTCTCTTAGGGCCTTCTAGACGTTAAATGATGTTCTTAAATCGATGACTTGTGTGTGCACTAGTTAGCTGAGAGATGAGATATTAATTCAGCTAAGCAAAGCTTGATCTCACCTTTTCCATAAGATATATGGAGGATTCAACATTTGATTTCTATTTTGAGTAATATATTGATTTGGGAAAAGAATCTACCAGATCATGCGATATTAGGAGGGAAGTGAATTGTGACTCTCATAACATATAATTTTCTGTAATAAATTTGGTGGGTGACAAGTATTACAAAGAGCTTGAAGAAGGTAAAGCATATGGTGAAGAGAGGAGAATTTATCTCAGTAGAAGAAGGCGCCATTCTTGATCATGAGAGTGGCTGGAACGATAAAGATCCTTGCATGATGACTGCTCAAGATTGAGCTTTGATACCATAAAGAAGACGAAAATAACATGAAGAAGGAACACGTGCATGCCCAGATCAAGAAGCTCAAATTTTTAACGTGGTTCGACCTTGATGACCTATGCCCACGATACCTCAATCTCTCTTCCTTTCAACGTGAGATAGAGGTTTTCTTATTTAGGTTTTGCACTTTACAATTTGAGATTTTTTATAAACAGTTTGTTTTCTACTTAATCAGGATATTGTTAGCAGGTTTACATACAAACTCTTATTTGATTTACAACATTATTAGCAGATTTTTCATTTTGATAATCTTCACTTTCCTGCTTGATTACAATACCATTATCAGGTTTCTCATTTTGATAATCTTTACCATCTTTAGCAGCACACTCGTTACCTTATCATACTTGTTGTCTTTAAACGCTGGATCCTGATGGATTTGGGTCACAAGTATCGGGTCCAGTTCATGTGCCTTGATAAGAACGATCGTGTATTTCGTAACTCTACCTGGTCTCTTCAGTTGCCTTTGACTTCACTGGATTATATCCCTCGACTTATTTCAAATCATGTTGGTTTGCTTGTCACATCTTAAAATCTAATTATCGTTATAATTAAGTTGCCTTTTAAATTTTTTTTTTGAAGATGTGGTTGTTACCGCCTAAATGCTTTCATATTGTTGACATGGGCGGCTCAAGAGAAGCTGAGGCCCCAGGTGAAGCCTCCAAATGAGGCCTTAAATTTTTTTTTCATTGTACATAAAAATACTATTATTTATTAAAGGGGTTTGCATCTTTTTTTCTTAAATTCTTAATATCCTCCTGGGTTCATATATATATATATATATATATAGAGAGAGAGAGAGAGAGAGAGAGAGTAATGGGTCTGTGCTAAACCGCATGCTAAATGAGTTTTTGGGCCTTTTTTTTTTAATTCTGACCGTACAGATGTGATCTATGTACTTGATTTTAGAGAGATCAGCTCATGAAGCGTTTGATTCCAACATATTGGTGGGTTTTTATAAAGTTCAAAAACTCAATGGTCCAAAATCTTTGTAAATATTTGAGGCTCCAAACATCATTTTTTTCATCAAAAACACATGATCCAGGTATGGATTCTTAGTAAATCGACCATGCCCAACACATTTATGGGGCCGGAACCACATAAAAAGCACCAGAGAATCCCAAAATACCCATTTAGCATGCGGTTTAGCACAGACCCATTTTCCTATATATATATATATATATATATATATATATATATATATATATATATATATATATATATACTCATCATACTATACCAAAAAACATAAAATAGTTTAAAAAATATTATCTAAATTTCTTGCTTCTATGATACTATAATATCAATGAACATAAAACAAAAAAAAGATTACTTGCAAGATTTAAGTTGGAGATGTTGTCGTTGAGAGAGAGAAAGAGATGTTTGAATCAGATTTTTGATAATTATTTGGGGATGTTGATCATTTAGAGAGAGAGAGAGATGATTTTGGTATATTGATCATGAAGATGTTTATTATGCTATTAAGACTTTTTTTTTTACTTAGGCCTTATTTTACGCTGCATTAATGTCACTCGTATTACTCTTGAAAGTGGTGGGAGCTAAAAAGATGAAGAATTTTAGGCCAATAAGGTTGTGTTACATCATTTATATGATTATTCTCAAGGTGGTGGTCAACAAGATGGGAGAAATTTTACAAAAACTAATTTCAAAAAATCAACTTGCCTTCTTGAGAGGACTATCAATTAAAGAGAGCATCCTCATCACACATGAGATGGTGCATTCTTTAGAAACAAGTAAGCAATAATAGATTTTATTTAAAATCTAGAAGCAAGTAATCCAGGTGAGTAACGAAAAATCCTCTTTCATCTCTTTCAAATTGCCTTTGTTAGATTATTTGTCTTAGGTAACATTTTGGATCGAAAATAAATCAATTGCCTTTGAAATATCTAGGAGTTCCTCTTTTTACTGGTAAGTTGTCATCTGATCTTATTGTGCTTTGGTTGCTAAGTTTGCATGTAGTTTGGAGGCATAGAATGGGAGACTTCATTCTACGGCAGAAAGAATGGTACTTATTTCTTCTGTTTTGAACTCTTATCCGATGTATTGGATGATGATTTCCAGAAAGATTGAAAGCAAATTGGAGAAGATGATTTGTCAATTTCTATGGAGTACAACCAACCAACAAACTCATCCTCACTTGTTGGCCTAGAAGGAGGTGTGCTTACCGCTTCAAGAAGGTAAGCTTGGTGTTCATACACTACAAGAAAATAGGTTGTTAGCGACGGACGTTAGCGACGGAAAGATTCCGTCGCTAGTTAGCGACGGATTGGCGAGCGACAAATATTCGTCGCTATTATCACTGAATCTTAAGAAAGTAGCGACGGAAGATAGTCCGTCGCCTAGTCCGTCGCTAATTAGCGACGGATGTTGCGACAGATTGTTTTGTCGGTACGATCGCACCATTTACCGACGACGTTAGCGACGGAAACTAGTCCGTCGCTAACTAGCGACGGATGTGGCGACAGAATATAATCCGTCGCTATTTTCGTGAATTTGATTTTACGTTGGCTTAGCGACGGAATTAATCCGTCGCTAAGCCGTCGCTAACTTTCGAATAACCCTAATCCCAACCAGGTTTTCCTTTTCTTCTTTCGCTGCTCCTGCGCCGATCCCGCTCCCGCCGTTCGCCGGTCCCGCTCCCGCCGTTCGCCGGTCCCGCCGTTCGCCGGTCCCACCGTCCGCCGGTCCCACCGTCCGCTGGTCCCACCGTTCGCCGCCCGGAGAAAGGTAACGCCCTCCCCCTCCCGTTTCCGGCAAGGGGTTAACCCCCTGCGTGCCGTTTCCGGCAGGGGGTTAACCCCCTCCCGGTTCACACAGGGGGTTAACCCCCTCCCGGTTCACACAGGGGGTTAACCCCCTGCCGTTTCCGGCAGGGGGTTAACCCCCGTTTTCACACAGGGGGTTAACCCCCTACCGTTTCTGGCAGGGGGTTAACCCCCTCCCGGTTCACATAGGGGGTTAACCCCCTGCCGTTTCCGGCAGGGGGTTAACCCCCATTTTCATGCAGAGGGTTAACCCCCTGCCGTTTCTGGCAGGGGGTTAACCTCCTCCCGGTTCACACAGGGGGTTAACCCCCTGTCGTTTCCGGCAGGGGGTTAACCCCCGTTTTGACGTAAGGGGTTAACCCCCTGCCGTTTTCGGCAGGGGGTTAACCCCCTTCCGGTTCACGCAGGGGGTTAACCCCCATTTTCACGCAGGGGGTTAACCCCCTGCCATTTCCGGCAGGGGGTTAACCCCCTCCCGGTTCACAGGGGGTTAACCCCCTCCCGTTTCCGGCAGGGGGTTAACCCCCTCCCGGTTCACAGGGGGTTAACCCCCTCCCGTTTCCGGCAGGGGGTTAACCCCCTTCCGAAAAACGGAGGGGGTTAACCCCCGCGTTTTTCGGCAGAGGGTTAACCCCCGCGTTTTCCGGAAGGGGGTTAACCCCCTGCATTTTTCGGCAGAGGACCCTTGCCCCTTGCCTTTCCGGTAGGGGGTCGACCCGGGCAGGGGGTCGACCCCCTGTCGGAACAGCAGGGGAGTCGACCCCTTGTCAGAACAGTTTTTTTTCCGTGGTGACTTCATTTTAAAAAATTGTTTTTTTGTGCAGATTTCTCAACGGAACCAACTCGTGCTCGGCCACCTGTGGTAAGTAAATGACAAAAACAATGCAAATCGGGTAAATACCCGTGGTGAGTAAGTGATGCAAACGTGTCACATGTTATTTAATTTATTGAATGCAGCACTTTATTGTTCACACACTCACTTAGTTGTTGATATCTAGGACTGCTTTGTTGGAGTTCGGAGATCATGCTGAGCATGATTTTAATGTAGAAATATGGAAGTGTTCTTATTTTTGGAGTACGGAGTCCATGCTAAGCATGGTAGTAGTTAGTGAGATATTGAAGTGTGTTTGCTGCAGGTACATGTTTGCCATTTATTTGATATGAATGATTATGATGTATTGCAATATTTGATGTAATTGTATCCATGCTTGCATGTAGTTACTTTCAATTTGATTTTGACTTCCATGTTAAATTTTATAATAAAAGCATGCTTCAAATGATTGTATCATGTCATTAATAGTTTGCACATGAAAATATTAAGTTATCAATGCATGCATCAAAATTCTTGTTATTGTTTGACATAGTATATTGCATGATAAATTTGATATTTTCTTCATCGTCGCATTCTGATTGTTTTTTTCTTAATTCGTTAGGATACTATTCGTAACATCATACGACAGAATGACTGCAAACCGTGAATGGATGTACCGTAGGATAGTGGATAATGAGTTATCGCATGAATATATGGATGGTGTCGATAGTTTTATTGAATTTGCAACGGCGAGTGTCAGTACGGTAGATCCCACAGGTCGGATTAGGTGTCCCTGCAAGATTTGTAAGAATAATCGATTTGTAGAACCTCATGGCGTTAGACATCACCTATACAGGAAGGGTTTTGTGAGTGATTATCAGAACTGGGCGTTTCATGGAGAAGAATTTAGAAACGATTTTGATGCACGGGTGAATGTGGTGCACGATAATCCATATACGAATTTGATATTTGATGCTGCAGGAACAGAACTGGGTTCTGCTATGAGTTCTAGTGATGTAAGAACTGTCGTAGATGAAGAATCACCAAACGATGCAGCTAGTAGATTTTATGATTTACTTAAAGATGCTGATGAGCCACTTTGGAACGGTTGTGAGAGTCACACTATCTTGTCTGCAGTTCTTCAACTAATGAATTTGAAGTCCGAGTATAATTTGAGTCAATCATGTTTTGACCGTTTGTGCATGATTGTGAAGAGTATGTTGCCTAAAGATGAGAAATTGCCACAAAATTTCTATCGTGCGAAAGTTATGGTCAACGCTCTAGGTATGGGTTACAAAAAGATTGATGCTTGTCCAAATCACTGCATGTTGTATTTCAAGGAGCAGGAAAACGACATATCATGCCCGTCATGTGGGCATCCTCGGTTCAAGCCAAAGACAAGAGGCAATGGTAGCACGAGATCAAAGGAAGTTTCATACAAGTCGCTCCGCTACTTTCCTATCACTCCTAGATTGCAGCGATTGTATATGTCTTCAAAAACAGCTAAACACATGAGATGGCATGCAAATAAAGTTCGACACGATGAAAACAAGATCACGCATCCTGTTGACGCTGAAGCTTGGAAGCACTTTGATCGTACTCATCAGAACTTCGCAATGGAAGTGCGAAATGTTAGACTCGGTCTATGTACAGATGGATTTAATCCATTTGGGGGTAGATCAACTCCATACTCATGCTGGCCAGTATTTGTAACTCCATACAACCTTCCACCAAGCTTGTGTATGAAACGTCCAAATCTTTTCTTGTCTCTGTTGATCCCTGGTCCGACCTCACCTGGCCAAAATCTTGATGTATATCTAAGGCCATTGATTGATGAATTAAAAGTACTGTGGGATGACGGTGTTACCACGTATGATGCCCACAAAAAACAAAATTTCAACATGAAGGCCGCTGTTCTATGGACAATCAGTGACTTCCCTACATATGGTATGTTATCTGGTTGGAGCACACATGGGAGGTTGGCTTGTCCGTACTGCATGGAGGATTCCAAAGCTTTTAGATTGAGGCATGGAAGGAAGCCTTGCTGGTTTGATTGCCATCGTCGATTTCTACCCAGCGATCATCCGTTCCGACGTCAAAAGAATGCATTTACAGCAGGCACAACTGAAATGGAAGGTCCATCCTCAAGATTGTCTGGCATAGAGATTTTAAGAAGATTGTGATACTTTCCAAATGTATTAACAGATGCCCGCAGTCCTACACCCTTCCGTGGATTTGGGAAGGAACACAATTGGACGAAAAAATCTATTTTTTGGGAACTACCGTATTGGCCGACCCTATTGATACGACATAATTTGGATGTGATGCATGTAGAGAAAAATGTGTTTGATAATGTGTTCAATACAGTAATGAATATTAAAGGAAAAATGAAGGATAATCCGAAGGCCCGTATGGATTTAAAATTAATATGTAAAAGACCAGAATTGGAACTCAAAGAGTATAATGGCAAAGTACTGAAACCAAAGGCGAAGTACGTGCTCGGACCTGATCAAATAAAACATGTATGTCAATGGTTGAGACAACTGAGATTTCCAGATGGATATGTCTCTAACATTGCTCGGGCTGTGAAGATTGACGATGGACAGTTATATGGGTTGAAGAGCCATGATTGTCATATCTTTATGCAACGATTGATACCCCTAGCATTCCATGATATGTTAGACAAACCTATATGGGGGGTATTGTCTGAGTTGAGCGGATTTTTCAGAACATTGTGCGCATCGGAGGTCATTGTATCAGATGTAAAGAATCTCGAGGACTCTGTCATCACCACTGTTTGTCTGTTAGAAAAGATATTTACGCCAGCATTTTTCGATGTTATGGAACATTTGATCATACATCTGCCATATGAACTAAGGGTTGGTGGCCCTGTGCAATATCGATGGATGTACCCATTTGAAAGGTATATGTTTTTTTATATTTGTCTCTTTAATGACAGATATTTAAAATTTGAAATGTATATTCTTGTCAGATGCATGTTCGACCTAAAAAAAAAGGTTCGTAATAAAGCAAGAGTAGAAGGCTCTATTTGTGAGGCGTACACTTTAGAAGAGATTTCAAATTTCTCATCTATGTACTTCGAACCTCATATTTCAACACGTTACACATGCCCGCCCCGTAACGATGATGGAGAACAAGTAACTGTAGCTGACAAGCTGTCGATATTTCAACGACTTGGGCATGCATTTGGTAGTTGCCGATCAAGGCTATTGACAGATCGAGAGCAAGATGCAGCACACATCTATATTCTTTTTAATTGTTCAGCGATCGACCCATACATCGAGTAAGTATATGTATATGCAACTCAATTATAAATCCTTTTATGTTCTATATGTGGATACATGGCTCGGTAATATAAGTATTTGTGGTTTGCAGACGATTTGATCTGGAGTTGCAAAGCAAAGTTTCACATCTCACTAATGCAGAAGTACAAAAAGAACGTGAAACTAAGTTTGTGGAGTGGTTGAAACAGTTGGTAAAGAAGCTAACATAAATTTTGTACTTATAAACAACACTAAGTTACTTAATTGATCGTGATCACAATAATTGTTTATGTCTGTGCGTAGGTTCGCCATGGTGATGTTAAAGATCAAGGAATATGTGATTTAGAAAATGGTCCGACCAAAGTTGTGCAATGCTACAACGGGTATATCGTAAATGGTTATCGATTCCATACAAAAGACTACGGTATAAACAAATCAACGATAAATAGTGGCGTGTGTGTCAAGGGTAGCAGCTACGGTGAAAATGAACATGATTACTACGGTGTTATAGAGGAAATAATGGAGTTGACTTACTTAGGCATGAATAACAGGGTTACGGTATTCAAGTGTCATTGGTTTGATCCAACTGCAATAAGACTCGACAAAGCTTCAGGCATTGTGGAGGTGAATCATAAATCCAGGTTTGGAACATATGAACCATTCATATTAGCCTCGCAAGCTCAACAAGTTTATTATACTTCATATCCGAGTATAAAAAAGTCAGATAGAAATGAATGGTGGGCAGTTTGCAAGGTGAAATCCAAACTATACCCCGAGTATGATCAGTTACAAGAAGATGAGTTAGCTGAAGACAGTGATTACTATCAATCAGATGATGTCTGTGACTTCGCTTATGGTCACGATGTTGCGCATGATATGCATGTCATATCTCCATTGGCTGATGAAACATTCATAGAGGAATGTGATCCAAATGATGTACCAAGTGGATGGGCAAACAATGAAGAAGAAGAAGAAGAAGAAGAAGAAGAAGAAGAAGAAGAAGAAGAAGAAGAAGAAAGTCAAACTAGTGACGAGGAAGAATTCTCAAGCTAGTGAAAAAAATCTTATACTACAAACCTCTATTTAAATGCATTGTAATACTTGATGTGAGTTGTATTGCAATACTTGGTGTGAATGATTAAAAATTTTATTTCAATGTATTGTAATACTTGATACGAATGATTCGAATGCATTGTAATTTATCTGAATGTATTATAATTTATGCAATTAACGAATGATTTGAATTAGTGCAATACTTGATGTCAATGATTTGAATTATTTGAATGCATTGCAATGCTTGATGTGAATGACTTGAATGCATTGTAATACTTGATGTGAATTATTTGAATGTATTGTATGACATATGTTATTTGTTAGAATATGGTTCGTGGAGGTTATAGTGGTCGCTCATCCAGTAGTAGCCAGGCTCAACCTTCATCTTCACGGGCTCCTGTGATAGGTATATCATATAACTAATTAGATGCTTGATTAGTTCAAATGCACATTCTGAGAACTTGGTGTGTATTTTTTTACAGATGATGTTGCGCCTGTATACGACCCACCTACACCAGTTGATCGCACAAGTCAACAGCCAACACAGGAAACAGGGTCTTCACAGGCTGGCACAAGAAGACTCATTCGAATAGTGTATATCGATAATCGACCGTAAGTATTTTGTTTTCAATTATTGCATATCTTTTAAATATTTTATATTGATATTTACTGTGTAACAATTCATGTGCAGCACGAGGTTTGAGCCACAAGAAGTAGTACGGGAGATTAGGAATTCACTTCTTCAACATCTACCAGGACCAGTTGCTCAATGGAAAGAGTACCCAAAGGAGGTATTAGACAGATTGTGGTCCTCATTCATGGTATACAGTTGTTCCTCATAGTTAATGTGTTTCATATTTAATTTATTTAAGCAATGTCTACTAACTTTCTGAAAATATTTGTAGGCTTCGAATCGCTTTGCAACTACGGTGGAAGAAAATGATGCAAGGAAGGTGTGGCAGAAGGTGGCTGCCAATCGATTTGCAGACATGCTGCACACTATGAAGACTGCAGCAAAAAAAGCATCTGGCGTAGTAAATGATCCATTACTGTGGAAGGGCCATGGTCCTATTACTATCAGGAGAGATTACTGGGATGAAATGTGCGATATGTGGGCGGGAGATGCATTTAAAAATCGCTCTGCGAAGGCTTCACAAAATCGATCGAAGATGCCCGAAGCCCATCTACACACAGGTGGATCTAAGACATTTGGGAGCCACCTAAAGAAAATGGTAACTCATCAATATATAATATTAATTTTATAAGTATAGTTGCAAATTTGTGTACTAAATCTTTTGTCATTTAACTTCGCAGGAAGCAGAAAAAGGAGGCAGTGTACCATATAAGGATGTGTTTGTAGAAACACATAAACGGAAGACCACGGGAGTCTTCGTATCAGAGAAGGCGAGAACGACAACGGTATGTATTAATTCTATTAATAATCATTGCAATATATATGCAAGTCATCATAATGTTATCATTAATTATTAATGAATACTTTAAACATTATTTTGTAGGAGGCATATGAGCAACAAATGGTAGAGCGATATGGTGAAGACGCTACTCAGCATCCATCATTTGATCCTACAGCATGGGTGACTGCAGCAGGTGAACCCAAAAAAGGTCGCGTGTTCGGGTTTGGGAGTAATATGAACACTTCACCAGTTATTGGTTCTTCCAGTTACGGCTCACCAACTTCTTGCGCCGACATAAGCTCCAAGCAGCCGACTATTCTTTCCGGTGATGATGTACGCGAGATCATTAATGAATCACTGAATAACTACTTCCAATACACCGTCGCCCCCTTTCTCCGAAATGAGATCAAGGCCGCTGTTCAGGATAGGGGATCTTCGATTCCAGGTCCCTCTCAGGTATAATCACATATATAGTTTTTTTGACTATCTTAAAGCACGTCTGAGCATGGTAGAATCACATATAGAGTTTTTCTAGATGCCTTAGAACACATATGAACATGCTATAATCACATATTCAATTTTTTTACTGCCTTAGCACACATATGAGCATGATAGAATCACATATATATATATATATTTAACTTTTTGTCTGTCTTAGAGCACATATGAGCATGATAGAATCACATATAAAGTTTTTTTGATTGCATTAGAACACATAAGCATGCTATAATCACATATTCAGTTTTTTTACTGCCTAAGAACACATATGAGCATATTATAATCACATATTCTGTTTTTTGACTGCCTTAGCACACATATGAACATGCTATAATAACATATAGAGTTTTTTAACTGCCTTAGAACACATATGAACATGTTATATATCATTTATGATAGAATCACATATAAAATTTTTGGCTTTGCCTGCCTTAGAGCACATATGAGCATGCTATATTCACATATTCAATTTTTTTACTGCCTTAGCACACATACGAGCATGATCGAATCACATATATAGTTTTTTGCTTGCCTTAAAGCACATCTGAGCATGGTAGAATCACATATAGAGTTTTTTTATATGCCTTAGAACACATATGAACATGCTATAATCACATATTCAATTTTTTGACTGCCTTAGCACACATATGAGCATGATAGAATCACATATAGAGTTTTTTTATTGCCTTAGATCACACATGAGCACATGATAGAATCACATATAGTGTGTAATTTATTTCATTATATTTTGTTTATCAATACTGACTGTTCTTTTCTTGTGTAGGCTGCTAGCGATAATCAGGGTAGTGGAGCTGAAGGGACAGATAAAGACAATGAACAAGAAGACGCACAAAATCTTGGCGATGATTAGAGGACTGTGTTGAAGAAGTTCTATTTTTTTTATTTTTCCTAATTGTAATTGTTGAATTGTAAATAATTAAACTTCTTAGTTTTAAGGTGGAACGATTAATTATTATAGATACTTGTTATATGAATTTTTTTGTGTGGTTTGTTTTTTATTTACAGGAAATATAAATTGTACAGGAAATATAAATTGTACAGTTCTCCGTAATTAATTTTTAAATAAATTTTTTTTTATTTTTTTCGTTTTTGCGACGGATTAGCGACGGATGATTCCGTCGCTATTCATATTAATCTAGCGACGGAATTAAATCCGTCGCCACGCCGTGGTCGCCGTTTAGTACCGGCGGATTGGCGACGGAATATAGCGCTCGTTATTCCGTCGCAATTAGCGACGGACTTGGCGACGGAATAATTCCGTCGCCAGTTAGCGTCGAAATATTCGCGACGTAAGCATACTGTCGCCGCGTTGTCGCTAATCCGTCGCTAACATGGTTAGCGACGGATTAGCGACGAAAGGTGGTCGTCGCTAATCTACTGCTCTGTTGTAGTGATAGGATCAAGGATTCTAACCAAGCTCTATTACCTAAACTGGCATGGTTAGCATCAAAAGTGGGAGAATCTGTGGGTGCGACTTGTATCTCATGTTATGAATCCATATGTCATCAATGGTCCGGTAATAGCAAGTATTGAATATTCTGTTTTAGGGTTTGGTTTGTTGTCTTACCCGGAACCAGTTTTGATTTTTTTGAATTTGCAAAAAAGTGGTTCTTGTGTATTGTTTACCTCATACTGCTTTATTTTGATAAAATAAAGTTAAATTGCGGGTGCTTCATATTTCTGATAATTGCATGATTTATTTCAGAAAAATTAAATATTTTTGTGCTTAGAAATCATATTAAGCACATAATATAAGAAATATTTTTTAGTGTTAGAAAGTTTTTTTTAATATTATGGAACACTTGATATTGAGTATATTTTTCTGAATGGTCATGACTAATATTGTGATATTTGTTTCATTGTTGAATATTGAATATTGAATATTGAATATTTGCTTGCCAATATATAATAATAAATATCAAAAATTTGACTAGTAGGGTGTGTTATTGAACTAACAAAAACAGAATAGCACAAACTTTCACACTTGGAAAAAGAGGATTCCTTTTCTTCAACCCTTGAAGGCATTGTTAATGTCCTGCAAATAGAAATGCTGGACCCTGGAGAAATTTCTTTAGATGAAGAAAAAAATAAATATAAAAAATATAAAAAAAGATAAACTGGCTAGAATTATTATGCTCACCTATATGTATGATGACCTCATTAGGGTATTCGATGATTGCCCCACATCTAAATTCATGCTTGAAGCCATCGTCGTTAAGTATGACACTGCCTTGAAAACTCATATTCGATTACTCTTAGAACAATACAATTCGTGCAAAATGCAAGAAAGTGATGATATAGTTGATCATGTCAACAAGATGCTTGTGATGACAAAAGACTTAGCCATTGTTGGGAATGTAATCCTAGATCGTATAACGATATCAACCATCATGCACAGCCTACCTCCTTTATGGAGGACTGTCATCATTGCTCTCAAGCTGAACTCTGAAAACTTGACACTTGATGAATTGTTTAATCAATTGAAAATTGAGCAACATATGCAGTAAAACAAGAAGAATGAATTACACTTCTCTAAAGATGCTCCTAGCATCAACCATGAACCTCCTAGGCACCTACACTTTAAAAGAAGGTCGTTTAAAAACTATGACAAATTTGATAAGAAAAGAGATTCAACATTTCACAAATCACAAGAAGCTCCCTCCCATGATATAGGAATGCCGGTATGCATACCATAAGCTTTATGGATGGTGGGTGGATTCGAGAGCAACTTATCACATAGCCAAGTGAAAGGAGGGGATAGTGGAGATGACATAATACAAGCTCAAGGAACATCAGGTGTACATGGGAAACAACACCTAGTCGGATGTAATGAGTTGAAACTTACATCATTGAAATACCTAAAAATAATGTTTTGTTAACTGGTATCTTTTATGTAGCGTCCATGCGATAGAATTTGGTGACTTCATACTCTAACTAATAAAAGATTTTAAGTCAGGTTTATCCATGGGAAGGTCACTATGGGAAAACATAGTCGAGTCAAGTTTGTGGGAGCCTTCAATAAAGAGTATAGATTGTACAAACTGTAAGTTTTTTAAATGTATAAAATTATGTCTTCTTCTGTTTATATTGATAGTGTTTTTAATGTGGATGTAAATGTATGACACCAAAGATTAAGATATATTAGTATAAATAAAATAAAAAAACTTGTCAAATTAAATTTAATAACTAATTTTAAAGAAACATCTTTTTATAGATGTAAATCATGTATTTATGAAAAAAATAACAAGAAAATAATTTTCAATTGAAGTAATTAGAGCACCTGAATTGTTAAAAATTATCCTTTAAGATATTTGTGCTCATTTTAGAACTAAAACTCACAAATGATTGTAATATTTCATATCTTTATTGATGATTATTCAAGGTATATATATATATATATATGTATATATATATATATATCTTATAACACATAAATATGAGGTATTAAAAAATTTTAAAGAATATTGTTAAGAAGTTGAAAACTAACTTAGAAAAATGATTAAGGTATTATGATCTGATCAAAGAGGAGAATACACCTCAAATGAATTTTCTGAATATTGTAAGGCAAATGGAATCAAACCTCAAACAACAATACCTCAACAAAACAATATTACAGAAAGATATAATAGGACTTTGCTTAACATGGTAAGATCTATGTTGGCTCATGCATTGTTACCCAAAGTGTTTTGAGGAGAAGTTGTTTATACAACTACATATGTTATGAATACGGTTTCATATAAGGTCATTGTCTATAAACCCTATAAATTATGGATTGAAAGAAAATTATACATAAGTCATCTTCGAAGATGGAGTTCATAGCTCACATAAAGGTAATAGATCAATCTAAGGTTAAACTAGATAGTAGATCTATAAGGTATGCATTTTTTGAATATCCTAAAGGATCCAAGGGTTATAAATTTTATCACCATGATAAATGTTTGATTAAAAGTATAGATGATTTCCTAGAAGAGTAAAACATGAAACCAATTATTCTCGAATCAAATAAAAATGATCCATTTGATCTCATCTATGATTCTGATGTCTCACAAGAATAGTTAGGTAATAATGAATCAATTGTTTGTAATCTTTCTATTTCACTTCAGACTCAAGTTAGCCACAAAAGGTCGAGAGCTTCTCATTCATACTTGGATTTCTACTATGTTTACTTGTTGGAGGAATTATGTTATTCGATAGATCTTGTGACATGGAAGATAGCATGTCATATAATGAGGGAATGAAATCACTTGAATTAACAGACTAGGTAAAAGCCATGGACAAAAAATTAAGTCTATTGAGAAAAAACAAGTTTAGGAATTGACTGATTTATTTGAGAAAAGAAAAGTCATTGGATGCAAATGGATATTAAAAAAAAAAATGAAGTTTTATGGAGGTATAGATAAATTTAAAGTTAGATTGGTAGCTAAAGGTTTTTCTTAGAAAAAATGGTCAGATTATATTAATACATATTCACCCAATGCAAAATTTGTCTCTATAAGGATTTCTTGGCATTGCAAAATTTGTCTCTATAAGGATATCTTAGCCATTGTAGTTCACTATGATTTAGATTTACATCAGATGAATATTAAAATTGCATTCATGAATTATGAGCTTAAGGAAAGCATTTTTATGGAACATCTTGAAGGCTATGCTGTTAAAGGCCAAGAGGATAAAATGTATAGGTTGAAAAAATCCTTATACAAACTCAAGCAATCACCATGTCAGTGGTATTTAAAGTTTCATAAGGTAATTACTATATTAAGATTTATAGCAAATAGATTTGACTATTGTGTTTATGTTTGAAAAAGTGAGAGCAAATTCTGTGTACTCTCAGTATATGTGGATGACATTCTTTTAACTAGAAACAACAATGATATGATTGTCAAGATAAAGTCATGGTTAAATTCTCAATTCGAGATGAAAGACATGGGAGAGACATCCTATATTCTTGGAATCAAAATCATTTAAGGCGAGAATTCTAAACTTTTAATTTTGAGTCAAGAAAGATATATTAATCATATACTCAAGAAGTTTAGAATGATTGTCCAACTGAAGGACAAAAAATGTTGAATGTCCCTTATGCACAAGTTGTTGAAAGCTTAATATATGTTATGTTATGCACGAGGCCTAATATCAACTTTGGTGTTGGCTTCATTAGTCGCTATCAGACTAATTTGAATTAGCCTCACTAACAAACAGTGAAGATAATATTTTGATATTTGGAAGGGATTAAAAACTTGAACTTGTGTTTTCAAAAAACTATCTTAGAATTGGGATATTCTAATGTTGATTTTGTGTTGAACTGAACTTATCTCCAAAAACTGTTGTGTAACTTAGGATACGCAGTATATGCTGGGGATCTGTCTTTTTTTTTTTTTTTGGTAACTGGTTGGGGTCTCCCTTACCCCCACCAAATGCACTTACCAAAATTGCTTTTGTGTTGAACTGAACTTATCTCCAAAAATTGTTGTGTAACTTAGGATACGCAGTATATGCTGGGGATCTGTCTTTTTTTTTGGTAACTGGTTGGGGTCTCCCTTACCCCTGCTGGACAATAAAAAAAAATTTGTTGACAATGATGCTCACGGTCTTATTGGCAACGGAACCCCCACTAGACTATCAGATACAAGCCTACAACTACTGCCCCTGATGATACGGCAATGATGTATCGCCTTACCTTGCCAGTTCAAAGAAATACACCATCATGGTCCTTTTTTTATCGCCTTAAAAAATTGGATAATCCATAGGATAACGAAATTGCTCTGTCGAGATGGCAGTTCATCGCTCGACACAATCATATACCACACAAGCTCTCAGAAAACAAAAGCATAGCATCATCATTTACAATTTTATTGACTGCGATCCAAGCAACAAGTGTTAAAAATTTGCACCATCTTGTTGCGTAACCCAGAGCGTGAGGTTCCACGAGTCAACCAAATCAAGGCGACCCTTGTCAGGTTCCCATTGACCCAACTGCATGCTGGAGCACTCTCTTAAAGCCTTAACCATCTTGGATGCCAAATCATCTAAAACCAACATGACTCACGACGACCTTCACACACACCATGAAAGACAAACCTCTACGTATCCGTTAACATCATTGAAGCAACCAAATTTTCATTATATCCACACAACTTTTCCTAGCATTTAAGAACACCATCCATCAGGTAGAAAACAACCAACCGGTTGAGGCCACCGACTTTGTTACATAAACAGTGATGGAGAATTTGGTATCCTGTGCTGTTGGAAGAATACGATCAGATCAACCAGGCTAACAAGCAATTATGCTGAAGCATGTTCTCTCCCAAACGGGTCTTATTTGTCTTGTTTCGTTATATATGTCTGCTTACCGTATTTATAAAGCTTTGCTTGATGGCGAAGATCCAGTTGACTTGAAGAAGATCCGCTCATAAACCACCTCAAGGCATGAGCTTTCATTGTTAAAATTCATTTATACCTCCTCCAAAGAAGCTTTCTATTGCTAAAATGGTGAAAAGCTGTTCATAAGAGCTTAATCCAGAGCAGCTTTGTTGCGTTTTCCACTTATTGGCTTCGGCAGGCCATCGAATATCGGTATGGTGCTCGCAACTGCTGAAAGAGCCTGTAGATCAGGTTTCAATGTCCATTTAGATACTGACCAGTTTGAAGAAGCGTTATCAAAGGACTCCTGCAGGTTGGAGGTGCTTGATGATCGCCGGACTCCAGAAAAACTATTGGCCATAAAAGTGTCCCCAGCATAATGTGCATGACCATTGACCGAATCCGTGTCCATGCCTGCGAGGTTTACTCTGCTTGCAGATTTTGGCCTCAGTGCCAGACCTTTTCCTGATCTCCCCAACAACCCACCAAAGCTGTCCTCCTTGAGTATTAGCTCTGGGCTTGGAGAAAACAGATCAGTATCAGCCTTCGAACGTCTCCGAACGGATTTCTCGCTTGATCTCTCAATATCATAATCACCAGCTTCTACAACTGGGACATCTGCCATCAATTCACCATTTTCTGTATGGAACCCATTCACCAAGCTTCTGGATTTACTGTGTCGGCCAAAGGATGAATAAGCATCTCCATTTGCCCTGGGTGATGAGAGAGGTTCATCTTCTGAGAGCTGACTTCTCTTTATTCTATACACAGTCATCTCTGTACCTTCGCTGCCACTGCTGCGATTCCCAGAGGATGCCACCAGGCCATAGTAACCCTGTAAACTGCTCATTGCTGGAGACACTTCTCTTTGTGGTGGTTTCAGCTTCAGCGACCGAAAATCTCTTAAAAAATCTTCATGTGGGTACCTCGGAGGTGTCCTTAGGCTGCTCCCATTTCTGAAAAAGAACGTTCATGCTAAGCTGCTATAGATTTACAAATTTGATGAAACACACAGGAGAGCGTAAAGAGTGAAAGGAAAAGAACCACTTAGATGACAAACACGATAAAAAGAAAAGTAACATGAGGCACACTACGCAGCAAGTGTTGCGAGCCCTTTTTGGAGGGAGGATTGTGTTATGGCTTGTGTGATGGTGCACCGGCGCACAAAACCAACACCGAAGTGGTGTGCACTAGTGGTATCAAGTGTGTGGCATGCAATGAGCACTATGTAGTCAAAGGTACCCAGCTGATCCGGTGGCCAACTTTGGGGCTTCGAAACGTGGCTCAGATGGCAAAATCTCTTGTGCACACCCTGGTATATTTCGAAGAGGGCAATGAGGAGAGGTGGCTAACCAAAAATGGGCTCGAATGCACAAAACAGAATGGAGAAATGTGTGGCCAAACTCGGGACTCTGTTCAGCCGATGCACACAGACAGAACAGGGTAGGGCACGCGGGAGGCTGCTCAAGAGAGAGAGCTTGCATACAATGTGCGCAGCAAAGCAGAGGCTAGGGTTGGCACACGGCACAACTACAGGTGCTGTGGTGGGTGGCTGCGACAAGATTCACAGGGTTGCACCGCAGTTGCAGCACACCCTTGCGGAGCATGAACGTGGAAGCAAGTGGTCGAGCGGCAAGAGCAAGGGTGTAGGCAAGCAGTATGCATGTGACACACCGGGCTGTAGCAAGCAGCCACCGCAGATGAGGGAGCACTTGGGACGGGTACTCACAGGTGTGCACGGTAGCGAGACACCCCTCTAGTGCATGACAGAGAGCATGTTTGTTGCGCCCTCAGGAGGCAGCGGAGAAGGACAACAACTATGCACAGTATTGTTAATCTCCTCCTTAGTGTTTTGGGCATTCGTTGAGGCATGGTAAGCCGACCCAATCGAAGGGTCGAGCCCGGTCATCGGGTTCCCCGTCGTCAGGGTCGCCTAAGTGCAAGGCCACCCAAATCTTCAATGATTCCGGCAACCCCATGTGTTGTTTTTCCCTGTTTCCATGTTCCTCAAGGGAGGCTGATCGTGGGCCAGAGCCAAACCCTCGGTTGTACCCCTCTCTTGGCTGCCGGGAGCTCGTGGATGGGTGTGATGGCGTTGGTAGCCTGACCGGATGCATCATGCCCTGCTTTGTCCACCTGTTAGCAGCAGTGACTGTGCCGCTTGTTTTTTATTTCATCGGTGCCTTAGGGCTGCAGTCACTTTGGGATTGTCCACCACCCGACCGATTGGCCGTCGCGTAATTGCGAGTCAGCTACCGTTTGGGAGCCCTCTGCACCTTCCTACACATCGGGGTCGTGTGTGTGCACACCATTGTTGCGTCCTCTATCACCTTCGGCCGCAGGTTGCACAGGCGCCGCAAGCTTTGTGTGTGTGCGCCCCATTGTCACGGTCTTTTTGCTGAGGATTGTGTGGCGCCTAGGATGCAGACTGTAGAGCGGAAGCGGCGCGCTGGAGCAACGCGAGGCAGGCGGTGCGTTGAGAGACAACATTGAGGAGCAGAAGCAAAGTATGGACGGCAACTTTTCAAGGCCATCGTATAGGAGCGGATGCCCAATCAGTGCTCATAGCACTTGGGAGGCAGCTATTGAGGGCCATCGTGTAGGAACAGATGCCCAATCAGTGCTCACAGTACTTGGAAGGCCCCAAGAGGCTAGAGGCTCGTGGGCAAGCAATAACCTGGGAAGGACAACCACACACGAAGCTACAAAGGCGAGCGGTATGACAGGCAATCACCAATGAGCACGAGCAACCTGCAAGCAAACAAGCAAGCACACAAGGTAGTGCGGCAAGGCACCAAGCAAACAACTGAATGGGTGAAGGCACAGTGTCCAAGAAATGCAACTTGTATTCATAAGTTGGCCAAGCGGCACTTACAAACGTGGCACGCGAGGCAGCACGGAGACTCATTGTGAGGCAATGTGAGGTGAGACAGTCTTGGAGAATAGACCTTCGAGGGAAGATCTACCTACCAACGAGTCCCCCTCTAAAGGTATTATGGGTGCTAACACTCCAAGGATAGGAAGAACCCCAAAAACACTTAGAGAACCATAAAAATTCCAAGAGGTTCCGCCTAGTCATGGGGAGGCAACGTGGGCACGTAGCTCATGGCACCACGTCTTCCCCTAAGCTATTTAGAAGGCCATCATAGCCCATTGAAGGGATTTAGGTAGGGTTGTACATGGCTAAATATGTGAAAAAGAGCACCTAGTTATACCATGGCACGTACATACCACAGTCGTGCACGCGGGGCGACGTTCTCCCCCACAGAAAATGTCATCTTCCTCGACTACTATTGCAGCTGATCGTGGTACTCATCGATCTTTACTTCAAATTGGAAGAGCTTCCTAGTGTCCTCCCATGTTGCTTCAGCTTCGAGAAGGTCCTTCCACTTTATGAGGAATTCCTTGTAGTCACCACGTGAATTCTTGCGATGGTTGATGATGTAGTCTACTTCTCAGTTATTTGTGGTTCGAAGTGGTGTCGAGGGGCGCGTTGGTTGGCTTCTACTAGGGTCTTCACCGTCAGGATGGTAGGGCTTGAGCTAACTGACATGAAAGACCGGATGTAGTTAGAAGTGTGTGGGGGTAGTTCCACCCTATAAGCGAGGTCACCAACCTTCTTCGAAATAGTGAAGAGGCCTTCATACTTGCGAACAAGGACCTTGTGGAGTTTCTAAAAGGCACGAATCCTTTTCATGTTGACCTTGAACATCACTTGGTTGCCAACGTCGAAAGCCAGAGGTCGACATTTAGGATCCGCCCACTTCGTCATGAGCGTAGCTGCCTTCTGCAAGAATTCCTTTGCAAGTTTTGTTCTTTCCTACAAGTCACGAACGAACTGATGGGCAAAGGGGGTCTTGCCTGAATAGCGGACAGTTACGGTGTGAGGCGCCAGGGGTTGTTGGCCTGTAGATTCACTTTTCTGCAAGTTGAAACTGAATTGGGACACATCTAACAGTTTCACCAAGTCTCTTTGATTGGCACAGACAAAGTGCCTCCGATAGTCTTCAAGCAGCGCATTCATCCTCTCGGTCTACCTATCTGTCTACAAATGGAGGGTTGTAAAGAAGTGGAGTTCCGACCCCAAGAGTTTGAACACCATAGCCCAGAATCTGCCAATGAAGCGAGGATCGCGATCACTAATGATGTTTTCTGGTAGTCTTGACCACATTCTTGAGAAAGAGTTGGGCAACGTGGTATACGATGCACGTAGGCGGAGCAGGGATGAAGATAACATATTTTGAGAACCTGTCCACCAATACGAAGATCGAGCCGAATCTGTCGACGACCAAAAGTGCTAAGATGAAGTCCATGCAAATGCTCTGCCATGGACGATTGGGGATCGTTAGAGGTTGAAGGAGACCCCAGGTTTCTGATTGTTGGACTTGTCTTGCTGACAAATGAGGCAAGTCCTCACATATTCCTCAATATCGAGGCGCAAATGGGGCTAGTGGCCTTTCGATGATAGCAAGAATGCGGTATTGGCCGTTGTGTCCAGCCCACTTGGTGTCATGGCACTCTTTAATGAGCATCTTCCGTAGTGAACTCCAGTTAGGGATGAAGACTCGCCCCTTCATCAAGATCAGGCCATCTTCAAAGGTATACTTTGTTGTTTTATCGGCCTTGATCAGGTCATAAAGTTGAGGAGCCATAGGGTCATAGCACATTCCCTCACGAATTCGATCAAGGAGGCCATGGTTTACCTGAACAAGAGAGGGCTCTCATTCACTCAGGGCTGCAAGCTCGGCCATCCTGTTGAGTGCATCAGTGACATAGTTGGTACTTCACGACTTGTAGAGTAACGCCATGTCGAATTCGGCAAGGAACTCTTGCCATCGCGCCTGCTTGGGACTTAACTTCTTTTGAGTTTGAAAATAGCTTGTGGTTGTATCATCCATATAGTCCACAAAAGGAGATCCCAGCAAATAGTGACGTCATACCCTAAGGCAAAAAGACTATGGTAGTCATTTCTCGCCTGTGCACGGAGTAGCACCGCTTTGTGTCATTTAGCTTTCTGCTTTCGAAGGCAATGAGGTGGCCTTCCTGCATAATAACACCCTCAATGGCAAAGTCTGAGGCGTTGGTGTACACCTCAAATGGTTTGGAGTGGTCCGGCAACCACAAAATCGGCTCGCTTGTGACAATCGTCTTGAGCTTGTGGAAGGCGGTCTGACAATTTGTTGTCCAGACATACTTCTGATGGTGAGTGGGGCGGTTGCGACCGAGTACCCCAAAATGAAGCGTCGATAGTAGTTGGCCAAGCCAAGGAAAGACCGAAAGTCATGAATCTTGGCAGGGGGATCCTAGTCGTGGATGGCTTGAATCTTCCGAGGGTCCATGTGCAATTGACCCTTGCCAATAAAATGCCCCAAAAACTCGATCTCTTCTTTGTCGAACGCACACTTCTTTTTTACGTATAAGTCGTTGTCCTGTAAAAGTTGAAAGACAAGGCACAAGTGCTCAGCATGCTCCTTCCAATTGTTGTTATAGATAACAATATCGTCAAGGAAGACGACCACGAACTTATCCAAGTATGGATAGAAGAGTTTGCTCATCAATGTCGAGAAAGTAACTGGCGCATTGGTTAAGCCAAAAGGCATTACCAAGAATTCATAGGCACCATACCGAGTTACGCATGTCGTCTTTGATTCGTCACATTCGGCAATTTGGACCTGTCAGTACCCAGACCGAAGGTCAAGCTTCAAGAACATGCATACACTCTCCAGTTGGTCGAACAAGTTTGCCATGAGGGGCAATGGATACTTGTTCTTTAGAGTGATCTTGTTGAGCGCCCGATAGTCCACACATAAACGTTTTGATCCATCGTGCTTAAGCTGAAAGAGCATGGGGGCACCGAAAGGAGCTTTGAAAGGACAGATGATACCGGCTTCGAGCATCTCATCTAGTTGACGACACAACTCCTTGAATTTTTTAAGTGACCAACATGCCAAATTTGGATTTTGGAATAGGGCTAGAATTTATGGATGGCAAGACACTTATGTATTTACGAAGGCGATGGGAGAAATGGCGATTGATAGCATCAAGGGGGATGTGCCCATAGTAATCGTTAGGCCTAGCGTAGTAGAGAGCACATCAAATGAACCCTTCCCTGGATGGATGGAAGGAAATAGATAAGGAAAGTGACACAATTTTCCTGCTTTTAACTTCCTCTTTCATGCTGCCTTTTTTTATTATTTGTGACCCTTTTGTATCTCGATTTCATGGCTGCCACTCATAATGGGTTTGATCGCAGAATGATGGATCACATCATTTTATATTATGGAAAGGGCCAAATTTCCTGCTTTCTACCAAACCCAAAAGGAGTCCTCTCTCTCTCTCTCTCTCTCTCTCAAGTGTGCAAATGGGTCCACTTGAGACTCAATTATAGTCAAGTTTAACTCGAGTAGAGTCTGAGACTAGATTAAGATGCAGTAATTCCAACGATTGGATAGTTGAAAAATGCCTAAACCTGCTCAAAAGGGCTCTACCTTCTTGGCTAGAGGCAACCCTGGTTTGTCACTTGACATGGGACAACAATGGTTTTCAACCCAAGAGGGTGTCACTTGTCACAAGGTTGAAGCTGGTTGTACTCCCCAGCCAAAAGAAGCCTGGCAATGTGTTGTCTATGATGGCAGGAGATCAGGTGTAATCACATTGCACACTTAAGTGTGCCCCTTAATTGATCTGCCCTCCATCTTCTGTTGGCAAAAAAATTATTTGTTGGTATTTTTTACATTTATTAAAAAATAGCCGATTCAGGCCTGCAGCGTATCGAAATTCTGCCGATATGATCATCATACCAACGAAGAAGAAGAAGGAAGTCACCCGAGGTAACGCCCCGCCCGCTTCTCTCTCGCCCCTTCTTCTTCTTCTTCTTCTTCTTCTTCTTCTTCTTCTTCTTCTTCTTCTTCTTCTTCTTCTTCTTCTTTTCTCTCTATCTCTCATCCTAATTCCTCCTCTTCCTCTTCCTCTTCCTCTTCCTCTTCCTCTTCCTCTTCTTTTCTAGTTTTCTTCCTGTCCCCCCTCTTCTTCTTCTTTTCCTCCTATCTCCGCTCTTCTTCTTTTCCTCTGTCTCCCTTATTTTTCAATCTTCTTCTTCTTCTTCTTCTTCTTCTTCTTCTTCTTCTTCTTCTTCTTCTTCTTCTTCTTCTTCTTCTTCTTCTTCTTCTTCTTCTTCTTCTTCTTCTTCTTCTTCTTCTTCTTCTTCTTTCTCCCTTCTTAGAAAGGTAGTGATTACTAGTTTACTTGTTCATTTTTTACTTGTTTTAGCTCTACCTGTGTAGCTTAATTATTAATATTCATTTCACTATTGTTCTTATGTGTGGTTATGTGCAGTTATGAAGCTTATTTATTTTTTATGCAAATATTTTGTAGTTTTTGTTATGTGATGCTTTGATTTAGTGAATTTGTGGTTTGGAGTTTGATTATTTGCATTCACATTGTAGAAAATAATGTGTTATATTCAATATTTAAAGTATTAATTTAAAAAAAACACTAAAAAACTTGTAGGACCTGCGAGTCAAGGGTTGGACGATCTAAGCCCGAGTCACGTGTTTGCCAACTATGTCAGTTCTTAACATTATAAAAGGTTTTTTATCGAGAAATCTCTCACTTCCTATCCTGCCTTCCTCTCCTCAAACCCTAGAACTAGGCCACCGCTGGCAGCTCTCTCTCTCCAAGGCGAGCTCAAACCCTCTCTTTGTCTCTCTTTCCCTCTCGTCGAGGTGATCTCAACTGCTCAACACCTCAACCCTCTCTCTCTGCCTCGCTCACTGAAGAGAGGGCCTTCTTTATCCTGTTTGTGTGTGTGTGTGTGCGTGCAGTGTGGGCATTGTGGGACTGACTGTGGACAACAAAAAAACCCACATTTAGGTGTCGTGGCTGGTGTTGGTCTTTAGGCCTGGCACGGGTCTTAGTGAACCACGAGAAGTTGGTGAAGGTCCCACAGGTGGCACTTCCTCCAGAAAGGCCTCTGGTCACCAGCAACCTCTTAGGAAGCTTTGGCTAATGCATTGGATGGAGACCGGCTACGTGGAGGTACCCAGACTCTTGCTAACCTTACGGAGAGCTTGAGGCTTCTCCTCAGCAGAACCACATTGTGCAGCCGTTAGGGAGCTCTACAACACGTTAATGGAGAGGTGGGAAGGTGAAGAAGAAGAGAATTAGAAAAAGGAAGGTGATCTAGAGAGACCCTAGCCTAAGCTCCAAAATTTGAACGCTCAACAAAATGCATTGTACATTATTGAATTCAAAGTATTACAAGTTTGAGATGCCTTCCCAAAATGGCATGGAATGGCTTTTATACATGCCAAGATCCCTTGTCCCCAATTTCCCCTTATGAATTACAAAAATCTCCAACAGATCCTAGCTATTATAAGTTCCAAACCAACCCAACTTATGTGGCACAACTCCCCAACTCTCCAGGCTAACTTGGCCTAACCTCACAATCAACTTTGGACTACTTGGCAAACCACCCCAACAACCTTGTGCTCACATGGCTTCAACTCCAACAACCTGAGCTGACTTTGGAATCATCTCCAAAATAGTTTAAAAACTCACCAGGTCAACACAGTGACTCGGTTGACTCGGCCTGGATCACCCAGTCACGGGGTCAAAAATGAGTACAAACTCGTTTTGTACAAAACTCGACCGAGTCACTGAGTTGACCCGGCCGAGTCATGGGCGAGACATGCATGTATATACATACATAATATATTTTTATATATAATTACATATATTATGTGAAATATAATATAATATAAATATATGTATATTATATATAAAAATATGGTTATACATGTATTAATAAAATTATACATTAAATATATTATAAAATATCATATAATGCATATTATATATAATATATTGATAAAATACTATAAATTATACATAGTATATACATATATTTATATATTTTATATAAAATATAAAGTTAGCATGAATCGGCCGAGTCATGAGTAACTCAAGGACGAGCCCAGTGACAAGTCAATGAGTTTTAAAATTGTGATCTCCAACAACCTCATGCTAACGTGGACAACTTCCCAACAACCTTGCCACTTGGCTTGAACTCTCTTTGGGTTTGGTGCCAACTTGGGCTTAACCCTTTGGTGTGTCTTTCCCTTTGGATAAACCCGGGTTGTAGGTTAATGTGCAATACGTTTGGGCGACTATGCACATGTCTCGACAACGAGGGACTCTACGTGTTGTGTGTGCAGGGCACGCAGAGTAGTCAAGGCCTGCAACAGGATGACATTGTTGCGCGAGTGGGAGTGCCGGTTAAAACTGTTCGTCTAGATGGACTCCTTGAAGTGGTGGCATTGTTTGTAATTGGGGTGTGCTCGGTGTGGGCGACCCATGCGATGGAAGGGAGCATGAGTTACACCATGGTGAAGGCTTTTTCCCTTAGGTAGTGGGAAATGGCTGAGGTGATGGTGGCCCAGCCAATGAGGGTTAGGCAACCGGCTGGGGTGTGGGGGTGAAGAGGGACAAGGAGAGAGGATGAGGTAAGGCTGAAGTAATTTGGTGGAGTCAAAGATGGAGGCTGTGTTGGGCGTATGTGAGACAGAGATGGAATAGGCCAAGGGAGATGAGGTGGGGCTAACGTGATGGTGAGGTAAGGCTATGGAGGGTAGGTATGGGTGATGATGGCAAGGAAAGGTGAGAGGGAGGCAAGGTAGGTATATATATATATATAGAGAGAGAGAGAGAAAGAGAGCGAGAGAAAGTGGGAGCTGCGCAACTACCTACGGGATCATGCTGGTCGTCCATCGCAGGGCATGATGGACGGCTAGCGCAAATAACACAGAAAAAATGCTGAAAAACGAGTTTTTCTGCATTGAAAAGGAATTAGCGGCACTCAAAACCACTGCTAAAGCCTATAAAGGATGCACCCATCCTTTTAAAAATGAACTTAAGCAGTGCTTAGAAAGCGCCACTAAAGCCATTTTTTGGAGTTTTTGACGCTGCTTCAGTGTTTTTTAGCAGAAAAAATGCTGAGCATCATCTATCACACCCGTGATGGAAGCTCAGCAGTGTCCCGCAGGTGTGTGTGTGTATATATATATATATATATATAGAGAGAGAGAGAGAGAGAGAGGGATGATGATGGCTAAGGGGAAATGGCAATGTGCCTAGAGGATGATTGATGCTGTCATCCACCAATCATCAACCATGGCCATGGGAGTGTGTGAAAGGGGGAGAAGGCGTTGGATAGAGGTTCTTACGGCTAGTAGAAGGGAAGCTCTCTAACACTAACTATACTAACGCTACACTAACCCTAGCTAATTACTCTAGCTTCTAATTTCATTTCTCAAGCATAATCCTTACAGCCCTAATGTGAGCTATTTTTAACGCTCACTTTCACTACAAGACAGAGACACTAAAGGACAAGAAAGCAATGCATGGGAAAATAAAGCCAAAAACCATAAACTGAAAATGAACCTAAGACTCAAGGCCGAATCCCTTGTGGGACTCGAGGCCAAGTAAGGGGAGCTTGTGCATGCTAAGGGGAGATTCTCCACGTGGGTCTGCATCAGCAAGTGACGGGGACATGAACACATGCACAAGGACACAGGCATGCATATACACAGACAAGATTAATTTCTGATAATGCACGAATAACCAATTTTAACTCCTTTAAGATATCAACAGCCAGAGGCACCTCACGAGGAAAGGTGTATCTTTACATACAACAAAATTCTCATGAATACTCGGTGAAGACTCAAAGTAAAATTGACACACAAAACAAGAACAATGCAGTGTCTAGAAAAATAACTGTGAGGGAGGGAAGAGCAGTACTCTTGGTTAGCAGAACCATCTGATAAGATTGGAGATGGGGGGTGCCTTCCTGGTAAAGGTATATGCAGTGATTTGTGAGCGAACATTTGAAGATCTGTAACCAAACCATTTAGGCGTTTTATGTCCGAGACCTGACAACAAAAGGACCTCAAGGTCACAAGCTAGTTGTATCCATAAAATACAGGAAGCTTCCTATAATAAAAACATAGTCAAGTATATAAGGAGAAATAGTGATGCACTGATTGATCATTCATCAGCCCCTTGATAAGAACAAGAATTCATGCTAACTGGAACAATAACTTCTGTAATATATTTGACAGTGGCAAAGGCCATGATTCTTTCATGAATTTGAACAAAAAAGAAAGAAGTCTTCTTTGAGAAAGAAGATGTTTTAACGAAATGTCATGACCTTCAGAAATTATATGGAAAAGTGAAAAACTCAAACTTTCAAACATTCAATGAGTTCAATTTCAAGTTATTTTGAGTTGTTACGGCCAACAGCCATATGGGAACATTAGCAACGTTCACCATCAATTTTTCCACCCTCATAAGCAACTGTCGGATACTAATTGAGATCGGCCAGATGGCATGTCCTGTCTGTTATGAACTCCATTTGATGAACCTTCCAGTTTAAACACTCGGAAATCAGAATAACAGTTCCAAATTTTCTGCACTTGAACAAATTCATTAATGACATACTGCCTGTATGTCCTTTTAAGGAATTGATTCAATGGCAGTGATCTAGCTTAAACATCCATACCACAAATTGCAACCACGAGAACTCTTGTGATTCATGAATAGGTAAACTAATCGAAAAGGACCGGTTTCCAAAAGGCAACGGAAAAGAAAGCCTTGGCATGAGGATAAATGAAAAAAAAAAACTCACCTCTACACCATATTTGATGGCTATACCAACAAGAGTATCCAACTTAGAAACACGATGCTCGATGTAATTGACACGAGAAGATGATGACGATGTTGAAGATGAAGGAACCGATGAAGAATTCGACGCCATAGGATTCGATCTCAAGTTAGAAAAATCACCAGAAATCGCCCGATAAATCTCATCTCGATTGCCTATATCCATGGCCAAATCAATCATTCATACGGCTCTCCCCCATCAAAAAAACTTGTTTAAAGTATCCCCAAATTGCAAAACTACCTCCGATAGACAGATTACTTCAACGATCCGACTACTACCCCCAGCAATCACACTGATCCGACCATGCAGGAGAAAACTCGAAAAGTTTCACATGTCTACACCATAGATCAAAGGCAATATAGCGATTTAATCAACATAAAAATCGAAATTACATCTCTACACCCAGAGTCCACCACGAAACCGCCTCATCTCCTCTTCCTCATCCAAACACTCAACAAGCCCCTTGCGTGACGGCGTATGCCCGACCGACGCCGAACCTCCGGAACTCACTACGAGAGAAATGATTCTCCGGTCAAATTTCCCCCGATCTGGGCGTGCGGGAGCGGAATCCGGCGTACTCGCGCTACTTATGCCGTGGATCGCCGGAAAGCAAGCTGAATCTCCGCCATCGGCGACGGAAAACTACAGAGATCTCGATCAATCGTGCCCAAGAATCCACGGATCGGAAGACTCTCCCGAGCGTCCAATAGGAAGGAAGCCCGATTTCCCTCAGAAACCGCCTCTTCTGAATACTTCTCAGTGAGAGAGAGAGAATACAAATAATGATGCGAAAGATTATGATGATGATGAAAGGTTACTTATAGCCTTGAGAATATACAATATGACGCTTGCATCCCTACGTTGAGGTGCAGACGTGGCGAGTGAGTATCCAATGTCACAAAGATAAGCGAATCACGGAAGACACGGATTGCGGGTTCGACTCGCAAGTTCGTAATCTTTTCAGAAAATAAGACACGAGAATAAAAAAAAAAAATAGTCAATAAAAACTATTTTTGATATCTTTAGTATTTGAAAATGTTTTATCATGAAATATTATTGAAAGTAATAAAAAATTATCTAAAATATTGGATAGTAAAAAAGCTGAGCGAGACGAGGTTGGTGTGTTCAAGCTTGGCTCGCTATTGTAGCCAGCCAAGCTGAGTTAGCACTCATAAAAAGTTCGAGTTAAAAAAGAGTTAAGTTCGAGCTGACTTGTTTATAAGAAAAAATACATTGTTTTAGAGTTAGAAGAAATAGGATTACAAAAAATACATGTAAAATATATTTTTGCTGCCTACAAGTCGGATCGAATCGAATCGAGCCGAGCTGAGTACATGTGGTTCATATTCAGCTTGTGAAGCCTATTTTACGAGTTTGAATGAGCTCTTTACCAAAACTGAACATGGCCACGAGCAGCCTGGCTTGTTTTTCAGCCCCATTAAAGGGTATGGGTCAGGTATGGATTGAATCATTCTTGGCCCCAAATTGTATCAATTTTTGGTAGGTTGGGTCTAGTTATTCATCCACATTAGGATCTTTCACAATAATCCGGATCGAATCTCTGTCTCTGTGAACTGGATTTGGGTACTGGATTAAATCTAAATTAGGTTGTGCAGACCTAACAAAATTTGGATCCATGTCTGGCAAAACTGATAGAATGGGGTTTTGAATCTGACCAAGATTCAGATCTCTACTAACCAGATCAGTTAATATGGGTCAGTCGTGGTCAAACCACTATAGGAACTCTGACCGCGACCGTAAAAGAGGGCGCAGGGGAGTTAGGAAAATGGAGTTCTGGCCAATTTATTGGTCCTATTGGATCTAAATAATAACCAAATTATCCAAATCCGATATATTTGGATCTATCATTGCCGTGTCGAGGTTCCAAAGTAGGTCAAAGACTCAAACTTTACATGTGAAGTAGTTTATTGGGAGTTCCATTTACTAAATTTTGATAATGGATCTGGGTTTAGAAACCTCCAAGAAAAATCCACTAGTTCCTTTGTTGTGTTTGGATTAGCTGGACTTAGTATTCATATGCGAAATTCCATTGCAGCTCACACATTTCAACTCTTCTCCAAACACATTGGAGGTTGGAATTATGGCTTTCATAAACAGAACCCTATCATATTTCACCAATTTCAAGGAGTCCCGTGACCTGGGAAATCCAACTTCATTGGATTAATGAGTCAGTATACAAACAGCTACTCAAACCTGACTCAATGGATTCAGGTCATTGGATATATAAACCAGACCCGATTCATATATATCCCTATCCCTATAGAAGGGGAATGGGTTTCTAGATTTGGGGAAATTTTTTGTGATATTTTTGCAGATTTTTACAAGCAGTAAACCAGAATATAATGTAGCCTATTTCCAATATATTGTGGTATTATCATGATTTTTGCATATTTTTAAATGTTAATTGTTTTACAGATTTTTTTTTAGTTTTTTGTAATTTTTTACCTAATAATATACGTAAACTTTCTTGATATTTCCAAAAAAACAAAGATTTTTAACTTTCTTAATGGAGAAACGATAAATTAATTGAAAAGATAGTCAAATATCTAAGAAAACAAGGAAATTATGGTGAATTCGTACATGATGGATATGAATGACGATTTTGCAATATCTGAGGGTACTCCTGGCAATGCCCATTTTCATACGCGATGTTCCCTGTCTACAAGAAAATTGAGCACCAAATTTTCGTCATAAAATGATTGGATTTACATGTCCAATGTCAAATTACCAAAATGTTATTAATATTGGTTCAAATGCCACCCCCCCCCACACACACACAAAAAAAAAAAACTCACGTTTCCCTGCCATGAGACTACGGTTATTTTCCGTATAAAAAAAGGAGATGAAAATGACTAAAATACCCTTTTCTACTGCTGACAGTATAGGTAGGGCTAGCTCGTATCACGTTCCTGGGACCCACGAAAACGCGTCGCCATCTGTAGACCACAAAATCTGACATAGATGAAGGGCATAATCGTCATTTTGTAATATTTTATTGATAGAGTAGTTCCTTGACGGTCGGGGGACTCTCGTTCGAAACCTGCGAGAAGCAATTTCTTATTGCTTGTCAACTTGGTTCATACCATAGGAATAAAAAATATATATTTAAAAAAAAAATTGTATCAGCAGCTTCTAGAAGGCTGGTCCTCCGAGTCCCTAGCAATGGATGGGAATGGGTTGAAATTCTAACCGTGATCCAAGATGGATCCAATCTATATAGTTGGATACAGATATCTGAATCCAGGTTAGATCCAAGACGTATATCCTTGGTTTTGCCAGTCGACAGAATATTTGTTATACCATTCCGCAGAAAACTAATATATGTTTATCGAGTTTCGCCCAAACCAATGATACAAATACTCATATCATATCTAGCTTATGATTTCTTCAAGTTGGATTTGAATCTCTACCCGGACCAGCTTATAAAAGCCAGCCAGTGCAAAACTTTATGGGTACGTTGGATTACCTTGGATCTTTGAGGAGACCCGATGTTTCATGGATAGAGGTGTGGGGCTCCCGCCTTGATCCAACGACCAATCAAACAAAGGATTTAGACCGATTTTAAGTTGTTGTTTTGGCGGGGGCAGGGGGCGAGGGGGTTTCGGATTAGAGATCCTTGAATCTCTAATCCGAGGGTCTCTAGTTAAAATACATTGGGTCTTATATCCAAGGTAATTAAATGCACAAGGGCGTTTCGGATTAGAGATCCTTGAATCTATAATCCAAGGATCTCTAGTTGAAATACATCTTGTCTTATATCCAAGGTGAGAGCAGGGGATCCAAGGAGCATATGTGTCATTGCTAAGTGTCATATCCATTCACGTGACACCATTTTATGCGGGGCCGGAACTTTAAAATTGTGGGCCCCATGTGATTCGCTTTGGCACTGTTATCATCGCAAAAAAAAATTCCTTCGTCTGCGAGAGGGAGAAACGATTATGCAAGTCAAACTCGACCAAAGTTTTGAAAATTGGTTTTGAAAATCACTTGCCTCCGTTTTGAAAATTTATGGAAAAATTTCGTGGAATAAGATCCGCTTATCGGTAGGGATGGCAGTGGACCGGGGGAAAGCGGGGCCCCGCCCCGCCTCGCCCCGTTTGGACCGGGGATGGAGGGTATGAAACGGGGATGGAGGCGGGGACGAAGGTTAAAATCCATCCCCGTCCGGGGGTGGAGGCGGGGATGGACGTGCACGTTCCCCCGCCCCGCCCCGCCCCGCCCCATCCCCGCCCCATCCCCGCCCCGGCCCATCCCCGCCCCGGCCCCGGCCCATCCCCGTCCCGGCCCCGCCCCGCCCCATCCCCGTCCCGGCCCCGCCCCATCCCCGCCCCCAACCCTTATACTCTTAGTTGTTTTATTTACTAACCCTAACTTCCTAATCCTAACCCTGGAGCCGCCGAGCAGGGCCATCGTCTCTTCCCCTTCCCCAATCCCCATCCACACTGTCATTGGAGCCGGGCTGTCGCCGACCACCATTGGCCGTCGCCGACCACCGTTGGCCGTCGCCGACCATCTCCTCCCTCTTTTCTTTTTCCTTTCCCCGTCTGTAGCCTTGCATCGTCGGAGCAGCGTAAGTTCTCTTTTAGCTTGAATAGTTTAGAGCATAGCGCCCGCTTGATCATGAGTAGGTCAGGTGATAAGAGTAACTACTTGCTTGGCCTGGGTGGGATAGGTGATCAAGCGTTAGCCTTTGTTACTTTGCAAATTGAAAGGGGTTAAAATATGGTAGAGAGCAAGCAAGGTAGCTTGTCGAGAAAAAGAAAAACAGGAATTTTCCAAAGCTGATATTTGAGAAATGTGGATTTTTGAATCTTCTATTAGTAGAAATGTTAAGAATCTTGGAAATTTTGCACACTTGGTTTCATGTAACCACTCCCTAGATTTGATGAAAATCTGGAACTTTTTGTTGGTATTTGGTAGTACATAAATAGTTGGAATGACAAAAACCGTGACAATGTGACTTTTTTACTTTTTTTTTATCATCCAAATGTACCCTAAGTTTAAAATCCTAGGTTTCGTGAAGGATGCTTCCTTTTCTTAATGCTTTTACTTCATGGCTTGGATACCATTCTTCTTGTTAGTCTATAAGTCACCATGTGAGGCGATTTTCTGATTTATGCAAGTGACCACAAAAATCTAACTCGATTAAATGAAGATGTATGAAAGCAATTGAATCCAAGCTAATTTTTCAAGAAATTCATTCTGTCAATGTTTCCTGATTAAATTACGATAAATTATATAAAGTAATCAGCTAGAAATATTTTCTGGGCAGCTTACAATTATGCTTACTAGTGCAACTATAATTTGGTTTGCGAAACACCTGGTTCAATGCTATTTCTAGAATGTCCGAGCCCTAAGATTCCCTTGTTCTTAAAACTTGGTTGTTTTATTTTTTGTTGCCACATGCAAAATCGTCCACCTTGACATGGTCATAACCCTTAGGCCAGTCCAGATGCATCTTTGATATCAAATGTGCTCAAGTTGACCTGTACCTTGAATGTACTATGATAATCATGCAAGCCTGACTGGAATGCTTTTGCATTTTTCAACTGCATTTCTTGGGGATTAATTTAAAGTTGTAAGGATTAATCCATGGTTGGTAATAGCTTGTCCTTAAAGGTCATGTTTTTTATTTTCTAGTCTGGTTGTCTGGATCTGTACATTGCTATAAATCGTGGTAAGTTTATAATGATATTTTCCTTTTATTTGGAGTACAGTGAAAATATTTGGATATACTAAATATTCAGCTTGGACTGTATGATAATTATGTGTCACTCTACTACTTGATAGCGTGCCTTTCTCTTTATTAAATATTTTTCATCGAAGTTTCAAGCTTATTGCACCTGCTAACATCCAAGCCATTTTCAATTTTGGTTGGTTTCGGTTGGTTCAAGTTGTTTCTGTATAAAATTTAATTATGGAGAAATCAATTAAAGTTCATATCTGATAAGCAGTCTGAATATTTGTTGATAGTCTCTTTTTTGTGAATGTTTTGTAGATCTATAAGTTGGTGGCCAGTAATTTGATATGGAAGAGGAAGAACCATTAACCAATAAATTAAGTTCTCAACCTTCCAGTTCACATAGTATGTCTCAAGCTCTGGTTACACCAGTTGATAGCAACCATGTTTCAATGGAAGATAATGAAGATCAATCAACTGATTCAGGTAGATTTGCACTTGAACAGACAAGTAGGCATAAATCAGTTGTATGGAAACATTTCACTAGGAAAAAGATTGGTGGAAAGGATAAGTCAGAGTGCAATCATTGTCATAAATGTCTTGCTGGTGGTGCCAAGGCTGGAACTACTCATTTGCATGATCATATTAAGATTTGTCCTAGGCTTAAGCATAATAATATGAAGCAATATATTTTGGCTACAAACAATGCTACAGTGAATGCCGAAAAAACAATAGAGAATTGGCAATTTGTTCAAGATGCTGGAAGAAGGGATCTTGCTATGATGATTATTCTACATGAATATCCTCTTAGTATGGTTGATCATTATGGGTTTAGAAAATATTCTAATACTCTTCAACCCTTGTTCAAAATGATTACTCGAAACACTGTAAAGAAAGATATTCACAAAATTTATAATGTGGAACGAGACAAGACAATAAAATTGTTGGAAAAAACTAAGAGTAGAATTGCCATCACTACAGACATGTGGACATCTTCCAATCAAAAGAAGGGATACATGGCTATCACTGCACACTTCATTGATAATTCTTGGAGATTGCAAAGTCGAATCATAAGGTACTTGTCAAATGTCAATCATTTTTTTTTTAATTCTTACTAACATGTTTTTGCAATATCAATATTTAATCGCCTTATTAAATTATGTTCAGGTTTTTATATGTACCTTATCGACATACCAAAGAAGTTCTTGCTGAGTGTTTGATGGATTGTTTGTTTGAGTGGAACCTTGATAGAAAGTTGATAAGTTTGACGATGGATAATTGCACCACTAATGATGCAGTTGTAGATATTTTATTGGATAAACTTCCATTTGGTTCATTAATATTACATGGACGGTTGTTTCATATGCGTTGTTGTGCCCATATTCTCAACTTGATTGTCCAAGATGGTTTGAATGTGATTGGAGAAAGAATTGAAAGAATTCGTGATAGTGTTGCTTATTGGACATCATCTCCCATGAGAATACAAAGATTTGAAGAGTCTGCTCATCAAATGCATATTTCAATTACCAAAAAACTTGCTCTTGATGTTAAAACTCGATGGAACTCAACTTTTATCATGCTTCAAACTGCTTTGCTTTATAAAGATGTTTTTACTCGTTTGACATATCGAGATCTCCACTACAAGCGTTGTCCGACGGAAGAGGATTGGGAGGTGGCACAAGACAATTGTGAGAAATTAGAGTTATTTCATCGTGCAACAGAATTATTTTCAGGTACAAAGTATCCTACAGCAAATGCCTACTTTCCAACTATTTGTGGGATTAGAGTTGAGATGACTAAGTGGCTAAATGATCCAAAAGATGTTGTGAAAAACATGGCGCTTAGAATGCTAGAAAAATTTAATAAGTATTGGAGTGTGATCCATGGTATTATGGGAGTGGCCACTGTTTTAGATCCAAGATACAAGTTGAGCATGTTGGAATATTATTACAAGAAGATTTATGGAGACAATGAGGCTTTAAATGAAATTATGAGGATTAAGAATCTTTGTGTGGAGTTGATTAGTGAATATGAAAAACAAGAAAACAACTCCAATGAACCTGAACTTTTTCCTCCTCCTCCTCAATCAAGTATTGGATCCAAATGTTCACTAATTGATGATCTTTCTGACTTTGATAAGTTTATACAATCTAAAGATATTGAAAAAGCATGTGGGAGATCAGAATTTGAACATTACTTAGAAGATGGGATGATGCCAAGAACTCCAGATTTTGATATACTATCATTTTGGAAGTCAAGTGGTCCCAAGTATCCTCTTCTACAAATGATTGCAAAGGATATATTTGCCATTCTTGTCTCCTCAGTTGCTTCAGAGTCTGCTTTTAGTACAGGCGGAAGGGTGATCAGTCCACATCGTAGTAAACTCCTTCCAACTACAGTAGAGGCTTTGATGTGCTCTCAAAATTGGTTGTGGGCTGAAGCACGAGGTAATGAAATTTCATTTTTTTATAATTAGTGAATGCTTATGTTATAATGTATAACTAATGCATTATTTTTAATTTATAGGTTCATCATCATCGAAGGATCCACAATGTTACACATTCTTAGAAGATATGGATGTGGTAAATTTTATTCTTTTACTCACTTCTTTTATCTGCTACTATTACTTGTTAACAAAATCTATTTTGTTTGGTTCATAGGAAAGTGAAGTAGAAGATACAAATGCTATCAATGCTGATGATATTTAGAGTTTAATGAGCTAATGGTAATTCTTTGATGTTCAACAAAATCACTTAATGTTGTATTGCAGCTAATGATATAGTGCATTTGACTATTCCACAGGTCTTGGTTGTAAGAAATGACTTGAAGATGGGGAAAGGGAAGATTGCTGCTCAATGAGTTACAAACTTACACGAGTTGCCTTTATTCATGAAAGTTCCTGTAGATGACACAATTTTACTTCTGCCAGGGTGAGTGCTCAGACCTATGCGGTATCTCAGTGAAACATCTTAATAGGTCTAGCTGTGGATTTGCTGATGCTTAAGCTGTTCATGCATGTAATTTGTAAGGAGATGCCCTTAGTTTGATATATAGTCTCGTTAGTAGGCCAAGCTGGACGTTCAATGGTTATCTGCTGTATGCTTGATTAAAGAGAATTTTGGCTACTATAGCCCATGATAGTTGATAAAGTTCACAAAATCCAAGTAGGTCACTTGTTAGAACTTATCTTCAAGGATTATTCTGTCCAATCTAAAATAGCTTTGATATGTAAGTGTTTGGTTCACATATGCTGACTACTTATAACAGTTGCTAAAGAAAGACTGCTGATTATTTATGTACCATTGAGATAAGGGCATGTTGCTACATTAACCAAGTTAATGTAAATCCAATGCTATCTAGATATTGTGGCCAAGTTCCATTTCTTGGATCCTGAACCAAAATGTTATTTGGAGACGCCTAGAAGTCCGACACTTTTGTGTTCAGTCATGTTTGATACTGACACCGACACCAACACTTCTTGACATGGGTTGGCATGATTATTTTCTAACTTTAAAGTGCCCAATACTATTGGTATGCTAGATATGGCATGTCATATGGTGAATAGTGATGATCTCTAGCAGAAAATAGCCTTTTGAGCTTTATTTTTCACAAGATCTTAGAAGTTTTTCATCAAAATTTCAATGTTTTTACAAATTATATGTGTAGGTTTTAGCAGGTCTGACAAAGTCTCAGGCACGTCACTATGCTGTTTGTAGCTCTTCAATCCCAAAGTTTTTCCGCCTTTTTTGTCACAATAGCTTCAAAAATAATTTGAATCTACTTAGTGCAGTGTTACCTGTGACTGTGAGCATCTGCAAATTACAGAAGAAAAATGGATATGTTGATCAAAAGTTGGGTTTTCTCTGTTGCTATATGGAATAATTGAGCTAAAATAAGGTAGCTATGAACTAATAGTGGTATTACAGGTTATATTGGTTTTTAACATATGATCCATTATGTTTACAAACACCTTCCCTTGCTTGAATGAATATTTGTGAGACTTATGCTTTGGTCTGGGGGTGGGGGGAAAGGGTGCATTTATTGCCTTGTTTTTCATGACTGCGTGGAGTTTTGGCACATTGCAAAAATTAAAAGCTAAAAAATAGTAAATGAAGGTTGAAACTTTCTTAGATTTGTTGTGAACAAAATGGCCTGATTTCACTGAGATACCCAAAAAAACTCTAACAACATGTTTTTTTCTAGTCAAGTTGGGTTTGTCACCCTTGGCGGTATTGTTGAGTTTCTGCTATTGTAGAGCTAAGGCCTGATTTCTCTGTTGGTGTTGGTTTGATACCATGAATTTCGTGGAAAGAGCTGTAGCAAGTTTATAGGTTATGCGTTATCTTGACTGTTTTCCATGTGGATGAATTCATTTATCATCAACTGGAATATTAACGTGAATGATTTGTAAGTAGGGATGCAATTTGACGGGGACGGGGACAGGGACGGGGACGGGGACGGGGACGGGGACGGGGACGGGGACGGGGACGGGGCGGGGACGGGGACGGGGCGGGGGTGGAGGACATGAAACGGGGATGAAGGCGGGGGTGGAGGATAAAATCCATCCCCGCCGCGGAGGCGGGGCGGGGGTGGAGGATAAAATTTTGAGGCGGGGCGGGGGTGGAAACCTTGTCCCCCGCCCCGCCCCGCCCCACTGCCATCCCTACTTATCGGTACAAGATTCAACCGTTCCTGATGCCTTTACCAGGGGTAATTGAACTAAGGATCAAACATGTGCTTTAACTAAGTTCAAATATTTGAAACATGCTCTATATTCCTAAAATGCACAAAGAATCAGGCATGTGCTATGGAATTTTAAAAAGATGCAAAATTGAGAAATTTGATGTTTGCCTTGAAAATCTAAGATGTACTTGAAAAATGAATGAAAAAGTGTTTGAAAATGGAATTCCTGGGAAAATCATTGAATTTCATTGGAAATCAGAAATTATATTGGCGAATGACTTTTGAAGGGAAAATTGATCTTCAGGAAAACTTGGATTCTAAGAAAATCGACTTTGAGATGTGGATTACTTCTCTCAGAAAATCGATTTCCAAAATAGGTTTGAGAATCCTGAAAAAACCAATTTTATAAGTAATTTAAGGACTTTGGGAAAATCAATTTTTAAACTTTGAAAATGAAATTGAGAATGTTAAAATATTGGAAAATCAGGATTTGAACTTGGGAAATATGCTTGAAATATCATTTGAAAACTCAGAGTATTGAGAAAATCAATTTTTGAGAAAGACTTGAAAATTTTTTAGAAAATCAATTTTTCTAAAATGAAATTGGCAAATGAGTTTAAAAATCATGCAAATTGAATTAATGAATATGAATTTGAAAGAGAATTCTTTGAGGAATTGGGAAAATTCTTTTGAAATTTTGAAAAATGGAGTACATTTTTTAAGTTAGTCTAAGAGTGTAGGCTGAATGTGGCTAATACAAATATCACAAATCTGGGTTTCCTTCGTATTCTCACTAAGGCCATAAATACAAATTCCACCAAGTTTGTCAACTTTTTAAGAGTTTGTGCATGTGTCATTCGTGTCAACCATAGTGGATTTGAAATAAATGCATATGAATCATACATCAGATATTGAATTTTGCAGAAATTAAACTATATGCAATGCAGTCCTATTCTAAGCAGAAAATGTAAATCTTATTTCAAATATTACAATTTTGATATTACATTGAATTGAATAAAGTAAAAAAATGAGAGTCTTCTTCTTGAATATCCCTGCAAAACTAGAAAACATGTTAGCACAAAAATGTTTGTTTATCTGGATTTATCCAGAAATATTAGAAAATTATCAGACATTATCCAAATATAAACTCAATTCATACCTCCCTGATATAAACATAAATGATGAAATTGGATTGAAAATATGAAAATGAGCTTTGGAAATTCGAAATTGGGGTCAAATGACCAAAATACCTCTGATAGCAAGACTATGGCCTTGAAATCAAGTTTTTTCAGAAATAATTTTTCTAAAAATGGGATTTTGAAATCCAAATAAAAATAAATCAAACACAATATGATATGATATAATTGAAAATATGAAAATCAAAGTTTGCAAATTCGAAATTGAGGTAAAATGACCAAAATGCCCATGATAACAAGACTATGGCCTTGAAATCAGGGTCTTCTGAAATAATTCTTTGTAAAAATGCGAACTTTGAAATTCAAATCATGCAAATGACATAGAAATCAACTATAACATGATATTAAATGATGATATGCATATTAAAACCCTAAAATTGCAAAAATATCACAAAACACTGAATTTTGGTTGTTTTTCGCCTGAGTTTCGCCTTTGATTTTAAAAATGAACTAACCCAAAAGGCAAATGAGTTTGGAATTGGCTTAGATTTGGTATGGGCACCTAAACTAACTCTAAAAACAAAATGGAACTCGAAAGTCTATTTGTTGACACTTTTTTAATATAGAAATTAATTAAAAATCCTAAAAATCAAGATTTTTGCCTAAAATTCTAAATTTAACCTAATGAAAATCAAATTTGGGGTACTAGCCTACCATAAAAATTTATCAAATTTTATGGAGTGACAGAGGACAGTTAGACAAAGATTTTTTCCTTTTACAAATTTTGGTTTTGACCTATGGTCGGATCGAAATCTGGGGACTCTAGAACTTAGGGCAGACTGACATGTTTTTACAAAAATTCGAAAAAAATTGGTAAACAGAGACCAAAACCTTTGAAATTTTAGGAGAATGACCCTGACATAAAGAGAAACAGTTCCTTTTTTGACTATTTTGGGATTAGACCTATAGATTGGATGGACACAGAGGTTTATCAGACCTCTAATTCTGATAAAATCTAAGTAATATGAAATTTAATAGTGAATTTGTAAAATCTAGAAAACTAGGAATCCGAACCTTAAAAATTCTAAAATTCTGAAAAATGACAGAGGAGTTCACTAGGAACAACTCCATTGTTGAAGGTTTTGACATCTGACCTACAGATTGAAGCATCACAGCCGATTAAGGTCGGTCTAGACCTTGACAAACAGAAATCGAGATTTTCACAGGAGGGCGAAGAATCTGATTTTTGTCAGGCATAAATTTATTTTAGAAAAATCCGGAAAATGCATGAAAATAGCAGACCCTACCCTAGATCCACTGTATTTTTTAGAGGAAGATTCGAATCTTCCATGAGGGAGATCTTGGGTCCTCAAGTCTGCTAAAATGAAATCTGGAATTTCCAAAAGGGTAAAATCCGATTTTGGATTTGGATTTTTAAGTGGGGTTTGCAGAACTCAAATTAAATCGGGTTTTTGGCAGGAAATCAGAGGCATATAATAGCATTTAGCATAAAATTATCAGAATTTATCGGTAATAATTTAAACATAAAATAATAGATGGACTGCACTTATAAAATCAAAACCTATAACAATAGATGAAATTCCAATGGGCTAGACTAAATGAATGAAATAAGCATGAAATATAATGATGCAACTAAAAGAATTTATCAGGGGTACATCTTGGATTTAGTATTGACCATTGTAAGGAGGGATTCAATCCATCGAAAGGATGAATCACCTCTCTACGTAGCCTTTTACCATGATACGATCAAAAGAAAACTATCTAAAGATTGATAAAAAATAAAAAGAAAAATAAGAATCGTGCCTTAGGGATACAACTACCACAATTGAGGATGAAGATTGTTGCCCAGTGGAGGGGATGAATCTTGGTACGCTACTATAGCCACAAGAGTTGTTGCAATGGGGGAAGCTGCGACTGGAGATGCTATTGGAAAAGGTTGCGCCGGTTGGGGATGTTGAAGTTACTTGGAGGAGGAGAAGGCTTCAAGGTGGTTGCTTTAAGGAAATAGAGAATGTGCTGCTACTTTGATGGAGTTGGGGTGTTGTTTCAAGGTGGAGAGAAAGGAGTTAATGAGAGAGGGAGATAAATGAGAGATAGGGCTGAGAGAGAGTCAATAGGCTGCAATAATGGAGTTGGGATTAGGGTATGAATGGGAGAGAAAGGGGCCAAAGTGCCCAAACATGTAATGTTGCAGCTATGTGAGAGATAATAGGAGAGAGGGGAGAGAGAATGAGAGGGAAAAAGTTCGAGAGAGAGCAAGAGGGCTGAAAGGGAGCTCAGCGTGTGATTCTTTTCCTTTTTTTTTAAAGAATAGTAAAAAGGGGTTTTAAGAGTGCAACCTTAGGCAAAATAGTAAGTAATATCTAGGGTTTAATGAGATGAGTTTTGGTAAGAGAGACGTGAAGAAGGTTCAGCCATATGGGGTTAGGTGGTTTTTTTTAGAAAATGGAAAGAGGCTGGAGTAATATGGAGGGAAAGAAAAGGAAGAAAGGAGAAGAAGGAAAAAGAAGGAAAGAAGAAAAAGAAGAAAGAAAAAAAGAAAAAAGAAAGAAAAGGAAAAGAAGAAGGAGAAGAGAAAGAAGGGGGGTCGACCAAGGGGGAGAAGGAAGGAAGGAAAGAAAGAAAGAAAAGAAAGAAGAAGAAGAAAAATGAAGAAAGAAGGAAAAGAAGAAGAAGAAGAAATGAAAGAAAAAGAGGAGGGAAAAGGAAAGAGGAAAGGAAAATGGAAGAAGAAAAGGAAAGAAGGGGAAATAGGGGGGTCGCCCCTCTTGTGGGTCCCACCACCTCTCATAAAAAATAAAAGAAAAGAAAATAAAGAAAAGAAAAAGATTTTTTTTCATTTTCTTTTTTGAAAATCGAAGTGTGACACCACCTTGAAAGTGGGTCTACATTCGTTTTTGAAATCCATTTTAAATACCAGAGGGATAGAATGGTCTCTCAGAAAAATTTCAGACGAAATAAGTTATTTTTTGCAGTTTTTTGAAATGAGCTCCGAATTTGAAGATTCATGCCCCGTTGTGAAGCAAATCCAGTTTAGAATTTAAAAATTTGAGTTTGAAAGAAATCCAGTTTGCTTTTCTCAATAAAATATTTTCAAATTTAGAATCCTGAGGGTAAAAATGTTAATTTTGGAAACCCCAGGTTTGAAATTGATTTCTGAAAACTTTTAAAACTCAATCTAGATTAGAATTTACAAAACTGGAGTTCTGAATCTCGAAAATGAAATGAAATATGATGAAATGTTATGAATTATGAAAAATGATATGAAACGTCATGCGAAATGCTAACCCTGAATGAAAAAATTCAGATATTAAACCCCGATCGACAGTTGTACCAGTTCAAAAAGTGATAATTTTGATAGAAATAGACAAAATGGTTTAAGAAATGATGTTTGGGCTATACCGGGTCAAAGTGACACTGAAAATTGAGGTGTGAGCTGGATTGAACTGAAATAAACTAGAATAAGCTGGGTTTAGAGTTTTAGAACTCAAATGAACTGACAAGATACTGACTCAACAGGACTCTCTGACTAAACTATCAAGAAAAGCTGCCATTTTTAGATAAATAGTGAGAAATGGTCACTGAAGTGAAGTGAATTACAGACCAAAGCTGGGTTTGAGCTGGAACAAAGATTAATAATACTGAGATGAACTAAAATTGAAGCTTAAATACTAGCTCAACTGACTGGACTCAGTTCAATTTCGGTTGAAATGGGCTAAAATGGGTTCCTAAACACTTGAAAGTGGTTTTGAATTGAAACTGAAGCACTTAAACTCCTGAGGAGCTCAAGCTAGACTCAGAAGAATAAGATTGTCTCAGAATGACTGACTCTGAGACAATTGGCTTGGATTTGAGTGAGAAATGAACTCATTTCTGAAGAAATGATTCCATTTTAGCAGGAATGGTCAGAAATGAACATGGTCTGCTCATCGTGAGCTCAGGTGAGCTAGAAATGACTGACATTTTAACTATTCTGAGCTATGAGAATGAGCTTGGACAACTCTGAATGACAGGGTTCTAGGATGACCTTGGGGTAAAATGGTAATTTTCATAATGAAAGTGGGTAAAATGGTAATTTTCTGACACAGACTCTAGGTTGGACTTCTACACTGTCCTACCATGATTGACACCTATATGAGAGGGTGTATCTGAGAAAGGATGAAGAAAATTTGGGGTGTTTACTGGCACTTAACCATGTTACTTAACCGCTCCTTTGATCTCAATTGTATGGGTGGTTTTTTTATGGTGCATTTGATGGCGCCCTTAAAAATAAAATATATACATGTTATTGTTAGATCTTGATACCATATTCTATTAGGGTCATAGAGTCTTACAAAAGGAACTCTAAGAGCCATTGAATGGTAAAGATTACAATGGGATTTATTAAGTAAGATTAATGTAAATATTAATTTTAGACTAATGATTGCATGTATAAACTATTTAATGGTTATGAAAGAAGCTATTGGGTTTAATGGATTATTATCTTCAAGGTAAGGGTGAAGTTAAATCCAATCCTCTATAGTTGTCTATATAAGACCATAGCCATGGCATGGAATATATGGGAGAGCAATAGTTTAGCACTAATGGAGGATCGTGGCTTGAAGATGGGCTAGAATAGCTCAATCAACAAGAGCTTGTGGCGGGACAAAATTAGAGGTTAACCCCTTATTATAGCGCACATGCCTCGTTATTTGACAACACTTCATCATATGATCTCACAGATCTATAAGATCTTACAGTTATTGTCTAAATCATCGTGTTATTTAAAACTTACCCATGAGCAACCATAGTTCGGAATTTGTTACCAGCACTGGGTTAAAGGATTGATAGTCAAGTTTCCCTTTGTCAACTAAGAATACACTATCAGCCCATGTCATTGCTTATGTCACAAATATACAAATATGACCGACCACTCTCTAAGAGTACAATGCCCAAATTTGAAAAAAAGAAATATACGAGCACATGGATCATTTAATTTTTAATCAATAAAAGACTATTTTGAAATAAAATAAAATTTTAATGAAATATATTTAAATTAATTCAAATTTTATTAAAGATGTCTTTTAAATGTTTATTTAATTTTAATAGTATATAAAAACATTTAGTTTTTTAGTTGTTTTAGAATTACCCCTGATATAGAATAGGAAAAATATTGGCTACACTATAGAGCACCCTATAGCTAAAACTCAATAAGTGTGAGCTCTTTTTCATCAATTTGAACTTGCATATGCGTTCATCATGGTCCATTCACTTTTTTAAGGAAGAAAAAAGTTGGGGTTAGGATGACCCTACTAGTTTGTTGCAAATGAGTAGATACTATTTACGTAGGAGGAACCCAGTCAGTCCAATTCAAGCAAGGGATCTGGGTGTGCAGTTATACGAGTTTGGGACCAACCTGATTAGAGACTGGTGGATTAATTCAAATAACAATGACAATAATTGTTGGGAGATTGATCCTGGGTGAACTCAACCCGCTATGTGACTAGGGGTGGCAACGGGCCAGCCCGACCCAGCTCACCACAGGTTGTGCTTGGACCTATAAATTAGGTCTAAGCTTGGCCCAAACCGGGCTTTTGGCCCAGTCTGTGTATATATATACTAAATATTTTGTATATAATATACCATTATATATAACACAATATTATATAATGTATATTATATTTAATATAATAAACCTTATATAATTAGAACCACAAGCCTAATGAGTAGAGGCCAGGAGGTTTTCCCAACCGATCAGCCAAACTGGGCTTTGGTCTGGCCTGGCCCGGCCCGATGCCTACCCTTAATGTGACTATTGTAATGTCGCATATTTTTACACTTAGTTAAATTTGAGATTTCTAAAAAATTTGGCTAAGCTTGGGAAAAAATCGTTTGAACATCAATTTTAAATCGATGCTTTTGAGTCTGGGCTTAGCTCAGGTCTCATTAATTAGGTCTAAACGAGCTCATCGAAACGTGAGAAATTTTTTTATTTTGTACTTTTAAATTCAAACAAAATTCAGGTTATTTTCAAGTGAATTTCAGAAGCAAAATTTGAGTTATACATTGTTAGATGTATCTCAAAATTTTGAGTGTAATGATACTTTATTTTCCTCAATTCGGATTACGGTTGGATCGAAAATCTTAATTTTTTTAAAAATTAAGAAGTTTGTCAATTCAGATCCAGACTTAGATCAGACCGGATCTGACGAATTTGATCTAAATTAATATGGATATGGACTCTATCCAAGACCCATATTAATCTGAATTTGATTCAGCTCAAGACTCATTTGAATTTTGAGATGGATTTGAATCTTTGATTCAGATCCAGATTCAAACCCATGCCCAATGATTTTTTTAACTTTAAATTCGTTAAAGACCTTTAATTTGGGGCTTATTAATTATAAAAAGACTCCTAAGTTGATTTTGTAATTTTTTGAAGCTTCTGAAAAGTTATTTAATATTAAATATTAATTAATTAATCTAATTCAAAAAAAAAAAATTAGATTTGTTTAGGACTCTTTATAGAGACTTGTCCATGCTTTAGTGGCTTTAAGAAATACTTTTAAAAACATTAAATTTAGAAAAGTCAACATTTGAAGAATTTAAAAAAATTAAGAAACTTGGACAAATAGTCACATTTGATGAAGGCTTTCTCTCTCTCTCCAGCCCATTTTAGAAGGGACTAGAGAGGGGGGTTGTCACCCCCCATACCTATAAATATGCCTTAGGGCCTAGAGAAAAAAAAAGAAAGAAGAGAGAGAAAAAGAAAGGAAAAAGAGAAAAGAGAGGAAGAAGGAGAGGAGGGGATCCGATATTCTCCAGCTATACATTCTACCATCGTCTTCTTCTCATGTTACGGGTTTTTCTCTTGTTTTGGAGGAAAAAAAGAGCATGAATTTATATTCCATGCAATATTTTATGTAAAAAACTATGAGAAGGAGTTACCTTGAATATTTACTCCAAGCATCATGGTTAAACTAATGTGTTTTCTTGAGGATATGTATATTTAGGTATATTTTATATATATACATATATAAATGTGATCGAATATATATATATATATATATATATATATATATATATATATATATATATATATATATATATATATATATGTATGTATATAACAAGACGCCGACCTAGTGAGTTAGCACTTTAAATCGATTAATTATCAAAGCTTAATTCCATGATTTAATTAGAAATCGTGTTTTTGGATTTATAAAAAAATAGTGTATTAAGATACCCGTTTAGGTTACTTCTTTTGATCATGTGAAATCTTGATTTGCAAAATCTGCATAACCATGTTCTTGATGATGGGTCTCTTAAAGCATGTTTAGGATTTGGTATTCTTGTACATTGCTATGCATAAGGCCCTAAGGGTATAAATTTTTGCCACGTGAACCACTAGGTGTGCGCATACCTATGTTTATTTTCTACACACACATATGCTAATGCACTTAAAAAAAAAAACTGAAGGTTGTAGTGTGTGCCCGACAGCCCAACCGAGCTAGGCTCGGTTAGGGCAGGTCTCAGCCCAGCCAGGTTAGTCTGTCGGCAGGCCTGACAGACCAGATAGAATGGCTGGCAGGCCTGGCAGGCACTGCTAGACCAGCCACATGGCCTGGGCCGTTTAAAGAAAAAAAAAGTTTCCTACTATGTTGGGCCTCAACCGACCATAATCGGCTGAGCCATGTGCAATCAACCCCCAACCGATTGGGCTGGGGAACTGACCCAGCCGACTAGGTCGGCTGGGTAGGTTTAGCCGGGTCCAATGTTCAAAAAAAGGAAAAAAAAATCTTTTTGTGTATAGTTTTTTTTGGTAAGTGTGTGTATCCAAAACGAGTGTTGAGAACACATCTGGATTTTTATATGTGAATGTATGCTCAATGTACGTATGAATGAGGGTTGAATTAGCATATGAGATTTTTAGTTGTCCTTTAAAGTTCCATATTTACTATTTATGATGTATTCAACCACATACATTTTAGTGAATAATATGAATCACCTTCCTGTACTTGAGATATTAGGCTGAATCGAAGTAATATTGCAAAGCTGCATCTTATGCGAAGGCATATATTAAATTGATGCATTTGGCATGTGCACCATTACTTGAATGTTCACATGTTTGTTTGAAGTGTGTGTTGCACCAAAGCATTGCATGTGACATGATCATATGAATTCGAGTATGCAATTGATATGAGCATGCAAATTGAGTGAAAGCATGAAATTAACATGACCATGTGAACGCATGCACATGCATATGAATTTTATTATGCACACTCCTAAATTGACATTCATGAATGTGTATTGAAAAGCATTTGAAAGGAAATGCATAGAGGCATGTTAATCATGATTTCTGCATGAATGCATTGACGATCACATGGATCATTAGGGGTTGTGCGAGCCTTGAGCATGTGGTGCTCTTTGTTTTAGTTGTTAAATGCATTGCAAAAATTAAATATGATATTGTCTTATTGCACTTTTTCATGTTGCCATGGGTTGTGGTCCTGTGAAGAGCTTTGCATGTTGATTTGCAAGCTTACATTATTAATTTTGCATTTTGAACTACAAATTAAAGAAAATGAATTAGTAACAAGATAAAAAAAACTAAAGAACAATGCAATCTACGTTTTCTTGATGTCCTTTATTTAGTGTGAGAATCTTGGATATTGCAGTTTTGAGAAAACTGTGAGGATACTAAAACTCTGTGCATTGTTATTGCCCCTGAACTCGATATTAATATTTTTCTCTTGACCACGATTTTAGGGAGAGTCTGCCACTTTGCCTGAGGGTGGTGTGTAGACACAACTGTTGTTTTGGTATACCAACAAAAGTAGCCTTATGGTTGTTGATTTTCATAATGTGCCGACATTGGTTGTCGATTTTCATAGTGTCCCAACATTAGTTGTTGATTTCTAATGTTCTGATGGATGGTGTTAATTCCTGATATAAATTGGGAGTTAAGTTTGTAACATAGTAATAAAATACAACTTATGTGTTAAGTTAACCTAAGAACCCCACTTGACCTAGAAGATTCTTAGTGCATTTAATTGGAACATGCATCTGAAAAAAAAACTTTGATATAATAATAATAATAATAATTTATTCATGCATTGTACTGAAATCATGCATATTCCTGCTATGTATTAGGTCATGCATATTTACTTGTTCTCTTAATGATAATATATTAGTGAATGCATAATGTTGTTTCCTAATGCCTGTTAAATGTCTTTATTGCTTATTCTGTGGTCCCTGTTGTTTATTGAATATTTTTTCATGCCTAATAACTGTTCTCTTTTGTATAAATGATTAATTGGATTATGAATTTATCATAATTGTGTTCCTCTAAAATATTGCATGAATCTTATTTATATTATTTTTACTTGTTTGGTTCATTAGAGAGATTCGTACGCATGAGTCTTTGGATTCTAACACCCTACTTTTTATGTTTTTTGCAGCCTTAGATGCCTATTAGGGAGAACTTGCTTTTAAGAAAAGTCAAAAGGAAACTATAAGACTGCATGACAAATTTTTTGGATGGCGTGACTCTTTCTTTTTGCTTTATTTACTTTTTATTTACTTATATCTCTAACTCTTTATATTTGAATAAATAAAGTTTGGTTTGCTTTGGTATGAAAGATGAGTATAAGATCCCTTGTGGTGGTGGTTGTATTTAACTGTAAAGACCCCCGATCTTTGAGATTGTTTCCGCAATTGTTAAAAAAAAATAATTATCATTTTTTCATGGGTACGAGTTGGGGTCACCACAACTATTGATCAGCCACATCCTGGCGACATGTCTCCACCAAAGTTTTATATGATGTTAAATTTGAATTAAAACCTTTATTCAAGCATGATAGACTAGTTTGGGCACAAAATCACATTTTTTTCAATCGCAAAATTTTGACACATTATGTACCATTAATTTTAAAGCTTTAAAAAAACCAACTTATATAATGAGATTGGTGATCTAAAACAGATTTTTTACTAAACAAATTGCATAGATCTTATCGGGAGGGCTTTGACCTGGAAGGCAAAAGAAAAAAGAAAAAAGAAAAAAAAAAGTGAGAGAACGAGTTATTTCTACTAGTTGGAATATTACAACCCAGGGTAGCTAATATTTTTCTATAGAATAATGAGAGGTTCTCAGGCAAAATAATGTCACGAACCCTCATTGGCAGAAACAATATGAACTGAACCCAAGTGCCCCACCCCCAGTCAACTCAGGTCATTAGTAGCGTAGCCTCCATCTAAGGCTGACAATTGAGTTGAATGAATCGAACATTCAAACTTGGCTCGTTTCTTGTGTCAATATGAGCCTAGCTTGAGCTCACAAAGAGCCCAAGCTAGCTCATTTATAAAATATGTATATATTTTTTCAACTATTGAACTAAACTCAAACTAGCTCATTTATAATATAAAAATTTGTTTAAAACATGTAAGTAACACGACTTTGAATATGTATATATTTTTTCAACTATTGGACTACACTCATACTAGCTCATTTATAATATAAAAAATTGTTTTAAACTTGTACATAACAAGACTTTGAATATGTATATATTTTTTCAACTATCCAACTAAACTCAAACTAGCTCATTTACAATATAAAAAATTGTTTTAAACTTGTAAGTAACAAGACTTTTAACTCTAAATTTATTGCTTGTAAGTTGAACACTTCAACCAAATACAATCTCTAAAATAAAAGGAAGAGGGGAAGCAAAATGTTATCCCCACTATCACACTAGTTTTGCAATTTTATGAAAAACATGGTAAATCATTCAATCAATCATTGAGACAACATGAAAATGGTTTTGCTCACACAAAAACAATGAGAGTGTGATGGCTGACCATACTAAGTTATCGCACTACTCAACTTTTTATTTGTCGTTCGACCTCGTTCATGTTGTATATATCTGTCATTTTTTTGGGGAGTTTTAATGTCCATTAGGGCGGCTTGGTTGAAGTGGTTAGAGGAGCCAACCACAAAATCGGACTCCACACAGGGAGAAACGTTTTTACTTTTTACTTTTTTATTTTTAATACGGAAAGGTAAAAATGAGGAGGCACTCTCCCCCCATTTTCCATACGTACACGTGGCGAGCTAGGGTATACCCGCTCCATGGAACAGGACCGAACCCACTTGCCAGACCCAACTACCTGAGCACACACCTACTAAGCTCGACTTTCCACGCTCCGAATCGAAACGAAATGCAGGTGAGCTCTCAACCACGCGAATGCCAGAATGCAATCTCTCTTTTTTTGTGCTCTCCTGTTTGTTTCCCTTTCAAAGAGGCGATTGTCTTATATTTTTCTCTCTCTGCGTCTGCATCTTTGTATCGGTAGGCTTCTCTCTTTCTGCTTCTCTTTTTTCACTTACTAGTCTGTGTTTTTCCTTCTTTTTTGCTTTTGGAGCAGAAATAACGGGGTTTCTTTTGGGGTATTAGGGTTTTGGGCAATGATCGGGGTGCATGGTTTTGATATTTGTTTTTTTTTTTTTCTGTCTCCGTTCGGCGTTTCTTCGTGTTTTTGAGTTGGAATCGGAAGTTGGGGTCTTGTTTTGCGGCGTGGTTTTGGTGTTTTTTCGGATTGAAATTAGGTTTCTTTCTGCATTTTTGTGATCTATGTGAGTTTTATATTAACTAGTGAGCATGAGTGTCAGAATTCCTGATGATGAGTTTTTGGGATTTTGTCTGTTTGTATGGTTGGGGATTGTTGACGAAGAAATGATCTTTGTTTTTTTCATTATTTATCGCTTCATGCTATCATGTCAATGCGTGTGAATCTTGAATCCTAAACGCGGGAATAGATCTAAAACTATCGATTGGGTTTTGGGGTTAAGAGGTTGACTTGCTTATGGCTGGTGGCATATCCAAAGAGAAGCAAATGAATATTTGTTTATTTATTTCATTTATTGCAGGAGAACCGTAAAATTTTGTGATTGGATGATCTCTCGAAAACCATGACAAAAATCGATTTAAAATTTGGGTGGTGCATATGTTCTGACGAGCTAGTTGCTTGCATTTTAAAGGGTCTCTTGAATTTGACTTGGTTGGGATGGAGGGTCCATCTTTTTAGATAATGAGGGCTCCACCTTCATTTTCATGCAATTGCCTTCGTTGTCTTTTTAACCATCACCAATGCACCAGTTTATCGTTTAAATGATTTTGGTGGACTATGGTACCTCTTAACCATTTGGCAACAATGTCTTGTAACATGCTATATTGTCCTTCTTACGACAAGTTTAGCATGTAATGAACGTTAGTCCTCTCATGACTGTTTTCATGAACGCTGGAACTTATTGACACTTGAAATTCAATTGTAATTGCCAAGAGACCAAAGTAGTATCCACAAACCAAAACAATGCATCCAGTCATCTTGTGCAAGTTTTTAACCATCACAGGCACTTAACAAGCTTTCAATGTGATCGACTTGATGCTGAGAATGAGATTGAGAAACTCTTAATGGAGTTGTTGTTGATCTCTGCCAATTTATCGTATCCTATCTCGGGACCCTGTTTAATTACTTCTTTGTTGGTGTTTGATCTTGCTATTGTTTGCCTACTACAGTATCATATCTTCTTAGGCAACTGACATAGTTACATGTTTTTTGATGTTGTAGCTTATTAGCGGACACAATTTTTTATTGCCAACACGTTTACTATTTTCGAAATTGAGGAGTTTGATTTTATTCTGAGTAAACCTAAAGCTAATTTGCAGTCTTATGGCCTTGCACTATGAAAGGATCCTAAATTGTGTTGGCCTTCCTGTTTGATGTTTTTATAGGGATGCCCTATGTCACAGGGACTCGGCCAACTTGGTGCTGCACCCGTGTCGACAAGGGCGTAGCTAGGGGGGGGGCAGGACTGGGCTGTAGCCCAGTCCTGCCTCCCGAAACAGTTAATTTTTTTTGTTTTTTTTTAAAAGCACTGTCCTGACTGCAGCAAATAGTTTGATTTGTCCATATGAAATAGATTTTTATTAATAATTGTAGCCATTTTTTATTTTATCTCAAAAAAAAAATTTCGGGGGCACTGCCCCCGAACCCCCTACTATCACACAAATAGTTTTTTTTTGCTACACCCATGTTTGCCCCCCCCCCCCCCCCCCCCTCACATGAATCCTAGCTACACCCCTGCGCATCGATGCGACACAGGTGCAGCACCCAGTGCAGTCAACCTGACCCTGGGTGTGGTCAACGCACCAGGGTCATTTATGTCCAACATTTGGACTATATATATATATATATATATATATATATATATATATATATATATATATATATTTTGCCGCAAACGTGCACCCAAGTTTTTTCAAAGTGCCGCACTCCCACTCCCGCACCCACACCCATGTGAAATAGCGGATGCCTTTGGCATCGGTGAGGTATTTTCAATCTGTTCATTTTTTGTTCACTTAGTTCCTGTAAATATTTTGTCAGCTTTCCATGTGCATTATTTTTCAAGTTACGACTTATGAAGTCAGCTACTTATTTGCATTGATAATTTGGATGGTAACACTTAATGATGCAGTGGCCCTTGCAAGAACAAACAGAAATAGTATGAAAGATGCCGATGCAGGAGTCTATATGATATCTTGCAAATCTGTAGCACACCATTGGTTGTTCCTTTTTGGCTTGTTGAGTCTAGTTCATGTGTTCGAACGAGCTCTTTATGCGTTATGCTACGAGCGGCTCATGTCATTTCTGAGCCCTACCTTCATCTGAATCAATACTGACCTGACCTAACTCATCTTTAGGCTTAAGTAGACCGAGTGGTGCTTGCACTCATAGCCAGGTCCAGTTTGGGTGTTTTTTGAAAGAGTCTGCTCAACGCCGAAGGGGGATGCCAACACACACTAGTTTGGAAGAATGACCATGATTCGTCAACTTCTGAGGCTTCCAACGGTAAGCTTTGCTTCCCCATTTTAATCGTTTTACACTCTTACTCTCTCTCTTTGTGTGTTTTGATATCGCAGAGTTGTTATTCGATTGACTCTTTCCTTTCTTTTATAGAATTTTTTTTGAGAGATTGTAAAACTTTGAATGGTGCTGCTGCAGTATGTGTGCAGACGAGATGCCACACCTTTTTGCAGGCGATATTGCTCATCGTATAGAGGACGAGGTGTGCTATTTTTCAGTTTGTGGGGTGTTGGTTATCTGGTTGATCTCCTAAAGATTTTCATTAATGACTGCTAAATTGAAAGATATGCTCTTTGGTTTTGTAGTGCATTTCGTTTTACCCCTCTCTCTCTCAATCTCTCTCAATTGTTCACTGTCTAGAGGAAGGGGTGCACCATGTTTAATATTTGGGGTGTTGGTATCTGATTGATCTTCTGATGTCTTCCCCCCCCCTCTCTCTCTCAGATGTCAGTCATCTCAATATTCATTATAGTTTCTGAGATTTCTTTGGAACACAGTCCTGCTGACACCTATGAATTAATTGGAAACTTCAAATTGAAGACCAATTTTCAATAACTTCAACAGGTTTTTGAATTTTTGTGTTCTCATATTCTCACTTGAACCAGTTTCTGTTGCGTAACTCCAAGCTCTACTCGCAGCCATGAATCTTTTTTTTATAATGGGATTACTGAGAATCATATATCTGTCGCTTACACATGGTAATTGTGGTTGTATACCCCTGTGTAGAAGTGGTAAAGAACCACTCTTTACCGAAACAACCAATAAAGTGGCCGCCTCAACCTTCGTAGTTTTATCTTTTGCACACAGTAATTGTTTTATAAAGTGTGTTGAATTTTCTACAATAGATTTTCATTAATCGGATGCAAGTGGAACATTTCCATCATTGTTTACTTAAAATCATTTGATTTTCTAGAGGATACCTCCATTGAGGAGGACGCTGAGAGAAAGATTGGATGGCTGCTGAAACTATTTTTTGCTGGAACTGCAATATATGTTGGCTATCAGTTTTTCCCCTACATGGGTATGTGACATTATAGTCTATAATGAGTTCATGTTTTTGTCTCCTTGCTTCAAAAATATTGTAAAATGGAAAATTTTACTTTTTATCAATGTGCTTCATTTAAGTTTGTGAGGCGGTGCAGCTATGGTTGGTTGTGGTATATTTCAAGATTTTCCGGTAATATTTTCAGGTGATAATTTGTTGCAACAATCTCTTTCACTGCTACATGTGAAGGATCCTTTGTTTAAAAGAATGGGGGCATCAAGAATTTCCCGTTTTGCGATTGATGGTAGTTGACAAATCCTTCTTCATGCATTGTTGACTTCTATCTTTCCATGTTGCAAGTCTATGTGGGAATTCTAGGCCAGTCTATATGGAATTTATATTGCATAGTTTGCACTACTTTTTTTTAGGCTTTACTGCCTAAGATAGATTTTGATTTCTATTGAAAATAATTGAAGTTACCATTTTTTGTCTGCCTCTCATCATCACTATCTATAACATGTTTCTAGAGTTGTACTCACATGAAGTGTCAGTTGGAACAACATATCTAGCACCCAATGTGCCAATTTGAAACAGAATTCCCCTAAACAATGCCGGAGTTGGAGTACGATGCTTTCAGATATGATGGTTGTGTTAATTTTCATGCTACCAATGACTTTGGTTGTTTGTACTTTTGTTAATAAAAGCTAAGTTGAAAATATTTCATCACCTCTTATTATGACCATTACATCAGAAATTTGGGATATAATCCAAGCAGGAATCATGCAAGCTGAGTCAATTTTGATTAGACATGACACTGAAGCTTCTACTGTTTGCAAGTTGTAATGTTATTACGCCTATATGTATAGGTATTATTTACCCTATTAATGGAATTTCTATTTTACTTTTTTATTATATAAGGTAATATTATTAGCTCTCTCTCTCTCTCTCTCTCACACACACACACCTCTTTACCAAATCTGATGTCAAAACAGATTAAATACTTAAAGTAAAAAAGGTTCTGATTTGCTCTATCCTCATATCTTGCCTTTATCTTTGGAATCCATCATGCTAGCATCATTTTTTAATCTGGAAATTTGCTCAATGTTTATTTTTGCAGGTAATTTCACGCCTCCTGTATCTATTACTGTGTCCTTAACCTCCCATCTGAATCAGAAAAGAGAAAAGGAAAACAAAAGCCAAAGGAAAGAAATAAATGAAAAAGTAAACAAAAACCCAAACGAAAGAAATGCTATCCTCCTACATCTATCTTGGCTGCCAGCCTGCCACTATATATATATATATATATATATATATATATATATATATATATAGAGAGAGAGAGAGAGAGAGAGAGAGAGAGAGAGAGAGAGAGAGAGAGGATTGTGCTGCCCCTTTTTTTTGTTAGGTCACGTTAGGACCCTCCAAAAACCATAGCTTTAGGTGTTTTATGCTAGATCTGAACCGTTAGATGTGTTTATCATTGTTTATTTAATAAAAAACATGTTTTTGATTAAGCGTCTTTATGCTTAGATGTGTATTTTAAAGAGGTAAAAAAAGCAATGGTTGTTATTGTACTAAAATTTGAGGATAAAATATTCACATTTTTACATTAAATCAATTCCAAACAAAGCTTGTATCTTAATAAATAAGCAATGATAAACATATCTATCAGGTCCTAGCGTGACCTAACGAAGAAGGGGCAGCACAATCCCCATTCTCAGATTTATATATATATATATATATATATATATATATATATATATATATATATATATATATATATATATATATATGGGTTAATGGGTTAATAGTCTCTGCAATCGTTTGTATGTGCAAATCACTTAGCAAACTTCCATTTTTTTTTTGGTCCAAGTGTCCCCATAGATGTGATCTACATGTTTTTAGTGGGAACTGACTTTTGGATCGCTGGAATCTGACCTGTGTACAGGTTTTTCCAGCGATGCAAAAATCAACAGTGGTAAATGCATTGATTTTTGCCAACTCAAAAAAATATATTTTTTCATCGAAAAAACATGATCCAAGGGTCATTTCCTACTAATTCGAGTGTGCTGAAAGCATCTACGAGGTTAGATTGAGTCAAAACAACTTGCATGATGAGATTCCAACTAGATTTTACCTACAATCGACTATATTAAATGTAAACCCCTATATATATGGCACTTTGATTCTTCTACCTTCAAGATGGCTTTTATTTTTATTTCTTGACCTTCCTATACATCACTACTTTAGATTTATTCTCTTCAGACTCTGCATGTAAGTTTGTCAAAATTTTCTTCATCATGTCCTCATACTCTGGTTTCAAATGGTTCTTCAACATGAAGTTCTATGATAAACGACTACTCAGTGCTTTCATGCCAAGTTTTCCATTTCATTGGTGTTCTGATTTTGCTTTGATAATTTCACTGCAAAGGACTTATAATAGGAAAGTGAATATTAAAATCTCAAAATCTGGCATTTAAAGAGAAAAGCCATTTTTTTGTGATTGTAGAAACTCAAAGGACCTTGAATGAACTTGAACTAGCAAAGGCAAACACATTCTAAGAAATATAGGGGAAAAAGAAAACCAGTTCATTGCAAATCTACCTGAAACTAAATCTTGAAATATTTCTGTAACAATTGGTTTGAAAATTGTCGTGAAGGTATGGAGACATAATTTGTGGTTCGGTTTGAAATTTTCTCTCAAAACATTAACTTCATTAATCTTTTTTTAAGGGGTGTTATGTATTTATCTATATATTTTCCTTGATCACTTGAAAAACATACCATTGATAAATAGTCAAACCAATTTAAGGATGTCTTGGTCAAATGTCTACCATACACCACTTAGAGTGTAAGCCTGCTAAGTGATACATTCAGACACTAAGCCTCTTCTTAGCCTTTGGGCTTAATGATTACAGTCACTGATGGATCAAGCGTGCCTTGAAAATTGGACCTTTATCTGTAAAATGTTGCAATCTAGAGAAGCTAGTTTGTGTCTTCCATTGGTGCATTATGTGAAGATCTTAACATAGTTAAAGCCATGAAAACTGTAGTTCTTAGGCCAAGTGGAAAGCTGGTATGTGATGAACTGATGATTCATAAAAAAATCAATATTACACTGATGATACTATACAAAGAGTAGAAACCCACTTTTGTCCTCTAGTTTCAATCCGCAATATGGACAAAACTGTGGTCGAACAGTTGCTGCAACGGTGAAGATTATGCTTTTTTATCATTCTTTCTGCTTTAGAAGCGGTAACTTAGATGGGTTTAAATTACATTCATTATCGATTTCTGAAGGAAGAAGCACAAATAAATAAATTGTCAAGATCTGTTAAATCCAATTGTGGTAGTGTGTCTGCAAGTCAGAGGGAGTAACTCTTTCTTTGAACACTTGCCAATATTGGCCTTGGCAATATCATGGCAAGGGTTTGTTTTTCAGGAAAATTAAAAAAGTTGTTTTCTTGAAAAAATATTTGGGGTTTTTGAAAGATACTGAAAATTAAAATGCAAAAAAGCCTGTACTTCTTGGAAATATCATGATATTACTGCAATAATATCATGATATTTTCAGTATAGAAATATTTTGAAAATATTATGATATTTTCCTTTTTCAGAATATCAGAGACCTCGGTAACTATGCTTTGAAGCAAGCATCAGTAACATAGTTTTGAAGAGTTGGCAATCCATCATTTGTTTGGTGTCTGATATGATGAGACTGAATGAGCTTTTTCTTTACCCTAGATTGGCAATGTAGAAGATCAATGATTCCATCCTCTTCATGCAACACATATATGTGATGGATGTACTTTGAAGATGTGAATAGATCATTGCAAGCCTCTCATGAGTCCAGCAGCTAAGGTGAATGAGCACTGTGTTTCAGATGTCACAAAACAAGTGGAAATACAATGATAAACCCACTAAGGGTTAAGCAAAAAACATTATAGAGTGCACAAGCACTAGTCCATGAAGGGACAATACAACAACCAAGTGAGACCGAGAACAATTACAAAAGCACAATAAGTGCACACAAGAGCCACTATGGGCATACACCACACACAAGCCACGTAGGGCACATACAACACAAAAAATATATAATTTCACTATGAAAATGCTTAGAAAGCATTAAAGTTACAAGGGGTTTGAAGTTTGAACCCCTATTTATATACAAATGAGAGGGAAAGGGGGGCAGCCCAACTAGGCATTGGGCTAGCCCCCCCAATGGTCGTAAAAATGACTGTTGGGAGCAGCCCAATGCCAAGTTGGGCTACCCCAACAGCCATATTGTGCAAAATGTAAAAAAAGAAAGAAGAAAATAATAAAATAAAAAAGAGGACAAGCCTCTAATAGGCTGACACCTATTACATGGGTAAAATGATTGAAATACCCCTGACGGGTATTTCAGTTTACATATAATAAATAAATATAATATATATATACATACATTGACATATAATTTAACACTTTCCCTCAAACTTAGGTGAAGACAAGACCTTAGTGAAGAAATCTGTCAGCTAACATTCTAAAGTTACATAAGGTAATTGAATGGTTCCTCGCAAAAATTCCTCTCGAACATGGTAGCAGTCTGTCTCTATATGCTTGGTTCGCTCGTGGAAGGTGTGGTTGCTTGCAATATAGATAACACTCTTATCGTCGCAACATATCTTCGAATGACTAGAGATGATTAAGCTCATATCTTTGAAAAGACTCCTTAACCAAATAATCTCTTTAGTTGTTGTTGCCATGGCTCGATATTCAACTTCAGTAGATGACAGGGAGACCTGCTGCTTCTTACATCTCCAAGATATGATAGAGTCTCCTAAAAGCACACAAAGACCCGTACTTAATTAGCATCAGTATAAGCAATTAACTCTAAAGAACATGAAGATGATATAAATAACCCTTTGGTTATAAAATTCCTGATATATCTAACAATTCGTAGAACAACACTCATGTGCACCATAGTTGGTGCATGATAAAACTAACTGGTTGAGTGAACTGCATGAGAAATGTCTGGTTTGATGATAGATAAGTAGGTCAAGGATCCAATCAGTTGCCGGTATGGAGTTGGATTTTCAATTGGAGTTCCATCTTCCAATCTTAATTTTGCATTTATAACTTTCAGTATATCAATCTTATCATAAAAAAATACAGATTTGACAATAATATCTCCAACCAACTTTATTTGAGATAATATATATCTTCTAGGTGAATAGTGCAGTTCAATATATAAAAAATATATTAGAAAACTAAAGTCAAACATATCAAAATGTTTCTTAAAGATATTTTTAATTTTATCAATTTCTTTCTTGTCACTGCCTATGATGATCATATCATCAACGTATAACAAAAGAATGACAATATTAGTACCTGTATCTTTGACAAAAAGAGTGGTGTCATTATAATAAGATTTATAACCCAAGTTTAATATAACATTGTTAAACATGTCATACCAAGCTTTGGGGCTTGCTTAAGCCCATACAAAGTTTTTCTTAACTAAAGAACTTTTTCTCTCTCGATCTCAAGACCGAGAAGAGGATCCATGAACATTACCTCATTTCAGTCACAATTCAAAAAAGTGTTCTTAACATCAAGTTAGTAAATAAACAATTTTCTAATAGATGCTATGATAATGAGTGTTCTAACACTAGTTATACGAGCTGCTGGAGCAAAGGTCTCTTCATGGTCTATTCCATATTCTTGAGAATAACTTTTGGCTACTAACCTAGCCTTATATGTTTCTAAATATCCATCCCCTTTTGTTTTAACTTTTAACCTTACCCATCTACGTCCTATGGTCTTTTTCTTCATAGGTAACAGTTGAATTTCACAGGTCTTGGCTTTCTTGAGGGCGCCTAGCTCTAAGCTCATGGCATCAATCCATTCAAGAATTTCTTTAGCCTTTTTATAGGTTGAGGGTTCATAAAAGGAGTGAATAGACCAGAGTTACCTGAAGCACCTAGGTAAGTGGGGAAGGGCGCGTCCCTGAAGCACGCTTCGGAAGCGCGGAACGTCGCACTTCCAAAACGCGCGGGGAAACACCATTTTTAAATGGGAAGCGCGCTTCCCATCATGTTTCCCTGCGCTTCCCCCAATTTTTTCATTTTTTTTGTATTTTTTATTTTTATTTTTTTTGCTTCCCCCTGGCTTCCTAGGCCGCTTCTGGTTTGCTTCCTAGGTTGCTTCCGAGACGATTCTTGATTCGCTCCTAAGTGGTCCCACGCTTCTCGCTTCCTAAAATTTTGAAAGTGCCTCGCTTCCCGCTCCCGCTTCTCGTATCGCTTCCCGCTCCCGCTCCCGCAATTGGCAACCATGAAATAGACAAATGACAAACACTATATCTAGGTGAAAAAGTCTCATATGACACAAACCTTTCAGGATGTCTAGAGGATCTGCTATATTTATTAACACTAAATTTTCCTAGATTTTGGTCTTGTGAATACCTATTAAGTGCAGATGGGGGATGTTCTAGAATAAATTTGAATATCACTATTCTGGGTATCCTCCATGGGAACACCAGAATCATCAACATGCATATCATCATGATCATTATCATGTATAATTTTATCAAAGGTATTCTTTGTCCATAAGTCAAACAAAGAAGAATACTCAAAATTATCCTTAGGTTTATCAAAGTCAAGACCACTTTCATTTTCGAGAAAGTTAACATTTTTTGAAACGTATAATTTGTCATTGTTTTTTGTCATAGCATCTATACCTTTTTTGGTTATTAGCATAACCAAAAAACACACATTCAATGGCCTTGGAAAATAATTTCTCTTTTATCAATAAGTACAAAACATTTACATCCAAAGATTCTTAAGATTTTTAAATTTGGAGAAGTTTGATATAATTTTTCAATTTGGGATATGTTTTGTAAAGAGCATGAAGGTATTTGGTTGATGAGATAAACTGCAACTAAGGCACCTTTAGCCCAAATTTTTTTTGGAACATTTTTTGAGATAAGCAAAGTTCTCATAGTTTCTATGATATGATGATGCTTTCTTTAAGCTAAACCATTTTGTTGAGGGGTATTTGGACAAAATCTTTGATGTAAAATCTCATTTTCTTTTAAATAATATTTGAAATCATTAGATAATATTCTCTCGCTGAATCTGATCGAAAAATGACAATATTGGTTTGAAATTGATTTTGCACAATTTTTGTAAAATTCTTTGAAAGAGGAGAATACATCAAACTTTTGCCTAAGGAAATAGATCCAAGTATACCTAGTATAATCATCAATGAATATAACATAATAAGAGGGTCTTCCTTTTGACATGACTGGCGTAGGTCTCCATACATTCGAATGCAGAAGTTCAAAAGGTTTGGAAGAGATAAAGTTCTAGGACCAAAAAGAATCTTCTTCATTTTTCCAAAGATACATTTGTTATATATAAACTCTTTATTACAAGAGTTTCAAAAATGAAAAAAAAGTTAACTTAGATACATTAGAATGACCTAATCTTTGATGCTATAAAAAAATATGTTTTTCCTTGACAAAATTACAAAATGAAAATCCATGTAGAGTTTTTTTCTTCTATTGCATTCTCCAATCAGCTTCCCTAACTAGTGATCCTGCACCCAACATTTTTTTGATGAGAAGGAGACCTCGTACCCATAATTCAAGATTTGAGAGATGGATAATAAATTTAAATTAAGTTTTGAAACAACTTTAACTTTTGGTACTTGAAATTTTTTGAAATGTTTGAAAAAGTTTCAATACTTTTAATTTCTAAATTAGTACCATCAACCATAGAAACACAAGTTATGAAAAGTTTTTGTGCTTTAAAATAAGAGAAATTCTAAAAGAGTCGTGTGAAAAGAGACACCAGAGTCAAGAATCAAAGAAAGCGTACTTGCAGGAGTGAAAGTAGACACGACAACACCAAAAGTAGACGAGGAGTTCTTAAGGAATAGTTGAAATGCTTCTGTTAGATGTTTAATAGAATCCTTAAGTTCTCATTCTTTCATGGTACCTTTACCATATTTTTTGGGTGGTGTTTCTTCAACGGTTGCTTTCGTTTGAGCTTGGGATAATCCGGTCTAATGTGTCCCACTTTTTGGCAAAGTGATAAATAACTCATCTTCCTCCTCCATGGTTATATGTTTCTCCTCCATTATTATTTTTCAAAAATTGGGGAGGTTTATACTCTTTGACATTGTTACGGGTCTTGACATGGCAAAAACCTCCTCACTTCCCTTAGTCATGTCAAATCCGGTCTTAGCGTGGTATATCTCTCCAAGAGTATCATCAAGAGCAGTAGCTTCGGTCCTATGCAAGATATTGGACTTAACTTGCTCAAACTCAGGTCCTAACCTGAATAGAAAAAAACTAAATATTCCTCCACAAGTTACTTTTGCCTAATTTCAATAGCGAGACCTTCCCAATTAGGCTCAAGCAAAGCTAATTCATTCCAAAGAGGTGAGAGAGAACCATAGTAATCTCTCACACTCTTATCTCCTTGTTTAATACCTCAAATTTTTTCTTGTAGAAAATATTTTCGTGCCAAATCTTTTTGCATTTGCATGAACATACACTTGAGAAAAATCCAAGCCTCACTTATTTTTTTGAATTTGACTATACTTGACGCAATCTTGAGTTCCATGCTATTAAGGAACTAAGAAAGAATTTGTGCATTTTCAGCTTCCCAATCTTCCAACTTTATGTAATGTTCTGAGTGCAATCTCTATTTCTTCATCATTGAGGATTTTCACTTGGTCACCATCCTTTTTGGTGAGTATGGGCTGTGGTTCACATGTAATACCACTCACATACCCCCATAATTTCTTTCCCTTAATATGATGCTCTATGGCGGCGGTCCACATCAAGTAGTTGGAGTCATTTAGCTTGAAGACAATCATCGTCATGGATTTTTTTTCGCCCATGTGGATGACTAGAGATGAAGAGAGTTGTGGAGGATCCTTCATTTGCAAACACGAACTTTGGAGAAGCTTTACACAATCCCAAGAGCCGATCCCATGTCACGAAACAAGTAGAAATATGATGATAAACCCACTAAGGGTTAAACAAGAAACAATAGAGAGTGCACAAACACTAGTCCGCCAAGGGACAATACAACAATCAAGTGAGAACAATTGCAAATTCACGATAAGTGCACAAAAGAGCCACTACGGGCATTAAACACACACAAGCCAAGAAGGGCACACACAACACATAAAAAATATATAATTTCACTATAAAAATGCTTAGAAAGCAAAGTTACAAGGGGTTGGAACCCCTATTTATATACAAATGAGAGGGAAGGGGGGGCAGCCCAACTAGGCATTGGGCTAGTCCCCCAACGGTAATATCACAACACAATGCCAAGTTGGGCTGCCCCAACAGCCATATTGTACAAAATGTAAAATAATAATAATAATAAAATAAAAAAGAGGACAAGCCTCTAATAGGCTGACACCTATTATATGGGTAAAGTGATTGAAATACCCCTAATGGGTATTTCAGTTTATATATATATATATTTATATATATATATATACATTGACATGTAATTTATCATCAGATACCAAACAAAAAGTTTGGTGTTTTATTAAATGCTAAAGAAGTTGAATAAAACCTAATGAATCCAATCCTTGGTCGGCTTTGATGGTCTATGAACTTTTTTATTGATATGATGTTTGTACTATGACATTAACATAGAGTTACGAGTGTATAATAGAAAGACCCTTTACTAAGTGATGCTTAAATTACAATCCTGATTATCATGCTTAGTGCAGAATTGAAATACCATCCTAGCTGTCTTGGTTTGCTTGACTTTGTTAATTATTTCTTCATTAATGGTGCTGCTTTTCACCCTTGTATATATCTCATAGTGCTGCACAATGTCCCAAAACATACCTTTCTTCTGTACAGGTGTATCCAAGCAATTCTTTAATTGCATGTGAAAGTCCCTTATGGTCTTTAAAGTTCTGATTTTGCTGGATCCATCTGCTCATCTGTGCAAAAAAGATCAACTTACATCTGCTTTTCTCCTTATTTAGATGAAAGGAGGATAAAAATTGTAGAAATGGGAGGAGTTCAAAGGCTTGTGAACATGCTAGATGGAGCTAAAGATGACTGCACACGCAAAGAGGCACTTAAGGCACTCAATGCCCTTTCACATTCTGGTAAGATGTCTAGGCAGTACCATATTATCAAAGATAGTTCTGGACTTAAATATCTTCTACATGGTTCATGCCATCCATGTAGTTTATTCCAAGGTTGTAAGTATCGTATCTTAACTTGTATCGGTCAAGCCCAAAATAAGATATGTAGCGTAAAAATCATAAATTTTGAAAAAAATTTAAAATTCTAAAAAATAAAAGAATAGTAAAAATTCTAAAAAATCATAACATACAAAACATTGATGAAATGCACAAAATACAACCATAAAATCACATATGAAGCATTTATGTCTATATGAGCTGTATAAAACATCATCAAACATCAACTATCTCATAAGAACAATGCAAAATATTAAATATCTTGCGATCAAGAACATGTCATAGGACTCATACTTTCATACTACCCAAACAAAAATATTATGGCAATAGTTGCACTCGATTTTCACTCATTAGTTGATGCCATCTTTGTTGGAGGATTGGGAAGCCTGATTTCTAGCTTGATATAAATCTTTAATTTTCACAAGGGGTTGTAGGGCAGAGGGCCCCTAGGCGAATTTTGTTTGGAGAGTAGCTTTGTAATTTTACTCATAATAAATTTTTTTAAACTTAACCCATTTTTTTGAGTGAAAAAAATGGTGGAAATGCACTTTTTTTACCTTAACCCACTTCTTTGGGTGAACAACAGTGAAAATGCACTTGACGAAATCACGAAAGCCCTCTCTTCGGCACAAAGATCGGACCCCAAAACGGTCACGGCTCCTAGATGTGTGAGAAGCTTTCCAAATGTTCTATAAGAATGAGGGTTTCAGCCTTCAAAAGCTGTTTAAAATCCAAAAATATAAAGCACGATTTTGCCCATTTAAGCCCGTAGGCACTCTATCTTATGATACATGCGATGCAATTATGATACACACCTGTATCGAGATACAGGTATGTATTGGATTGAGCTCTTGCATCGATACAATAAGTATCATACTGTAGTGTATGATACAGTATGATATGGACAACATTGGTCTATTCCAATTTAAAGCATGAAAAATACAATTAAGACAGTTGCCGTGGTTTACCTGAGATTATTATGTTGCCCCTTAACTGATGCAGATGTAGCCGTGAAAGCTTTGCACCAGGCTGGTGCTATAACTGTCATCAATTCCACACCAAATTCTTCTGATGGTGAAGTTGCAAAATACAAATCCAACCTGTTAAAAAGATTCCAAGATCTGAAGTATGAGACATCTGTGGTAGAGATGGAATAGGTAAGATAGCATCCATGAACACCGGTGGTGGCTGCCCAATCTCTTGATGTATTTGAAAGTCTATTTAAACGGAAGTCTTTGTAACTAATATCCCCCGACTTATCTGCAAGTTTACAGTCTTGGGCAATCATGTGACATCAAAATTCTGCACTGTTGTGCAATGGCACATAAACATTTCCATAGAGTTCCAGTTAGCGTTGCAATGGTTTCTCGAGGGAGCAAAGGGTAGTCGATAACGAGGCTGTTTATTTGAATGATTATCATATGGTATTTGATAACGAGGCTGTTTATTTGAATGATTATCTCCAAACTTGTTCTTGCTTGTCTCACTTTATTATAGACTTTTTGTTTGCTGTGTGCTTCCCACTGTTTTGAGGCAAATATATTTATTTGAGGCTATAATTGCATGGGATGATTTTAGTTGAAGGGCCTTAATTCAAACCTTGGATACGCTGAAATACAAGAGTATTAAGTTGCTGCAATTTGACAGCATGATAATTATGAAATGGGTTACAAATTATGCAGGAAAATATTACACAAGTGGTGAGTTTAAAGATGCTTCAAATTACTCTTACTGAGCCTATGATCTTGAAGAGAAAGCATGATTAGTGGTCAGCTAATGCAAGATAATCCATCAGAGCTTGAATACCTTGATATGAATCACAGATGGGCTGATGTCTCCCAACTTTCTGAGTAGTGCTGTAATTGCTTTAAAATGGATGAAACATTGAGACAATAGTGTCTTATGAAGAGAGACTTGAATTTCATCACCTTGATGGCATGTTTGAAAACCTGTGAAACACAGTTCAGTGTTAGATCTGGTGCGGGTTTGATGTTCACTCAAACAGAGGAACTCAATTTGAGATCCCTATTTGCCCTTCTAAATCCTGTTTTTTTGGTCCAACCTGGGCGGATCGGGGCAGAGATACACAATCTGAGAACTGTGGTTTTCAAATTGTTAGGGCTGCCAAACGAGCTTGAAGTGTTCATGCTTGGCTCATTCTTGTGGCAAGCAAAGTTGAGTTCGAGCTCATAATGAGTTTAAGCTAAACAAGCTGAGCACGGGCTGGCTTGTTTACAAAACATATACATTGTTTTTGGAGCTGGAATTAATAAGATTTAAGAAATAAATTTCTCAGTCTTGGAAGCAATACGATTTTCTCTCTAACGTTTACAACTTTGAAACCCTTTACCTATGGAGGTGGAGAGCGAAGAGGCGAGAAAGGAAAATGGTGGACAGGGGGCGAAACATGGCCGCCTCCACCTGACCGAGGAAAACTACCGGCAGTGGAAAAGGCAGGGGTTGGGTGTTCCCAGGTCAGGCCAAGATAAGGAAGGGAGGCAGAGTTCTTGGGCGACGGTGGTGTTGAAGGGGGGGCACTTAACGACTAGGCCACCCGCGACCCAGAGTGCACATTCCAGCGAAACGCTACACCCAACTCCTAGAGACGTTGTTTGGGATGACGATTTTGGCCGGATTCCCGGGAGGACTTGAGGACAACAAGATGGATTACAAAAAAAAAAGAAAGAAAGTAGCAGCTGACAGGCCACGTGTCGACCTTACAAGAGGAGTTGAAGAAAGCTTTCCAAGAACGAGGTGCTCTCGCTGGTTGGGCCCCAACCGAACCAGGTACGCCCCCATTTCCTTTCCTGTTAATAGTTCCTGGTTCAACTACAAAACATGAAAAAATTTCAGATATGCCTCCTCGTTTTCCGAATGTTATGGATCTGGGACCACCCAGAATCTAGTCCGAACCTTACAGAAAATAAATGCAGGAAGGGAAAATTCCCAATTGCAGTGGCAAAGAGAACAGAGGGTTTAAGCCCATATGAAAAAAAGAGGAACCCTATGAAGAGTGGATGCTGTGAAGGAAAGGAAAAATGAGGAAGACAATGAACTGACGTACCAAGGGTTGAATTAGAAAGATGGTAATGGTGACAGATCCAACATAGGCTGCTCCACAGAAAATGAAGGGGTTGGCCTAGCTGACCAGGACCCATTTTCTACTTCCTAAACCCCATCCATGCAAATATTGTTATGGAATGTCAGGGGATTGAGGCGGAAATAGGCGCACAAAGTAATCATAGGAGTCTTCAAGTATCGTAATGTGAACGTGATTTTCTTGTTAAAAACCAAGATCTCTGAAGGGATCATGCCAAAGGAATTTGCTGCTCTGCTCATGGTTGGCAACGTTGGGGCCTCACGTTGGGATACAAAAAAAAAAAGTGACAATGGAAGTTCTGTTAATTACAGATCAAATAACAACAGTCATGGTAGAAAAAGAAAATGAGTTCATTATGGTATCTGGGGTGTATGGTCAAAATGAGATGAATCAAAGGAAGCAACTCGGGAACGTAGTAGGCTCAACACTCGAAAGAAGAACCATGGGCCATTAGAATACTACAAGGAACATTGGGGAAAGACATGGATGTCATTAGGATTCAGAAAGCTTTAATGAGATGATATCCCATTGCGAACTCATGGAGGCGATTCATGTGGGCCCACGATTCACATGGCACAATGGTCTACAAGGCATGGGTTTTCGTGTGGATCGGTTGGATAGAGCATTGGTGAATAAATGCTGGGTACACAGCACCATATCAGTCCACAATGCCTTACTTTTAAGTAGTTAGCCAAGGTGTCGTGTTGCAACATCATTTAAGTTCTTTCGGTTTTGGACCCTTAAAAGAAGGGTGCGTAGAAGCCATCAAGTCCTGTTGGGAGAAGGGAGTGTATGGTTGCCCCATGTATAGATCGCTTAGGAAACTTGAAGCAGTTAAGAATGGTCTCAAGGAGTGGAGCAAGAACAACATCGTTCACATCCCATCCATAATTAAATCTGTAGGGGCGGAACTTGAGGCTTATCAACAAGGCACAGAAGGACCAAGTCATCAAGAAACTGCACCTACAAGATGAGCTCCATTGTATAAATGGAAGAAGAAATGTGAAAACAAAAATCAAGATGCAAATGGCTCAAAAAGTCATCGTGTCACCTACACCTACAAGATGATGTATGTTTTGAGAGCTATCGAATTGACTATTTAAATATCAAATTAGATTGAGTCTTCCTTTCTGAGAAAGTCATTGTGTCACCTAGTGGAATACTCTAAAAGAGAAGTGGTTGGGTTCCAATAGGAAACCCAATCCTCTCTATAAAAGAATGTGTAACTCCTTGTTTAATCACTGATTCACATTTTAGTGAAGGAAGAGAGCGGAGAGAGAGAAGAGAAACTCATACATATTTTGGAGAAGGAGAGCTTGGGAGAAGAAAACTGGCTAAGCTGAGATAAGTTTTTCGTTATTTTCTAGTGATCGATCATAGGAGCTAATCACCCTTGATTATATTTTCTGTTTTGACTGTAGGATATGATACAAGGTCTGTATCTTGACCTTGGATAACACTTGAGTTCATTGAGAGATCTACAGTCTCTTTTTGGGTCTCTATGGTGTTTTGGGTGTTTTTCGTTATGGTTCGATACCCGTTCGCGTGTTCATTGTTATTCGTAAGTTTACGCATCCAAAGTACACTGTTTCTTATTATTCAACATGTTTAGGGTTTAGTATATATTGATCAAGCATGAAATTATGTCCTTATAGTTTGATTTAAGTTATATTAATTTTTAAAACCTATTTTCGATTTTATATATTCATTTTTAATCGTAGTCTTGATTTAATTCATTTTTTTATGCAAGAACATTGTAGATTAATATTTAAATTCATGTTTCATGTTAGATTTGATGTTTACAACATGTTAGATATGTCCATGTCTAAATTTAATATGGTTTTGATAGATAAAAAAATTAATTGGACGTTTTCATAAACCCGAAATTTATTTAAAAAATCGTCTTTGAGAAAAATATGTTTTCTTATATAAAAACGTTGAATCTTGTGTTTGATTCATAATATGTATGTTGTTTTTTTGTTTACAATATGCGGCATGTTCAGATGCTTATATGCATGTGTATGATGTGCTTATGATGAATCCAAAATCGTTGGATGTATGTTTTTTATGTTTATTTATGAAAATCATGAATTTCTTGATGTGTTTCTTAAAAACTAAGTTCTATTCGGTATTTTTATTCCGACCAATTTTAAAGAAATTTATCATTTTCTAAAATAATGAACCATTTTTTTTAAAAATTTTAAAGGAATGTTCTAGACATATATGAGCAGTCCTAAAAAAAATAGGGTTCATTTGAGGTCTAGATGTTTATGGCCAAGATTTTTATGTATGTTAGTTTATTTATTGAAGAAGACACAATAAAAATTTTGTTTACAGATTTCATTACGGTTTGAGAATTAAAAATCACAAAAGTCTATTGCAAAACCTAAAATTTTTGGAATACAGTTTGTCGAAGAACAAAAATAGATTATAGTGCATGAATTTTAATTTTCAGATAAGATGAAGTTTAAACGAGATTTCTTTTAGAGCTTGTGTATGATACATCAAGCTAACTACAATAAAAATTAATAAAATTTATTTTCGTTGACTGATGGTTATTCAGTAAAGCCAAACCGGACAAGCCTATTATGTGAACAAAAAACCGGTTTAAGTAAAAAATTTATTTTTTCTTGATCCAGGATGAGATTGGACTTAGGTTTTCGGTTATAGATAGCTAACACGTATGTGCATATATAGTAAAAATTTTAAAATTTATTTCATTCACTGTAATGCATGATGTAATTTATAATGATAGGGTAAAACATTGTTTTGACATTTTTTTTCGCATAAATTGTTGTTGCTTGTTTGTATGTGACGGTTTCGGATGAGATGTATTGAATTACATGCATGTAATCATTCTAAATGTGAGCCATGTATGCAACATGATGTTGTATGAATGCTTATATTAATCATGTGCAATATGTGGTTATGACATATAATTTGTGAGTATTATATGCTGTCTAATGGATAATGCTTACTTGAATGCATGAGACAGTTCAAAAGATAAACCCAATTGTATTATGGCATATGAATAAGCTATATGTGGGCTTATTGATGACTGTGTGGTAGTGCGTATGTATGCATGTATTAATCATGTGAATGCATTATTTTGGTTGTGTTATGATGCATATGATTAATTACGTTTGTTGGCACATGATGGTATTCTGTTGTGATCGAGCAATGATTGCCCAATCAGATGATGCATGCTTGAGTCATTATAAAGCTCACGTAGCATGATGATGTGATAAGAATATTGTAGATCCAAATGTGTTCTTAATAATGAGCACAATGAATATTTAAGAGGTAAAAGATGCCTAAACAATATAGTTGATTTCTCTAGGGTTGCCCTTCATGTGTCGTGGGATCCTTGGTAGGGTGTTGTCATGGGAGACAACGTAGTACTAAACTTCGTGATATTGTTTTTCTCAAGAACCCGATATTGAGGTTTGCATTCCTAACCACGATGGTAGGAAATGTTTTCACTGTTTTGGTCTGAGGACAGTGAGGGTTGACTTCAGCTAATAACGTATTGGTATACCAAGAGAAAAGGTAGCTTAGAGTGACAATGCCCGAAGACGTCATGACATGAGGTGACAATGCCCATGTCATAATCAGTGTTGGGTGACGATGCCTGATGTTTCAGCTGGGATAACGATGCTTGACGCCGGTCAAAGAACATGTGTATGACTCAATTAATAAAATACAATTATGTGTGATTAAGATATACTTGAGAACTGCCTTGGTCTTTGAGTTTCATTGTGACAATACCCATGATGAGATTAGGAGAAAACCTAAATAAATTGAGTGAGATGTTCATACGTACAAAAGTGAGTGTCAATAACAGAGATAAAAGTTACTTTATGTATTATCCATTGGTTCATATTGTATGTGTGCAATTGATTTATGTATCATGTATGCATAGGTGCATATATCAAGTAAGGTGACATCCATATTTGAATTGATATGCAAGGGTTTTTGTATTATATCATACTGCTATCATACTAGAATTGTCATGCTTTTATTCATGCATCACATACTTATTGATTTTGTATTATGTGATATTTCAAGTATGATTGATTTATGTTGCAACCGAGTAGTTGTGTATATCGTATTTACACATATATTTGAATTTGATTGTGTGCAAGCATATCTGAATTGTTACATATGCTTTAATGTTTTTAAAATTATATGTTTGGTTGATTTCTGCTTTATCCTTTATTGTTGAATAATGCGATATTTCATATGAAGACCTTTGAGTTCTCATTTGTATTTATATTTTTAAATAGTGGAGCTCAAACTTGGCTCCTACGTGGTGGCAAGTACTGGTTGGCGTGGCGAGGGTGATAGTTTTATAGGTCTTTCTAAACGTGTAGACGGTGTTAAAATTTTATAGACTTAACATTTAAAGTTTGTAAAGTTTTATTATTTGGATTGACGATTCAAACTATTTATTTAATATTATGGTTTGAAATGGATGGTTAGAATGATGAAATTACATTTGTAATGAACCCTAGATCCTCATGTTATATTTTGCATTTGAAAAATAAAATAATGATTTGTTTTTTAATAATAGGTGATAAGACACCCTTGCACTTGCGCTCAGGTGAACCGTCTAATGCTTGGTACGGTTGAAACAAGACCATAAATAGATTAGTACTTGAGTCAATTCACTTCCTTTTAAAAAAAAACATTTTTGAATTTTTTGAAGTGAATTTGAGGTTATTACAAGTCAAGCTTGCTAACCCTAAAATTAGGTCCCAACCGCTTATTGTTCCATGTAAAACGACATGCCAGGTCACCAATTTCCAAGAGGCCTGCAAAATCAATAAAATTGTTGAAGTCCTCAACACCTAGATGGTGAGAAGAGGCTCAATGTTCTGATAGGGAACATGTAACGTTCCAATCGCGCATCACCAACCATGGAGATTCAGCTTGATTGTTGCCAATCATGGTGAACCAACACCTGATCTGAAATCCACGTCTTTCACCCGCACCCTTGTTTTGTGTCATAAGCACAGTGTCAGTATATTTGGGACAATGGAGAAGTGCCAAAATTGCCTATGATCTCATAATTAAGAAAGCATGATGAAGAGTCTCTATTGATCTCTGAGTATACAACACATGGACCATATGTTGGTGCGCCCATGTCCGCCAGAGGCCACCAAAATTCCAACTAAGAATTTTCGTCATCTTTAACATTGTTGGAAACATTCAAAGTTTTTATAGACTTCAATTGTAGGATTGGGAAGCAGGTTGTCCCTAGATTACCATATTGGAGGGACCTGGATGCATGAGTCGGGGTTGCAGATGATCAGAACGACCAGACGAACCAGATTGACCAAAGATCTCATGCTCCATTCGGTTCAAGGATTGGACAGTTAACATCAGGCCCTCTCTGTCAGTTGCATCTGGCCTTGTGGCTGACTTGGCCCTGAATGTGGGTAGTTTCCCGACTGCTCCCAGGAACATTGTTCGGCAGAAAATCGGATTTTGTGCTTATATATGATTTCTTGATGGAAAGTTTGCATGTTCAAAGTGGCGATTTCGATAACAAGGTTGAGGGGAACTGAGATACAGATGCAAGCAAAAGCACATCCCTCCTCCATAGCTTTTGTGTGACTGTCACCCACATCCATGATATTTTCCTTGGAGCAAGGAGGCTATTCCTTCGAAAACGTCTCTGGTCCAGCACTCAACCCAGAGACCTGGTAATCGAATACATAGGGGGGACCCTGAAGCTTGAGATACATGTCTGGACTCCATTGATGGGCTACGAGGGTGCCTCCAGCTACCTTCCACGGAAGAATAAATATGGGACACTCCATATTATTTAGACAGATCATGAAAAGACCTTGGTGCAGAGACTAAAAATTTAATTGGAGCAGCAAATTTCCATAATTTGCCAAGTTCTTGGAATGCATATTGGTACTCAATATACTTTTCGAGGGTTCCCACCAGAAAATCCAGCCAACAAACTCCATTTAAGCGGCGCCACTCCGGCTGTCGTAAATCCTTCCACCATGTTGACCCATTAACAGGAAGGTGCTGCCTTGGGATTCAGACCAGGAAGAGGACGCTGGTTGCTAGGGCTCTCACACCCTTTCTCTCATGCTGGTGGCATATTGCACTCGATGCAACTGAAGCAGTTAGTGGAGAATAAAAATCAAACTTAACTACACAATTAATAAAACTAAACAAAACAGCATGCTTAAATTGTTCACATGGGATGCATCAACTCCTTGTTTGTTGCTGCAAAAACTATTTCCACTTCAATTAACTTGCATATCCTTTATGAGTATCTATGGCAAGGGTATAATTAACAATTTCTTCAACACATCCAATATGGCATCATTATTGATGAAATCATACTACCCTCGTTTATAATATACATTTCATTTTATAAAAAGTCGAGTAAAATACTGGCAAGAATCTATTCAGTGGCCTACATAAATCACATATATAAACTCAAATCCTTGGCCAAGAATACTGACAAACACTGGCAAAAGTATTTGGGAGACAAGAAAAAAATTGCTTTATACCAGGAAGTTGCCTCTCTTAGTCTAAAGATCAGCCTAATATTTTCTTGGAATCAAAGGAAAGGAAAAAATTTGGGTATGATTTAACCTTTTATACAAAATATGATTACCAAGAAGGTATTTAATACTCAAACAAAAATCTCCTAAATCCTGATGTAAATCACAAATTTTAAGAATTGCCTAATACTATAAAAGGTTCAACTATTTCACTAAATTGGAAACCACGCAAAAAAGTTGTTCCACACCAGTCAAGCAGTTGGAAAATATAAAAAAAGAGCACATACCCCCTCCAAGAAAGAACAAAGTCAAACCAAAACTTTTTGAGATTTCTGCAAGCCTGAAAATCCTATGTTTAAAAACAAAAAGAAGATAACCAAAAAACAACAAAACATAGAGCAAAGAAATTCATGAAAATTGCATATCTATGCTAACACTCAACCATGACTCTGTATATTTCCTAAAAATATATAAAAGGTGCTGCTCAACCTTGACAACTTCGCGTTCAAGAATTGCCTATATAATATAAATTTTGCAACCTTTTCACAAAAATAGAAAGCATGCAAAACTGGATATAGAAAGCCTGTTTATACCAGTCAGCCACTTGGAAACCATGGATAAGAGAGCCTATCCATGTATTGACTAAACCTGAAAACCCTTCTTATTTCAAAACCCCTGAGGTTCAAAATTAAGAAAAAACTGTGAAATTGTACTATAGTTGAAAAGGGCTGCTTACACCAAAAAGGTGCACAACACGATGCCAAAAAATCAATATAACCCCAATCTAAGTGAGCAATTTTGCAAACTTGAAAGCTACCATAAATGATGAATCAGAATACCGATCAAAACAACCACTGATGCTAAGCAATCTAATCTCAAATATTAACATTGATAATATTCTACCTATAAAAAAATTAAACCACAAAATTTGCAAACTTCAAAGTTATGATACAACACAAAATAGTACACTGATCAAGATAACCACAATTTCAACCTATAACCTCATCAATTTCAACCTATAACCTCATCTCCAAAACTGCCACTGATAACATTACCACAACCCATGAAAACATGAATTAGAACAATCTGCAGACCCCAAGAACATCCCACATTTAAGACAAAAGACAGTAACGTTAATATTATTTTAATAAGTACTAAATGAATAAAGGTTCCACTACTCACCTACACGAAAGGGCCCCTCTTTGTCATTGTCTTCCACAACCTTCCATAATTCAAGATCATAAGAGCAAAACAAAGCATCCCAAACCACTGCAAAGAGGAAGAAAAAAGAGAGGATGAACCAACATCAAGGTCCTCCACCCTTTTTTCTTCACCATAACACACTCTAGACACCCAATTTTTCTCAAGATGTCAAAAATGCTAATTTCTTTTGAGAAAACGTGTTCTCAAGGTTTGAAGATCGGGATTTTAAAAATGAAAAATCATAATATTAAAAAAAAACCCCAAAGATCCCTGTTTGGCTCTAGAACAACATACCAGGGTGCCGACCTACCTTCGGACGATACACTAGAGTGCTGTCCTGCCCTGAGATTAGGTTTATCAACTGATACATGGTTGAGCCTGAGATTAGGTGGGCTCGGTTAGGTCAAGGGGTTAGTTCAAAGTCAAATTCGAGTAACAGGGTAGGCCGGTTCTAACATGTTTCGGTAAGAAATTCACTACGCCCAAATGGAACCATAGAAAATTCTCAAATTTTAGGAGAAGGTCTTGAACATTTTGGACTAACTTGGGTTAAAATTGTTGGGTGTAAGAAGAGGAGGTGAGAATTCAAATGTAGAAAATGTGGGCTGTTTTCCTTTTGGAAAAAGGTTTGGGCTTGATGATGTGGAATGGTCCCATATTGAAGGAGTTTGAGTTTGTTGTGGGCTTTATAACCTACATGTAAACTCTTACACTTGTTTCTAAGAACAAGATGATGGGATGACTACCACACACAGGCGCGCGTGAGCATGCCCGCCCGCCGTGCCGGGCTGGGCCGATTTGGGTTCGGGTAATTGGCCCTTTAGGGCCATATTCAATCAAGACCAAAGTACTTTTTTGCCTAAAATTTCTGTGATTATTTGGATTCATTAATGGGTTATGAGAAATGATAACGGGTCATGACTCCTCGTAGTTCGTGCCCATTGATGGGTCTTGTCTACTCAGAGTCTGTTAACGAATCTCGACTCTTCGGAGTCCGTTAACGGTTCTCGACTCCTCGGATTCCGTAACGGATCCCTTCCACGTTTTTGTAACCGTTCGTGGGTTATAAAAACGTGGTCAGGGCTGGGGTTACGCATAAGCTAGACACACAGAATTCTGAGGAAGGCTCTGCGGTTTTCTCTCTCCCTGTTGCTCTCGCTCTCTCCCGAGTTTTCTCTGAAGGGGTTTTTCAACAACTTCGGTTCGTAGAGGTTGTTTCGAAGGACGATCTGTCAGAGTGCACCAATTCTAATCGTTGAGGCTATTGTATCATGGGGGAATAACGCCGGACCCTGTTTGCACTGTATGTGAGGGTGAATCTTCTCTAAGGGGAGTACTTTCGTACGCCTTAGCCTATTACATAATCTAAACATGTTCCTGTTGTTTTTATTGTGTTCTATGCAACTGTTTATCGATTTGCTGTTGTCTGGATTTTGGTGTAATGTGGAACCCGACATGCTTGCTCCCTGTTTCTTTTTCGATCTATTGTTAATCATGATTCTTATACTGATGTATATCTTGATTTATATCATGTTTTATATCATGATGTTGATTGTGAAACTGCGTGATCTGAAAAATGATCCAACAATCTTAGAGAAGATTCTAAGCATGTCGACTTCTTCTGCTTTTATACCAAAAGTGGACATGTCCGGTATGCCAGAAAAGTTTGCCGGTCAGAATTTCAAGCGTTGGCTGCAACACATCAAAATCGGATTCATTACGAAAGGGCTGTTGTCTTTTCTGAAACTCGACTGCCCTTCGGTCTCTGATACTGACCCTGACCTTGCTGCGGTCACTGCGGCAGTAGAGTGGAAAGAAAAGAACAATATATGCCGTGGTTGCATTCTGTCGGCTTTGTCCAACACGTTCGATGTATACTGCTCATCTTCTACCACTGTTAAAGCCCTATGAGATCAACTTGACAAAAAGTACAATACCGAAGACCAAGGTCTTGAAAAGTACTCGGTTGCCAAGTTTCTGAAATATCAGATGGTTGAGGGCAAATCGGTCATTGAGTAGGCACACGAGTTTCTTTTGTTGCTTCATAATTTGGCTGAGGCTGATATGAAACTTCCTGAGAAGTTTCAAGTTATGACCATCGTGGAGAAATTTCCTAAATCTTGGGTAGACTTTGGTACGTCTCTCAAGCACCGTAGAGGGAAGATCTCCCTGGATGATCTTATGATAGCCATAGCCATTGAAGAAGAGCATAGGAGCCAGAAACAGGTCGTGATGTCAACTGAACAACCTAAAGTGAACATGATGACCGGATCTTTTAAGGGCAAGGGACAAAAAACAAAATCTGCAATGAAAAACCAGTTTAAACCTAAGGCCAAAATCCAAAAAAAGGCAAAGAACAAACCGTGCTGGAACTGTGGGCAGGTTGGGCACTGGCTAAGGAATGTCCTTCCAAGAAGGCCAAAGCTCATGGGACCACAGATAGAACGCCTCAAGTCAACATGGTGACTGAGGTCGTTGGGACCAGTACTGGGTATGTTTCTATTAACCCGCAAATCTATCACGTTTATGAGCCAACTGAGTGACTGGTTGACATTGTGGCTAATGTACACGTTTGTACTGATAAGTCTGACTTTGTCTCATACCAGGCTGCTGCAGGCAGATTCATGACTATGGGCAATTCAACGGCTGCAAAGGTGTTAGGGATTGGACGCGTGGATCTGAAGTTTCCTTTAGGACGAGTTCTATCTTTACACAGTGCACCATGTGCCTGTAGTTAGAAGGAACATTTTAAGTGGTTCATGTCTTGTTAGAGAGGGTTATGAATTTAACTTTAAATGTAATAAAATTGTTATTTTACATTCTAGAACATTTATTGGATGATGGTTTGTTTAAACTTCGTGTTGAACTTGTTTGCACTGATAAATTAGAGAATGATGTTTCTTTTGATTTATTGTCTAATGTTGCATATAACATAGAATCATCTGATTTGTGGCATAATAGACTAGGTCATGTGAATTTCAATTCTGTGAAATGCATGATGAACTTGAAAATAATTCCTGAGCATTCCATTGATAAAACTAAAAAATATGAAATTTGTGCGCAAGCAAAACAATGTAGGAAACCATTCCATACAATTGTTAGAGATTCTGAAATATTGGATCTGGTGCACACAGATATCTGTGAGTTTAATGGAGTGTTAACCAGAAATCATAAAAAGTATTTTATCACTTTTATTGATGAAGACACTAAATACTGTTATGCGTATCTGCTAAAATCAAAAGATGAAGCTTTTGATAAGTTTCTTATTTTTAAGAATGAAGCAGAAACACAAATTGGTAGAAAACTTAAAAGATTGGGATCTGATAGAGGGGGAGAATATACCTCTAACAAACTCTATGAATATTGCAAGTCTGTTGGCATAGTTCATGAGTTTACTGTTCCATATTCTCCTCAATCTAATGGGATTGCAGAAAGGAAGAATAAAACCCAAACTGACATGATAAATGCTCTATTTGGGAGTTCTGGATTACCTACCTATATGTGGGGGGATGCTCTGAATACGGCTTGCCATATTCTGAATAGAGTTCCTCAGAAGCATAAGAATAATAGCCCTTTTGAACTCTGGAGAAATAAAAAATCGAGCTTGAAATACCTTAAAGTGTGGGGATGCCTTGCAAAGGTACTTGTCCCAGAGCACAACAAGAAGAAGCTGGGTCCTAAAACCGTAGATGTTATCTTTTTGGGTTATGTAAAGAACAACTATGCCTACAAGTTCTTAGTAATTAAGTCTGAGATATCTGGCATAGATGTAAACTCTATTGTTGAGCTTCGAGAAGCTACATTCTTTGAAGATGTATTTCCCATGAAAGTTGATGTACCTCAAAATCTTTTTTCTTTAGATATACCTTTAACTTCTGGTTTTATTCCAGAATATGTGGAAATGATGACAGATATGAGGGTAGAACCATCTTGTTCCCATCCTAGACCCATTGAGTTTGAGGAAGTAGCTGAAACTAGAAGGAGCAAGAGACCACAGATTACCAAGGATTTGAGAAGTGATTTTATCATTTATCTTATCGAGGATGATCCTCCCACTTTCCGAGATGCAATGGCTTCACCTGAAGCAAGGCATTGGAAAGAAGCCATAAAGAGTGAAATAGACTCCATTGTCTCTAATGACACTTGGGAATTGGTTGACCTCCCTCGTGGTAGTTCCACTATTGGGTGTAAATGGATCTTTAAGAAGAAATTGAAACCAGATGGATCCATTGACAAGTACAAGACAAGATTGATTGCCAAGGGGTTCAAACAAAAGAAGAGAATATATTACTTGGACACCTATTCCCCGGTTACTCGGATGACCACAATTAGGGTGTTTATTGTACTGGCTTCCATTTATGATCTTTCGGTCCATCAAATGGATGTGAAGACTACTTTCTTGCATGACGATCTTGAAGAAGAGATCTATATGGATCAACCTGAGGGTTATGTGGCTCCTGGTAATGAAAACAAAGTTTGTAGACTTGTTAAGTGATTATATGGACTAAAACAAGCCCCTAAACAATGGCTTGAGAAGTTTGATAATGTTATTTTATCATTTGACTTTGTTGTCAATGAATATGATAAGTGTGTTTATTGCAAAGTTAAAGTGATGGTTGTATTATTTTATGCCTGTATGTAGATGATATTCTATTGTTTGGTTCCAATATGAGAATTGTGAATGAGACAAAGTCGTTTCTTAGTAGTAAGTTTGATATGAAGGATATGAGTGTTGCAAATGTGATCTTAGGCTTAAAACTGACTCGTTTAGCTGAATGGATAGCCATTTTTCAATCTCACTTTGTTGAGAAAATACTTGAGAAATTTGGCTATAACCAAGGAAAATCTGTAGCAACTCCATATGACCATTCTATTCCTCTTCGTAAGAATACGACTGATGTTTCTGTGTCTCAATTAAGGTATTCCCAGATTATTGGAAGCTTTATGTATCTTGCAAATTGCACGAGACCGGATATCTCGTTATCCGTGACAAAATTAAGTAGATACACAAGTTGTCCTAATCACACTCATTGAAAGGCATTGGATATGGTACTTAGGTACCTGAAAAGAATTATTTTCTTGAGTTTGCATTACAAAAGATTCTCTGTCGTTCTTGAGGGATATAGTGATGCGAGCTGGATAGCCATGAACTCTGGGAGTTATGACATGACAGGGTATGTCTTTACCTTGGGTGGCGGCGCAGTCGCCTGGAGATCAGTAAAGCAGACCATCTTGTCTCGCTCTACTTTTGAGGCTGAACTCTATGCTTTAGATATCACAGGATTGAAAGCTGAATGGTTAAAGGGACTTCTTGAGGAACTTCCGTTAATGAGCAAACCAATTCGTGCAATATCTGTGCATTGTGACAATATGACTACAATTGCAAAGATTAAAAGTACAAAATATAACCAAAAGCAGAGAATGAGTACTACCTTAGATTGTGAGATGGAGCGGCTTCTATTGTATCGCAGTTACTTCGCCCCACTTGGGGGTCGCAGCAAGTTGTCCTTTCTTGTAGGAACCCTTCATTAACCAGAGAGAGAGAGAGATTTGTTCACCGCCATCATCACCTTGACTGATGAAAAGAACTAGTGAGAGAAAGAAGAAAATTACATTGATATCCTGTGCGTGACGAGGCATTTTATCCATGCCACCGTCAAAATCTGTTAACGATTGAGAAGAACTTCAGTGTCAATAAAAAATGGCTCTATTTTTGTCCCACAATACCCACGAGGGATCCGTTTTTAAATAGCTGATGTGCGCATTAATCTTTTATTTAATTCATTTTTTTATATTATAGAAATTAATTTGTAAATTTTATTAAAAATAACCTATAAGGATCTGGCTGAGTTTGAACTGACTTACTGAACATTCGCCCCCTGGGCCAGGTCATGGGCTGCTCTTCAATTCTGAACCCTTAAGAACGGAACCAAAACCCAGCACATTGATAAATGAGATAGGCCATTTTCGGGTCACACTTAAAACCTGATGGACCGAGCTCTAAATGAGCCTGGGCTGGCCTCATGCCCACCCCTATACACTACCACCCGAGCCCACGCTGACTATGCTCGACCTACCTCCTTCCCAGTCAAAACACAAGTGCAGGTGAGCTCTGAACCACATACATACCATCAGCATGCAATCTCTCCCTCTTTTTGCTCTTCTGTTTTGTTTGTTTCCCTTTCAAGGAGGCCTCTCCATCTCTCTCTTACAAGAGAAAGGAGTCCAACATTCCCTTTACTAAAATTGACTGAGGAAGGATTTCATTTAGCAGAGACGGGAATTTCTCATTTTTGGCACCCCTAGATTTAGAGGAGAGCCACAATCTCTCCCTCTCTCATTTCTCGCTTGGCTGTCGTAGCTATCTCCCCGCGCTATCTTTAGACCCAACCTCCTCTGGATTTAGCCCAAACGGAGGGGCCTCTCTCTCTCTCTCTCTCATCGGATCGGCTTTGCATGGTGGCCTTCGTCATCGGTGAGATCGTTCGAGTTGCGTCTGCATCTTTGTATCGGTAGGCTTCCCTCTTTCCGGGTCTCTTTTTTCTCTTACTAGTCTGTGCTTTTCTTTATTTTTTTTGCTTTTGAGGCAGAAATGATGGGGTTTCTTTTGGGAATTTAAGGTTTATCGAGGTTTTTCCTGTCTCCGTTCGGCGTTTCTTAGTGTTTTTGAGTTGGAATCGGAAGTTGGGGTCTTGCTTTGCAGTGTGGTTTTGGTGTTTTTTCGGATTGAAATTCGGGTTTTTTCTGCATTTTTATTGTCTATGTGAGTTTTATATTAGCGATTACGCATGAGTGTCAGAATTCCTGGAATCGAACCTTGTTTGGTTCTTTGGATGCAGTTTTGGGATCTTTTTTGTTGGTGTAGTTGGGGATTGTTGACGAAGAAATGATCTTTGTTTCTTTCATTGTTTAACGCTTCATGCTAGCATGTAAATCTTGAATCCTAAATGCTTGATTTTTGGGGTTTTCTTCTTGGGGAATATGTTTGGAACTATCCATTAGGTTTAGGGGTTAAGAGGGCGACTTGGTTATGGTTGATGGCACATCCAAAAAGAAATAAATGAATCTTTGTTTATTTATTTGATTTATTGCACGCGAGCCGTGAAATTTGGTGATTGAATGATCTCTCGGAAACCATGACGAAAATCGATTTAAAATTTGGGTGATGCATATGTTCTGACGAGCTAGTTGCTGGCATTGTAAGGGGTCTCTAGAATTTGACTTGGTTGGGATGGAAGGTCCATCTTTTTAGATAATGAGGGCGCCACCTTCATTTTCATGCAATTGCCTTCGTTGTCTTTCTGACCATCACCGATGCACTGGTTTATTGTTTAATTGATTTTTGGTGGACTATGGTACCTTTTAACCATTTGGGAACAATGGATTCCAACATGCTATACTGTCCTCCTTAAGGCAAGTTTAGCATGTAATGCGCGGTAGTCCCTCTCATGGCTATTTTCATGAACGCTGGATCTTATTGACACTTGAAATCCAACTGTAATTGCCAAGAAAGTCTCATTGTTCCAGCAGTTGACCAAACTCGTATCCACAAACCAAAACAATGCATCCAGTCATCTGGTGCAAGTTTTTAACTATCACAGGCACTTAACAAACTTTCAATGTGATTGACTTGATGTTGAGAATGAGAGTGAGGTACTCTTAATGGAGTTGTTGCTGACCTCTGTGAAAATAGAGGCTCAGGCCCTTTGTTAAATTGAACAGAATGGATGGTGGTGTGCTGAATTGTGTAATTTGTTGACGGGCAAACATTCATAATTGGCTTGTCTTCAGAAGATATTGAGAACCTCTGATACAGTTTGAGACAGTGTTGTGAAAAGCGTTGAGGCGTAGCGAGGCGCTTCACCAAAAACCGAGGCGAGGCGTAAAGCGTAAGCCTCAATGGTAAGATGAAGAGCAATCGTGCAGCTTTATACTGCAGACAATGACTCAGGTCAAAGCTATAGCAGCAGCTTCTCCATGGCTAATTAAGAAAAAAAAGAGATTTAAAAGGACAAAAACTGGTTTGGAGCTCTTGTGCAAATGCCCCAACAAGGTCCACTTCAGGCTCAAAACTTAATTCAAGAACTTTACCTTTCAAGTTCAATCAATCAAGTTGATTCAGGCAAGCACCTTTCACCTAGGGGTGTCAATGGTTTGGGTATGATGATAAATAAAAAGGTTAAAAAAGAATCCGGGTCAGACCCGAAGGGTCTGATTAATATATGATATGGTTTGTGAACTTTCATACCATACATGGGCCAGACCCGAGTTCCAACTGAGATCCTCAAATTTCAATGTAAAATGGATGAAAAATATAAATTTACCAAAACAGGGTGAGGCGCGTATGCCTCACCTTGAGGTGCGCCTCGCCCTGAGGCGTACGCCTCAAGGCGTGCACCTCAGGGCTTTTGCACCTTATGCCTGTGCCTCAAGGCACAAAGCCCCTCGCCTTGAGGCGAGGTGCGCTTTTAATAACACTGGTTTGAGACTTTGAGCATGACCCAGTTGCTTCATCTGTTCATTGAGGGAAATCGGCTGAATTGCATTAGCCAATTTGTCGTATCCTATATTGGGACCTCTCTGTGCCATGCTTGTTGACTTCTTTGGAGGTGTTTGATTTTGCTATTGTTTGCTTACTGCAGTTTCATATCTTCTTAGGCAACTGACATAGTTACATGTTTTTTGATATAGCAGCTTATTAGTGGACACATTTTTGTATTGCCAACATGTTTACCATTTCGGAGATTGTGGAGTTTGATTTTGTTCTGAGTAAGCTTAGAGCTAATTTGCATAGTCTTATGGCCATGAACTATGAATGAATCATAAATTGTGTTGGCCTTCCTGTTTGATATTTTATAGGGATGCCTTTGGCATCGGTGAGATATTTTCAATCTTTTCGTGTTTAGTTTTCTTGTTCTGTTCACTTAGTTCCTGTAAATATTTTGTCATCTTTCCATGTGCATTATTTTTCAACATAGTTACAGTTTATAAAGTCAGCTACTTATTTGCATTGATAATTTGGACAGTAACACTTAATGATGCAGTGGGCCCTTGCAAGGACAAACAGAAATAGTATGAAAATTGCTGATGGAGGAGTCTGTATGACATCTAGCAAATCTGTAGTACAGAATAGTTGCAATATCAGTTCAAAGGTCATAAACTTAATTCATTATTTTCTTTCTTTTCCTGAACTAGCACAACCTGTAAATTCAGTCTTTGTGGTGTTAACAATTTCTTCCAGGATCACGAGGTGGCAGCCATTACCTTGATCTGTCCTGATCAAAGGTTAGGCTGCAAAATTCGTTTCTTATTGATAGAGCTTAGTATTCTACATCCATTCTTCATTACTTGGATTTCCTGCATCTAGCTGATGAGCTTATGTTCTGCTTTTTGAGTTTTGAGTGACATGACAAGTTCTTTTAGCTGTTTATTTGCTTGTTGTTCCCTTTCTGATTATCCTCTCTGTAAAGGAGTATACTTATATGTCCTTGATCTGCAAGGTATTGCACTGGGTTTGTAAACATCACTTTCTTTCTTTGTGTGTATTGTTTATTTTTGTGGCATATCAATTTCAGAATTGGGACATCTCTATTTTTGGCATAAGATTCTCTCTTTCACACTTTTGATTTCATAATGCTGTGCTTATTACCCACTGTAAAACATGCTTAAGTGCTTTTGACTCATCATCTTTGACTTTTAAACTGAGGAAGATGGTTGTGTGATTCCAGTTATTTTCCGTTGAATGTTAATGTGGGATTTTATGTTTTTGTATTTGTGAGAAATGAATTAACATTGCAAATACACATTATGATGTTGTACTTTGTTTCATGTTTTCTTTTTAATGTAGTAAAGATTTAGAACTTAGCCAACACATAATATGTGACTCTGGAAGCCCTTGGTTAGTTTTTCCTAGAAGAAATATTTCTCATTCTCATTTCTTAGACAAGTCATTGTTACAAATTTCTTTTGGGTGTTCTGATGCATTATTCTCACAACAGATTTATTTTGGGTGTTCAGGTACATTATTCTCACACTGGTTACCCTTCCACTTGATGAGCATTGCAAATTCGTAGCACCATTTCTTCTTCCACTGCAAGGGTCTGATCGAATAAACCATTTGGCTTCTGAAGCGTATGGGAAGATGGATGGTTTGGAGCGAGCATCATCAACTATCTTATTCCAGGTTGACCTGCAAAGGGTCCGAAGAGGTCATCTTCTTGATCATCCATTCTCTGCAAAGTCATGTACTCCCAACTGTTTCTCTAGGTCAAATGGTATAGGGCATACGCGAAACCGGATCGCAGCAAAAATTCAAAACAGGGTTACCAAGCGTTCTGCCGATTCTTGTCAGATGATTTCTGTTTCATCAAATGTTTCTTCTGGCTCGTCTGATCCATACAGCTCTAGTACATCTGATTCAAGTAATCAGGTTAAACATATAACTAAGGTTGATAAACATGGAAGGAGTTCTAGAAAGAAGCCAAAGAAAAAAGGGAAACGTAACAAAAAATCTTTCGAGAATATTTTATCGGCATCCATTGAAGAGGAAAGTGTTCAGGAAACTTCTTCTCTTTGTGATGCTGGTGATGAGGTCAATGTGGCTTGTGCTAGTGCAGATAGTTTGGTAGTTAAGCCACCAAACAGAAAAGAGTGCACACTAAAGGATACTGTAGTGGATAAAGATGATGCAGAGAATGTTGAACTTTTGTGTTCTGAAGTTTGTTCCGCAACATCAAAAGTGGGTTCTCCAGATGAATCTAGTATAGCTGAAGAATCTTGTACCTCTGTAGCTCAAGATTTTTCTGTTGAAGCTTTAAGTAGGAACATGATGAGATTGAAAGGGAGTTTTCATGATGATGCTACAAGTACTTTAAGATCAGTTCAATCCACTCATGAAGCTGCCTTCAGTTCAAAATCTGCTGATAGGAGAATTGGTTCTGGTGATGTATCTGTTGGAAATATCTCTGAAGAGCATGATGCTTTTGCTGTAGATCCCTTTTTGGATGGATGGAACAGTGAAGAGAGCCTTAATTGTAGTGGTGACATCAACACAAGACTAGCCTGTAAGGAGGAACATGCGATAAGTCCCTCAGACAGTGGAATGGTTTCAGACGGCAGTAACTGTAGCACCACTTCTCATATTATACCTTTTGGCACGTGTTACTTGAGTCAAGTTGTGCCTGAGAATTTGCATACTGCCGCTGGAGACTGCCCAAAGACTTCCATGGACAATGCTGACAGAATCAAGTGCAGCAGTGGCACCTGTAGCAGCACCAATCAGCATGAGTTTATTCCAAGCAGGAAGGTTAGGCGAGCTAATAAATCAGCTGAGAGTTCAAGTGGAATAACTCACAGGTTTAGTGGTTATGTTAATACACATGTTCGAGCTGGGAAGGAGAACAATCACTCTGTCTGGCAGAAGGTCTTAAAAGGTGCTAATAATGAAGGTGTTAGGGATCCAAAAAATATAAATTATGGTAGACTTCCACAAGATACTGCTTGCAAAAGTTTGTCATCATGCATTAGACATGATTTGGGCCACAGGAAAAGTAAACAAGAAAGATCCGGCAGATGTACATCTATATATGAGATGTCTGTCCAAGAAGATTCTAATAAGGCTATTTCTGATGTTGGTTCAGATGCATTGCTTTTGAAGGAAGATGAGGTATCAAAGAATAAGAATTCTGAAAAACTGAACACAAAATCAAATTTAGGATCAAAACTAGAACATAACTGCCATATGAGGAAAAATCTTCCTAATAGAAATGGCTTAGGTAGGTCTTCTAATAAAAAAGATTTTCATAATGGAGCAGCAGAAGTATCAAGGCAAGCAATTCACCACAAAAGCTTTACTTCTGCTTCTGGATATTCTCATTATGTTCCTTGTTCAAGGGTAGATACTGCCAAAGCTGACATAATTGATTCCTACAATTCATTCAGCATACAGGGCTCTCAAACACACTTGGATGTAGCATGTCCTCCAATAGAGACTTCCCATTCGATGGAACAAGCCTTTGAAGTACAATCAGACAGTGGGACAATAATCTCTAATAGACTTATACAATCTGTTCAACCGACTTCTGTCAGTGCTGTCCACAGGCAATCATCGGCTGGAAGCAACAGTTTGCAGATTCATCGTGATGATGGTTCAAATCTTGAACTGGAAGATGCAAATATTTGTAAAGAACCGGAAGCATTCTCCTGTTCATCTGATCATGTTTCTTCAGCATATGTTGGCTTGGAAAGCTTTGCCACTGGCAAGTCAGGCCTTCAATGTCACAATGATTTGGAGCCGCCTGAGAAGTCAAGTAACTATGTGCCAAGCATGTATAGAATAGATGATACAAGCACACTGGCTACCACTAATACATGCATAGTCAATCCTCCAAATGATCAAGAAAGATCTCTATCAGAAGATTCTCTTGATGAGATAGTGGAAGCTGTACGTGATGCTTATAGGATCCAAGTTGAGTCTGAAGACATTCAATTGTCAATAGGCAGCCATCTTGCTGCATTTGAGAGAGTTTTGCATGCTGCCTCTCCCACATTTTCATCAACTTCTAGTCCCTGTGATCATGGGGGTTGCTTATGCAATGAGCTAGCTGGGGATTTCCTGTGTAAACACCAGATTCCTGGCCATTCCTTGAAAACAGTTTGGCAGTGGTATGAGGAACCTGGGTGCTATGGGTTGAAAGTGAAGGTAAAAGATTTCCAGAGCTCCAGGAGATTGGGAGCTAATCTTCATGAGTCCTCTGCATATTTTCTCCCTCTTCTTTCAGCAGTTCAGTTATTTGGACATTCTAGGGGTTCCTTGTCTTCTAGTAGCCACACTTTCAGTACTGAAGTATCGGATATGCACAAGGCTGAGACATCAACTAGTTTAACTAAATTTTGGTGCTTGCCTATCCTGTCAATGCTTCTACCTAAGCCGCTCAAGGATGCCACTGATGATGATGCATTGGTGCCTACAAGATTGCCGTGCACAACTGAATCATCTGCATCTAACTGTTATGAAGGGCATAGCATTTCATCTAGAAATATGTCACCCTCTACAACTTGTTCTGATGGTTCAGATCTTCTGTTTGAGTATTTTGAATCTGACATACCTCAACAGCGGAAGCCATTGTTTGAAAAGTAAGTTTTTAGACTTTTAGTGTTTTCTGCTCTTTGCAATTTAGTGCTTTCAATGCAATTTCAGACTTCCTTTGAAAATGTGAAAGAAGAGGCTTTTTGAGACCGTGAGAAATACTACAGGAGATTTGGTAACAAGCATTAGATTATTCAGCATTTATGACATTATGATCATGTAATACATTTGATTGCTATTTTCTTTGTTTGCGAGCTGATTGGATACATGGATGATTCGTGATGTTGATCTGTCCAAACATTAGACTTAAACATTTGGTCATAGTGGTTGATGTCTTCCAGTGGGCATTAGTGGTTTGGAAATGTATACCTGAAAATTAGTTAATTTTCTTATTCGCCATTGGCATGAAAAATGGTGGATGCAACAGAAAAGTATAGGCAAACTTTCTCTGGGTTTTCATTGTAATGGAGTTTTAATTCATTGAGCGCGTGCTCTTCAAATGTGTTTTAAGATGCTAATGATGGCTGGGGGGGGGTGCCTGGGGGGGGGAGTGTTATTAACAGGTTAAGAACAACACCAAGAACATTAAAAGTTCATTCTAAAAAAATTGAATTTTTATCGGTCTTTGAGTGTTTGACACATATAACAGCTTAAACAATGCCCTGGTCTATTTTGTTGGTATGATGTGTGAAATTTTGCATTTGGTTCTGTTAAGATATGCGTATATGCTTATCTATATTTATACATATATATGATATTGATATATCATATATATATTGTAATAGGCAAATACCCATTAGGGGTATTTTTGTCTTTTCAGTCATGTAATAGGTTGCCCCCATTAGGGGCACACCAGTCTTTTCGTTATTATTTTTAGATTAGTTTTTTGTTATTTTGATTGAGGGCATAAAAGGTATTAAGCCCATAGAGTGGTTGGGACCTCCTCAACGGCTCTATTGGTAGCCGATGGGGAGTATCCCAATGGCCCTATGGGCCTCAATGTGTGTATAAATAGGGGAGCTCTCCCCCTTGTAAACTCAATGCCTTCTCAAGCATATTGCAATATATTTGCCTATATTTTTATATGCTCTCTTGGCCCTTGTGTGGGTGATGTGCATGTGTTTATGTGATTGGACCCCTAAGTGGTCCCTTTTGATTTGATTGTGTTCTTGTAAGCCCATAAGAGACACTCCATTGTTCTTGTTCTTATTTCATTACATGGTATCAAAGCTTTGGTACTCTTGGGCAGTGTTATGAGAGGCGTACGCCTCAGTACCTGAAGCGTACGCCTCAGAGGCGAAGCACACACTCAAGGTACTGAGGCGTTGCAGTGAGGCGTTTCAGGCTTGAAACACACGCTTCACTCATGTGAAGCGCACGCCTCAAGTCGAAACGCGCTTCGCTTCTAAAGCGTACGCATCATGGCACCGTTTCTTCATTTGTGTAGTCCCTACAAACCGCCACTTTTCTGCCCAAATCTGTCGCCGGAAAACCACCCCGATACCCGGAAAACCATCGGACCCAGGATGATCACAGCGGCAGACTTCTACCACGTGATGATAACGGTTGTTCCGCTCTATGTGGCGATGATCCTGGTCTGCGTTACTACACCCTGATGTAGAGGTCCCAAGTCGCGGCCGACCACCTCACCTTCCCCTTCGTCGTCAAGGTCTGCGCGGCGCTTGCGGATCTCCCACTCGGTAGAGCCCTCCATGGACGGATTCTGAGCTGCGGGCTGGTTCGTGACCCCTTCATCGCGAGCTCCATGATCGGTATGTACTGGAAATCCGGCGAGGTTGGTGATGCGTGCCAATTGTTCGAAGAAATGCCTCAACGAGATGTTGCTTGAAACACCATGATTGCTGGGTTCCTGAAGAGGGAGGACGTGGGGTCTGCTCGTGCTTTATTCGAGTCGATGCTTGCAGAGAGATCTTTGGTTACCTGGAACACCATGATCACCGGCCTAGCGCAGAATGGGATGTCGACGGATGCGCTCGGGCTTTTTCGGCGGATGCAAGCCGAGGGCTTGACGCCGAATGAAGTCACGTTGGTTGGTGTTCTTTCAGCTTGTGCTAAATTGGGTGCGCTGGAGGTCGGGAAATGGGTGCACAGGTACATCGAGAAGAACGACATTAAGCTGAGTGTTTTCTTGAGTAATTCTCTCATAGATATGTACGTGAAAGGTGGAACTTTGGAATACACGCGCCAAGTGTTTGATGGTATTTTTGAGAGGACAGTGGTCTTGAAGCTTATTTTACTATTTTGATCATGAAGCTTATGCTCCAACGCTTCGAGGCTTACGCCTCGCTTCATAATATGCTCAATGCCTCGCTTAGCCTCATCGCATTTAACATCCTTGCTCTTGGGTAATGATTCATTCGTAAAAGCCAAGAGGAGGATTGAGAGATTGGAGCATCAGTTCGTGGGAAGCACACCATCAAAGTATTCTAGAACAAAATTCTTGCCATCTTCTCTTGTCTTTCCTTCTCTTCTTCTCTTTCTTTTTTGTAAAAATGAAGAATGAAAGAGAAGTAGTCGTCGACTCAATGATACGAACTATGTGATGTGAGCATCCATAGTAAAACATAAAATATGAAAAAAGAGTCTATGGGGTTTGGTTGATGGCACCGAAAGAGAGCCCAAACTTATACTCAGCAAGATGAAAAATGAAAAAGAAGTGGCTCTCCAAGGAGAAGAGATGCTTAAGGCCGTCACCGATTACGAGACAAAATGAAAAGAATGGATGATGGGCCATTCCAAGATCATTGGATGACTCATCAATAGTGCTGACATAAAAAAATGTTTTAGCTTAGCAAAATTTGATTTTGCTAGTGATGCATAAAAATATCTTAAAGATATATGTAGTCTCAAGGATATAGCTCATATATGTAATGTGCAAAACAAGGTGAGAATTATGATCCAAGGAGAGATAAGCATTAGGGAATATTATAATGTCCTTCCTCTTCTTTGGGATGAATTGAGTCTCTTAGTGTAACGCCTCAAATTTTTATCTCAAAAGTCACAGATTTTTTTTTAAATGGTCTTAAAAATCACAACGAAAATTTGAAATTGGATAAAAGGTTTGGATGAGCTATAGATCCATCACATCATTCAACATATCAATTTAAATTTCAACATTCAAATATTAATAAAAACCCATTACAAATTTAAAATAATAATATCAGAGTCTCTTTCAAAGTCCATTAAAAAATGTAAATGTCCACAATTCAAAACTCTAGCACAAGTGAAAAAGATTTGACTCAGGTCCCGCCGGAACCTTCCGCCATCATGTTGGTCGTCTATTCATTACCTGAAAAAAGGTTTTCATAATAGGGTCAGACTTAACAAGTCTTTAGTAGGAAATTGCTATTCAATACACGTAAATTAAAACAAGCATACAAAAGAATATTCCTACACTCACACATGTAGACATCAATCATCGATTTAAGGATGCATACATTGTAATGCTTCACATGATTACCAATCATACACACTTGCATATTTTTTTCAATCATAAGTAGTTACATATTCCATAAACATTTAAATATGCATGAGCAGTTAAGAATGCATGTTTTCAGAAGTATTTGATTGTTTTTAAAAAATTTATTGTTATACAAAGACTCAATTCAAAACCAACATTAAAATCTTTAGAACCGATTACGGAGGAGAGAAATGAAGCATATATATATTGTTGAGACCATGGTTGCCAGTTGAGGAAGCGGGAGCGGGAAGCGATACGGGAAGCGGGAGCGGGAAGCGAGGCACTTTCAAAATTTTAGGAAGCGGGAAGCGTAGGACCACTTAGGAGCGATTCAGAAATCGTCTCGGAAGCGAGGGGGAAGCGAAAAAAATAAAAATAAAAAAAATAAAAAATACAAAAAAATGGAAAAAATGGGAGAAGCATGGGGGAAGCGAGGGGGAAGCGTGATGGAAAGCACGCTTCCCATTTAAAAGTGGCGCTTCCCTGCACGCTTCAGAAGCGCGATGTTTCTCGCTTCCGAAGTGCGCTTGAGGGAAGCACGCTTCCCCTTTTACTTAGGCGCTTCCGGTAACTCTGGTTGAGACTACTAGAACACTAATATTCCAACAATCTTTTGAGACGAAGCCATTCTTACGTCCTTATGATGGTTTATTTGATAAATAGAATGTCTTAAAAAACTATCGAAAACATTTCTCCCATTAAAAAATTATGTAAAACATCTTTCAATTACAAAAGGTTAAGAGTCTTTGGTTGTAAATGCTTTGTTCTTACTAACAAAAATGATAAACTTTTTGCAAAAGCTATTCCTTGTGTTTTCTTGGGTTATGCCGAAAATAAAAAAGGATATAGATGATATCAAATTAAAAGGAACAAGTTATATGTCTCAAAATGTCACTTTTCTTGAAAATGAAAATGGATTTGGAAAAGATAAAATTCAAGAGCATTGTGATGATTTATTTCTTTTTGACCTTGCCAATGAGTACATGAATTGTGATGACATTCATGATGTACATAAGAGTGACAATGAGGACATATGTAAATGAGCATGAAGGTCTTGATAATATAGACCAACCTCATAGTGAAATACAAGTTTATACTCGATGTACTGAATACCATCCTCTATGTGCATTAGAAAGATATTTTCAAAATCAGGATATAGGTTCCTATAACATTAGAAGATCCATGAGAATTTCCAAAACTTCTAGTAGATTTGTATTCTATGATTATTTTGAACCCAAATATATAGCATATCTGATGGCTAGATACTTGTATGTAGAACCATCTTCTTACAATGATACTAAAAATTACCAAGAATAGATTAGAGTAATGAATAATGAATTATAAACATTTAAAAAAGTTAAAACTTAAAAATTTCAAACATTACCCAAAGAAAAGAAAACTATAAGATGCAAATGAGTTTATAAGATTAAAACCAAAAGTAATGAGACATTAGAAAGATATAAAGCTAGACTACTAGCTAAAAGATATAGTCAAGAGTACAAAATAAACTATGATGAAACTTTTGGTTCGGTTGCTTGAATGATCACTGTTAGAACCCTTATTTCTATAGCATCAATTAAAAAATAGCTTATTTTCAAATAGATGTAAAAAATGTTTTTTTGAATGATAATCTCAATGAGGAAATTTACTAGGATTTGTACATGAAAAAATCCTTCAATTACAAAAACTTTGTATGGTCTAAAACAAGCTCGTAAGGCTTGATATGATTGATTGAGTAGTGTGATGACACATCTTGGTTTTAAATCATGTTATAATGACATTGTATTGTTTGTTAAATCTTCAAATGCAGGTATGGTGATGACATGATTATCACATGAGGTGATAAGCAGTAGGGGTGGCAATTTCTGACACGACTCGCCAACCCGCCTCTTAGGCGGGTTCGGGTTGGGCTTAAGCCAACCCGCTTAATAAACGGGTTGACCCACATAACCCGTTTATTAAACAGGTCGGGTTCGGGTTTGGGGTATGCCAACCCGCCAACCCGGCTGACCCGTTTAATAAACGGGTTAGGCGGGTGGGTCAACCCGCCAACCCAACCCGCCAACCCGTCTGCCCGACCCGTCAACCCGCCAACCCGACCCGTCAACCCGACCCGCCAACCTGCCAACCCGATCCGTCAACCCGACCCGCGAACCTGAAAACCCGTTTACCCGACCCAACCCATTTATTAAATGGGTTGGCGGGTCGTGTCGGGTTACCCGTTTATTAAACGGGTCGGGTTCGTGTTTGCCACAGCCGACCCGTTTAATAAACGGGTCGGGTTCGGGTTGAGGTATGATGACCCGCCAACCCGCCAACCCGCCAACCCGACCCGATTGCCACCCCTAATAAGCAGTGAGTTATTCATATCGAAGATGTGCTCAAAGTCAACTTTGATATGACAGATCTTGGTTTTTTACGATATTTTCTTGGAATAAAAGTGGTTTATTCACCTCGTAGTTATTTGTTGTCATCGACTAAGTATGCAACAAAGATCATATAACGATCATGACTCTTAGATGAAAAACGAGTTGATACTTTAGAGGTCATCAATGCAAAGATAAAGAAGGATGATGGAGAACTTTTGAAGGATCCAACTCCTTACAGAGACATATGATTTGAGCTTTGTCTTACCTTTCTATTACTTGTCTTGATATTGCACATGCTATTCACTCTACTAGTCAATTTCATCGTGCTCTCACTATAATACATGCGAGTGTTGTAACGAGGATTATTAGATATATTAAAAATACTATTAATTATGATTTATTTTTGTCATCATCTTTTCCGTTAAAAGTTATTGTATATTCTGACTTTGATTGGGAAGGGGATGTGAATGATCGTCGCTCAACTACGGCTTTCTGTGTTTTTGTAGGAGATTTGCTTATTTCTTGAAAATGCAAGAAGTAACAAAATGTGTCTTACAATCATACTTTTCATGAGAGAACCAAACACATCGAAATGAATTGTCATTACATCATAGAAGAATTCTTGAAGAACATTACTTTGTCATATGTAACATCAAAGTATCAATTGGCGGACTTCTTCACCAAAGCTCTTCCATCACCCAGATTTTAGTTTCTCCTTGGCAAACTCTCGGTTGTGGCACCGTGAGTTTGAGGGGGATGTTAAGATATATATATATATATATATATATATATATATATATACAACAACAAACAACAACAACAACTACGCCTTCATCCCAAAACAATTGGGGTCAGCGATATGAACCAAAAAAGAAATTCATTTTGGGTCTTCCACATGAATCCTTTTCCTCCAATCATTTCTATCCAACGCCATGTCCTTGGTGAGGTTCAAAGCATTCATATCCTTTCCTATCATCTCCATCCAAGTCTTCCTAGGCCTACCCCGACCTCTTTTAACTAATATATTTTCCCATTTCTCCAACCTTCTAACTGGAGCATCATTAGGCCTTCGCCGAATATGTCCAAACCACCGTAAACGATTCTCTCGCATCTTATTTTCAATGGGTGCAACACCTACCTTCTTACGTATCTCTTCGTTCCGAATCTTATCTTTTATTGTATTTCCACACATCCATCTAAGCATCCGCATCTCAGCTACACTCATTTTTTGAATATGATGTCTCTTGGCAGCCCAACATTCCGTACCATATAGTAAAGCGGGTCTAATAGTCGTCCTATAAAACTTTCCCTTCAACCGCAATGACATTCTACGATCGCACATCACTCCAGTAGCACTTTTCCATTTCATCCACCCAACCTTTATCCTATGATTTACATCTCCATCAATTTCTCCATACTTTTGAATGATGGATCCCAAATATTTGAAATAATCATTCACCGGTATATCTTGCTCACCAAGCTTCACTACACTCCCATCACTACTTCGTTGCTTACTAAACCGACATTCCATATATTCAGTCTTACTCTTACTCAACTTAAAACCTCTAGCTTCCAATGTCTGTCTCCATAATTCTAACTTAGCATTAACCCCAGCTCTAGACTCATCAATCAAAACAATATCATCAGCAAACAACATACACCACGGTACATTTTCTTGAATTGATCTCGTAAGCTCATCCATCACTATCGCAAATAGGAAAGGGCTTAAAGCAGATCCTTGATGTAACCCAACCGTTATCGGAAAATTGGTTGTCACCCCTCCACAAGTGCGGACATTGGTTACTACTCCTTCATACATATCTTTAATTATACTAATGTACTTGAGAGAAACACCTTTCTTCATCATTGTCCACCAGAGAACGTCCCTAGGTACTCTATCGTATGCCTTCTCTAAATCAATAAAAACCATATGCAAATCTTTGTTCCTCTCTCTATATCTTTCAATAAGTTGTCTAAGAAGATGTATAGCTTCCATAGTTGATCTTCCAGGCATAAAACCAAATTGATTCTCCGATATCATGACAACCTTCCTCAACCTAGACTCAATCACCCTCTCCCAAAGTTTCATAGTATGACTCATGAGTTTTATACCACGATAGTTTGTGCAATCTTGTATATCACCCTTATTCTTATATAAAGGCACCAAAGTACTCTTCCTCCACTCATTAGGCATCTTATTTGTTCGCCAAATCAAGTTAAAAAGATTTGTCAACCATTCTAAACCTTTCTCTCCCAAGCATTTCCAAGCCTCGATAGGTATACCATCTGGGCCAACTGCCCTTCTTGATTTCATTTTCTTCAAAGCCTCTGCAATTTCTTTCTTTTGAATCTTGCGCATGAAGTCACGATTTATCTCATGAAAAGGAATGGAGAAGTCTCCAAGATCTTGAGCATGACTATCATTAAATAGCTTATCAAAATAATCTTTCCATCTCTCCTTAATCTCCTCATCTTTGACTAAAACCCTTTGCGTTTCATCTTTGATACATCTAACCATACCCAAATCCTTCGATTTCCTATCTCTCATCTTTGCAAGCCTATAAATATCCTTCTCGCCTTCTTTGGTATCCAACTTGTCATAAACCTCCTTATATACCTTAGCCCTCGCGTTTCGAACAACTTTTTTAGCTTCCTTCTTTGCTATCATATACTTCTCCAAATTCTCACTATCACGACTCTTACTTAGATTTCTATAACACTCTCTTTTAACCTTAATAGCTAATTTGACATCCTCGTTCCACCATGATGTATCCTTACCTAGTGGTGCACCGCCTTTAGACTCACCCAATACCTCCTTAGCTACTTTTCTCATACCACCCGCTATCTTATTCCACATTGATTCTGAATCCTCCTCGAGACACCAATCAACTTCCTTAACTACCTGCTCTACAAACATTCCTTGTTTAGCTCCTTTCAGTGCCCACCACTTAATTCTAGGATCTATCCTATGTCTATCCCTTTTGCGGCATTGTCTAATTCTAAGATCTAAAATTAAGACTCTATGTTGTGTAGCTACACTTTCTCCTGGTATAACCTTACAATCGATGCAACAACCCCTATCTCTCTTTCTAAGTAGGAAAAAATCTATCTGACTCGTATTAACCCCACTTTTAAATGTTACTAGGTGAGACTCCCTCTTCCTAAACCAAGTGTTTGCTAAGATCATATCATAGGACAAACAAAAATCTAAAATCCTTTCTCCACTTTCATTTCTTTCTCCTATACCATAGCCTCCATGGATATTCTCAAATCCATCCCTACTAATGCCTACATGTCCATTAAGGTCACCGCCGATGAAAAGCTTTTCTCCATAAGATGTCTCTTGTACTACTCCATCTAAATCTTCCCAAAATTGATGCTTAATGGAATCATCTAAACCTACTTGAGGTGCATAAACACTAATAATATTAATAATATCCGTACCTAATACTAATTTAATAAGTAAAATTCTATCACCCTTCCTACGGACCTCAACTACATTATCTATAAACTGACGACTCATAACAATCCCTACTCCATTCCTATTCTTATTTATTCCTGTATACCAAATCTTATATCCCCAAGGTTCTATCACTTTAGCTTTCTCACCTACCCATTTGGTCTCTTGAAGACATAAAATATCAATCTTTCTCCTACACATAACATCTACTAACTCTACCAACTTACCAGTTAAAGACCCTATGTTCCAAGTGGCTATTATATATATATATATATATATATATATATATATATATATATATATATATATATATATATATATATATATATAGGCAAATACCCATTGGAGGTGTTTTGTTTTTTCAGTCATGTAATAGGTAACAGTCTTTTTGTCATTATTTTTAGATTAGGTTTTTGTTATTTTGATTGTGGGCATAAAAGGTATTCAGCCCATAGAGTCGTTGGGACCTCCCCAACAGCTCTATTTGTTGCTGTTGGGGAGTATCCCAATGGCCCTATGGGCCGGGCCTTAATGTGTGTATAAATAGGGGAGCTCTCCCCCTTGTAAACTCAATGCTTTCTCAAGCATATTGCAATATATTTGCCTATATTTTTATATGCTCTCTTGGCGTCTGGGTGATGTGCATGTGTTTATGTGATTGACCCATAAGTTGTCCCTTGTGATTTGGTTGTGTTCTTGTAAGCCTTCGTTACAGGATCATCATTAATGTATTGCATATTCTTCTTACTGGCTTACCATTTTTTTTAACACATTTCAGAATAAAGGAACTAGTAAACGGGGATGCATCATCAAGTTCTCAAATGCATGGAGACCCATCCCATCTGGTGAATTTGTCTCTGTGTAATCTCCATCCTGCATCCTGGTTAGTTGCCGATTTCTGTCTGGGACTTCCTTTTTTTGGATATTGTTAGCTGAATAGGACTAGGTTCACTCTTCTCCAATATTCTTGATGTTCTTATCTTTAAGCTGCCTCTTATTGGGGACTCCTTTTCAGGAAAAATAGATATTATGGTAATGTGATATTCCTTGTTCTACCAATAATATCCACCACAAGTATGGACATTTTGCTCTTATGGGTAATGATGGTGGTTATGCAAACTCCATTTTAGCAGATTCATCTCAAGAGTATATATATGGTGGTCTATTGAATGTTTCTGGTCTACCTTACGGCTCTCCTCTCTCTCTCTCTCTTGTATTTGACAAGCACCAGACTTGAACTAAAGATACCATTGGTTAAGATATTAGACCTGTTAAGGCATCACATGAAAACTCTCTTTTGAAGCATCGGAGAATTGTTTGAACGTTCAGTCATGTGCTGATCTAATTTGCAGCCGCTGACATACAAATTCTTTATGTACTGTATTTTCAGGTTTTCTGTAGCATGGTATCCTATTTACAGGATACCAGAGGATAGTTTCCGTACAGCATTTTTGACTTACCATTCACTTGGCCATTTTATCAATAGAAGTTCCTCATTGAATTCTGCAACTGACATGAAGTCTCTTGTTTCCCCTGTTGTTGGATTACAGCATTACAATGACCAGGTATTTGTTTATATATATGTATGTATATATATTGCTTTTTTTTGTGAAATTTGATGGCTGTGAAATTCTTCGTTTGAAATTTTGTTAGAGATCTGGGACTTTACGGAGGACTTGATCAGAAGCAGTATGAGAAACACCACTGTGTGCTCTTTGTTGCAAAGATTGGGTTTTTTCTATCATTTGCCTGATTTTACCTGAAAGTTATAATTTACCTTTGCATTTTTTTAGTTGTCGATTTCAGGTTCATAGCTGTTGTGGTCTCTTTTTTCATGGTTTCTAGAATTCTGGAATTCTTTATATTCCATTCTCCAAGGCTAGCCTACAAAAGCTCCTTTTGTGAACGCTAAAACTTTTCCTGGTTCAGACTGGAATAGGGTAGACTGGTCAATTTTGTTCATACTCAAATGACCTAGATGTCCTATAAAAAAAGAGATGATCGAGGTGTCCTTGAAAGTACCTTTTGGTGTCATTTTTGACTTGACTGATAGCTTACCAGCAATTTCTTCTTTGACGGTTTGGCTAGAAAGCATTTATATTGCACACTGACGGGCTGTTTTTCTTCCCTTGAACTCTTTACATCTTTGATACCTCACAAAAACTAGCCATATAAAGAGGACTTTCCTTGAATTTAAGTGCAGTAAGTCATGTTATTGCTAAACTCTATTTTCTACTAAAACGTTGCTGATGTTGCTTGTCTAGGGTGAATGCTGGTTCTCATTAAACAATTCAGTCGTGATCTCTCCTGGACGGAACCAGCCTTCTAACCCATCTATAGTTTTGGAGAAGAGGTTGAGGACTTTGGAGAAGACTGCTTCTGTGATGTCGAGAACCTCTGTACATAAAGGCGAACATGTAACCATGAACAGGCATCCGGATTATGATTTTTTTCTCTCGCGTGGGTGGTAACACATCATCTTCTTTTTGGTAATATGCTTCTTTGTAGAGCAGCTCTGATGGAAGTCAACAATTAGGCTTGGTTAAAATCTGTTCTTTCTGTTGTTGCATTTCATGTATATTGTCTGTATATGGATTAATTTCTGGATTTTTTTAAAGAATCGGAGGGTATATGTAAATTAGTCGCTAGTCGCAACCCTCCTGAAGCTGTCAACTTTGATTCATCTTGCTTTTTTGTACTGAATCAATTTAAGCTGTTCTGTAATTTCGAAATATATGTAGCTTTAGCAGTTCTTGAATGACTAGTTTTGCAATAATGAGTTATATTTCTATTTTGATCTCTATTCTGACTAACTAGTTTCTGTCTTGTAACTTCTGTCCATGTCGTCTGATTGGCTGTTTTTGAGTCTGCTATTTGTTTCGGGGTCACATCTAGTACTCAAAGTTTGACTTAGTTTGGTACTGCTCTTGGTGCACGCACCGATCAGTGGTTATTCCGGAAATGTTACCTGGGCACTACATTTCAAAGAAAACCAGCTAGATCGGGGCTGTTATCTGTGTTACACCTACAGGCCTCATTCACCTATCGCTGGTTTGATATCAGAAAGAATAAAACTCATGATGTCCAGGGTTTTTTCCCAACCTGATGTTAGCTGATGCAGCGAGTTTTACTGACTCGAGTTGCGTGCCAAAGCTGGGACTGTTGAAGAATAGTTTTAGAATTACCAAAGTGGGACTGTTGAAGCATAGTTTTAGATTTTTCTTTTAATTTTTTTGTATTTTTTATTTTTCTGTAATTTTATTTTCAGTTTTAGCAAAGAATCAAGCTTGGTTGGATCTGGATCCAACTAAAGCTTGTTGGGTCCATTATGGGCTTGAAACTTAGGGACCTGCTCCATTGGCTGTTGAGAGGAGGGGGCACTGTATTTTTTCCAAAATGGGAGATAATTGTCTCTCTTTTTTTGACGTCTTTTAGTAGTTAGCATTAAAAATGTTGCTTTGTTTGGTTTGGTAAGTAGGCATTTGTATTTAAATGCAAGAGCAAGTAGGTAGGTTATGTATTATATAGTTTTTTTTGAAATATTATTTAATAATAGGTAGTTGGTTTAAATTTTGGTGGTTGAAAAGTAGATGTTCGGAGCTAGACTCACGTCCACATCTGTTTCTTCTATTTAAAGGCTTGTAAACCTTATGAAAAAATGAGTTATGAGATAACAGTTTTGGAAACTATCTTTTCTTTGTATGCTTATTTGAGAGACACGAGAGAGAGATGGTGGGTGGCAATGGACTGTGGGCTGAACCCGACCGGCCTGACCTCGCAACCGTGTGTTACTCGTTCACACGTTCTTAGGTTGACCAATGTTAGAGTTGACGAGTGCAGAACCCTTGGCTGGTTCCTCCCATTCTATTCGTGTGCTAGGGTGCTGCTGCATCTTTTTCTTTTATTTAAAGACTTGTAATGACAAACTTTAGGAAAAACATGATTTCTTCTAATTGATCGAACATAAATGGCTAAAATTTGAAGGATAGCCAGAGAACACTTGGGAAAGTCACTGCAACAAATAGCAAGGTCAAACTCCACCCGGTTGAAGATTTATGAGTTCGTGATTAGATCGCAGAAAATCTGCCTGGGATTGGTTTTCAGGTTTGATCGGTTCTGGTGTGGAGGCGGGTTGTCCTAATTAGGATGAAGTTACTAGCTAAGATTTGGTGGGTTGGAGACACCTAAGGAAATCTAGAATTAAAACTTGAGGGCTAACAAGGTTCAATTTAGGAAAAAACAGACACGGAAAGTCAGGATAAAATTTTGCAGTTACAACAGAATCCAATTCTGAATATAGGTTGGTCTTACGGCTTGGTGAGGTAGGGCAAGTGGGCCAGCTTGACTGGTTGGGCTGAGCTGAGGCTGGCGAGGGTCCACTGTGGTTTTGACCGAGGATGACCTGGAACATGGGCACAAACACAAACACTTGATGTAGCACCTTGCTTCACAAGTGTGCTTGACCACAAGGATCAAACACACCCCAAAAAATGAGCCCTCTGAACAAGTCAGAAATAGGGATTTGTAGGGGGTAGAGAGAGAGAGAGAAAAGAGAGTGAGTGCCTAGGGACCAAGGGGTAGGTGAGAGAGATTTAGAGAGACATCTTCTAAGAGGGGGCGACCTTCTGAGAGAGAGAGAGAGAGAGAGAGAGAGAGAGAGAGAGAGAGAGAGAGAGAGAGAGAGAGAGAGAGAGAGAGAGAGAGAGAGAGAGAGTTTCATTTCTTGATAATCTTTTCCAACATAAGGGCAAATACAAATAACAAGAAATATTAAAGCAATATTAAAACTAACTTAAAATTCCTAAGAGCTTTGTGAAACCCAAAGAAACTTCTTGGAGTCTTAACTCTTTTTTAAATAAAACCTTTTTAGGATAAGGATAACACCTAGGGTCTTAAACACCTTTGCATCTAGGTCACATTCAAGATGGCTGGGTGCCCTCCAAGGTGGACCTACAAATTTTTGTTAATACCAAGAATGCTTCTGCACGGATCGGGCTTAGGCGGCTGGACCTTGGCTTCAAGGATCCAATTCACTTGGTTCACTTTATGAAATAGATCTTGTTTTGAGTGGGCGGACCTTGGTATGGTGGATACAATCCATTGAGGTGCTTTGGTGGATACATGTCCGTCATTGTTGATCCGCTCCTCTCCTAACTTCGCTCCATGCTCCGATCTGCCCAAGGTCATTTTGGGTTGGGCATTTTCTTGCTTCGCTTCATCTAATGCTAATGCATATAAGAGTTCTTATGGATATATAGCATCCATTAAATCCTCTTCTATTGATTGGGGCATTGGATTTGGATTATGTTTGTTCTGTAGGGGATCCAATTCACATTCTGGGCTTTTGAGGTTGGATCTGAGTCTCCCAAGACCAAGTTCACACTATTTGGATCTAGAGCTTGGTCCATACAGATTGAGACCGTATCATCCACTCCTTGAGAATTGTCTAGTCCCTTAGGAAATATTTTGAGAGTTGACTTTCGAGGGGAGGTAGTCAAACACGAAGGTTGTAAAACCCCTTCGTGTTATTGAGCAAACTGTCTTCCAGTCTTGAGCACCACGTGACACCCACACATCCTTCCAACATGCGAGTCATATGCAACCATGAGCTTCTAGAGGAGATTGCTCACTTAGCCGATGGTGGATGCATTGTTGGCCTCTACCTGGGTAAAAAACAATGATTGGATTTGATCCAAACACCAGTGGTTGCATTTATGATTGAGGGTGCTTTCATTGATATCTAAGCTTAAGTCACGAGAAACAACACACACACTGATGTTCTCTTTTTGTTGCGCTACTCTGATTCTAAGGTCCTTCTTGCCTGCCTCGTTGGTGTTGATGAGGGGTCATAACACCTTGCTTTATTGACTGCTTCATGCTCTTGTGGTTGGTGTGGTTCATGAAATGCATTTCACGGAGATAAGTTATCTTTCTCAAAAGTGCCAAATTGATTACCTTCTTATCATACATCGACAAGGCTTTAACACGATTGATAGGGTTTTCGAAAGCCATCAATTGGCTTTCCATCCTTGAATGGGCTCCATTTCTGATGTCACCCACATCGGAATTCACAAGCCTTAAATGGGCTCCATTCTTGATGTCACCCACATCGGAATTCACAATGCACCCTTCAGAATTTTTGAGCAAGACTAGAAAGTAAATCTCACACATGGCTTGCTCGATTTTCACAAAAATAAGTTTAGTTCTATCTGACCAAACATGAACATTCTTTTCTCACATTGCTTCTGAGAGGGATCGCATGAGTTCACATCCTCTTATGAACTTTTGACTATCTCTGTCGGTTCTAAGGAACCTTCTCAAGGACTTGATGAGTGCAGGCTTAGGCCAAGAGATCATGTCCTCGTTCTTATCGAGTTTCTCACCCTTGATTTGTTCTTCCACCTTATGGCCATGGTAGGACATTAGAGGCTGTCCTAATTTGCATGTGGTCTATAGGACCATGAAGTCATGCTCCTCGAAGGGTGGGATGACCATCCTTGTTAGATTTTATGGCTCGACCTACACACTAAGCTCCTTCCTTGCAATGCTTGGTGGGAAGAGCTCTCTCATGCAAATGAAAGAGTAAGCAATTTCGTCTCCGACATCATGGTCATCACAATGGCCTTCATCCACCATGAACACAAGCTTCGAGTCCATTGTATTTTGGACATGGAGAATCTTGTTTCAAACTTATTTCCTAAATTTTATCTTGCATGCGCCTACCAAGGTAGGTTTGGGCCAAACTTCACGCAAGATAAATAAGTCTTTGCAACTAGGAAGGAAAGACTTCCTTTGGGGTCTTTTTTTTAAATGCAACCCTAGTGGGTGTCCCGAGGCATTGATCGTGCCATCGGTCTCACAGTCTACCCTCGCCATCGAGGTGATCTAAGGCATACCCTAAACTCCTATTGCGAGAACTCATTAGACTTATACACTGCCTTACATCATTTAACATAATAAGGGAGTTCATTTCTGATAGAGAGGGAGAAAGATGAGGCATTTCTTCCACTTGTGAAAGTGAAATACCATCTTGTTGCACTTGTGTTTCCATAAAAAATCCATCAGAATTTGCATTGACCTCAAGAACTGCATCAACCTCAAGAATCGCGTTGACCTCAAAACCCACATCGATAAGTTCCCTTATACCAATTTCTTCCACGTTCACCACCTATGATTCATCATGCTTCACCATGAGAAATCCATCCCCTTTGCAAAGGGATTCGAATTATTGCCAGGTGTCTTGCATCTGAAGCTGGGTGTCTTGCACGTCCACTAGGACTTGCTCCATCAAGTTGATGGCTCATTATAAGCTTGCTTTGAGTTGAGCCATACAAACACCATTGGATTTGGTGCTAGACCTTTCACCAATTTTGCAAATAAATTTTGAAATCATGTTCGATGTTGGGTCTTGACCTCACTTAAGTTTGCTCTGATACTAATTAGATGTGTTTCAAATGAGCTTGGGGTAAAACTGGGTTCGAGTTTAAGCTTGGGTTAGGTCCGTTAAGTTAAAATATGGTTTAGGTAAAAAACAAGTTTTGTAATTTCTTGAAGACTTTAAGAAAAACATGATTTATCATAATTGACTAAATAAAAAAAACCAAAAATTTGAGGGTAGCTAGGGGACATGTGGGGGAAGACATTGAAATAAACTATTGGGTCAAACTCCACTTGGTTGGGGATTTATAAGTCCGTGATCAGATCGTAGAAAATCTGCTAGGGGCTGGTTTTTAGGTTTGACCGGTTCTGGTGTGGAGGCTGGTTATCTTAACTAGGATGAAGTTAGGGGTTAAGATTTGATGGGTTGGTTGGGAACACCTAAGGAAATCTAGAATTAAAATTTGAGGGATAACGAGGTCCAGGTTAATAAGAAACAATCACTGGAAGTCAGAACAAAATTCTACAATTACAACAGAATCCAATTCTAAACATAGGTTAGATCTACGGCTTGGTGAGGTAGGGCAAGTGGGTCAGCTTAACTCGGTGGGCTGAGTTGAGGCTCGTGAGGGTCCACTATGGTGTTGGCAAGGTTGAGATGGTCTGGGTTGCACGACTGGGGCTGAGGATGGCTTGAAACATGGGCACAAACACATACACTTTTAGTTCTTAGTAGCACCTTGCTTCATAAGTGTGCTTGACCACAAAGATCGGGCACACCCAAAGAGACAAGCCTTGAGACAGGGTAAACAAGTCGGAGGTAGAGACTTGCAGGGAGTAGAGAGAGCCAAGTGATAGGTGAGAGAGATTTAGAGAGACATCCTCAAAGAGGAGTCAACCTTTACAGAGAGAGAGAGAGAGAGAGAGAGAGAGAGAGAGAGAGAGAGAGAGAGAGAGAGAGAGAGAGAGAGTAAACACAATATTTCATTTCTTGATAATCTTTTCTAGCACAAGGAAGCCCCTCTTGTAGGCCAAAGGGAGCTCCATAATGAAAAATGCAAATAACAAGAAATATTAAAGTAATATTAAAACTAACTTGGAATTCTTAAGAGCCTTGTGAAACCCAAAGAGGCTCATTGGAGCCTCAACTCTATTTTTAGATAAAGCTTTCTTAGAGTTAGGATAACACCTATGGTCTTCTTAAACACCTTTGCACAACCATTTAGGCCACATTCAAGATGGCTGGACGCCCTCCAAGGTAGACTTACAAATTTTCATTATTACTAACAATGCCTATGCATGGATCAGGCTTGGGAAGCTGGACCTTGTTGAATGACCTGATGCACTTGGTCCACGTCATGAAATGGATCTTGTTTTGAGTGGGTGAACCTTGGTTTGGTAGATATGATGCATTGGGGTGCCTTGATGGATATAGGTCCATCATTGTTGATTCACTCTTCTCCTAGCTTTGCTTCATGCTTCGATCATCCCAAGGTCGTTTTAGGTTGGGTCTTTTCTTGCTTCGCTCTATCCAATGCTAATGTGAATCTGGGTTCTTCTGGATATATAACATCCATTGGATCCTCTTTTACTGATTGGGGCATTGGATTTGAATTCGTTTTTTCTTGCAAGGGATCTAATTGCATATTCTGGGCCATTGAAGTTGGATCTGGGACCAGGTCTGCACTATTTGGATTAAGAGTTAGGTCCACAAAGATTGGGACCGTATCAACCCAGACGACTCGACCTCACAATCATGTACTATTCGTTCATAGGTTCTTTGGCCGGTCGATGCTGGAGATGATGGGTGCGAAACCCTTGGCCGGTGTCTCCCTTCCTAACTGTGCGCTAGTAGGGTGTTGCTACACCTATTGGCCAAAAATGCTGACGAAGGTTCATTTTTGGTGTCAATCGTGTAAGAGCCCACACTTGTTGTTGCACACCCTAATGCCCGTGAGCCTCAAGCGTTTGCAACACTTGCAATATCCAACTGGGCTGACGCTTTTACATGGACTTTGATACCAATTACTGGTAATAAATATGTAGCGAACTTAAAACTTGGTGTTCTAATTCTCTTCATTTTGTTTAGATCAACTCTGGAGAAATCACCACTATGGTTATGCCCAACACAAGTTTCTTCCATTAGGTTGCAAAACAAGTTAAAAATCCACACATACCAAAGGCTAATGGGGCGATGGGTGGGTTTGAATTTACCAAAGTAACCAGAGTGCTGGATCAAAGGTTGTGTTAAGATTATCTTTACATTCTGAGCACCCAAATCATGTTGATCCTAACCGTGGGTTTCCCTTATTTATCTTTTGGAAAGATTTGGTTTTCCTTTTTCTTTGTGTTTATCGCTTCTCATGGTTGGGCCATATAAAGCCCTTGTATCGCTGATTCATATATGAAAAATCTGGGCTCTCTGGTTATACCGTGGACATAAGCCATATTGGTCGAACCACATAAATATTTTTTCTCTGTTTCCTTGTTCTTTTCATTATTCTACATGGTACCAAAGCTTCCAGGATTCCTGCACGTTTGGGTGACATGCTGCTATTTAGATCGACATTGTGAAGCCTTCTATCGTCCGACTCTAACAGCAGCAACACTATGTTGATGGTTCCTGTTATCAGCCTATGCCCTAGCAACATTGAAGCCACTTCCGATTCTGATAGACCTGACATCTTGTTGATTGTGCTGCCTTCCTAGTGTCTGGGTGCTTGCTGCTTTGTGAACCAAAAGTCCTTGGAATAGGGCAGTTCGTAAGGTGCATTCCCATCAGTGTGCTTGCTGGTGATAAGGCTCCTTCTATAGTGCAGCCTGATCAGTGTGCTTGCTGGTGATCTAATCAACATTTCAGATTAGTAAGAGGGGTAGTTGCAACCATTTTTTTTCTTATTATCGTAACAACATCATGGCAGATCAACACTATGAAAATACTAGCCAATCTTCATCCAGCACGACTGTTTTTGTGCATGAAGAGGTCAGTCCTAGCACTAAGATCACATCCATATATTTGTTAAATGGGACAAACTACATTGCTTGGTCTAAGGCAGTTACGCTTTATTTGAGTGAAAAATCTAAACTTGGTTTTATAACTGGGAAAATCATTAATCTGGGAATGTCAGATCCAAAATATGATGATTGAAAATCCAATAATGACTTAGTTATGTCATGATTACTTAACTCCATGAAACAAAAAATTACTGAGGGTTTTTTGTTTCTTAATACTGCTGAAGATGTTTGGTGATCAACTAGTGAACTGTATGAAAAACAATATAATATTGCTCGAATGTATCAGTTGTCTTAAGACATACATGATTTAAAAAAGGATAAATTACCTCTTAATGAATACTTTAGTAAAATGCATATAATGTAGGATGAATTGGACTCTTTTCCCCCACTATCACTGATCTTCGGTTTCTTCATAAAGCCAAAGAGCAAGAACATATTTTCCAATTACTCGCTGGCCTTGGATTTGATTTTGAACAAATTTGAGCTTCTTTCATTAAACTCTGTTTTTGCTACTCTTACGAGAGAAGAATCAAGAAGAAAAGTTATGAATCATGTCAACGCTATTGACCGTATTCTCAGATACATCAAAAGTAGTCTTGGGCAATGTATTCTCTATACCAGAAATAACCATCATAAAGTTGAAGGCTACTCTGACGTAGACTGGGCAGGATCTTCAAATAGAAAGTCTACCACAGGGTATTGCATTTTTGTTGGAGGAAATATTACTTTTTGAAAGAACAAAAAAAAAAACACGATTTCAAGATCCAGCGATGAGTCAGAATATCGTGCAATGAGTGTTACTGCTTGTGAACTTGTGAACTGATATGGACCAAGTCTCTTCTCGCTTAATTGGGAGTAATCATTGAATTACCAATAAATATGTATTATGATAACAAGTCAATTATTCATATTGTTGCCAACCAAGTTTTTCATGAAAGAACTAAGCACATCGAGATTGACTGTCACTACATCTCAGAAAAAATTAAAAAAAGAGAAATATGTACTCCAGTCATGCTCTCACAAATGGATTAAGTCGTACACAATTTAAAATCATTTTGAGCAAGCGGGGTTGTTTTTGATATACATTCCCCACTTGAGGGAGAGTGTTAAGATTATCTTTGCATTCTGAGCTCCCAGATCATGTTGCTGTGGGTTTCCTTATTTATCTTTTAGAAAGATTTGGTTTTCCTTTTTTCTTTGTGTTTATCGCTTCTCATGACGGGGCTATATAAAGCCCTTGTACCGCTATTCATATATGAAAAATCTAGCCTCTCTGGTTATATCGTGGACGTACCACGTAAATATTTCTTCTCTGTTTCCTTGTTTTTTCGTTATTCTACAGGTTGCAAAAATGTTTTCGTTGTTTGCAGATGAAGAAGCTAGCCTCGTGACTAAAAGATCTCATATTTCATGGACACAGGCCTAATATCATGTTCTAGACCACAGTTACCAGAATTGCCTCCTTCAGGGTGGAAGTGCGCTTCTGAAGCAGGACACTTTCCTCAAAAGGGAGAAGCGTATGGAAAACTAGCTTCCTACCATTTGTTAAGTCTGAGAGAGATGGAGTGTGAGACGTCTGCTGGCACGACTGGTGGGGAGCAGGTGGAGGAGTGACCTCCACCTTCTGATTGGGGGAAAGAAGACACAACCAGCAAGCACGGACAGGTAGAGGCAATGATATACAATATTGACTGAATGTGGTTAGGAGGGGGGTCACTTGCCGCCACAACAGTCGGAAGTGATGAAGATGGGCAATGGGTGGGTATGAAAGGAATTTCCTTCTCCACATTCTGAGATGGATTGTTCCTCATCACGGCAAGCTCCGTGGAGCAACTGGGGTACATCACATGAAAGGGAGCGTGGAGAGTCGCCGGTTGAACCCTCGGGACTAATCCATAGAAGCCCGAAACAATGAAGTTGGAAGTCTAATCAGCGATACCCATTTGGGTTCGACTACCGAAGCTATCCATAGAGCTATGGTCGATGGATGTCTTTGATGGGATAGCGAGAGCGCTCGGTGGAGTCCTCATGGAGACAGACTATTACACTCAAACCAAGGAGCGGCTGCACTATGCGCGTATGAAAATAGACGTTTATTTAGATTTTCGGCCTTCCCCCTTCGTTGAAATCGCCATTAAGAAGGGGCCGACTTTTCAGCAAGAGGTTCTGTATGAGAATAGTATTAGATGCTGCAGCATCTGTGGTGTGGCGCAGTAACGCTCGCTGCGGATCGTTGTGGGAACAAACCAATGTTAGAAGGAAGTACCTCCAAACGGGATGACGAAGGTTGGCACCAAGTTAAAGTTACGCGAAAGCCGTCCATGCAACGTAAGGAAGGGCCAAAGGCAAGACCAACAAACCATTTCGGTGACACGGAGGAGGAAGAGATGCCGATGGAGTTCGGTGAAGAGCTCAACCTCGGTGGTCCTCCTTGTGCAGGGGGAAAGACAACACAAACAAAGCGTTAGCAAAGATGGGGGTGCGATCAGCGCTCAGCGAAGGTGAAGTATTGCGAGAAACAGATCCAGGATGAATGAGCAACGTGGCCAGAGGTGACGCCGGAAGCCATGGAAGAGGAACAATCGGCGGTCGCGGACGAAGGCCATGTCCACGCTGTGCAGGACACGGTGGACAATGCAGCAGGGTGTCAGGCCGCATGTATGCACCGCGAGCAGCAAGGCGGTTGCGAAAGGAGCTCAGTGGAGGTGAAGGGTCGCGAGCAGTTGATCTAGGACAAAGGAGCGACGTGGCCGAAGGAGACACCAACAATCATGGAAGAGGAACAACCGGTGGAGGCGGACGAGTGCCGTGTCTATGTTGTGCAGGACACTGTGAACACTGCAGCAGGGGGTCGAGCCATAGGTACAGACCCCTTCGTTTTTTGCGGGCAGCAACCAGCCGTTAGATGGTAGTACAGTTGCTGCCAGGTGGTAGCGACCAAGGCATGGAGGGCGACAACTCAAGGAGGGGTTGATGTCATCACATTAGAAAGCTCCATGGACCAGGTCAGTCCCCCTCCCTTTCTCGTTTCGTTTCTTGCCAACTACGCCAAACTCCCTTTTAAAGAGCGAGAAAATTACAGAAATACCCCTGAGCTTCTGTAACAATCCAACCAAGTCAGAACAAGTTCGGGCTGGGATCTGGATCCAGAGACCAATGTGGCTTGAACAGAAGTGCAGAGGTGCAAACAGAGAAAAGAATTGATTGGGAAAGAAAATCGAGGGGCCTTTAGGGGCTTCAAACCTTATTCTAAGAAAAAAAGTTCCCCAACTCGTCAAGAGGTGCTGCGGGAGAGGTAAAACATGGCAGATAAGGGATCTATTTCCCATTGTCAACCTGAAAATGAAGGGCATCTGAAGACCCAAGTAATGACAAATGAAGGAAACTACAGATTGGAGGAGCCTCTTGAATCTAGGGAGATGCCCTTTTGGCCAGGGTGTCTCTAACACACCTCAAACCCCCCCATGTCTTGGAATGTTAGGAGTCTGGAGAGGCGATGGACCCACAAATATATTGTGTGGGGGTCCTTAAAGACCATGGAGTTGATGTGATCTTTTCCTTGGATGCAATTCCCAGCATTCAAATGTTCCCAGGTTGGTGCATAATCGAGAACTTTGATGCTTCAGTCAATAGCAGAATCTTGTGTATGTGGAATCCTAACACTGTATCTGTGGAGGTGATGTTGATCACTGACCAGTTGGTCACCATTTTGGTGGAGCAAGGTACCCATTTGGTACCAACGGGGGCTCCGCTTGTCTGGTAGAACCAGCCAGTGTACGTCACCTTGTGTTGGGATGTTGCAGGTTCAAAACCCCATGGTATAGTTGTAACTGGTAGAGGCCTGCCTAACCCCAGCTTGCCTTTGAAAAAAAGGTACCCATTCGGTGATGTCATCATGGGTATATGACCACAATGAAGCCATAAGTTGTGGGATAGTTTAGAACACCACCCACGAGAGGACCCCTGGGTGGTGATGGGCGACTGGAATACCACCGGAGATGTTGGGGAACAACTAGGCTCTCATATGGGTCACCAGGACTCGCTTCATTTTAACGAGATGATTAATCGTTGTGGGCTTACGAAAGCTGAACACTCCGGCCCTCATTTCACATGGCAGAACGGGCAACAGGGGAATCAGTGTTCTGCAAGTCGCCTGGACAGAGCATTGGTAAATGAGAGTTGGGTAGGCAACTTTCCCAACACTATGGTGCGAGTCTTGCCACACTCGATTTCAGATCATAATGGACTGTTGCTAAGCAACCAAATTAGAGATCGAGTGTTATCCTCTTTCAAGAATTTTAAATTCTGGACACTGAAGGATGGGTGTAGAGAAATCGTGAAAACCTGCTGGGAGAGTAGAGTTAGTGGGTGTCCCATATACAGATTAATTGCAAAGCTTGAAGCAGTTAAGAAAGAGCTTAAGATATGGAACAAGGAAAATATATGCCATATCCCTTCTAGACTCGAGGTTATTGAGGAAGAATTAGAGGTTTGCCAAAGGGAGCTGGAAACATGAGATGAAAGTAAAGTTTAAAAGGAGCTGCACCTGCGGGATGAGCTCCAAATCCTGTCAGATTGAAGAAGACGTGAAAACAAAAATCTAGATGTAGGTGGCTCCATGAGGAAGATCGGAACACGCGTTACTTCCACGCAATAGTCAACTAACAAATCATGATGAACAATATTTCTTTCATCCTTAGCGAGGATGGATCAGAAGCTAGAGACGAGGAAGACATCAAAAGAGAGGCTGTGACTTACTTTCGGGGTATGTTTTCTGTGGAGGAACTTTAAGGTGAAGGGCTTGAGGGGCAATCAGAGCCAAGAATTTCTAAAGAGGAAAACGATCACATGACTGCACAGACAAGGGTGGAGAAGATTCACCAAGCTGTATTTGAATTAGATCTTGAGAGTGCTCCTGGCCCTGATGGATTTTCGGGCATTTTCTTTAAAAAATGCTGGGATATAGTGGGAGGAGATTTATGCATGGCAGTTGTGAATTTCTTTTAAGAACATGAAGATGCTTAAAAGAATCAACTACACTAATATTGTGCTAATTCCAAAAGTGGAGGGGGGCAACAAGTTTAGCCAATTCAGGTCAATTAGCTTGTACAATTTTGTATACAAAGTTATTACAAAAACCATAGTCAACAGGATAAGGAGTGTTGGAAAGGATCATCAATGGAAACCAGATGGCCTTCTTGAGGGGCAGGTCAATCCAGCATAGTATACTTGTTGCCTATGAAATAGTAGATTCAATAACAGGGAAAAAAGTGCGTCATGTTCAAACCAGATTTAGTTAAAGCATATGACCGAATAGGCTGGCAATTTCTAGAAAATACACAAAGTTTTTGGCTTTGCAGATCAATGGATAGATATCATAATGCAATGTGTCATGACCCCTCGAATTGCAGTCATCATCAATGGGGAAGCTACTGAATTGTTCTCTAGTCATCATCAATGGGGAAGCTACTGAATTGTTCTCTAGTGGTAGGGGCATCGGACAGGGCGACCCCATGTCACCATACCTCTTTTTGCTAGTTATGGAAAAATTTATCCGCCATATGAACCATGAAGAAAAAGAAAGGTCGGCTAGCTCCAGTAAAGATGAAAGATTTTAAATGGCACCGCAACTTCTATGCGGATGATGCCTTATTTTTCTTGCATGACAAGAAAAACTCTATAAATAATTTTTTATCACTTATGTGAGTTTTTGAAAAGCAATCCAGGCTACAGGTAAGCAAGCAAGGAGAAAACCACCTTTATCTCCTTTAATCTACAGTTGAGTAGGTGGCAGGCTAAGAGTCTCCTAGTTACATAATTGGGCCTTCACCTTTTTAAAGGAGCATTCAAGAAGAGTGTATGGGAAACTGGTGGAGAAATTTTGGGCAGAACTTGGCATGACAAGCTTTTGGCAATGACAATAAGAATTGTACTCATTAGATCAGTGCTGAGTTCGTTTCCCCTTTACTGGATGAGTTGCTTTCAACTTTCCCAAGCAATCATCATTGAAATTGAGAGAATCATACGTAACTTTCTCTGTCAGGATGGAGAGCACCACAAACACACTCGTCTCCTTAGATGGGATCAAGTATGTAAGCTAAAAATGGAGGGGGGATTTGGAATAAAAATCCATGAAGAGACTAACAGAGCTGTGTTAGCTAAGCTATCACGGAGGATTTGTCATAATGAAGTGAGCCCATGGTACGCTATAGTAAAATCCAAATACCTACAGAAAGAATCAATACGGGTTCCAAAGAAGCACCAGGCAATTTCGCATGAATGGAGGGGAGTCCGAAATGGGGCCACTGTGTTGCAGGAGGGTATATGTTAAAAGACAAGGAAGGGGAACACAACGTTTAACGTGGTTCGACACTTGGCCTACGTCCACGAGGGGATAAGAGGACTGCTTGTATTATTGATCAGGTGATGATGCCGTGGGATACAAAGACGGGGTTTATATACAAGTACGAGGGACGGTAGGTCAGGGCGCAAAGTCTATCAACAGCAACAAGATAAGGACGAGGATCGGTGGTTACACGGTGGGGTCTTAGACAGGGAGAAACCTAATGGAAATAGGTTCCTAAAGGGGCTGCGATGAGGAAAGTTGGTATGAGTTAATTTTAACACTCCCCCTCAAGTCGGGATTCGATATTGATCAGTCCCAACTTGACGATGATATCTTGAAGTTTGTCACTGCTGACGACCTTCGTGAAGACATCGGCGAGTTGATCGGTGCTTCTAACGTATGCGGTTGATATGACCCCTGCTTGAATATTTTCTCTCACGAAGTGACAGTCAATTTCGATGTGCTTAGTCCATTCATGAAAAACCAGGTTAGCTCCGATGTGGATGGCGGCCTGATTATCACACTTTAGTTGCATGGGTTCGTCGTTGGAGAATCCCATATCTCTGAGGAGAGCCTTTATTCAGATGAGTTCACAGGATACAGAGGCCATGGCTCTGTACTCGGCTTCAACGCTTGACCTGGCAACGACATTCTGCTTCTTGCTTCACCATGTAACAAGGTTTCCTCCCACAAGGGTGCAATATCTGGATGTTGACCTTCTGTCGTTGGGGTTACCTCCTCAATCGGCGTCGGAGTATCCCATGACCTTGGTGTGGCCGTTCCGGCGCATGAGGATTCCTTTGTCGGGAGACAACTTTATGTACCACAAAATCCTATGAGCGTTGGCTAGATGTGGGATCTTAGGGGCATGCATGAACCGACTAATGAAGTTGACCACATAGGTGATGTCGGGTCTTGTGACGATAAGGTATATCAGGCGTCCCACAAGTCTTTAAAAACTCCTGATATCACAAACAACTTTCCCATCGTCTTTGTTGACCTTATGGTTCTGGTCGATGGGTTTGGCTCCGAGCATGCCAGTTTCTTGAAGTAAGTCCATGGCGTAGTTTCTTCGGCAAAGGAATATCCCTTTATCTGATTGCGCAACTTCTATGCCGAAAAAATAACAGAGTTTTCTAAGATCCTTGATCTCGAATTTGTTGTGGAGGTGAAGCTTGACGACAGCTATTAGCTCTGGGTCATTTCCTGTTATGATGATGTCGTCAATGTAAACAAGGATGATAACGCTCTCAGTGACGCTCTTTCTGCTAAACATGAAATATTCAGATGGGCTTCTACGAAATCCAAATTGTACAAGTGCTTCACTTAGTTTTGTAAACCATGCGCGGGATGACTGTTTGAGTTCATATAATGCCTTTTTTAAATGGCAAACAAGTTTTTTGTTGTTTGCATTATGGTGCCCAGGTGGGAGCTCCATATAAACTTTCTCTTGGAGATCTTCGTGCAGGAAAGCATTCTTGACGTCTAGCTGATAGAGAGACCATCTTTGGTTGTCGGCTACGGAGAGAAGAATTCTTATAGAATTCATTTTGGCGACATGAGCAAAAGTCTCATGGTAATATGTGCCTTCAACATGGGTGTATCCCTTTGCAACAAGTCTAGCCTTATAACGATCAATGGTCCCATCGCTGCGGTACTTGATTTTGTAAGTCCATTGGCAACCTACAAGTTTCTTCTCAGGTGGAAGGGTGACAAGTCGGAGTCGCCGACACTGGAAGACCAGGCCGGTCTGACCTCTTCGGTCTCGAACGACTCTTCTTTAGCCGGTTTCGTCGACGTTCTTAACGGCAGCGAGCTTTCTGTCCCGGTAAGTGGTTTTCTTTTCCGAGCGTGGCTTTTCATTCTCGGCCTAACGATTTTGTTGGGGTTTTTGGTTTCAGGTCGACAGACAAGTGAGGGAACCAGGTCGGGAGGGTGCCAGAGAGCGCACCGGTTCAGAGGCGCAGCCACTGCCTTGTGCAGAAGACCCCACAGTGGTGGGCCGGGCCGCTCGGGTCTAAGACCCTGTGCAACGCCTGTGGGGTGCGGTACAAGTTCCGCCTATTGCTACCGGAATACCGCTCGACAGGGAGCAAATTTTTTTTTTTAAGATTTAGCGGCGGATATGCTTATTTAGCAATAGACTCGCGACGGATCATGTTCGTCGCTAATCTGTCGCAAATTAGCGACAAAAATAATGACAAACAAGTTCTGTCGCTAATTAGTGATAAAAAAATTACGATGGATGCTATCCATCATTAATCCATCGCTAAACAGTTTAGCGATGGATAGCGTCCGTCGCTAATCAATAATTTTCTTGTAGTGAATCCATATCACAAAAGTCATTGATAGAAACATCCTCCCTAACACCTTAATGTCAAGGTACGATTGCCCCCACCATTCATGAGGGTGGTTGAAGAACAAGTTTGGCTACCTAGGGCTAAAGACGAGGTCTAGTGGAAATTGGCAGATGGGTTTTCAATGCAGAATGCATAGAATAAGGGAAAAAGGGCAACGAAATGCCCTCAGGAAGGTACGTCACAGAAAAGCACCCCTTAGCGCAACCATCACACTTAGACTGACTATTGAAGGAAAGTTGCTAACTTAAAATCGGCTAAAACAGCTGAGTTTCCAGATGCCTAGTAGATGCAAATTCTGTAAAAAAAGAGGAGGAAACTGAGGGACACTTGTTTCTTAAATGCCCTTGGGTGTCACATGTATGGTGGCAAACTTATTTGGTAAACAATGGAGACCCGACATCAGCCTGAAGGAAGATCTTGTTAGGTAGGCACAAAGGAGATTCAAAGAAAAACAAGTTCAAAATAGCTGGGATATCACCTTTCATGTCATCATCTGGATGGTATGGAGAAAGAGAAATGAACTGATTTTTGAGTCCTACACAAAAAACCGACATCAGATAGAGCAAAACATCATTAGGGTGGTGAGGGAACATGTAATGACAATTCTCAAAAATTCAGTTTCGCTGGTGGCTACAAGATGGAGACACATGCCATCAGGATGGATGAAGCTCAACATCAATAACATATTGGTTATACAGTGTATAGTCATGATGGCAGCGTTAGAAGAGCAGGCTGCTCTATTAAGGAAGGTAAGTTGGAAGACAGAGAATGGTGCACATGGATGGATGTTATTAGGGATTCGGGGATTAAGGGAGGATTGTCCTAGACATATCTTGGAATGTCAGGGATCCAAAAAGAGCATCTCTATTGTGGCACGAAAGGCGTGCAAACACACGATGCAATGAAAGAACAAAAAAACAAAATCGCCTATGTCCACAAAGAGAGTACGCGAGAAATATTTATTGAAACCGGCAAGTTCACGATGTTACATGGCTCTCAAGAACAAGAAGAAATATACTAATATTCCGCTAATGTGGATTACCTCGACCCGACAAGTTGAAACCGAAATCTTTACCACCTTTTTTCTCCTCCCTTCTTGCAACCTGAACAAGCTGCCCTTCACCCTTGTGAACAAGAACCCTTAAAGACATCTTTTGAAAAAATCACACCTTGGAACGACCCTCTATACCTCTTGTATAGAGGTCTAACACTTAGTTTCCAAAACAAAGAGAAAAATCGTCAATACGTTGGCGTTTACTTGGCACCATAGGAGAGGGACTCTAAGTGGTCCCGGGTCTTAGTGGCAAGAAAAAACCACATATTACCCCAACAATCTCCACCTTGGATTTGGCTTACCATCATAAATGTCAAAACAAAATTCTCTCACCTTTAATGCTCCCTTTTCCTGATGCCCATACTTCTAGCCTAAAACATTAACCAAATCTAGCCAATGCCTGAACTTATCACCTGTAAGTGGTTTAGTCAACATATCAGCTACATTATCCTTCGTGTAAACCTTTATCAAGTCTAACTCCCCATCTTCTGTCATATTTCGAATCTTATGATACCACACATCAATATGCTTTGACCTGGGGTGACTTATCAGATTCTTTGCCAAGTGAATCACACTTTGACTATTACAATACAACTACACCTTTCTTTGTTCGATGCTAAGTTCATTAACCAGACCCTTAAGCCATATGCCTTCTTTTGCTGCTTCTGAGTTACTACATATTCTGCCTTAGTCGTGGACATAACAATCACTGATTGAATAATAGAATTCTAACTCATTGGCCCACTTGTTAGAGTAAAAATATATGACCACCAGTGGATCTTCTCTTATCTAAGTCCCCTGCGAAGACAACATCAACATAACTTATAACATCACACGAAGAATTAGCTTGCGTAAACATGATACCAATATTTGTAGTGCCCTAAATATCAAAAATCCATTTAACTGCATTCCAATGCCCCTTTCTTGGATTCTCAATATACTTACTAACTATATCTACGACATGTGCAACATCAAGTCTACTACACACCATGGCATACATAAAATAACCCACTGCATTCACATATGACACCTTAGACATATATGCTTCTTCCTCCTTTGTGTTAGGATACAAGTGTTTAGATAACTTGAAATATGTAGCAAGAGGTACTCACAAGTTTTGTTTTTTTCATGTTGAATCTTTCAAGAACCTTTTCAACATACTTTTTTTGTGAAACCTATAACTTGCTGACCTTTCTGTTTCTATGAATCTGCATGCTAAAAATCTTCTTTGCAACACTACGATCCTTCATATCAAACTCCTAACTTAAGGTAAACTTTAACTTGTTAGCTTCAATCATGTTTTGGTAGCAATTAGCATATCATTCACATATAACATCAAAATAGTATATGAATCATCATCAAAAACTCAAAAGTAAACACAACTATCATAATCACTCAGTGTATATTCAAGCTTAATCATGTAAGAGTCAAAACGCGTATACCACTGCTGAAGAGATTGCTTCAACCCATAAAGTGATTTTTTTTAACTTGCAAACAAGACTTCCCCCTTGCCTATTTTATTGAAACCCTTAGGTTGTTTCATGTAGATTTTCTCCTCTAGGTCTTTATGAAGGAATGCAGTCTTCGTATGAAGATGCTCTAACTCAAGATCATGCATGAAAACTATCACTAACAATACCCAAATCGATGTTTGTTTAACAACCAATGAGAAAACTTCATTATAATCGATTCCTTCTCTCTGCAAGAATCTCTTCGCCACCAATCGAGCTTTGAACTTTTCACCATTTTTTTTCTTGATAAAGCCTCTTTCTTTCTCAACACCCACTTGCACCTTATATAATTTTTGCCCTTTGGTAGCTCCACAAAGTTTTAAGTTTATTTCTTATGGAGTGACTCCATCTCTTTTATCATAGCCGACATCCACTTATTGCTATCATTTATGTTGATAGCATCTTTATAGCATGATGAATCACCTACACTAAAAATTAGAGCAAATGAAACCATATCTTCAAAACCATACTTTATTGGAGCCTTGTGGGTTTTTCTTTCCTTGTCTCTTGCCAATCTATAGGGTTGTTCTTGCTCTTCAACCATGCTAGGAGCTTCTTGAAAAGAAATCACACCTTCTCTTGTTAGTGGATCAGTCCCATCCACCTCCACCTCTATGACCTGTTTCTTTTCATCATCTTTCTGTTGCATGTAATCCTTCTTATTTGCTTTCATCATATACTCATCATCAAATACAACGTCTTATGATGACCTTATAAAAATTAGGATCCCATAATTTATACCCCTTCACTCCCTTCTCATATTTGAGAAAGATGCATGGTTTAGACTTAGCATCTAAATCAGAACATTGTCGACTATGCACATGAACATAAGTAGGACATCCAAAAAGTTTCAAAATAAAATAATCAGCTGCAGTTCATATCTCCTTTGGAGTCTTGCAATCAATTCTTTTAGATGATGACCTATTAACAATAAAGCAAGTCATGTTAACTGCTTTTACTCAAAAGATTTTCTCCAATCTTATATTCAATCTCATTGTGCGAGCCCTTTTCATAAGAGTCATGTTCATCATTTCTACTAAACTATTCTATTGAGGTGTTTCTGGTGTGGTAAACTGATGAATGATTCTCTCATTTCTACAAAACTTCATAACTCATTAGACTTGTACTCCCCTCCACTATCCAACTTCAAGTATTTTATCCTTTTTTATGTATGTGTCTCTACCTTCGCCTTTCAATGTTTGAATTTCAAGAATGCTTCTGTTGTATTCATCATGAAGTAGACCTAGACTTTTTTTGAATAGTCATCTATGCAGGTGATAAAATATTCAGCCCTACCATTAGATTTAACTGGTGCAGACCCTCCCTTATACATCTGTATGCAAATAGTCTAAAATGTCATGACTTGTATGCTTTGCAATTTTGAAAGTCACCTTGCATTGCTTTTTAAATACACAATATTAGCATAAATCTAATTTGCATAACTTAACACCATTTAACAAGTTTCTTTTATGAAGTTCTATCATACCTCTTTCACTTATATGCCCTAACTGCATATGCCAAAGAGTAGCTTGATTTGCATTGACCTCTTCATTGATGGTCACAACAACTCCACCTGAAACCGTATTTTCAATAAACCTATATGAGTTTCTTGTTAACTAGCTTTTCATGACTATCAAAGCTCATTTAGTAACTTTAAGAACTCTACTTGTTGTTGCAAACCTACAATCATTTACATCTAAAGCACCCAAAGAAATTAAAATTTCTTAAGTTTATGCACATATCTCATATTAGTCAATCAAACATTTTGATTTTTACTGTTCCCATTACTGTGATCTTACACACATAATCATTACCCATAAGAACAAAACCACCATTATAATCGTAATAGGTATCAAACAAATCTCTATGCAGGTACATGGTATGCTTATCTAGAATCCAAAATCTAGTGATATGAGAATTGTTTCATACCTACAGAAACTAAAAGAAGATCTGCACCATCACATTCATTTATTTTGGCTGCCACACTTGGCTGTTCTGAGCTCTTGACCTTCTTATTGATGTCTTTTTTGCACTTCCTTCACTTCCTCTTTAAGTGTCCTTCCTTCTTGCAGCAATAGCAAGAGTGTTTTTTCCTTTCGTCTTTGATCAGTTTCTATTTTCAGGATCTCGTGAATTTGATTTACCTCTTTCTTGACCTGAATCACTTCTTGCCAAAAGCCCTTCTCTTTGAGGTCAGTTTGTGCAAAGCTTTTTTCTTATCTCATTCCATAAAAAAGCCACAATAACCTCATCCAGCTCAAGTGTCTCCTTCCTGAATAAGAGAGTGGTCACCAAGTGATCATAGGATGGAGGAAGAGAGGCCAGAAGTAACAAAACTCAATATTCTTCTTCAATCTTTACTTCAAGACTCAACAACCGAATCAAAAGACATTCAAGTAATCCTACAAATTCAATCCTTCCACTATCTGAAGAGCATATATTTTTCTTTTCAAATAAAGTTTATTAGTTAATGATTTTGTCATGTATAATCTCTCTAATTTTAAACATAGCTCTGGGGTAAAGTCTATATTCATGACATTATACAGGACATCATTCACAAGATTACACTAATTGGTATTTCACATATGTCGTCCCAATCATCATCAGACATATCTTTGGGTTTCTTACTTTTCTCATAGAGGGTTTTAACCAGCCCTTGTTGGGTCAAGAGATCTTTCACTCTACATTACCATAACCCAAAGTTCATATTTTCATTAAACTTTTCAATCTCGTACTTCACGCTTGATCATTTCATTGCCATTGTGAAAAAGCCCTAAGATCCGGTCTTGCTCTGATATCAATTTGTGGGCACGAAAGATGTATAAACATACGATGCAATGAAAGAACAAGAAAACAATCAAGCACACAAGACACCAAATTTACATGGTTTGGTAAAATTAATTACGTCTACGAGAAGAGTATGTGAGAAATATTTATTGAAACGGGCAAGTACATGATGTTACATGGCTTTCAAGAACAAGAAGAAATACACTAATATGTAGCTAATGAGGATTACCTCGATCTAACAAATCGAAACCGAAATCTACACCACCTTCTTTTTCCCCCCATTTTGCAATAAGAACAAACTGTCTTTCACCTTTATGAACAATAACCCTCAAACACCTTTCTTGAAAAATCACACCTTTAAACCACCCTTTATACCTCTTATAGAGGTCTAACACTTAGTTTCCAGAACAAAGTAGTGAATCCCTAATAAGTTGGGGTTTCCTTAAGATAGGAAAGGGACTATGAGTGGTCCCAAGTCTTATGTGGCAAGAAAAAACTACATATTACCCCAACACCTACACCCTTGATACATGCCTTGTATAGCTTTGAAAGATTACCGGTAAGGTTCAACCACTATAAATCTGATTTTTTAGGTAGATTTTTGTGCAAAATTAGCTAAGAGGATGAACAAAACATGGAAAGATCACCCACCACCACACACACACACACACACAGTTTACTGTAGTTTGACTCATTCAATGAACTGGTAGGAGTCCACCTAACCCCAACTTGACTATATAAAAAAAGTGCTTTCTATTTATAAGAAGCATGCTTCCCACTCGCTTCTCAAATCTCTTGCCTCTCACGTCCCTTTCGTTTGCCACTCTATTTTTATTTCTTTCCTTTCATTTCCTCCTCACTTCTTCATTGTTTTTTATGATAATATTTATATTTTTTTGTTTTTCTCTTGCTTCTCCCTTGTTTTTTTTCACATTTCTTTTTTTTGTTTTTTGCAAGCTTCCAAATCGATTTTTTTTTCGCTTTATACTACTTTTTAATACTTGTTTTCCCGCTTCACTTCATGCATTACTTCCCGTATCCATTTTTGCTTCTTGGTAACTATGTTCCAGATACAGAAAAGCTGTTGAATTTTGATGTGCTTCTTTAATTTGGATTTTTAGACTAAGGTTATAGAATTTGCTGACTTGTTCTAGCAAAGTTGATGGTCTTTATGAAGTTGGGCGTCCACTTGTCGCATTCAAGCATGCTTTTATGACCGGACCTGGTTTGTATATTTTTTGTTTTTTAAATGTAAGATGACCGCCACAATTATGATATCAAATTCTGATCTACCTCGAGATTGAATGAGATGGATGGATGGTGGGTTGCACTATCATAACCAAGGGGTCTTAGGTTCGAATCTCATGGAGGTCATCCAAAAAAAAAATGAAAAAAAAAAATTCTAAAGCCCCTTTCTTGAGAAAACAAAGGCGTTAAATGTCTTCCAATTAGGGTATCTAATCATGCTGAGCAATATATGGTGCTAGCAATGTTGATTTTTTAGTTGCATTAATTTTGGAAACTTTTTTTTAGTCACATTAATTTTGGAAACTTTTATTATAAAGGAATCCCCATGCTCATAATTTATGGATTATAAGCAAGTTGGATATGAATAAACCCTAATAATCTCTCACTCTTTGTTCCTTTCTCTGTCTCTCTCTTTACAACCAACAGTTTGAATATCAAATCCAATTGGACCAGATTTGTCCTACTGCATATATGGACCTGATAAACAAGACCGATAAGAAATTAGGTTGGATCAAAATTTATCAATTAGATTTGGACTTCTAACTCGCATATTAAATTACACTCCTTGTCATCCCAATCATCATCCGACATGTCTTTGGGTTTCTTACTTTTCTCTTAGAGGGTTTTAACCAGCCCTTGTTGGGTGAAGAGATCTTTCACTCTACGTTACCATAACTCAAAGTTCATATTTTCATGAAACTTTTCAATCTCGTACTTCATGCTTGATCCTTCCATTGCCATCGTGAACAAGCCTTAAGATTGGGTCTTGCTCTGATACCAATTTGTAGGCACGAAAGACGTAAAAATACACGATGCAAAGAAAGAATAAGAAAGTAATCAAGCACATAAGACACCGAATTTACATGGTTTAGTAAAAATTGATTTCGTTCATGAGTACACGATGTTACAAGGCTTTCAAGAACAAGAAGAAATACAGTAATATGCAGCTAAAGAGGATTACCTCTATCCAACAAGTCAAAATCAGTACCACCTTCTTCTCTCGATTTTTGCAATCAAAACATGCCTTTCACCCTTGTGAACAATAACCCTCAAAACACCTTTCTTGAAAAAATCACACCTTTAAACCACCCTTTTATACCTCTTATAAAGGTCACTTAGTTTCTAAAACAAAGTAGTGAAATCCCAAGTTGGGGTTTCCTTAACATAGGAGAGGGACTATGAGTGGTCCAAGTCTTATGGAGCAAGATAAAGCCACATATTATCCCAATACCTACACCCCACCCCCCTGATACATGCCGTGTATAGCTTTGAAAGATTGCAGGTAAGGTAAGGTTCAACCACTGTGAATTTGATTTTTTAGGTAGATTTTGTGTGAAATTAACTAGGAGGATGAGCAAAACATGAAAAGATCACCCCCCTCCCCCGCACACACACTTTTGGATGGATAATTTTGTATACAATTTACTGTAATTAGATTCATTCAATGAAAATTGTAGAGTCTGCCTAACCCCGGCTTGACTATACAATTTACTGCAATTTGATTTTTTTTTTTGCTTCTCACAAGCTTCCAAAACGTTTTTTTCCCCCCTCTTTATACTACTTTTTAATACTTGTTTGCTCCCGCACACACACTTCATGCATTGCTTCCCGTATCCATTTCTCTTCTTGGTAACGGGAAGCAAAGTTGATGTTTTTTATGAAGTTGGGCGTCCACTAGGCGCATTCAAGCATGTTTTTATGACCAGACCTGGTTTGTATATGTTTTGTTTTTTAAATATAAAAATGTCCACCGCAATTATGATATCAAATTCTGATGTACCTCGGGATTGAATGAGATGGCTGGGTGGTGGGTCTAGGGATGGCAGTGGACCGGGGGAAAGCGGGGCCCCGCCCCGCCTCGCCCCGTTTGGACCGGGGATGAAGGGTATGAAACGGGGATGGAGGCGGGGACGAAGGTTAAAATCCATCCCCGTCTGGGGGTGGAGGCGGGGATGGACGTGCACTTTTCTCCGCCCGCCCCGCCACGATCCCCGCCACGATCCCCGCCCCGACCACTTTTCCCCCGCAATATCCCCGCCCCGCCCCGCCTCATCCCCGTTTGAACCGGGGATGGAGGACATGAAATGGGGATGAAGGCGGGGGTGGAGGATAAAATCCATCCCTGCCAGGGAGGCGGGGCGGGGGTGGAGGATAAAATCTTGAGGCGGGGTGGGGGTGGAGACCTTGTCCCCCGCCCCACTGCCATCCCTAGGTGGGTCACACTATCATAACCAAGGGCTCTCAGGTTCGAATCTCATGGAGGACATCCAAAAAAAAAATGAAAAAGAAAATTCTAAACCCCCTTTCTTGAGAAAACAAAGGCCTTAAACGTCTCCCAATTAGGGTATCTATTCGTGCTGAGCAATATCTGTTCATGCTATCAATGTTGATTTTTTAGTAGCATTAATTTTGGGAACTTTTATTATAAAGAAATCCCCATGCTCATAATTTATGGATTATAAACAAGTTGGATCTGGACTAGATTTGGCTTTTGGGTTGCATTTCCACTAACTTGATTATCTTCCTGCTGCATATATGGACCTGATAAACGGGACTGATGCTAAAACAGGTCGGATCAAAATTTACCAATTAGATTTGGATTTGTAACTCGCCTATTAAATTACACTCCTTGTGGAGACAAAAATGGACTCTCTTGGATTTAACATTAATAGCATCTTAGATTCACCCTGTCAGATCCGATCCATGTATATGCCTGGATCGGATTCTGGAATCAGTTAGTCCAAAACGGGGAGGATTGGGACATAAATCACTTCTGATGGTCTAGGCTAATCCTAAAATGCTGACCTGGACAAGAGAAATCCACACCGGATCCGGGTCTAAGAAACATCAAAGTCAGCTTTATACAATATGACTGGTAGAAATATGCCAAACCCGATTAAACAGATACGTTGATCGAATATCAAACCCAAATCATGTACTTTTCACATCCCTAACTGGGTCTCACTCGATTTGGATCCGATCCAGGTTTCTCGAACATAGACAACATTAGAGGCTCAGTTCCAAAATGGATCATACTTGCAGAAACGATGTCCCTAACCAAGAGCTGTCAATGGACCGGATATTACTCGATTCTTTGTGGGTCGTGTATATTCGACGGATTAAGGCACACCAGCATCTGTTTAGATAATATAATGTAGGGTTATGTCTGTTGAAGAAAATGGGAGCCCTAACTTGACAGGATAATTTAGAACGCATATTTTTACTTAAAATACATATAAAATGCACGGGTAGGGCTATGTTGGGCCGGTACCTGTTACTGACCCAAACCATTGACAGCAATCCTTGGTTGGCAATAAATGAAGGATATATATTTGGTGCAATTATTTCTATGTACAACCTAGCTGGGATCTAATAATGCAAGTTGTTTTGACTCAATTTAATGCCACTTCTGCATGCTTGATTTAGTGGTGATTAGGGGTGGGCAATGGGTCAGGCAGCCTGTGGGCCAAGCTGACCAAGCTCATCATGGGCTGGGTTTAGGTCAAGTTTTTAGGCCCTGACCCATTAGTTACCGGGCCAAAACTCAGCCCGGGTTGGCTCATGGGCTACCAGGCTGACCTGATGGGCTTATGTTACCTAATTAATTGCTTAAGATGTAGGTTGGTAACTATTATTATTTAACTAATTAGTTGCATTAACTTTATAAAAAGTATCAACATAATTAGTTGGGTGTATAGTAAGGTGTTAACTATTACTATTTATCTAATAAGACGCATTAATTTTATAAGAATTAGAAAGACAATTAATTGGGTGCATGAGACTGGTAGTTTAGCATTTACAGCATTGTTTTGATGGAATATGTGGAGATTTTGCATGCCTATAATGTGCATAGAATATGGAGTGTTTAATATGATGATGCATTACCATGCATGCATCCATCTATAACAAATGGGTTTGGGTCTAGGTCGACTGACCCTCTGAACATTGGCCTTTGGGCCGGATCATGATTGTTTTCCAGACCGAACCCCGTTAAGAACCGGGCCTAAACCCAGTTCATTGCTAAATGGACCGGCCATTTTCGGGCCAGGTCATGCTCAAAGTCCGATGAACCGAGCTCCAAACTGGCCAGGTCATCCTCAAATGTTTTGCATTTGTTTCTGTGGAAAGATTTTTTTTAATAGAAAAAGAAAAGGAAATGCAAAAATGAGTTATGAATAAAATCAGCAAATTCAACACCCAATGTTGTCCAGATTTCTGTGGAGTATTTACCTTTTTGCCCCTGTCAAATTCAACATGCTGACTTAGAAGGTGGAGAATGTCAACAGCCGGCTAGCTTTTGTGGCTTGCATGACCCTGTGAACGTGCACTCCATCTCTTTGTACAAAAGCCTCTTCTATAAGAAGAATGCCAAACAGGAACAGGAACAATTCCTGCCTACCTACCTACCTCCTACCAGTTTTTTTGATTCATGAGCCGATCAATCATGAGAAGCCACAAGATCCAACTCTCTTCATGGCTCTGCCTCTTCTTGCTTGCCGGCTCGATGGGCTCGAGCCCATTCGTGGCTGGCTTCAACTACAGCGACGCGCTCACGAAGACTCTATTGTTCTTCGAGGCACAACGGTCCGGTAAGCTCCCGCCAACCCAACGAGTCAATTGGCGCAGTGATTCCGGGATGAAGGATGGGTTCCAACAAAGTGTGAGTCAAATTTATGATTTTTCTTCAATTTTCTCTTTTATTTTTCTCATTTCATCCAAGGAAAATGATCTTATTTTGTCACAATACATGTAAAACATGACCAAGTTCATTAACTCCAATACATGCTAGGACCTAGGTTTATACATTAGATGTGGCCAAGTTCACAAAATTTGTGGAATTCATGATCTATTTATGTTCAAGAGAGAGAAGACTCATATATGGTTTCCAGATGATGACATCAGTATCAATAATTAGATGTTAATTTGTTTGTGATGTTTAATCCGTATTTTTTTGTAGCCCTGTATGATTTAGTTTTCAAGAAGTACCATTAGACCTTTAAGTCTGAATCTGATACATTATTTTCAGATATGGATCTCAAAATAGAATCACAATGTGTTCTGATCGGATTTGGACTACAATTAGACTCTTTTCGGATTTGGTCTAGGATTCAGCTTGACAATTTCTGTTGGATTCAGATAAAATCTGATTAGTTTGTGTGCTTTTTTGCGTTTAAAACATGTTTTCAACCTTTTCATGGATCCAGTATTGCTACATACGATATGATTCCGTTCTACTTCATCGGATCTAGTTGTGATTCAGATTTTTGTTTTGAACTGCTGCTTAAATTTGGATTTGGATATGGATCAGCTACTTAGACATGCCCATCCTCTTGAAACCCAGACTTGGGTTGGGTATTGTAATATGGACTCAGATATGATCTTGTCCAACTTTGGATCTGGATCTGGGTACCATCTATTCATACCAGATATGAACAGACCTAGATCCGCTTCAAACTCTAATGGGTATCAAGGGAGATTGTATATATTTGGACTGCTACAACTAGTGTCATCTCTGCTCATTGGACCGGGTTTTGTGATGGTGTTCCATCTGAATACATATCCAAGCCATCTCGAAAAAAAAAAAAAAATCGTTTATCTTGGATCAAGATTTGATGCATCAGACTATTCTGGATCCAAACCCTTTACTACCTCGTTTACAAAGTTCATTGACATAAAGCCCCAGGTTCTCCTTGCTCCCCCAAGGAGTATACCCTTGGCGACAAAGGATGTGCACCTGTGGGTTTCAAACTTGTGAAATCCCATCAACTTGGCGATGTTCACAAGTAGCCTTTACCAGATGGGTGGAGCCTTAATGGGCTTTGGACCACAGAAGAGAGTCGATGAAGGCATTCAATGCATATGCTATTAAGTATTAAACAATGTAGCAGATTAGTTAGTTAGTTTTTTTTTTTTGGATTTATAACCTTAAGAAACTGCACCCGGCACTAAGATCTGGCTCAGCCGGTCATCGCGCCGTCAGCGTAAAACTCCGAGACTTGGACCCCTGCCCCCGAGACCTATGCTACGTGTTGGCTTGCGGGCGACACTCATGAGAATAGAACCTTGACTGCCCGTCTAGCAGCCAATTAGGCCCCATCCCACTATGCCAACTCCCCTCGGGCACAGATTAGTTAGTTGCTAATCAAATTATTATCTTTTATTTGAATCAGGTTGATTTGGTTGGAGGCTACTACGATGCAGGTGACCATGTGAAGTACGGCTTTACAATGGCCTTCACTGTGACCATGTTGGCATGGAGTGCTGTTGAATATCCAAAGGAATTGGCTGAAGCCAACCAACTGAACTACACACTTAATGCCATCAGATGGGGCACAGATTACTTTGTCAAAGCCCACAACAAGCCAGACATCCTTTGGGCTCAGGTCAATACTTTTTAATTTTAAAGTGATTTTTTTTTTACCCCAATAAACCGTGTTTGGAGTCGAAGACCTAGTCACGCTGGCTTAGCTTGTCATACCTATAATCATTGTCCCAAAAACATAAAACTCCGACTAGGATGATTTATCGCGATAAATTCACATGCATGGATGCAATACCTGATAAAATTATGATAAATTCAATTTAATCAATTTTTTTCTTTCCAAATATATCTCAGTTTTCACATAATCTTAATGCATTTTTGTTGAGTTGCCTAGGTTGGTGATGGAGACTCTGACCATTACTGCTGGAAACGGGCCGAGGACATGACGACGCCGAGGACTGCCTACAAGCTTGACCCAAACAACCCGGGATCGGATCTTGCAGGAGAGACTGCAGCTGCCATGGCAGCCGCCTCCCTTGCCTTCAAGCCTTATGACTCTCAATACTCTAATCTTCTTCTCCTACATGCTAAACAGGTATATTTAATCACTATGTTAGTAGGTTTATTAATCTTCAAAACATTATTAAATTCGCTCACAATTCATAAAAACGAGAAGGATTTAAGAATGGCCAAAGCATCATGTTGGAGTCAATTTTAACACATGAAAAAATAAATAGTATATTGTTAAACATGATCCAAATATTAGTTTTTGCTTTTGGAGACCAGATCTATATATGGAAATCTAGAGTGTACCATCACAAAGTATGGCGGTTAAGTTTTACCTATATATATGGTAATGCATCCATGCTAAATGAAATATTTTAAATGGGTTTTTTTGGCTTTTCCGATGTTTTTTTGCTATTCTTACTCTATAAATGTGTTGAGCATGATAGATTTACTAGGAATCCATACCAGAATCATGCATTTTCCATAAAAAAATGATATTTGGAGACTAAAAAATTTAGACCATTGATTTTTTTAAACCTTATAAAAACTCACCCATGTGTCGGAATCAGTGTTGTGAGAGGCGTACGCCTCAGAGGCGAAGCGCAGGCTCAACGCCTCGCTTCGCCTCATCACATTTAACAACCTTGGTCGGAATCAAACACTTTAAGAGCTGATCCCTATAAAATCAAGTACGTAGATCACATCTGTATGGTTAGAATTTAAAAATAAAATGAAAAAAAATCTGAAAAATCTATTTAACATATTTTATTTAGCACACACACACACACACACACACACACACACACACACACACACATATATATATATATACTTGGAATTCTTCATCTAAAGTGTGAATATGATTCAAAATTAGGACATGTTTGGCCTTGATGCATTGGCTCAGGCAGAAATATAACTTGTTTTCAAAATTGTGGCAGCTTTTTATATTTGCCGACCGGTTCCGAGGCCGTTATGATGATGTCATCACCGTCGCCAAAGATTACTATCCTTCCACTTCTGGTTATTGGGTAAGCCAGCATTATGCTTCCATTTCTTGCTAGCTTCTTTATGGCATGGATCAAGGTCTCGGTTGGCATAAACCCAGCTCAGTCAAGTTCAAAAATTTTCTGGAGTGAGTCAATCAATGTCGCATACATAATGAGCTCTACTATTATATATGTAATTGTTCTCATATTAAAACACGTCCATAGCAAAATTTTGTCTCAATCTTCAAAATGTTTTCATTAACCATATATACTTGTCTTGCATGTGAAATCAACATTATTTCTTTTCTTTTGCATTATCATCTTCTTCTCAAAAGTATTTCAATAAAAAAGAAAAAAGGGGCTCTTTGAATCTACGAGGAATAAATACTTCTTAAAACTACAAGAAGAAGAAAATACTTTTATACAGTAATCTAATAACAAAAATGCTTTGTACCCTCTTTTATATCTAGCCTTCTTAAAGTAAGGAGCTTCACTAAACTACTGACCTTCTGATAAAGTGTTTTTTTTGCATTTAAATAAGAATTGAGCCTAATTATGATAAACTAGCTTGCCTATTCTAGTGTAAAAATAATTTATTAAGAATTATTTTAACTAAGAAGTTATTCAATTAATAAAATGCCAAAGAAAACCCTAACCTATAATTGAGACACTCCTTAACAATCCTTAATTGACTTGGAAAAGCCTAATTCACTTAAGCATTAAAATGTATAATTTCATCAAAAACAAAAATAAAAAATCAATATAATTTCTAAGAAAACCATAAAACATACCCTGTGCTTAGTGAGCATAGGATCATTCAATATAGTTCTTTTGACTTCTTCTACATCATGTAGTGCCTATGATTTCCAATAATATATGTATCATTTAATGTTTTCATGTTGATGGTGTAGGATGAGCTACTATGGGCAGCAGCTTGGCTCTATAGGGCAATTGGGGATGCTTACTATTTGAACTATGTGGTTGATAATGCCGTTGTGATGGGTGGGACCGGATGGGCTGTCACAAAGTTCTACTGGGATAACAAATATGCTGGCCTGCAAATCCTTCTATCAAAGGTATTCTTTCTAGGTATTGAGTTGGTTGACCGTGCAAGAGGGCCTAAGAGTCAAGCCTTTATTTTTATGCTGCCATTTGTACAGACAGGTGCCCCTTAGGATCAACAGTATCAGGCTTCTGTCTGGGCTTTATTTTGAAGCTCATCAACTTTGTTCATAGAATCATTTTCCTAATTTCCTTCCATTTTTTGTTCCAAAGCACAAAAAACCCACAAGCTAACATGCCTAACATCAATCATAGTGACAAATATCGTGATGAGATTTATGAAAATCTCTCGATAATATCGTGAGAAATTGCCTGAAAGTTTAAAACGGCAATTTCTAGTGAGATTTTCAAAATATCGTGAGATTTATGAAAAAAACATAAATACCGTGATTTAAACACGATATTTACGTTTTAAATGGCTATTTATCGCAAAAAAATCATGCATTTTTATTTTAAATATTTTTTATTAATATTTTCTTATAAAAAATAAATTATATATTTTTTAATTAATTTTTTTATTGCCGAGATTTTGCCGAAAAAAACACGAGATTTATGATTTTTTTTTCAATTTCTCACGAGTTTTGGGCACATTACAACATGAGTTTGGCTGCAATCGTCAGGGTCACACCAGCCAGCATGGACGGTGCTACCCTGATGGTTTCTGACCAATATGATGCTGGAAGGATGCAAGTCAAGGAGTGAATTGGTTCAGGTCAACTTGGGTTTAAAATTTTCTCAACTATAATAGTAAAGGGCATTCATGAGACTAAACATTTTATGGCCAAGCCAATTATAGTCTGTGATAAGACCGATTATGAGTAGAGGCCATCACACCCTTTAAGATGGTCTTCACTTGGCCAGTTTCCGGCAACAATATGGCCTTAAAATGGTGGAGTATATAGGGATGCCTATACACATGTTTACCCTTCAGATGTGATTTACATATTAAGTTTAGTTGAAACTGACCTTTGAATCATGTTTATCTGATGTATATATCAAATTTAATGAGAGTTGAACAATGCATCAAAATTTCAAACCTCAAAACAACTTGTATATATGTCCAAAAACTAAGATCCAAGATCAGATTCTTACTATTTTGGGTGGCAAATGATAGGCATATATATATATATATGAGAGAGAGAGAGAGAGAGAGAGAGAGAGAGAGAGAGAGAGAGAGAGAGATGTAATAAAGCAAGAAAAAATTAAAAAAAAAATGGATGGCAGGTGTTGATGGATGGGGAGGGTGGTGAACACAACTCAACATTGAAACAGTATCATGCCAAAGCAGAGTACTTCCTTTGTGCATGCTTACAGAAGAACAGTGGCTATGACGTTGACATGACTCCAGGTTTGCATTAGACTCTGATTATCATGATGGATCTATGCCCAGCTATAGTATCCAGAGGTTAACCATGTTTTGGATCTAGCAATTTACCATAATTCCTTTTTTTTTTTTTATGTTGCAGGAGGGTTGCTATTTGTGAATGAATTGAACAACATGCAATATGTGTCTGTGTCTGCATTCCTTCTAGCGGTTTATTCTGACTACCTCTACTCATCAAATGCTCAACTCAGCTGCCCTGATGCCCAATTCCACTCTTTGGATATCTTGAAGTTTGCACAGTCCCAGGTAGGCTAACCAAGATAAGCTCAACAACACTAGTTTGATTGAGGGTCAGATCATGCCCATATATAACATTCCAGTCGACCCAAATCTCAACCCGATTAGTCGCAAATTCGGATATGATTAATAATCAGATTCAGATTATTGAGTTTTGCATTCAAACCTGAACCTGAATCCGATTAAAACTGAATCATGTTAAGTGTAAGTATCAGGTTTTAAGATAGTCGAATCTGGGTTTGGATTTATCTGATTCCATCCTACTCTAAATCCGATCAGGTCAGACTCGGTAATGCTTTAGATTCGAGCCGAGTCAGACCCATTTTACATCCCTTGGACATCCAAAGGCCGTAGACATCATGAGTTCGATTCCCCTTAAGATCAAACCTGCGAATCTGCGATGAGTATGGAGCAGAAGTATGCATGGTGGTCCACTTAGGGCTGCAAATGGATTGGGTATGGGCTGGATCTTGTTAGATCCTGATCATATGAATCTGTATTATACAACATAGATCTGAAATGGCTGGGTTCAATCAGGACCCAAGCATATGTGGTAATACTGGACCCCATAACAAGACAATAAAAACTAAACTCAAAAAATGAAACGAGCTTGGATCTTGATCTTGATCTGAATTAGATCCAACATAAAATACTTTTCTGAACCAAAAGAAAATCTCGGGAGAATCCACATTTGGATCATATTGTGAGGATCCGAATCCAATAGTAATGCATTGGATTCGGAAAAGATACCCAATCTATTTGCAGCCTAAAGTCTAGTCTCTCAGGATTTACCACTACAGGGTGGGGCCAATTAGGGTTTCAACCTGGTGGGTTCCTTGTCATAAAAAAAAGGACAAAAAAAGGTGTTCAGATAAATTGGTTATTGCATTTAGGGGTGGCAATGGGGTCGGGTTGGCGGGTCAGCGTACCTCAACCCGAACCCGACCCGTTTAATTAAACGGGTCGGTTGTGGCAAACACGAACCCGGCCCGTTTATTAAACGGGTAACCGGACATGACCCACCAACCCGTTTAATAAACGGGTTGGGTCGGGTAAACAGGTTGGCGGGTTAGTGGGATGGTCAGGTTGGTGGCCAGGTCGGGTTGGCGGGTTGACCTGCCCGCCTAACCGGTTTATTAAACAGGTCAGCCGGGTTGGCATACCCCTAACACGAACCCGACCCATTTAATAAATGGGTTAGGCGGGTCGACCCGTTTGTTAAACGGGTTAGTTTAAGCCCAACCCGAACCCGCCTAAGAGGCGGGTTGGCGGGTCAGGTCAGGTTTTGCCACCCCTAAATTGCATTGTTCAATTGGGTCCACGCGAAATTATTCTCTAAACAAGGGAGCTATTTGATATTTTTTGAAAAACCCTTCTAAGTATGGACCAAAACTTGGATTTGCAGGCTGATTACATCCTGGGGAAGAACCCCAAGTCCATGAGCTACTTGGTTGGGTTCGGCAACAGCTTCCCTACTCATCTTCATCACCGGGGCGCTTCGATCAAGTCGATATTCGAGCAGACGGATCAAGTGGGCTGCGCCGAAGGTTTCGAGATGTGGTTCAAGAGCAATGCTAGTGATCCCAACGTGCTGACTGGCGCGCTCATCGGAGGGCCGGGCAGGACGGACGGGTTCATGGACGAGAGATGGAACCATGAGCAGACCGAGCCCACCACGTACAACAGTGCGCCTCTTGTGGGCCTCTTTGCTAAGCTGCACAGTGCATTCCGGGACACAGGTAAGCTATATAGTGCAGAACGGACACCACTGACTTGATGGATCCGCACTGCTTGGTTGGCGGCAATAACTTGATGGCTTGATTTTAAGATTGCTGCTTTTGTTACCCCATCTTTATTAGTAGGGATTACCTCTTTTAACAAAGAACGTGTTCATCATTCTTGAAATTTCAGAAAGTGGACCAGAGACCCAGACCCACACTTCAACTGCAGGAGACCAGCCAGCACCACGTAAGCGATCCATTTCCCGTTCTTACAAAAAATAAAAAAATGCCACTCAAACTCTGTTGCATTGGTGAATCTTCTAACAAGAATTGGATCCAAAGCTCTAGATGCAGTGATCAGTTCCCCAGAAAAGATTTATGGCCTGGATTATATCATATCCAAAATCCAGAGATGGGTTTCGACCCAGGTAGCATATAGATGGATAAGAACCCACTCGTGGCCGAATCGGGTCAGATACAGCTTTACTTATTAAAAGAGGCATGCAGACCTAGACTAGCATAGATCCAAAACTACAGTCCTAAAACTTAAATAGATTTTGATTAAATGGGAAACAAACACCTAGTGGTTTCACTTTTCAGCAGGTTGGATATCGGATTTTGACCCAAATCTACCTAGATAAGATGTAGTTGGATTAGGTTCAGATTCATGTTACTTTTGGTTACAAAAATGCGAGCTTAGATCCGACCATGCTTAAATAGTGTTCAGAATATGGTTTTACATAACATCCGGATCAGAATTTTTTGTGCCATATCCAAAAAATCGGATTTGGTCTGGTTAGATACCCGATATAGATCCTACCCATTGACAACCCTATGTCCTTTTCTTTAGTACCAACGCCGCTTGTCTGGTAGGAGCAGCTACTTGTGTTGGGACGTTGCAGGTTCAAAACCCAATGGTATAGTTGTATGACTGGTAGGCGTCTGCTTAACCCCAGCTTGACTTTAAACAAAAAAAAAATGTCCTTAGTATCAAAATGCACTTCGACTAGGTGTGAATGTGGCAGTAGTTTTTTTTTTTTTTTGAGGAAGTGGCAATTGATTATTTTTGGCTTGATCACCTCTGGGATTGGAGACCTAACCCCACTGGACTTTGCCTGCCGTACTTACAGTCACTGTCCCGGCGGCGGCGTACCGGCGGCATAAAATTTCATGGATGCACTCCTCGCCTCCAAGGAGGCACATTTCTTTGGCTTGCGCAAATGGGTGACGCTTGCCGGATTCGAACCTAGACCACCGGTTTAGTGGCCTAGGATGCACCCCACTAAGACAAACCCCTTTGGGGCTCACCTCATCTCTCGTACCAAGTTCCTGATTTTGTTTGGTTAGAACTGTTTTTAATTTTATTTATTTATGGATTTTATTCACAGCGGTGGGTCAAGGTGGGAGCCCGGTAACTTTTGTGCATTCCATAATCAATTCGTGGGAACAAAACGGTACTACTCAGTATCACCACCAAGTGAACGCCACAAACGTTTCACAGAAGAGCATCACAGAGCTGAAGCTTCAGATAGACAACTTGACAGGGGAACTGTGGGGACTTTCACAAACCGAGGTGAAAAACGTTTTCACCCTCCCCACATGGTTGAAGGTGCTTAAACCTGGGGCTCAATTCACCTTTGTGTATATTCAAGGGGGCCCACAAGCCAACGTCACTGTTCTCAGCTACTCTTGATCGTCTCTTGGCCAATGGCAACGTATACACAAAACAAAAAGCATTTTAGGGCATGGTAAAAAAAAAAAAATAGGAAAAAGAAACCCTAATTTCTCAAGAGGAATGGACCATGTTGGGCTTTTCACTTTTTGAGTGGCAAGATTGTTCTTGGGTCTATATGATAATGCTTTTGGTTAGGGCAAAATTTTGGTCTGAGGGCATTTTTCCAATTTCAAAAAGTCTAAAGGACAAGTATGGTGTGTTATGAGAAATTTCTGTTTCGATTGTGTAATTTGCTCTTTTCGAGTAATGTACTTATCAATCTATTGATGTGAAATAACGAAGTGCTCTGTTTTTGGTGTCTTATATTGATGCATGGATTGAATTTAGGTACTTTACTTGATCGTCATCTTGACATTTTTGGGGTTTGTTTGGTTGCAAATCCAGATATTCTAATGTCTAGTTTTATACTTTTTAAATTTTAGGTTTCTTAAATTCTAGAAAAGTGCAGTGATGCACTAGAAATTCTTTAAAAAATATCCAAATTAAAAGTTGTCACCTGTTTGGCTATTTATTGAAAATTTTCAAAATATCCAAGTTTTTACCTGTTTGGTTATTTATTGAATCTCTCTCTCTCTCTCTCTTTCTCTCTCTCCGCATGAGAAAAAGGAGGGTGAAGAATGGAGCAGATGTGAAGAGTTGTGGTGAATTATTGGGACGGAGGAGTGAGAATTTGAAGCCAAGTAGGTTGGTTTCATTTAAGTCCACTGCATAGGGTGATATAGAACGGATGCTATAAATTTGAATCCCGCGCGTGACCAACATAATTGAGAGGGTATATATATATATATATATATATATATATATATATATATATATATATATATATATATATATATATATATATATATATATTAACTATTACGCTTCGGGGTGGAGCCAGAAATTTAAACTAGGGTAGGTACAAACATACAATAAAAAATTAAATATTAATAAAAAATATACTAACAATATATTTTCAAAAAAGAATCAAATAATTTTTGTAAATCCTAACAAACATCATTCATATATATGCTAATTGAAAGATAAAAGTAAAATCACCCTCAATTAAATATTTTTGTTATTTAAAAAACCAAAATAAAAAATTTATATCCTAAAAAATCAAAGGTTTAGGGGTTTCATAACCAAAATTAAGTACTCTTTGAAAGAATAGGTTTAGAGAATTAATGAAATCATGTTTAATGATAGTTGAAAAGAAAAATAGCACAAAAAAACCCTACAACCCTAATTAAAGTTCATGTCATTTGAAAAAAAACAAAATCAATACCCAGAATCTTAAAAAGAAATACTGATTTATGCTAATTAAAAAATAAATAAAACCCCTAATATTCTAACCAAAATCAAGTATTCATTATTCATGCCTAATGCTAATTAAAAAAACACACAAAAGACACTAAGCCCTTATTAAATAATATTCATGCTATTAAAAAAATAAATTAAAAAAACTAAACCCTAACAACCATCATAATTCATACATTATGATAATTAAAGAAAATTAACACAAAAAAATAAAAATTTTATTCTTTCATTTTATCCATAAAAGCATCTACCATTAACAACCACTACCAAGGGAATAGAATATGAAATTGAAACAAATGATCGATCTTAATGAAAAACAGAAGCAACAAATCATTGACATATGCACTGCATCAATTGCATTATAAAAAAAATAATTAGGAGCATAAAATATTATAGAACACAAAGAAATAAAATTGAAGAAAATAGTCCTAAAACCCAACTCCACAAAAAAGAAAAGAAAAAAGTAATCCTAAAACACAAAAAACCCTAAAACCTAATTACTGACATGCAACTATTTAAGAAAAGGAAAAGGAAAGATCGAACCCTCAATTATCCCTGAATTACAACAAATCAAAAGAAATAACCTTCATTAAACAACAAAACAACATTCATCTTTTGTAGACATAAAGAACATAACTATTGACACGATACATCCATTTAATCGGCATATATAACATCCATTACAAAAGAAAATGGCAATCAACTTCACTCCAGATAAAGAACATGGCAAAGAACATAATTCACCATTTAATAAGCAGAAACAACCTTTATTAAACAATGAAAATGACATTTATTTTGTTAATAAACGAGAGCATGACTGGAGACACAATTCATTATTCTCCCAATATCAAGACTACAATCCATATTTGACTAATAATAAAAAAGATTGTAGTCCATATTTAACAAAAAAAAACAAAAATTATAGATAAAAGAAAAACAAACAAAAAATAGATAAAAGAAAAAAAAAACCAAAAAATAAAGATTATAAATAGAAAAACTTAAAGGAAGCAGTGATAAGAAAGAGACTAACCTTTTTTGGAACCCCAATAACAGATCCGACTGTCACACCTGTAAACCAGCACAAATTGATTTTTTTAGTGAGAGAGAGAGAGAGGAGAACCACAATTAGGGGTGGAGCCTCATAGCTGCAGGGAGGGCAAAGGATCAAAGAGAGAGAGAGAGAGAGAGAGAGAGAGAGAAAGAGAGAGAGAGAGAGAGAGGAACATACCAAGGCTGGAGTCTCACAACCACAAAGAAGACAAAGAGGCTAGGGAAAAATTGAGGGATGGGGAATTGAGAAATGAAAGGGGGTTATCGGCCCTTTTGGGTCAGGCATCAGTGTCCACCCAGACTGGGTCAGGGGGAGGCATTTTCATGGGTTAGGGTGGGCACATGCTTACCCTCCCATTAACTTGGCTTTGCCTCTGATTACTCTCAAGTTAGTTGGGTCAGATCCAGATCTGACTTTCTTATGTATTTAACTAATCTGGACTTGATTCGTTTCCATCCCAAGGTATCCTATCTCGAGATACCTTAGATAAGCCTATTTAGAATGCTCTATCTCTCTCACACTACTTTCACTCATGCTATTTTACTTAGCGTAAGTGAAAAAGTGGGTTATACTTGCGCTAGATGTACAACATCAGTATAATAAACTTTTTCTGGCATACACAAAAAGTGCTCCAGTAAAAATAACTTTTCCTGACGCAACAAAGAATTGTGCCAAAAAAAAATTTTCTGGTTCAAATAAAAAGTGTACTAGTAAAAAAAACTCATTTTTGCTCTCACTCGTTCGCGGGTCTCTCTCCCTCTCCCTCTCTCTCTCTCTACCTATCAGCCACTATCGTCGTCCACCATTGTTGGCACCCTTTCTCTCCCTCTTTATGTCTCTATGTGTTCCCTCTCTCTATGTCTCTCTATCTCTCTCTGTCTGGCACCACGTCTGAGTGCCTGACACCATCGACATCTTCTCCAGTGTCCTTCACTCCCGACGACATCCTCTCTGGCATCCTTCGCTCTCAGCAACATCATCTCTGACGTCCATTGCTCGTGACAACTTTCTCTTTGGCATCCTCACTCAAGATATGGTCAATCTGATTTTTTTTAATGTATGCTTTAGATTTTAGGGGTTTTAGATTATAATCTATTTTTTATAATTTATTGAGTGAATGCATGCTAAATTTGAATTTTTTTTCTCATGTATGCTTTAAATTTTAAAAGTTTTGTATTTTAATCACTATTTTTTTAATGTATTGAGTGAATGCATGCTAAATCTTATTTTTTTTCATGTATGCTTTAGATTATAAGAGTTTTACATTTTAATTGATAAATTTAAATTTTATTTAGTGAATACATGCTTAATCCAATTTTATTTTAAAGTATGATTTAGATTTTATGAGTTTTATATTTTAATTATTGATTTAAAAATTTAAATCTGATTTTATTTTCAAGTATAATTTAGATTTTGGAAATTTTATATTTTAATTATTACTTTATAAATTTATTTAATGAATACATGCTTAATTCATTTTTTTTCAAGTATGATTTAGATTTTAGGGTTTTTGCATTTCAAGTGCAAGATATAGAAACCCGACAGTTGGTGATATCATTTATTATGAATACATTACAGACACCTTTAAAGTTGAATATCGTGGAGATATATGATTTGTTTTATTCAAGTGTAAATGATATGATGTTACCAGTCCTCGTGCAAGAGGTATAAAGAAAGATGAATTTGGTTTCACACTTGTCAACATGAATTTGCATTGCATGGAAGACGAACCCTATCTCAAGTAGAACAAGTCTTTTATGTGCAAGATCCTACTGTTGTAGATTGACATGTTGTCATTAGAATAAACCACAAGATTTATTTGATATGCGCAACAAACAGGTAGGTGAATTGCATGATATGAATGATGATGAGTTAGGACCATATTGGGCTAGTGAACCACATGCTATTGATATTGTCCAAAGTATAAATGGCGATGTTGATATAATTTGGGTCAAAGCATATATCTCTGGAACAAAAATTGAAAGCTCATTTGACACACCTATAGAAGAATCTCTACATGATAGTAGTAGGTTTTCATTTATTTGGTGATATGTTTGTGCTTTGTTGTGATATTCATATTTTTGTAATATATTGTTTGAATGCATCCTAAATCAGATATTTTTTTAAGTATGATTTAAATTTTAGGGGTTTGAATATTAGTAATTCATATTTTTTATAATTTTCTTAGTGAATGTATGCTAAATCTGTTTTCTTTTCTCATGTATGATTTAGATTTGAAGGGTCTTGCATTATAATCTATATTTTTATAATATATTATTGAATACATACTTATTTTGTCATAAATATTTTTGAACTTATTATTAAATTTTTAACAGATGCTTCCTAGACATATATCATCAGAAGCACTGATGCATGGATAGAAGTATAAGATTAACATTAATATGTATGGTTAACCTACAGGACGAGAGACACAATACCTAAGTAGCTTTATAAGAACAATCACACAAAAACCTGACCATACTCGTTTACATTTTTTTTCTGACATGCATTACCAGAATCTTACAAGGAAGAAGATTAGACTATATATATATTATAACTTTTTTGAATTTTAGCATTTATTCATTCAACTATAGGCAAGATACATATATAAAGTGTAAAACTTATTTTTTTAGCTGACATTATCTAACATTTTAATTAATGAATTTTTTCTAATATTCTAAATTTTTAAGTTCAAATATGAACATTAAAGTTATAGAGGGTTGAAAGAAAATATATATATATAGTTGTATGTGTATGCATGCTTTAAATGTTATATTTTTTTCAGGGTTTCAAATATGAATGTTGGAGTTATGAAGGTTCAAATGTGAATGTTCGAATTATAGAGGATTGAAGGAAGAAATCTATACAGTTATGTGTGTACGTATGCTTTAAATGTTAAATTTCTTATAGGGTTTTAATTGTGAAGGTTGAAGCTATGGGGGTTTAAATATGAATATTGAATTTATAGAGGGTTGAAAGAAAATATATATAGTTGTATGTGTATGTATACTTTAAATGTTATATTTTTTTCAAGGTTTCAAATGTGAATGTTGGAGTTATGGAGGTTCAAATGTGAATGCTCGAATTATAGAGGATTGAAGGAAGAAATATATACAGTTATGTGTGTACGTATGCTTTAAATGTTATGGTTCTTATAGGGTTTTAAATGTGAATGTTGAAGCTATAGGGGTTTAAATATGAATATTGAAGTTATAGAGGGTTCATTTATGAATGAATGAATAGGTTCATTTTGAATAAATGAAATGAATGAATATATGAGCTGATTTGTTTTTAAATGAATGAATAAATGTATGAGCATATTCATTTTTAAATGAATGTATGAGAAAGTTTATTTTGAATAAATGAATGAATATATGTATGAGCAAGTTCATTTTTTAATGAATGTATGTATAAGCATGTTCATTTAATGATGAGTGCATAGGAGTGTCAATGGATCAGGTTTGACCTGAATACAACCCGTTCCCAACTATATAGGGCTAGGATTTGGTGATAAATAAGAAGGTCTGATTAGAAGGGTGCAATTAATATATGGAGTCCGGTGTTGTTTGTGAAATTTTATACGAGACCTTAGGGTTTGGTGATAAATAAGAAGGTCTGATTAAAATATGGGTTGGACTTGAGGAGTCTGATTAATATATGAAGTCAGATATTATTTGTGAAATTTCATACCAGGCCCGGGCCCAACCCGAGTTTCAACAATCTACAAAATTTTAATGTAAAAAGATAAAAAGTATTATTTTATCATGTATGGTTCAGGTCTGTTGATGTAATCCTTATGGGATCCAAATATGGTAGGTTTGATTAGACCCTGTACCATACTCTCAAATCAGGTCTGAGTTTGGTTCTACTCGAGTCCAAACCAAACCCAACCTATTGCCACCCCTAGTGGTGCTTAAGGGGAGAGGGGGATGTGCTAATGTGATTTTGTTTTGTCGTTAAGGTGCCCAAAGGACTGTTGTAGGGCGAGCTAGTAAAGGTGTAGATGGTCTAACTCAGGTTGGTATTATAGGCATGTTCAACTTAATCGGATCTTATACAATCAGATCCATATTCAAACTCAGAGTTGGTTGAGGATCAGCCAAAATCAAATCCAGATCTGACATGCTTAAACTGACATCTACATGTATATAGATTCACATTTTAGTTGGATTTGGAAGCAAAACTTGATACTGAATTCAAATATGATTATTCATCCCATTTTGGCTACCAAATCCGACCAAACAGATTTGGATTGAGTTGGATATCTGATTTGAATCTTAATTGTTTACATCACTACGAGCATGGCTTGCAGGATAGCATCAATAAGGAATGGGAGTTAGCTCTCGATTTTGTTGGTGCTACCCAATGGAATCCAATTCAATGGCTTACAGTTTTGATTCCAACAGAAATGGGTTTCTCCAGACCAGGATTAGACTAGAGGTGTTGGGATCATAAATCGATCATATGGTTTGATTTAGAGTTATCGGAAAACTCCTAGGTAAGTGAAGAAGTGTGTTTTCCTGAAGTGAGTTTCAGAAGCGCGAAATATCGTGCTTTCAAAATGCATTGAGAAGCGTACTTTTTTTTTTATATATATTTATATATTTTTCTCTTTTTCCGTTTTTCCTTCGCTTCTGGTTCGCTTCCTAGGTAGCTTTCAGTTCACTTACTGGGTCGCTTCCGAGACAATTCCTAATTCACTCCTAAGTTGTCCCACACTTTTTGCTTCTTAAAATTTTGAAAGTGCCTCACTTCTCGCTTTTGCTTTTGGTATCGCTTTCCGGTCTCGCTTTCTCGACTGGCAACCATGGTTTGATCTACCATTGAAAAAACCAAACACTAGTATGATTAAAATAATAATTTTTTTTATATTTTACACATTGAAATGTTTTGGATCTTAATTGGAACCCGGCTCACTCTGGGGTTTGGCATGAAATTTCATAAACCATACCCGGTCCATATATTAATGGGGCTCTATTTCATAAACCATACCTGGTCAGTATACTAATCAGATTCTATAGGTCTGATCCTAATTCTTAATTGGTCCTCATTCTTTTATGCCAAACCCAGATCCTATCGAACCTGGTACAAGTACCGGATCGGGATATTCCCGACCCTCTGGCACCTCTCAACGTTCAAATACTATGCACCCTCCCTCTAAGCAATGCTAGGCAGGAACGCAAGGAATTCCCCTTCCACTATAAACTCCGGCAAGTTCCTCTTCAATAAGACGTTCATCCTTTCTCCGGAAATTGGGTCCAGAAGAAGGAAATCCAGCTAGTTCTGTGATTCCCACCAAACGTTCGACGAATTGCCTGAAAGGAACCTGTCCTCTCGTGCAGCCTTAATCGCTTCATGTTATCGCGAGAAACGGTTTGAAGAAGTTATTTCTCTGTTTCGATCGATTCATTGTGATGGCAATGAATGTGGTCGTTCGGTAATGCTCTCCGTCTTGAATTCATGCTGAAAATTGTCGGCATTGTCGGGAGGTAAACAGGCTCATTCGCTTGTGATGAAGACTAACTGTGCTTTGGATGTCGTGGATAGGAACGTTTTGATCTCTGTTTATGCAAAATGTGGCAAACTAGAGGATGCGATCAAAGTGTTTGATGAAATGCATGGCAGAGATTTGGTGTCCTGGACTTCGGTTCTTTCTGGGTTTTCTCAGGATGGGTTAGCTTGGGAGGCTCTGGAATTTTTTGCGCTTATGCATGCCCAGGGCGTAGGGTTCAGTGACTATGGCTATTGGGTCGTGTTGAGAGCTTGTATCCTTTTAGATACTATTCGTAATGGAATGTTGATTCACTGTCTTGTCATGAAGACTGGTTTTGAAGCTCATGTCTTTGTTGCTAGCTCCCTTGTCGATATGTTCATGAAATGTGGCACAGTGGCAGCACCCAATATGCTCGTCGAGTGTTTGATGACATGGATGAGCGGAATGTAGTTTCTTGGACTTCAATGATTGCAGGTTACGTGCAAAGTGACGATGGGGAGGAAGGCCTTCGGTTGTTTCGTGAACAGAGAGTTAGGGTGCCTCCCGATCCATTCTCCTTCTCGTGTATTCTAAGTGCATGCGCAAATTTACCTGCTCTTGATCAGGGGAAGCAGATCCATGCACAGATCATCAGATTTGGATATGAAGTGCAGATCTTTGCTGGGAATTCTCTTGTCGACATGTATTCCAAATGTGGGTGCTTGGCAGATGCAAAACAAATACACTCAGAGATGCCAATCCGAGACGTAATCTCATGGACTGGAATGATATCAGGGTATGCTCACCATGGATTTGGAGCAGAAGCACTACACATGTTTGAATTGATGAAAGAAGCAAAAGTCAAGCGGAATGCTGTTACCTTTGTGTGTGTATTACATGCTTGTAGTCACTCAGGCTTGGTCGAAGAAGGAATCAAGCATTTTAATGCGATGAATGAAGAGTTTGGCATCGAGCCATCCGAAGAGCATTACACATGCACAATTGATCTTCTTGTGGGTGCAGGGCGTTTAAAGGAGCCAGAGGAATTCGTGAAGATGCCATTTGAGCCTAGTGCATCCTCTTGAGGTGCATTGTTGAATGCATGCAGGTTGAATGGGGATGTGGGTCTTAGTGTAAAGTGTGCAGAACTCTTCAAGTTGGAACCTCATGTTGCAGCTAACCATGTCATGCTAGCAAACATGTATGCTGCTAATAGAAGATGGCAGTATGTAGCTAGGTCAGATTGGTGTTGAAGGACAAGGGAATCAAGAAAGACGGTGGGTACAGCTGGACTGAGGAAGCAGGAAAGGTCCATGTTTTTGGTGTAGATGATAACATGCATCCACAGAGTGAGCTCTTCACTCTGTTCTTGAACATCTGTATATGGAATTGAAGGATTCAGGGTATGTCCCTGATTTAACTGATTCTTTTTCCTGAAAACAAAGAACTATTTACAGAGAAAAGAGGGATTTCTTTTTTCATCTTTAGTCTATTTTATGAACTATTTTTGGGGGGATCACTCAATAATAGCAGTCACAAATGTTGTCGGTTTCTTAAAAATCTTCCCGTTTTATGGTGAGATTTCAAAAATTGATATAGTCCAAAAAAAATGTGAATTTTCAAAGTATCATCTACTTTGAAAATATCATGTTTTTATCATGACATTATTGCATTATTAATGTAGTATTCATATATTTCATGCATTTTAATGTTTTTCTTATATTTTTATATATTTTGTTCTATATTTTTAAATTTAAATTCACCAATATTTTCCCAAGTTTTTTTCCAAAAAAACAAATCTTTTGGTTTGTCCTGAGATTTTCCTTTGCCAAAAAAATCCTGATAACTAGATTTATGACTTTGAATAATAGATTGATTGGAAGCATTCCTAAAAAAAAAGGGCAATAGATTGATTGGAGGCACAGATGTGCTCTTCTTGTGATTTTGGTGTCACTAGACAGTATGGTTGCTCTTATTAGTGCATGGATAATGGGTATGGAACTATGGTTACTGCATCATGAATCATAACCTGGATTATGCTTGCATCTTATGTTTGTTTGGTGGTTAGCAAGAGAGATTGGATATGGATTCACATAATCAAATGGGTGCTAATGCAATGGAAAGATATACAAAACAAGGAAGGTATGATTTAGGACGGTCTGAAAAAGAAAACGAAAAATGATTGTATTGTATGACAAAAATGATGCATTTTCCCAAATGCTCCAAAATTTTTGAAATCTACCTGCTATCCAAAACAGCAAATAGGCAACTTTTTAATACCTTTTTACCCTTAGAAAAGCAAACGTTACGAAGTTCGCACGATATATCATTCCACCTGCTTGTTAAGGCAAAACCTCACTTAAATGTACATTCACAAATATTTTTTTTGCACCTTTCAAGAAGCGTGCAAAAATTATGTTATTTATATGGTTTTTTTTGTTAATCGTAAAATTACAAATACCTTAATAAAATCGCATATTTTATACCAAAGTCGTGGGATACCATGCAAACCCTCTTTCTCATTTCTTTAATTGTCACTTAAATGTATGTTTGCATCTATTTTTTTGTGGTATTCACGAAGCGCACAAATATAACTTATGTGAACCTCCTTATGATCGCAACTCTCAAACATGTATAAGAAGATCACACACCTAATTATGATTTGTAATTAAGTAAACATTATTTTGTAAATGTCTGTAAATGCAATTGTAATTGAATTTCTAAATCATTATAAATTAAGTGATTTGTATATTTGTTTTAAATTTGGATGTAAATAGTTGTTAAATTATAACAGAAAATGACTGCTGAATTTTAAATGTTTGTTAAATTATAATATGAAATGCCTGTTGAATTATAGCAGAAAAATGATAGATTTACGATTTTATGAAACTCCACAAATAATTGTTGCGAACAATAACCAAGAGTTTCATTTTTTTAGAATTTAGCAACAAATATTATGCAATTTTATAGAACTTCACAAATAAATATTGCGAACAATAGCCAACACATGTGATTTTAACTTAAATGCTTCCCAACAAAGAGTTGTGAGGATACAGAACACCGCATTTATGTTTTGCGAGCATAAAGAAATTTGATATTTTCGCAATACAAAACAAGTGTTTTTCCCAGAGTTACCGGAAGCTCCTAGGCATATGGGGAAGCACGCTTCCCCGATACGCGCTTCGGAAATGCGAAACATCGCACTTCCAAAATGCGTGGGGAAGCGTCTCCCTTTTTTGGGAAGTGTGCTTCCCTTTTATGGGAAACACACTTCCCATTTATGGGAAGCGCGCTTCCCCCACACTTTCTCATTTTTTTTCATTTTTTCGCTTCCGGTTCGCTTCCTAGGTCGCTTCCAAGACGGTTCATAATTTTCTTCTAAGTGGTCCCACGCTTCCCCGCTTCCTGAATTTTTGAAAGTGCCTCGCTTTCCGCTTCCTCGACTGGTAACTCTGGTTTTTCCTCATATATGTAATTTCAACATAAGATATGTTATTTTAACCTAAATGTTTCACAACAAAGAGTTGCGAGGATATGAAACTCTGCACAATTAGATATACGATCTTCTTATACATGTTTCAAAGTTACGATTAAAGAAGATTCACAAAAGTCATATTTGTGTGCTTTGTGAATACCACAAAAAAATAGGTGCAAACATACATTTAAATAACAGTTAAAGAAAAAAGGTTCACACGGTTTCTCGTGACCTCGAAACAAAGAAAAAGCTTGTTAAAAATTAAACTTTTGTATTTTATAAAATGTGATTTGTGATGTATCTTATCTATAAGAGTGTTGTACATTATTCACATTTGTGTCAATGGTATCACCCATAATTACCAAGAAGCGAAATGGATAAAGGAAGCGATGCATGAAGCGAAAACAGAGAAGCTAGTGTTAAAAAATAGTATGAAGCGTGAAGTGTGAAGCAAGATTCATTTTAGAAGCAATTGTGAAAGCGTATAGGAAGTGAAAAAAATAAATAATAACATGAAAACACAAAAAAAACAAAAGGAAAAGTGAGAGGGAAACTAAAATGATGCTAAAGGAAAGCAAGTAGGAAGCACACTTCCCTCAAATGGGAAGCGAGTTTTTCCCACACTTACTACTATTCCCCCTTTTGGGTAAAGTGTAGCGCATCCCGCTTCAGAAGCATGCTTCTGGGGAAGTGCACTTTCCTCCCTTAGGGGGGCACTTTCTGTAACTATGGTATAACCCATATTTCAAAAGTGTTGAGATTCTCAAGACATATAATGCCAAAAAGCTGTTTTTTTTTTAACAAGGAACCCTTGCCAAAGCAAGGAAAAACCCCACGTGGGACTCCACGACCACCCTACCTTTTGTGGCCAACCTCTGAAAGCTATAGATACACTCATGCACTAGTGGGATTTGATCAGGGGTCTTGAACTCAACACCTTCACACGGCAACCTCCGCGGTGGTATAATGCCAAAAAAAAGTTGTATCATGTTTTGTGGTGATATAGCACAAGAAAAATTGTATTAGTTTATGTTAGTAGGTATATTTTTAAATGTTTCATCATTTTTCTAAGAAAACCAGGTTTTTCAATATATTATGAGATTATCCGAAGAACCACACTTATGACATTCATTTGCATGACAGTTTGAAGAAGATTCATGAATAGTATCCAATTTTTTGGCAAAATAACTCACGATAATTGATGCCTTTTTTTTTTGCTTTTGATGATTTGTGATCATTCTTGAGAGTATGGATAACCTATATTAGAGCTACTTGGGTAGCTTAAGGGACCTATTTGGGAATTGGATGTTTGAAAAAAGTGGAGGAAATGGTAAAGGTTCGTGGAGTCAAGGATTCCAAAAGTTATGATTTTGTTGTTTTGGCCTAAATGAATTATGTCTTTCAAGTGCTTGAATAGGGAAGCTCAAGCTCATGATGAAGATCTAGCCCTAGGTCCCACTACTCTCGTGCCAATTATAAAAAAATTAGGATTGGGATGTGCATAGTGAGTGATTTGAAATATAGAGGGAGAGAGGGAGATTCATGAAATGACCTTCTTCAAAGGGGGTCAGATCTTTTTTAGGGATGATCCTCATTGTACCAGGGCAAGGGGTTTTATAATCTTTCCTAGGGTAGTCGTGCTATGAATGTTCATTTCAATGGAGTTTTTATTTTAAACATTTTTGGTTTTCATGAGTTACGAGCCTACCATTTTGTGGCACTTGGGATTCTCACGTGGGAGACCCTATGACCACATTTAGATCTAATATCCAACATCTTTCACTTGTCCATATAGGGTAAACAAGCATATTATATTATAACTGGTGCATCATGTATCACTTATAACACTTCATGACAAAACATGCACCAAATAAACTTCATAATTCCTTGAGTTATATCAATATCTAAGTATGATGTTTTTTTCACATGCTATAGGTTATTTTTTTCACACAATCGTAGATTTTTTTGTCATTCATATTTAATTATGAGGTTTTTTCACATGTTATGGATTATTTCTCACATAGTTATGTGGTCTTTTCATTATCATATGAACCATAATTTTTTCATATATGGTATGAGTTTAGCCATGACATCATCGCACTCATTTCACATAACTATATAGGTTTTTCGTTATGACATAATTCAAATATTAACTCTTAATGTGCAATACCATATTCAAACAAATATATCATATTGCGGGTTCTACTTTCTTAGTTAGTCATGGAGTTCTTATGACTCTTCCATGTCAATACAATCTGACATCATGTCTATATGCACATTAGTGGAGTACTATAAAATTTTATCAACTCATGAATTCATGATAAAACATGATTTGACAAACATAGCAAATATTTTTATTTTTCAAAATTTCACCATAGTCAATACTCTCACTATTCACATGCATCATCATTATATGCAACATGTTTTAACTTTTATCAGGTTAATTATCACCTGATCATTTTAGATAAACATATTTAGATTAAAACAATCATAAATATAATTACTAAAGTTATGAATGCTACCATGTTGTATACCATACACAAACCTTCTAAAACATGAAAATATCTCTTCATGCATTTATACAACAAAACCCCATAAGGAGTATGATTTATGATGATTATTTATCATCATATGTAAATAAATATTTACATGTATGTGTAAATAATAATTCAGCTCCCACTTTTCTAATATATTTTAATTAAGAAATATATGCATATTAAGACATCACAAAACTGGTCCATAGGAAAAATAAATCTCGATGCAAGCTTAAATAACTTATGAAAATTCATGCATCACAAGAGATTGGACCATTGTCCAAATCCATTTTCTTATATTTTAAATTCAAATGGATCTACACCACACATAACATTATACATATCTGAATCTATCCAGGTCAAATCAAGACACATACAAAATATATTATTAGGACCAAATATCGGGTTTGATACTATTCAGATCCATCATAAAACTTGGACCAAATCTAGAACCATACAACATATTCGCTAGTATATTTTCCAGATCTGTTGCTTGATCAAATATGTATCAATTCCATTAGAGGTCTTAATAAGAAACTATCCAAAGTATGCATGCATCAAACTATACATAGTTTCATATATCCAAGTTAAATAAACTTGATTGTCATTGCACTAATTTGGAACCACAATAAATCTATATATAATAGGACCAAACAAGGGTTATCCATAAGCACATGCAATAAAGTAATATGCAAACATATAAAATGTTCTCAGATTTCATATGGACCCAACTCACCTATATCATGTATATATTTCATTCAAACCATAACAAGGTACATATCACACCACAAGTTTTGAGTCAAAACCAGTTATAAAACTGGATCTCAATTCTTTGATCCATGTTGAGTTATTTTACTCAATACCCAAATAACCTCAAAACTCATAAGATGACCCATTCAAATATGATAATATCGTTTCTTAAATCTAAAAATATTCAACTCGACCTATTTAGATCCATTCAGGTTCAACCAAATCTAGTATTGATCCAAGCATCATATCCAATATTGATCCAAACATTAGATCCAATATGATTAAATCCAATCCAACTTGATCCACCATAAAACTTGACCAATACTAGGTCATACCGGATCCATATATAACACGATCCAAATATAAACAAAATATATAGCATATAAGAAACAATATTCAATCAAACAAAGCATTTGCTTTTAGGATCCAATAATAGATACATGCTAAAAAAATCAAAATCTCTTAATAGATCCAATAATAGAATGAATATCATGATTTTAACCCCATACATATTACCTTAACCGAATATCAAACTCATGAAAATAATTCATGATCCAAATCTATCGGGATAAAGCATTGAGAGGTATTTAGTAAACCAAAAATACTTTTCTGCAAAATCAGAAAAGTCAGAAGGTAGATCCGGCAAAAATAACAAACCAAAACACAAAAATAGAATTTTGAAAACTTGCTGAGTAAAACAGAAAAGTTTAGGTGATTTTAAATAATTTGAGAAAGTTTGAGAGCAGTTCTGACAAAAACAAACATTGCAACTTTGTTTTGAGTATGTTTTAAAGAACAAGCATGTTTTTGAAATTTCCCGAAGTCAGAGGCCTCAGATAACAAAAAAAGAATGAGGGCAAAAAAATAAAACAACTTTAAGAAAAAGAAAATGAAACACTCTAACCTTCTCAAACCCTAACCTACCCTCTTTTGAATTTTTCTTTTTTTTTTTTTAGTTTCCTCTGCATCAGCATCCGCCAGTTCCAGCACAACTGCCTGGTGGGCCGTAGGGATCGATCGTTCGTTGGAGGGGTCTCCACCGCCTTCTCTGCAGCCTGCTTCCTCCGGCAGCTTCGTCGCCCCGCATCTGAGCACCACCATCATCGCTTGACGCTAGTGGCTTTGCCTAACTCAGCCGCCCTGTGGAGGGGTCTCTTCCACCTCCTCTAACACTGGTAGCAGGGGTCGCCGGAGTCCGGCGACCACCTGATGGAGGGGGTCTCCTACTCCTCTGACGCTGGCAGCGAGCACCCGATGGAGGGGGGGGTCCTCTGCCACTAAGGCCACCATCCTCGTCCTCCCGCTTCCCCGTCCGCGACCTTCGGAAACACCTGGTACACTGCCGTGCTCACTATCCACCAGATCCTCCTCGATTTCCATGCGGCCAAGGCCGAGCCCACCTCCCTGAAACTAATGTTCAACCATAGCTGCAACACCTTACTCACGCTAGAGATGTCTCTGATACTGGGAGGAGAACGTTTTTGGGCTTCACCCTTGTTTCACCTAAAAGGAATCCTAATTCCTCCAAATCATCTCTATTAATTTCCTCCAACTACCCTTTTCCAAACTTAGCCTATTTTTAATGGGGGAGTTGAGACATAAACAACATAGGCCATATCTTTTCAACGCTCGCAAGCGTGTGTTAAATTAAACTCAAGTATGAGGAGACTAAAATAGTTGAAAACAATTGGAAATCTTAATTTTTAGAAAAAAAATAACAAATAATGGAAATTCACAATAGCTAGAAAATTATTCCGTATCATCAACTGAGCTATCTAGTCTCCTCTTCTTCTTCTTATCTATTTCTAAATGAGATAATTATAGTTTTGATGGGTTTAAGCTTCTTAATCTTGCTTAAGTTTTACAATTATAATAAGTTTGAAAATTTAAATTTAAATTTAAATATGCTTTGAAATTCTAAACATGGATCAGATATTTAGATTCAATATCCAATACAATGTAAAAATTGGAAAATTTCCTTTTAGATGCCAACCTTTTACCCCTAATTTCAAAATACGGGCCTCATGTCTCTGAAATTCCTGACATGGGCTTCTGTTTTCTGAAAACTGCCAGATAAAGCCATACCTCTATCTATTATTTCCTATTAACTCAGGTTAAATCATAAATTACAATAATAAGCTTAATGTTCAAAATATTTAGAAACAATTTTTTATATGCAGCTGAGCTCCACTGCTGATGACCATCCATCTCAACATTTCTCGAGATGAACACCACCCCCATCTCAAGAAATGCCAAGATTGGTGGCTATCAAGCAGGACGCTGCATATAATGTGAAGTGAAATATTTATCCTTTTCTTTCTTGTAAAGATGAATTGAGTATTTTTCAATCCGGGAAAGAGGGTACTGGGAACCAAAATAATCACATTTACCGAGATGATGAATGTTAACCCAAGTTCCTTATTTAGCAGTTTTAAAGAGATCTATCATCACATATCAAGAAAAGTGAGCCCCCCCCCCCCCCCTTTTTTTTTTTTAAAATAAGAGTAAAAGATTGGCTCCTAAATGAAAACATCACCTAGAAATTCAAATTATGCAAATCAAAAACTACCCACACTGTGAATTATGCAAATTCAAATAAACCTGATCATTTTTGCAAATTTATGCAAATCAAAAGGGACTCTATTTACGAGAAAACTACCCACACTGTGAATTATCTAGGAAAGACAAAAAAAGAATTCAAGAAAAATGCTGAAAATAATAAAAAATTGCAAAAACTTCACAAAAACTGAAAATAACTAAAATTAAATAAAAATAATAATTTCAATATTTTCATCAACTCTAAAACGTCCATTATACATAGGAATCTCATCCTTTTATAGATGAGGTCTCATAAATCCCAATCCAAGTAAACTACTTAATTTGATAAAAATGGTAAAAAGATTACACTTATCTTAATTAAGATATAGATCAAGCATAAAGATTCAATATCAATTACAAAATAACCTTAAATACGAAAAAATGATCCAAATGATAAAAATATCTAAAAACATCAAAATGAATCCAATCTGATCTTTATGAACCCGGGTCTTGTGTTGTGCTCCTACATCATTCCCCCCAAAGTTTGAGAAGACTTGTCCTCAATCTTGATCTGGCTTACACTTCTTTCGTTATCGTTCCACCTTGTAGGTTATGAGCCCAGAATACGGAGCCAGATTTGCATACTGCTCCACAGATTTAGTAGCCCAAGTTGTTTAAATATGTGCTTGAAAGCTTAACATATTCTTCTTGAACCAACTAAAGTCATTTGGATCCTGAGTCAAGTATGCTTCAAATGTATCTAATGTAGGCATGATCCAAAGTGAAGAAGTATATAAGCAAATGAAATGAACATCTCGCTCTTTCAACCTGTGCTCCAAGCATTGGTCCAGATCTTATCTTTGAACCCAAAAACTCAAAAGAATCGGGCCAACCGAAGAATGAGCCGGGGTTTGAAGACCCAAATTAATGTGTCTGTCCCGAATACAGTCTGCATCGACCTGAAGCTACTTTGAACCAGTTCGAACCTGCCCAGAATCGGTGGACAAGTGACCAAAATCAAGTTCAGGTTGTGTTACCGAGACCAACCTAATTTTCAAACCAGTTTAGTTTCTTAATTGAACCCTTCCTTGTCGCTAGTGGAGGCACCATCCACTTTGGCGTCACTTCCAACAAACTGTGGGGGGCATTGGCTGCCTGGATCTGCCCAACGGGCGAACTCTGGTCAGGGTCTTCCCAATATTGTACCCATGTTGCAACTCATTGATGAAGGAGCAGACTCCCTCAGCCACCATGTTTTTGTCCACACTTATGTCAACAACGACAGGAAGAGGAGGCGCCAAATGTGGGGCACCCTCTGGTGGGGTAGGGTTTGACTAGCGGTCTATTATGAGTGGCAAGGAGAGAGGGAGGCAGTGAGGGATATGGGAAAATGAGGGAAGGTGGAGACAACAGAGCAAGGTTCACCACCAATGGGGGTTGGTTGCCCCAGTCGGTCTGCCTCGTTCGGCAAAAACCCATCGAGTGGTTGCAGGTGTGATGGTGGATAGGGTTGTGGAGACTCCCTGCCGGCCTCCACCCACCGGCATGGAGGAACAAGGTTGGTCAATGTTGGTGAAGATGGGAGGTAACAGTGGTGGTGGTAGAAACGAACAATTCCACAAGGAGGGAGGGTGGAAACCCTCCTCGTGTAATTTTTTTTTTCAAATGGTTTTATAAATCACAACAGAAATTCAAAATGGGATAAAAGCTCTCACTTATTACAGATTCACCATATCATTCACACATAAATCTAAAATTTAATATTCAAATTTAATAAAAAGTCCATTACAAAATTTTAATTAATAATATCAGAGTTCTTAAACAAATGTGAATGTTCACAATCCAAAACACTAGCAAAAAGAGAAAAGATTTGGCTTGGTTCTTACCGTAACCTCTCGCCATCATTGGTTCTCTAATCACTACCTAAAAAATATTTTAATAATATGGTCAGACTTAACAAGTCATGAGTACGAAAGCACTATTCAATACACATAAATTAAAACAAGCATGCAAAAGTATACTTCAACACTCACACATGCTGATATCAAATAATATCTTAAAGATGAATATGATGCAATGCTTACACGATTTTCAAACAATCACATTTGCATATTTCTTTCAACCAAACATAATTACACATTCATAAACATTTTAAAATGCATGAGAGTTAATAATGCATGCACTTACCATTGCAGAATGATCAACTCTTTATGCATGAGTGGCTTTAATATCTTTAATTAGATTTTTGTTTTAAATGATGTATGCCATGCCTAACTAAATGGACAGTCAATTTAGGTTTCAGTTTTTAGCCCTATGGGTACTAACACAAGTAGTAACCTAGATTAGGAGCATGGCATAGGTAGTATTTTCATATAATTATAGCTTTAGCCTAGCCGAACACCATTCACCAGTGTCGGGTGAGAGATGACTAAAGCGAGAGAAGCTCCCAATCAGATTTTACTCATGAGATTCTGTCATCAATGATGCAGTCTAATGTGGAGGGTTCTCCTATCTTCGTGGTTGGGGATGAGCAACCTTCTGTACTAAACAACGATATTCATAAAGCTAGAACTACCATTTACCCACTCCGTGTAAACATTAGTATTTAGTGTTACATGTTCAATCTTTTCTAATTCGTTGATTTCATGCAACACACATTTCCAATCAATTTAAACAATTCAGGCCTCTCCAAGGCTCATGGATGCACATGTTTCAAATGTGAGTCATTAACCATACATTAATGCACTTATATACATTTTTAACTCAAACATTCATTCATTAATATGGGTCATAAACAATTAAAGCATCCACATTGAATTATATTTCATGTTCATTTCGTTCAGTTCAATAGCAAATAACGACAAAAGCCAACTAGTGCATAAGCACTTTATTCAGTTCATACCCCAAATTCGACACTCATTCACTTCATAAAAATTTCTTTAATAGTATATATATAGCACTACTCAATTCGTATAAAAGCATATTTGAATGCCTTACAAAATATTATATGTATTGCTAACAGGGCCCTTATCCAGTTTGGGATCGGTCGGACCCCCAATTTGTCTAACTGTTACAAAGCTATCTACACTCCACAAAGTATTGCTAATCGGGCCCTTTGCGGGTTCAAGATCGATCGGACGCTCAATCTATCTGATTGTTATGACTGTTATAGAGCTATGTACACTCTACATATAGAGATGAATTTTTGAAAAATTATAGAAAATTCTGTCAGCTTTTCGATGCCATAAACCGTTCGTAAAAATTTCTCCATATGACGAAGATACAACAAGTTTAGTGCACGCCTATACTTTTTTGTTCACACTGTCACTATTCAGTGCTCACTCCGAGAACCGAGTCCAAAATTTCACATATTGTGTGAAAATTTGATAGTTTTCTAATGCAATAAACCATTCATAAAAACTTCTCTGGACGAGAGAGATACGAACGATTTACCGGTCGAGTGTTAGGGCAAATACAAAATAATGAAAAACATGCATTCGGGTGAGCAAAAATAGGCTGCCTGAATTGAAATTTCCAAAATTTATTCAATAACAACACTTCAAATATTATTTCAAAAATCTTAAATTATGAGATTACATATTTTCCTATAGATAAATCCTATTTTCACATCCGTTAGGCTAGAAAATCGATCTGTCTTTCCAAAAATTATTTGCTTAGAAAAGTTTTTGGTATTTTTCTTAGATTCATGCATAGATTCATTTTTTTTCACAACAACAATGACATATTTTCAATTGACAGCATACAATACGAATAAGGGCATCAATTCAAGAATTCTCACTAAATTTTTCATAAAAAAATCAATTATATGTTAACTTAATGTATTTCAAAAACAATTTTTACTTTTGAAAAATCCATCACACACGATTTGCATTAACCTTAGGTATTTCGAAAGCAAGTTTGACTTGTTCTTTTTTTCTTTTTCTTTCCTTCCTCCTTTTGCTCCTTTTTTTTTTCTCTTAGCTAACTAGCCCATCCTAGAAGCTTCTAGGATGGGACGGCTCCCTCTTGGCGGAGTCTCCCCTTTGGTTTTTAGTAACTTTTGACCTTTGGTTCTTAAGAGTTGATTTTTTTGTAACATTCACAAAGTCTTCAATTTAAAGTTTTAAATTGAATTTCCAACTAAACCTTGAGGTGTCAGATAGGATGGGCCCCATAGGGGATGGCCCACCTATGGACCTCTACTCTTTTATGAGTTTTAGTTAAATCCAATTTTATATTCTATTATTTCTTTATTTTATTAATTGATTTTATTTAATATTTTGGATTTCAAAAATTTAAAAGCTACATTTCAATTTTAAATAAAATGACTCTACATGTAATCCAAATTATTTCAAATACATATGAAATTCTTTTAAACACTAATTTATCTTAATTATCTAAATTTTTTCTCAAAATACCATTTTTACTAAAAATAAAATTTGAAAGCAATTTCCACTAGGGTCGGTGGGACAAATAGTTGTTTTGAAAAAAAAATCTAAGATTTAGTCTATTTATTTTATAACACTTATCATCATTATCCAATTATTATTTATAGAAATACTAACAAAAAATTTATGAAAAATTCATAAAAAATTGCATGTATTACATCCAATCTCTCCCAAAAAAATTCATCTTCGAAATTTGGCAAAGGTTACATACCGAATAGGATTGGATATTTCGCTTTTATTTCTGCTTCTAGCTCTCATGTACATTCTTAGAGCATATGGTGTTGCCATCATATATTCACTAAAGGAATCGTGACTCAATAGCTTGATCACCAACCTCACTCAAACATACAAGAGACCTACAGGGTCGCCTATATAAAGCCTCGTATGAAGCCAAATCGATGCTCGAATGATAACTATTACTATAGGTGAACTCGACTAGCTTCAAGTGTTTACTCCAATCGTCCTTCTATTTCAATGCACAAACATGCAACATGTCCTCTAGCATAAGGATCATCCTCTCTGACTATTTGTCTGCCTATAGGTGAAAAGTTGTGCTAAACTTAAGCTTTGTCCCCAAAGCTTTCTAAAGTTGTCCCCAAAACTTGAACTTAAATCTCGAATCTTTGTCTGAAATGATTGAAACAGGTACTCTATGTAACCTGACGATCCCATCCACATACAAGTCTGCTAGACTCTCTAGGGTCTGATTTGCCCTGGTCGGTAAGAAGTGCATTGACTTTGTAAGGTGATCCACTATGACCCATATAGTATCGTACTAGTGTCGTGTCCTGGGCAGACCTACCATAAAGTCCATGGTAATGTCTTCTCACTTTTATTGAGGTATCTTGATTGTCTAGAGTGTTTCGTCGGGTCTCTGATATTCTATCTTGACTTGTTGGCATACCAAATACCTCAACACATACTCTGCAATATCCATTTTCATGTCATTCTACCAGTAGTTCCTTTGCATATCCTTATACATCTTGGTGCTACCTGGATATATAGTGTTCTTGGTTCTTTTCGCCTCGTCAAGTAGCTTCTTTTATAATTGTTGATCATCTGGCACCTATAGCCTTTGATTATACAAGATGTTACCATCTTCTTCTAGATGTAGGGCAGACTCATCATGTTTGCATGCTGCAACCATCTTTGCAAAGCTTGGGTCATCCTTCTACTGAGCAATAATTCGATCCATGAGTTCAGTTTGCACAGCTAGGCTTATGATATGAATGTGACCTAAATTTGTGTCAAAAGGTCTCTAATCAATTAGATCCTTAAGTAGTCTTCACTCGTTGTTGATCATGCTTGTAAGGCTTTTTGCTTTTCTGCTCAATGCATTAGCCACTACATTGACTTTCTCTGGGTGGTGGGATATGAAAAAGTCATAATCCTTTAAGAACTCTAATCAGTACATTTGTCTTATATTTAGATCTTTATGTGAGAAAATGTACTTGAGACTTTTGTGATTAGAGAAAACCTCAAACTGCTCTCCATACAAGTAGTGTTGCCACATCTTAAGTACAAAAATTATAGCTACTAGTTTCAAATTATGCATGAGATAATTTCGTTCATGCATTTTCAATTGGCGAGAAACATACGCTATGACCTTACCATGTTGCATCAATACGCAACCAAGTTACGTACCTGGTGTGTCACTATAGACCATAAATCTTCCATGGCCTAAAGGTAGAGTAAGTATCGAAGTTGAAGTAAGTCGCTTCTTTAGCTCCTAAAAGCTTTCTTCGCATTTCTGAGTCCATACGGACTTTATCCTCTTGCGAAGTAGCTTAATCATCGATGTAGCTATCTTAGAAAAATCCTTAATAAGTCTTCTATAATATCCCGAAAAAACAATAAAACTATGGATATTTGACATGCACTTCGGTTGTTTCCAGTCTAAGACTGCTTCCACCTAACACAATTTCAAAAACACAAGATTTAAACAAGTTAGGCTAAAAATCCTAAGGAGGATTTTCTTCGAAGCATATTCATTGAGGTGAATTTACCTTAGAATGGTTCACTAACACCGTCTTTTGAGATCACATGTACCAAAAACATCACATGCTTCAACCAAAATTCACACTAAGAAAATTTTGCATACAACTGATGTTGTCTAAGTGTCTCAAAAACAATTCTCAAGTGTTCTCTGTGATCTTCCTCACTTTCTGAATATATCAAAATATCATTGATGAAGACTATCACAAACAAATCCAGATAAGGTCAAAAAATCATGCTCATGAGGTCCATAAAAGTTGTCAGAGCATTGGTTAGCCCAAAAGGTATCACTAAAAACTCATAGTGACCATATTGCATCCTAAATGTTGTCTTCTGCACATATGAATCCTTGATCCTCAATTAGTGATATCCAGATCGGAGATCTATCTTTGAGAAAAGAAGTTAATCAAACAAATCATCGATTCATGAAAGATGATATTTATTCTTGATCGTTACCTGGTTCAACATTATGGAATCAATGCACAAGCACATTGACCCATCCTTCTTGTTTACGAACAACATCGGAGCACCCCACGGTGAAACACTCAGCCTAATGAATCCCTTGTCCATCAGCTAGCTCTTGAAGTTGCTTCTTTAATTCTTCAAATTCTGCAGGGGCCATGAGATAAGGAGCTATAGAGATTGGGGCCATACTAGACACCAACTCTATAGCAAAATCGATCTTCCTTATAGATGGTAGGCCTGACAAGTCGTCAGAAAACACATCTGCGAATTCGTGAACCACTTTCAGGTGCTTCATCAGGGTCGTGCTGAGTTCTACCAATAAAACACTTGCCAAAAAGGCCTCACAACCCTTCTCCATATAGCGTTGGGCCTTCAATGCTGAGATCATTCTTATTTTACTCTCTCTCTCTCTCTCTCTCTCTCTCTCTCTCTTGCTAGCCTTGTACTCAAGCACAGGCTGACCGAAACGATTAAAATTTATTCATTGATCACGACATACCATATAAGAGTAGTGCTCGCACATCCAATCCATACAGAGTATTATGTCAAACTCAATCATATCTAGTACGATCAGGTTGGCATAGAGGTTATGCCTTGAAATAGTCACATTTACGTCTAATAAGTAAGTGCGAGCGATGAATTTACTGCTCGAGGGTGTGATAATTTTTAATATAAACCCCAAAGTATTCAGTGTCATGTCAATCATTTTAATAAACCGTGTGGACACAAAAGAATGTGTAGCACCAATTTCAAAAAAGTACTCTAGCATAAAATTTGGTGATGAAAATTATACCTTTGATGACATCAGCATCTTCTTACAACTCTTTTATAGAAGTCGTGTAAATCACCTTCTTGTGTCCCTATGCTTGAGACTGTTGTGGTCGCTACTGTTGTTGCCCATGTGGTGTGATATTTGCACCTTCCTCAGCTATTCTTCATGGCCCATCTCCCCCACAATGCAAACAAACTCATGTAAGCCTGTTGCATACTACCGTATGTGTCTTCTGTGGCAAACAAACTCCTAAAGAATCAAATATCTATTATAAAATGACCTAATTATAAAAAAATGATTCAAATAATAAAAATATCCAAAAATATGAAAACAGATCTTTAAGAACCCGAGTCTTATGCTCCCCTATTGCATCAACATCACAAACTCTATATGCCGTTCATAGAGAGCATCAACGGCTCTGAAGAAACAAGTGGAACCCCGCTAGGAGATGCTAAGTTGAGCCATGGGGTTCTGGATGACCCTTCATCGCGTGGATGAATGGCATCAGAAAAACCAGCTGTGACCTGATACGCACTCCAAGGTTAGTGGCTGATACCAAAAGTCCAAGCTTAATAGGCCTTTGCTTAGTCTGCCTGATTCCTGATAAATGGATTTGGATAAGTCAAAATCCGACCCAGATCCGAACCTCTGACATTCCGATTCCCGAGGACCAACGAAACCCTCTCCCCGATCGTTTTGAGTGCGAGTCGATGAAGAGCAAATCGAGCGGCCATAAATAATCGCCACGTCAGCAATCCAGCTGGCTCAGGATTCTCGCTGTGAATCAACAAACTTGTGGAAGTACCTACCGGAATCTACGCCGTGTGGTCATCACTAGCCCCGAATCTTTTTTAAATTACCAACGTATCCCTTGCGTCCCGGAATTTGGTATCAACGCCGAATATCACAGTAAAGAAATAAACATGAACAGTATATACGAACTTAATGTAAAAAAACCTGCAAAAAATCGAGATGAAATCACGATATAGTTGAAAGGGCCCATACATTTAACCAATTAAACGTTCTTTTGGGTAGTTCTAACTAATCGTGATAGCAGCATAACTACAAGTAGCTGCATATCGCACGATAAAATCCGCGATAAACCAACATATCGTCCACCAATTCATATCATAGATCTTCACCCGTCAGACCCGAAACCTCGACAAACTGTGTGGACTCCCCCCCTGTTTAACAACCCACCTTCACATGGTGGCGGTCTTGTAAATAAACCAAAATTCAGGGGCAGAATTGTAAGAATCTCCCTTCCCTTCTTAAACGTAGATACCATACCATCTGTCTCTCTCTCTCTCTGAGTGTCCAGCGCAAGACGGCAATCCATTCTATTTATAGCAATCGTAACACCCTCATCCCTTCTGTCAAACTCTCCTTTTGGGAAACCACAACCCTAATACTCTCTCATCCCTCCCATTTATTACCCCACTCTTCCCTTCCTTCCTCCTTCGCTCTGCACTAGTTTCTCTCTCTCCCCAACTCTCTCTCTTCCTCCTTCGCTCTGCACTAGTTTCTCTCTCTCCCCAACTCTCTCTTTCTTTCTCTGAAAGAGTCACAGAGAGAGACGTTCAGTTCTCTTTCTTGGTTGGTTGGTTTTGGGAGATATCATGGAGGACGAAGAGCAGCAGCAGCAGGAGGGGAAGAATGAGGGGGCGAGGGAGGAGGAAGAGCAGCTGTCGATCGAGCGGGTGTTCGAGAACGAGACGGTGCCGTCGTGGAAGGAGCAGCTGACGGTGAGGGCGTTCGTGGTGAGCTTCGTGCTAGGTGTGATGTTCAGCGTGATCGTGATGAAGCTGAACCTCACCACCGGCATCATACCCTCGCTCAACGTCGCCGCGGGTCTGCTCGGCTTCTTCTTCGTCAAGACTTGGACCAAGATCGTCCAGAAGGTGGGGCTCCTCAAGCAGCCCTTCACCAGGCAGGAGAACACCGTCATCCAGACCTGCGTCGTCGCCTGCTCCGGCATCGCCTTCAGCGGTCAGATTCTTCGTCTCCCTCTCTTTGTCTCTCATTCGTTGCAACTCCCCGTAACCGCTAGCTGTTTACTAAAAAAAAAATCGATTTTTTCTTCTAGATACCACTTGTAACCGACAGAGGTGTCTGCGTGGAGGAAAACGATAGAATTTTTCTTACGTCTTTTGTAGCCGCTAGCGGCTACTGTGATCGGATCCCTAAGACTTTCTTTTTTTTTTCTAACGGCTGAAGTTAAGAGTCTGACGACGGAGATTGATGATTCATATCCCTGTTCTCATTCAGAACGACGGCAGTGGCTTCTCTAGAACCGGTAGCGGTCAGATAACGAAACAGCTCCAGAATGAAGGAGTAGTTTCCTATTCTGTTAGGGTTTCTTAGTTCGTTTCAATTCCTTTCCCTGGCAATCAGATGGACTTTCTATTCTTTTCAACAGAAATCAAACCGTTTCTTGAAGTGGAAATTCCGCTTCTGATGTGCAGATTTGTTTCAGTAATATCTTTTTGGAAAGCCCATAGAAAATATCCTATAAATTTTAATTTTCCTTAAATAAGAAATAAAATTTATTTTTTCTTAAATAAGAAATAAGATTTAATTTTTCTTAAATAAGAAATAAGATTTTCTCCTTTAACATGCTTTCCTTGTCGAGTGTATATCATTTTTATATCGACTTAATTAATAACCCGGATGATATGCAAATTATGGTATAAAAAACCGGTATAGCTATGTGTCACGATTTTTTAGGAAATAATTAACCACTTTTATTCTAATATTCTCGTTTTGTTTGACTTGGGTTTTCATAACTTCAGCCTCAATTTATGGCAAGATAATATTTTTAATTAAGGATAATAACAAATAAATAAAGTTCCTTAACAATCCGCCTGTTGGTTGAATTGTTTCCCTTTTTTTCGATTATTTTTCAGATCAGCCTGATTTGATTTTGAATTGGACTCTCTCTCTCTCTTGAGAGAGAGAGAGAGAGAGAGAGAGAGAGAGAGAGAGAGAGAGATCCAGGGATAGCTTAAGTGCCTGCCTACGTGGCCATTTCATGGGCCCCACAGTTCTCTTTAGACCACATTAATCGTGGGCACACCATTTGTGATGAGTCAGGATCGGGTGCAACCACATTGTACAAAATTTGTGCATTAAGCTTCTGATTGCTCTCCATGAGCCCCCACAACTGACAAGCCTGTCTTCAAGATGAAGGGTGATCAGGTTCTTAATGCACAACAAATATTTGTGCAATCATATTGCACCTAATCTTTTTACACTTGTGATGAGTTAGGATCATGTGATGTACACTTTGAGTGTGTCTTTGCACTGGCTGCCTTCCATTTGCTTTTGAGACCCCACAACTGGCAGACTGTCAGCCAAAGATGGAGTTTAGCCGGGCACACTCAAAGTGTGCCACGTGATGGCACCTGATTCTGGAACTGCAATATATAGGACTTATAATGCATATTTAGAGGACATTTATGATCAACATTACTTGATATTAACTATTTTAGATATGATTTCGTACTGATGTAATTAATGCTTAGCTAGGAAAATTTTGATGATATACAGGCGATATACATAGCCGACAAATGATACGTTTCCAACATTCAAACATTATAAAAACTTGCTCGTGTGTAGGAATTGGATGATTCAAGAAACTATTGCTATGAAATCAAGCATATAAATCACATTTGTACAGTTAGACTTTGAAAGGAAACAAAGAACCCCGAGAAACCCATTTTTCATATTTCATTTTGTAGGTTCCCATCTCTCTCTATCTCAAAGTTCTAATTCCGGTTTTTAAGAAATAAAAAAAATTGGGAAAACAAGAATTTCTGTTATGCCATATATAACGGTGGTTAATTTTGATTTCACTTTGGTGGTTCTGATTTCTGGTTATGTAGCACACGCCCTTTAGTTTGTCAATGGATCGGACCTAATGGATCTCAATCTGATACCCAACTGATGTTTCAGCTAGTTGTAAATCCATATAACAAAAGAATCAATGGCCCACAATGTCTGAAAGAAAGGATCACGGCTAAAAAAAAAAACGTATCCAAGGGGGTGTTCATTAGCAAACACAATCTTTACAGTTTATTTAATAGAAAATATATATTAGATTAGGAATTTTTTTTTATTTTATTGTGTATTTAGAGCGTTTGAAAACCCACAGCTCATTGGTCTTACGAGATATCTGGTAGGGTGAAAAAGATCAGGTGCACAAATATTTGTGCATTAAGCACCTGATCACCCTTCGGGGGACAGGGCCTGTCAGTTGTAGGGCCCAAGGCCTGATGGAGGGCGATCTTGTGCTTAATGCTTAAATTAGGGGTCTGCCATGTGGTAAGGGGGTCCTGTGCCAAGCTCAAGGCGAATCCCACTGCCACATTGGGCTTAAGAGAACTGACAGATCATATTGCACACAAATTTGGTTTAACATTCTTTTTGACTCAATTCTATCCCAAAAACATGGCTCTTAGCCAAGAAAACAATGATGAAAAAATACACAAGTTAGGACTTGAGCAGATCCATTGTTGGGGGCGCCACATAATGGCTGCCTACTAAAAAGGCTGCCTACTAAAAAGGTAGAGCAGATTAGAAATGATTTGACATCCTGACCATCAGTTATGGTGATTAATGTGTTGGCATGTAAAATCAACAATGATAGGAAGTATTCGTGTAGTCGGCGTTCTTCTCAGCCGGTCGACGCCCACAATGAGCCCAGGCCTTAGGTCGACGGTGAGCAGGACCCTATTCCACTAAGTCCGAATGCGGAACTGAATTTGGGCAAGAAAATACTACAAGTCTCTCATCATCCTCGTAGCCCCTAACCCCTTATGTAATGGGAGATTAGGCAGTTAAGTGAATGTGGTTATTCCACATTCAAGTAACTCCCACCCACTACCCCATTACATGGTCACTAAAGTGACCCACTAGGAGGGTGTCAAACAGGGTCACATTCGTGGGTTGGACCCATAACTGATAATGCCCAACATAATGGTCACCAATACGGCTGCCAATAATGACATCATCACGGGACCATACGATTTATACAATGGACGGTGGGGATCTCAGATCACTTTTTCAACGTGATTTGGCAAATCTCATGATCTGTTCTCCCTACGCTGCTTCCTGTTAAAAAGTGGGGAAGACTTATAAAGTGTTTGTCTCGAGCACTGAGTCACGTCTTCCTCTCGGAATAGGCACCAAGAGGACCTGCAATTCATCGTCAGAATTTGTGGAAATAGAATGTTTTTTTTTACTTCCAAATCTTTTGAGAAATTAAAGCCATGGCCTTGCTATCAATTTGACTACTTTCTGATAATTAATTCCAGTTTTGAATAGTTAGTTCTATTTGGGAAATGGGCAGGCGGTTTTGGAAGCTACTTGTTCGGGATGAGCAGCTCTGTTGCCTCCCAGTCTCCAGAAGGGAACGACCCCTTCAACATCAAGGAACCTGGCTTGGGATGGATGATTGGCTTCCTCTTCGTTGTCAGCTTTGTAGGACTCTTCTCCGTGGTTCCCCTCAGGAAGGTAAACACAAAACGATGACAACGTTGGCAGTATTTAGTCTTCACCACTCATTTTTTTTTACCTTAGAAAATTGGAATAAGCTCACTAAAATTCACGCGATTCTAACAATTGTACTGCCATTTTGTTGCTAAACTTAAGAAATTCTTGTGGTTTCCTTTCTCTTTTGGCTGCAGGACATTTATGATCAGATAACTATTTCTTTTATTTGCAGATCATGGTTATCGACTACAAATTGACATACCCGAGTGGAACTGCTACTGCTTACCTCATCAATGGCTTTCACACTCCTCAAGGAGCCAAACTCGCCAAGTATTTTACCATACTAATCCCCTTGTGAAAATAAAAAATAAAAAATTACGTTGGTATTCATATTGAAGTTATAATATTTGGAATAAACAAACTCATTCAGGTGGCACTTACATAAATATGATATCAAGAGTTAATAGTCATTAAATGATTCAATTATGTCAAGGATTTGTAATATAGTAAATATCGAGAATTCTAATATTGAGAAATAGAACTAGCATATCTGAAAATCTGATGGAAGAAACGATCTTATACGCATTAGTGGCTGCCTTACGAACAGAAAGTGTTGGTACCATGGTCTGCGCACCCTTCAACTCTTCTCAATGTGTTGCTTGTATATCTTTAGGTTGGAATGATCTACAATTTCTTCAGTTGTTCTTCTCTTACATTATTTTATTTACTTTATGTTCACAGGAAGCAGGTGTCCGTGCTTGGAAGATTCTTCTCTTTTAGCTTTTTCTGGGGTTTCTTCCAATGGTTCTACACTGCTGGTGATGGCTGCGGGTTTTCAAGTTTCCCCACATTTGGTCTCAAAGCCTATGAGAACAGGTAGTTCTCTTGATGTTCCTTAGCTTCAAATGAAAAACTCTGAAAACTATGAGGTTCTAAAACTGGTGACACTGCTTCTGCAAATAGAAGGAAAAGCATGAGGTTCTAAAATTCGGCATTAGCATTTTGTGTGAGTTTGGCTATTTTGCTAATAGAAGAAAAAACATGATTTGTTTGTCAAATTAGTCCCATCGTGCATAAAACCTGTGCACCAAATTCCCATTATTATTAAGACCCATGCTCGGCCACAGTGGATATAAAGAAAGCAATCCTCTTTTTGAAGAACAGATGTAAAATGCAGAACCATGTTGCTTATTAACTGTCTACTGTCTACTTTCTACCATAGGTGTGTTAGATGATTGAGTTAGCAATATGATGCCATGAAACTGCAGGTTTTACTTTGATTTCTCTTCAACTTATGTTGGTGCTGGGATGATCTGCCCATACATCGTCAACATCTCTCTGCTTTTGGGCGCAATTCTTTCATGGGGAGTCATGTGGCCTCTGATTGGCAACAAGGCAGGAGACTGGTATTCTGCAGATTTGCCTAAAAGCAACCTTCATAGTCTTAATGGATACAAGGTGCTTTAGCATTCTCTCGTTTCTGCTGTTTTAGTTATATTTATTAACATAAAACTTTTGTAAATCCACCTGCAATGATTTCTTTTTTAGATTTTCATTTCGATCGCGTTGATCCTTGGTGATGGCCTCTATAACTTCGTGACCGTCATGATTCGCACTGCAATGTCATTCCACCAGCAGCTGAAGAAGAAAGAACCTGTCATAATCCCTGTGTCTGGCGGAGACTCACCAAACACCACCAGCTTCGATGAGCAGCGTCGCAATGAGTTCTTCATGAGAGACAGCATCCCTCTGCCCTATGCCGTCGGTGGCTACCTCGCCATCATGGTCATTGCCACATCTCTCCTCCCCAGGATCTTTCCCCAGCTAAAGTGGTTTGTGCTCTCTCTCTCTCTCTCTCTCAAGCACATCTGGAAGAGCGGAAAAGATGGGTGAGAGAAACTTTCACTTTTGAAGCGGGTATTCCAAACGACAGAAAAAATTTCATTACGTATGCAATATTTATGTATGTTATAGGTGTATATATAATACAATGTATAATTTTAATATAATATATCATAATATATATTACCTATATACCCAATATTATATATATATATATATATATATATATATATATATATATATATATATATATATATATATATTGTAGGGTCTGTATCTGGTACTAATGAAGGCACTAAAATCTTAGTTTCAAACTGTATCAACTCAATCGGACAACATCGATGTATTGAGCATGGTTTATTTGCTAGGATCAAACTATGGATCGTGGCTTTTCCATGTAAAAGTACGATTGTTTGAAACATAACGAGCTGTTGATTTTTTAAGGCTTCAAAATTATGTCATAATCACGTGATTCAAGAAGATCTACCTGATTCAAAACTCATTTTCTATTTATATGTCACAATCACGTGATTCAAAACTCACATATGTAATGTCAGATCTACGAAAGAATCCAAAAAAGAAAAAGAAAAGAAAAAATAAACGAAAAAGATTTATATTCAATTAGTACCAAAAAAAGAGGTTTTTGAACTCTGATTTTTCCGCGTCAAGCAAAAAAATGAAAATTTTTTTCAAGAAAAGTTTTTGTATGAAAGTATAAAAAAATGTTTTGTATGAAAACTTTTGATTAAGTAAACTTTGGATAAGCCGTAAAACACGTTGCACAGGTACTACATATTGGTGGTGTACATGATCGCACCGGCGCTGGCGTTCTGCAACTCGTACGGGTGCGGGCTCACGGACTGGAGCCTGGCGTCCACGTACGGGAAGTTGGCCATCTTCATCATCGGGGCGTGGGCGGGGGCTCACCACGGCGGGGTCCTGGCGGGGCTGGCCGCGTGCGGCGTGATGATGAGCATCGTCTCCACGGCGTCGGACCTGATGCAGGACTTCAAGACGGGCTACCTCACCCTGTCCTCCCCAAGGTCCATGTTCGTAAGCCAAGTGGTGGGGACGGCCATGGGCTGCGTGATCGGGCCGAGCGTGTTCTGGCTCTTCTACAAGGCCTTCAAAGTAGGCAATCCCAATAGCGAGTATCAGGCACCCTACGCGACGCTCTACAGGAACATCTCCATACTTGGGGTGGAGGGCTTCTCGGCGCTGCCCAATCACTGCTTCGAGCTCTGCTGCGGCTTCTTCGCCCTGGCCGTCGTCATCGACCTGCTCAAGTACAGGATCCTCCCCGAGAGGTGGGCTAAGTTCGTGCCGATTCCGATGGCGATGGCCATCCCGTTCTACATCGGGGGTTACTTCACCATCGACATGTGCGTGGGGAGCTTGATACTGTACGTTTGGGAGAGGACGGACAAGGTGAAGGCAAAGGCGTTCGGGCCGGCAGTGGCGTCGGGATTGATATGCGGGGACGGGATATGGACGCTGCCCGCCTCCATACTCTCTCTTGCCAAGATCAACCCACCCATCTGCATGAAGTTCCTGTCCCGCGCCCTCAACAACCGGGTGGATTCCTGGTTGAGCGGTTGAGAAGGGTTGGTGATGGAAAGTTGGTCTCTCTCTCTCTCTCTGCTTTTATCTGTTGATATTTGCTTGGACGGTCCAATTAATTGTGTGGTGCTACCGTGTGCTGCAACACTCAGCCTGCTTTTGATTCAAGTCTCTGGTTTTATTCGTATTTTATCAGTAGGCTCCATTCTTGAAATACTAGTAGGGTATGATAATACAAGATTATCTTAATTAGTTCTATCATTGACTCAGTTGAGTTGGTTGAGTCTTTATCTAAATGTTTTTCCTTTTCCAATTTATATGTCAACTTTGATTGCTCACAGATTTGAGTTAAGGATTTGCCAACCATTATTATCAATGATATGACCATGTAACCAGCATGGTTTCTTTTTCTTTTTTGGTTATGGGCCCAAGCTCGGAGACCATCCTGTCTTACACGGCTCTGATAACGTTCATCAATTACCCAAGATTCAGCCAGTTCAGCAAGATCTAGCAACCGACATGGCTAAAGGTCACAACTGTGGTGGCTGATCACAATAACAGAATTATCATAATACAAAAAGATAAGGCAGAATCAGCTAAACCGAATCCTAATGTTAAGGGATTAGATGCTGGAAACAAAATCCCTTCAAAGTGTAAATCCTAACAGCACTGTGAGTTTAAATTTTGACTCTCTGTATGCTTGTTCGATAATTTTTGGAAAAAGGAATATCTCAAATATTGATTATACACAACCGGACTCAATATCTCATATCTATTATACCCCGATATTAGTGGACTTATGAGTTTGGCGTTGATCCAAAGTATAGACCCCTAGTGAAAATGAGTCGGATCTTATGTATTATAAATAACGACTTGAACTGCTTGTATCCAACCCGTTTTTTATATCCGACTAAAATGGTTCCTCGTAGTATAAAATTAAACCGTCCCAAACTCAAACCAATTATGTACTCGAACCAATTATATTCTTGAACCGACCCAAACTCGGACCCGATTTGTATCGAAACTGACTTGAAGGGGACCTATTGGGTTACATCAACAAACTCAATGCATTTTTAATATGTTTTATCATTGATGTCCTTTTATTTAAACTTGAAATGATTGCTTGTTATTAAAACATTGTTTTTATGATTTTAAGCAAGTTTTTAGCTAAAAAGAGGTTTTCATGACGTCTCCAATGTACGAAACAAACTTGTCCAGCTAAAACTTTTCAATTCTAAAAGGTTAGTATTGAGCTTACGAACCTCAAAAGATGATCACATTTGATATGTGAATCTCTTTTATTAGAATTCAAGTTAGCTATGTTTGCAAATACTTCATGTGAATCTCTTTTTATTGAGATATTGTGACCTTCAAAAGACATACTTATCTATAGCACGAACATCAATAGATTCACTTTGTGCCAAGGATAAAATGTTATTAAAAAGTCGATAATCAAAATATTGAGCATGAAGAGGATTTTGACAAATTGTGAGACATTTATGAAATTGTGTCATTTTACAAGAACAATACATTCATTTTATGCAAAAAAATTAGGTTTCTTGCACAAGGCCTATTGGGGGGAATCCGAATATGAGTAGGGGTGTCAATGGATCGGGTTTACTCAGATCCGACCCAGACCATACCCTATAAGGTCTAGGTATGGTGATAAATAAGAGGACCTGATTAAGACTGAGGTTTGGACCTGAAAGTCCGATTAATACATGAATTTGGGTATAGTTTGTGAAATTTTATACCAGGCCCGGGCTTGACCTGAGTTTTAATTAAGACCCGCAATTATTCAATGTAAAAATGATAAAAAATATTATTTTATCGACTATGGTCGGGGTCTTGTTCATGTAGTTCTAATTATCGGGTTAAAGTATGATTTCTCTTATAGTGGACCCGATTAGACCTGGGTCCAAATCTGATACCATACCTAAAAATCAGGTTCAAGTCTGGTTTCCGAACCAAACCCGACCCATTGACACCCCTAAATATGGAGAGCGGATCCTGTAAAAACGCTGTGCGTTTACCACAAACCCCAACCCACTGTGGGTCCTACTTGTACTGAGCTACAGTACAGAGGGATGGGGATTATGGTTGTAAACGGTGCGGATCCGCTCTCCCAGGGCCGTACCTGTGTTTTATGGGGCCTGAGGCGGAGGGAAAAAATGGGCCCCCTATTAATAGCATGAGTTCTGGGGCAGGGCCGCAAAATTTTTTGAACCCCTATTAAAAATGGGCTCCCTAAAAATAGGCCCCCTAATAATAGTAGGAGTTTGGGGGCAGCGCCTCGAAATTTTTTGAGCCCCCTATTAATAGTAGGAGTTCGAGGGCAGCGCCTCCAATTTTTTTGAGGCCCCTAAAATTTTTTTTGCTGTTTTTGGTCCCCATTAAAAATGGAATCCCTATTAAAAATGGGCCCCTAAATTTTTTTTTGGCCCAGGGGCCCTGAGGCCCAAGTCCCATTGGCCTCTTGACAGGTCCGGCTCTGCGCTCTCCTATGTATGAGTTGATTATCTTTTTTGCAAGTCCGAGTTATATCTTAAATTCACAGTGACTCTATCATGATGTATTCACAAAAGAAATTTCTATTTTAATAAAATTTCAATGACACGACAATACGCAGGCACCAAAAATGCGTGAGGCAGGTTCAACTCGCAACTCAAAAAAGAAAAAAATCGAAAATAAGGACACGAAGATAAGGAAATGTTTTAATTTTTTATCCAATAAAAATCAAATTTAAAATGGTTATTTATTAAATAATATTAATGAATAACAAAATATTATTGAAATAATGGATGTTTGAGTCCATGTCCACGTGTCTCTGCATGTTCTGTTGCATCACCAAGGACACGCTGCCAAAATAGCGTGTCCCTGTGACGTAGGGTTGGGATTGCCCTACCCAGAACTCCTTAGCTGGGTGAAGCTAAAATTGCAAATGTATCAAAATGACTCAGAATTGCAATCCAAGTTTGACACCTTATTCACAATTTCCTTTGGATCCAAATTAAAATCTTGATGACTTCCAATTCCTTTTTTAGGCAATTCTTACATTAAGAAAACTTGTTCCAAGCTAATTGATTGAGTTTTCACCCTTCATCCGGATCCAGTACAACTACAACCACACAAGAAATCAGATCTAGGTTCATCTCTGCACCTGACCTTATTCAAGTCCAGAACTTAATTTCAATTTTTAGCTTCTTATCTACATTCAGATTGGGATCAACCAAAATCCAACCCATATTATATGTGTTTTCACTTGCCCAAGCTTGGACAGAACAGTTGAACAGAATACATGTTCTGTCCAAAACAAGAACAATTGTAATTGTTCAACATTTGTTTTCAACTGGACAATGACATGTATTCCTTGTGTCCATTGTTTGATTGCTTGTTGTGCGGTCAACTTGAACACATATGGATAATGGGACGGATAACTTCATTTTGGATCGTAAACCCAATCCCATCATATGAGTATTTGAACATGTTTATTATGGATTTTAGCGTCGTATATGGATCTCGGATTGGATCCAAATTCCAAAAAAAAATAAAATTTATATAATTTGAAGTAAAAAAATAAGAAATCATATTTTTTGATATATAAATGCTTTAATGAGTATCATATTGGATCCAATTATGAACATGTCAAAAAATTATGGATTTTAGCCCCAAATATGGATCTGAAATTGTATCCAAATACTAAAAAAGTGTAAAATTTATGTAATTTGAAAAAAAAAATAGGAAATCATATTTTTTCTTATACAAATGCTTTAATGGGTATCTATTGGATCCAATTATGAAAATATGTACAAAATAATTGTATATTTTAGCCCCAAATATGGGTCTCTACTAGATCCAAATACCAAAAATACTTAAAATTGGGTAATGTTTACATAAATGAAAATTCAAAAAATGTGTATTCAAAATCATATTCACCGTTCAAACACATAAAATGATTTCTCATGAGATTTTCAACTTTTTATTTTTCTCAAGTTCTTATCGGCAAAATTATGGACAATAATAAAAAAAAATTATCAACAAAATCTTTTACTGGGACATCGCCTACCTAAGTTTGGTGAAAGGTACGTACGATGCACTTTACATTTGGGGACACTTTTTAACCTTTTTCAAATTTTAGAAAAATAACACTTATGGATTGATCATGCATATATTTTGCATTTTACTCATCTTTATTTATGCATGATCCATGATAAAATCGCATTAAAAAACCCATCTTTATCATTGTTTTAGAGAATTTGCTTCGAGATTGAATTTTTGAGAAAATTTGCATTTTTCGATGTTTTTATTAGTTCATTTTTTTTAATTCGCAGTTTAATTAGATTAGGAGTGTTTTACTAATTTTTAATTAGTCTAGGAAAAACTCTTTTTGAAAAACACGTTTTTGAGGAAAACCTCTTTTAGAATTTTTGAAAATATTTTGGACTTTTATAGAAATCGTGTTTTGACCTAATTTTTTATTATAAATAGAACATTTTCAGTACACCTCCACGTTTTTTCCTCTAGAGAAAGTGCCCCCCTTTGCTCCCTCCCTCTCTTCTCTCTCTCCCTTGTTTTCGATCCTTGCCGATTTCTCCTCCCTTCTTCTTCTTCTTCTTCTTTTTCTTTTTATTTTTCTCTTTCTCTTCTCATCCAATCTGTCTTTGACAATCGTTCTTTTTGTTGGGGAGCCGTGTGTTCAGCTGGGATTAACCATCTTCTCTTCTCATCCAATCAGTCGGAAGCAGATCGTCAAGATTGCTTCTTTCTTTCCCGTTTCACCATGGTTTAGGTTTTGCATCTGAAAAAAACATAGCATTACATGTAGTTTTATTTGATTATTGCATCATCTGCATATCTAGAATAGTTTAGGTTAGTTTTCTTGCATCTGAAAGAATAAAAAATAAGAAAAAAATATAGTTTTTGTTTTGATATAGGTTAGCCGTTTTCTTGATTTAAGCGTAGACTAATCCTGATTTAGGTAAAACGTTAGTTTTAATATAAGTTTTATATTTTGTTTTCTTGATTTGTGATTAGTTTTAGACTAGATTTAGTTTAGAAAGGTTTGTACCACGTTTTTATTTGTTATTGTTTTTAGATCAAGTAATTAGAATTTTTTTTTCATTAGCCGATTAGTTCTTTTTTTTTTCGTTTTTCTGAAATTCTGTTTTGACGTCAAGTAGATAGGGTCTTATGCGTTTAATTTGAAGTCTGAGTTTTAGTTAGGTGTTGTTCGTGTCAACCAAATATTAGATCAGTCTTAGTTCGTTAGATTGCTTATTAGATTAAAAGAAAGAAAGAAAAAAATCAGAAGCATAGTGCATCGTTTTGTGTTATTAGTTTTCTTTATCAGTCGGTTTAGTTTTTTTTTGTTTCATTTTATTTTCTTCAGTCACTTACAGTCGGTCTGATTAATGGTTTGATATTTATTTGTTAGGATGTTTCACGTTTGTGTTTCTTTTTGTTTTTGTTTGTTGCGTGATTGATTTCTTTCTTTGTTAGTATATAGTATATTAGATAGGTTAGTCAACCTAGTATATAGGTTAGTTGATTATTATATTTTATATAGGTTAGGTTAGCATGCTGCAATTATTGGGTTCTTCTTGCATTAGACGTAGTAGCGTTAGTTATTATTTATTTTAGTTAATCTTCGTTAGATAGTTGTGTGATTTCATTAACCGTGATTCATTATTAGCTAATTGTTTTTAGTTTTTTTTTAGCCGTAGTTCTATAGTTTAACGTAGTTCTTTTATTTAAGTCAGTTAGGTTCTCATTGATTCATGTGTTAGCTGCTTTTCTTGCATATAGTTAATAAGTATTTAATTGATTTGGGTTAGCCGAGTTCCATCTTTTTTCCTAATTTTTGGGTTTCTTAGTGGTTAATTTTATTTTTATGCATTGTGAGTGGTTGTGGCTTAGGATAGTTTTTAACTACTTTAGTTAGTTTAAATCACGTTGGATTCATGTTATGTGTTTTAGAGTGTTAAGTTTTATTTATCATGCATAGTTAGTTAGATTAGGATAGACGATTTTTATTTTATTGTTTCATTTGATTTTTATCATAATTTAGGTTAATTTTATGTTTTTGTTTTTATTTATTAGTTTACATTAAAAAACCGTACAACATTCAGTTCATGTGCATTTAGTTCAATTAGTTATTAGTTGATTTCTTGAATTAGTTAGTTTCTCAAATTACTTTTTGTTTAGTCAGTTAGGTTGTTTTACTATTTTGTCTTTTAGTGTTATGTTATTATTAGTGGTTCATAGTTAATTCATGCCTTTAGTTTGTTTTTAGTTAGCTGAATCTTGTTTTTACTGAATTTTTTTAGTCATTAGTTAATCAATTCTTGTTTAGTTCTATTAGTACTGCTTTGTTTTGTGTTTTTGATTTTTGCAAGAAAGCGTTTGGATGTGGGGTGAGCCCCTTTTTGTACCCCCGAGATGCCTTCTGAGGTTCCTTCAGGCCCTCAGAAAGGCTCCTCCAAGCCTCTCAGGACAGCACTCTTCCTCTGATTTATCAAACCATACAAAAGTGAACAAAGAGGGAAGGATAAATTGAAGCAAATCAATTCAAGAGGGACAAAAGACTCAAACCACTGAAGACTTTTTCTCTAATTTTTAGATTATGATTTCATTTATTTAATTCATTTGGGTCTGTAATAAAACCATTTATTTATTTGTTTAAGCCCTCTTCAGGAGCAACACTCTTTTGTTTATTTAGTTAATTAATATTTTATGTTTCAAGGTAATAAAGTGTAGTTTAGATTGTGTGATTGAATACAAAATATTTTTCATTCCCTGAGTTCGACCCAGACTCCACCACTAGCGCGAGCCAAATTTTATTTATTTGGTGTATGGCTTTCACGTTGCTTTTACTTAAAATATCTTTTTAAAAATTATTTTCATAAAACTCACACCATGAGCACACTTGATACTTCTGAGGCAAGTCCTTAGTTAGAAGGTCCTTTGACTTAGGGCATCATAAAAGCATTCAAAGACTAACCAACTAGGGGCTCTGCTTGTCTGGTATGAGCAGCTTGCCTTCAAAATAAATAAATACATAAATAAATAAAAACTCAAGGACCAGGAGAACCAAACTTTGATTATTTTTCAAAACGAGGCAGTTCAAACAAGATCTTCACGAGAAGCCAAAACATAGGAGTCCCCACCCAATTGGATGTGGATTTGGGGCCATTATCATATGATCCAATCATATTTAGATAATTTTTGCTCTATATCAATGTTGTCAGCATCGGCATCAGCCCTGAATTCGTTTGGCCAACGATTCAGGTGAATCGGCCGATACTGATTCTCAAGTGAATAATTCTGAATTGGCGAAAAAATAATTTAAAAAGATTTTATGTCAATCAGAATTAATGTGACACATGTTAAAACCATTAAAATAATATTAAACAATTAATTTTAGGTATTTTTTCTATTTATTAAAAAATAACCGATTCAGGTTATTATCGTATTGATTTTCTGCGGATAAGATATGCATCTGCCCATACTGACAACATTGCCTTAAGTTGGTAAAACTCTTAAGATCCTTTCTGCCCTACTAGAGTGTACACCCAGCTTCCTTACGGCAAACAGTGACCCTCCACAGGTTTTGAACTCATGACGTTCCATCAACTTGGTGATGTTTCAACCAATTTGGCTATTTTGTTGAATAGTTTGTGCACACTTGATGTCCTAGCTTTCAGTTAAGAATACAAACAGGTCAAAGCGTCAACCCAAGTCTAAATTGGATCCGACCCACATTGTCATGACTTGTGGCACGGTGAAAATGGAGACAATCTCAAGGGTTTTCTAGTAATTTAGCATTTCTTTGATTACATGCAGAATCCTTGCTTTGGCAACTAGTACACATTACTATTAGGGTTTAGCGTGAGACGTGTTTGTTTGTTGCTCACGAGAGGGATTTATTATTTCGTTGTTTTTTTGTACCATTCCCATCTCGAAGGCATCGCTCCTAAAAAAAAAAAAGAGTAGATTACAAAAAAAAAAAAAATCAACTTGTCAGCTATTTACAACAACCTGTTTTGTTTTTCGTTGCAAAAATCACTCAATTAATCACTGTTCAGTGAAATAAAAGAACAAAAATGGCATCAAATTTTTTTTTTTATAACGAAATGGCATGAGATAAATTGTTTTGTTTAAGGCATGGTTTTAAAACCGGGCAGCTCGTCCTTGGGTGACTTGTGATTTGGCGGGGTCAACTCAGTGACTCGGTCGGGTCATGTTAAGTTTATGTTTTATATAAATATATATACCATGTATATTTTATAGTATGTTATCAATATATTATATATAATATGCATTATATGATATTTTTTATAATATTTTAATATATAATATTATTAATGCATGTATAATTATATTTGTATATGTAATATACATAATATTTATATAATATAAGTAATTATATATAAAATATATCATATATGTTTATATATGCATGACTCAGCTGAGTCACGAGAAAAAAGTAATTTTTTTCTTTAAAGTGTCATTAATTTGAAGCAGGTGATACGCATCGTATCTCCGCAGAAAATCAATACGCTGCAAGCTTGAATCAGCTGTTTTTAATAAATGTAAAAAATATCAAATTATTTTAATGGTTTTAACATGTGATACGTTATGATTGACACATAATATTTTTATTTTTTATTTTTTATTTTTGAGCAGATACAGAACGATTCTCTTGAGTATCAGTGGTATCGACTGATACAGATGGACAAACGATACGATTCAGGGCTGACAACATTGATTTGAAGTGCCCATGAGTGTGCTCCGCTCATATGACAGTGTCTATTTGTGAATGTCACGAGCTATAAAAATCCACGGTGTGCAACCTTTCTTGGGAGGCCGTGTAAGCAAGGGGGACCTAGGGTTTTAAGCCAGCCAATGAACTCGATCAGCAAGGTAGTTTTTCCCTTGTTACTCAAAAAGAACACCGAGTCATTTGATTGAGAAAACAAGCGGTTAAAAGGTTGTCTGCTTTAATTTTGCAAACAGCTGATAAGTTGAGCAGATTTTTTTATAATTCATTAAAACTTGCTCTAGAGGTACTCAGCTTTGGTCGGATGTCTGATTCAAATCTGATACTTTATTTTGGATATGATCTCAAGGCCAAAATCCGAATGAGTATCTGAATCAGATTAAGATTTGTATGATCAGACTTTCTTTATTCGTCTGTATTTGGATCAATATTTGTGTCGGATATGGATATTGATATGGATGTAGTTTAGTGCCACCATTTTGAACTTTTTCTATGTAAAACCCTATTTCCAAATTATTTTACAACATAAACTTGAATCCATATTCAACTCCATTGTATTATTTCTAATTTGGATCAGGACTCAAACTTACCTTGCTGTTTAAATTTCAAATTAAGATAGGGAAAATTTTCAAGTACCCACAAAAGTTTTTAGTGATTCATGTGAACACCAAGTTCTTGGGGGTTTTCAAATTCCTACCAAAGTTTTGCCTAGGTTAAGCAAATAACACCTGATTAGTAACTATTACTAACTTCTGTTATTTATCTATTAAATATCCATTCTATCCATGCAGTTTTAGGATAACTCTTTCCCAAATAAAAGGACACAATTATTAGGAAAGTAGCCATGCACGTCTCTCTCTCTCTCTCTCTCTCTCTCTCTCTCTATATATATATATATATATATATATATATATATATATATATATATATATATATATATAACACAAATAGTTGCTCACTCGTTGGATGCTCAAACAAAGGCCACTCAACTCTTCATGGGTGAGTTTTTATAAGGTTCAAAAAATCAATGGTTCAAAATCTTTGTAAATTTTTTAGTCTCCAAATATCATTTTTTCATTGAATTTCTCGTAAATGGACCATGCCCAACACATTTATGGGGTCAGAACTGCCAAAAAAACACGAAAGAGCAGAAAAACCCATTTAGCATATTTCATTTAACACCTATCCATTATATATATATATATATATATATATAGAGAGAGAGAGAGAGAGAGAGAGACAGAGAGAGAGAACGATGTCTAGTCCGACGTGTTAATTAGGCATCAAACGAGGTCTGACGCGCTCAACGCATCATCATCGTCGTGTGTCTAAACCGTTGACATGTAAATGCAAATCCAACTAGGATAAATAGCTATTGAAATTGGTTCCAGCTCACACAACGTCAGCTCAGGTGAATTCAACTGCTGACTGGTGATAAGACTCCTAAATGGAGATGGTAGAGCTGACAATGCTCCCTTATAGTCATTGTAAAGCAACTAAAGGAGACAGATCTGTTAAAGTGACCAAGCTTAGGTCGGCTTGGCTTGTTAAACTCAGAATGAGTTTAAGTTCGGGCTCTTGGTGAGCCAAACCAACCCGAGCTCATGATCAGCATGAGCTGACTTGCTCAAATATTGTGCGTGTGACTACGTATGAAAAATATTGGCTACACTCATGGGTTAACGAGAGCAGATCAGGTGAGATCTGTCACCGCCCATTGCTTCATGGCACGAGGACCTCATGATCCTCCCCCCCGAGTTGAAACTCATGGAAACTCTTGGTGTGCAATGTGATTGCACATGATCCCCACTCATGGTTCATAGGGCTAAAGAAAAATCACTTGTTTTGGCTTTTTAACCCTATTTATAGGACTATAGGGTGTGCTCATGTGATTGCAATCTTTTGGTGTGCTGCTGTACCTGATCACGAACCATCTATTGTTAGGTTTCACATCTGAGCTTGATTCCAAAGATAGAGGGTGATCATGTGCAACTGTACACTAAAAGTATGCAATCACATTACCCACATTGCACCTGATTAAGTGATTAGGGATGGCAGTTGATCAGGGGAAAACGGGGCCACCCTGCCTCCTCCCGTTTGGACTGGGGATGGATGACATGGAACAGGTAATGAAGGTTTAAATCAAGACCCGTGTGGGGATAGAGGCAGGAAAGAACTTACTCTTGCCCTCATCCCAACTAAGAATATATATATATATAATCCTAACATAAAACCCTTTCTCGAATCTCAACTCTCTTTCCTCTAACGAGCCGTACGACCTCCCATTTCTCTTCTCTCCTTCCTTTAACGCCGGAAGGTAGCAACAACGAAAGACGGAAGAACCAAAAAAATGGAGCTCTGCCTTGCCCCATTTGAACCAGAGATAGAGGACATTAAACCGGAAATGGACCAGAGATGGAGGTAATTAAAATCAAAACCCGTGAGAGGATATAGGTGGGGATGGAGGGCAAAAATTTGAGATGGGGAGAGGGCAGAGACCTTGTCCCCTGCACCCGCCCCAGTCCATACACCTATTCCTCCCTCGCCCATTGTTCACAGTCCACTTGGTACGTGAATAGGATGGCTCCTCATCTAGCCCAAGTCCACTTTCTGAGCCCAAACGAGCTTCGCTCAAGCTGAGCCGAGCCATGAGCATCTCGGTCACACAGTTTAACATCCTAAAATTTTGAAATGCAGAGACAAAACCAGAGAACACATGTAGGAAGAAAACCATAATTGAGTTCAATTCTTCTTGCATGAGAAGCAGATGAGTTTCAAAGTCTTGACACTCGAAACAGATGAAAACTGAACGGAAATAAAGATGCGTACGATCAGCCGTCCGGCTGATCAGCCTCGGCGTACGGGGCCTCGAGATGCTGCTGCTCCGCCTCTTGCACCTCCTTCTCCGTCTTCCTCCCCTTCTTCGACTTATAGTAGACGCTCATGAAGTTGCCTACAGCTCCATAGTTCCTCCTGCACTTCTCGTACAGCGCAGCGTCGAACATGCGCCAGAAGTTCTTCTCGCTCAGCTCAGAAATGGTGTACTGTGGCTGGTAGCCGTGGTTCTCAATCAGCCATAGCTCCAAGCGCCGCACGGCCTCTGCTCCGTCGAATTGTTCGCCGCGTAGAACGGGTCCCGGCGCGTAATAGACACCAATGTCCGTGTACATCTGAGCGTAATGGGTGTCGCCTTGCCTGCGAGCGTGCTCGAAACCGTGCTCTGGATAGATCATCGTCTTCACTGGTAGCTTGAACAGCCTGTGTGGGCACAGCCAGATTGGATACACCTGAACCAATAACCAAAAGAAACAAGAAATCTTGTTTAGACCAATGTTGTCAAATCCGGCCAATTATTATCCTATCGGCAGAAAATCGTTAATAAAGTGACCTGTCCGGGAATCGATTCAGGGTCGGAGACGATTCTCACAACATTGATTTTGACGATAAGGGCAGACGGCATTACCTAAAGTATTTAGCAAGTCAAGGATTGCATTCGTTTCACATGATTTGTAGTTACCATTGATCATCGAATAAACCAACACAAACAAGTGAACAATCTGCAAATTCTCGGAGTATGGCAGGTATAACCGTTCCCTCGGTTATATTCAATCTCCACCGCACATCTCAGTTGATAGGGATGTGCATGGACCACAGTCTTGTGCTCCCCAAGGGAAATATGTCGTTGGAGATTGAATAAAACCGAGGCAGGTTATATGTTCCTCCCCCCCCCCCCCCCGAGGGGGTTCCAAATAGCGCCACGTATAAGATGCACACCGGCATGTATCTCCATGTGTGTCCGCATCATATTGCATCGTAATTTGGTGCCGCAGCAAAGACTTAAGTACCCTTTACCGCCATTCGCTTCATCTTCCTCGAACGGACATAAATGCCCTCATTCTAGAAAACTGAATCGTCGGTTCGTGAAAAGGACAAAACTGCCCTCCATCGTTATCGCGCCAAAACGTTCTGCAAAGTTTGCGTATATAGCAAGCCTTATGTTGTAGGATTTAAATAGTTCAAAACAATCCATTCTCGCTCTAAGCAGAAAACTTTACCGGAGCATACTCTGCTTTCATCTGTTGTCGCTGGAGCATCCTTTCCTTTGTTCCAGAGCATCGGTTTCCGTCTTACGTGCAGTCACAACATAATAACCACCTTCTGTTGCGTATTAGTTGTTACCGTTGCTTATTCTATAGTTGAAATATCCAAATTCTCATCGTTTCGGTGAGTTTCGTGTAAGGTTTCTTTCTTCAATCTGAAGATTGCTTCTTATACAACGATTTGTACTTATGAACCCAAATATTCCGACGATTTCTAATCATGGTGATCGTGTAATGTTTTGTGCAGGTTAGCAATGTCTGCGCCTCATCAGATTAGAGATACCCCGTCGTTCTATGAGTTGTCTATTAGAGAAGTGATCCGCCAGTCTCATCTATCTAAGGTTTTTGAAAGATACCAAAATATACTTAAGATTGAGAACGATGAAGACAGAGAAAATGCCTTAGAATCGTATTATGCGGAGGATTATTCATCAGATATCGAGGTTGCGGACCAAAGGAAGAACTCTGAAGAACGGAAGATGCATAACAAGGATGACGAAGAGAAGGCAAAGGCAAGAAATATTGATGAGAATATAAATAGAAGGCGGAGGATTAACACATAGCAGATGGAAATGATGAAGAAGAATGTGGAGGAGTGAAAAAGATATTTTAGCTATTTAGTGGAGAACACTAAGGCAGAATGTAAGAGGAGAGACTTGGAGCGTAGTGTAATGTGAAACAAGGCAAGGCTACTGAAGGAGGCGGAGGAGAGACGAAGGCAAATGAATAAGGAGGAGGAAGAGAAGAAACAGAATATTCCTGAGTATGAGGAAGAAAAGGAAAGGCGAAGGAGGGAGAAGGAGTTTGAGGAAGCTAAGGAAATGCAAAGGCAGGAGAAGGAGAATGAGAAAAAGAAGGAAAGGCAACGAAAGGAGAAGGAGGAGGAAGAAAAGGAAAGGGAAAGAAAGAAACAGGAGGAGGAAGTGCAGGAAAGGGAAATGAAGAAGTAGGAGGAAGAGGCGAAAAGGGAGAGAGAAAGGAAGCAGAAGGATGAGGAGAAAAAGGAGAGAGAAAGGAAGGAGAAGGAGGAGGAGGCGAAAAAAAGAGAAAGAAATGATGCAGGAGAAGAAAAAGGGAGAGAGAAAGGAAGCAGAAGAAGAAGGAGGATAATAGAGAGAGAGAGAAAGGAAAGAGAAGGAGGAGGAGGCGAAAAAGGAGAGAGAAAGGATGCAGGAGGAGAAAAGGGAGAGAGAAAGGAAGCAGAAGGAGGAGGAGAATAGGGAGAGAGAAAGAAAGCAGAAGAAGGAGGAGGAGAATAGGGAGAGAGAAAGGAAGCAGAAGGAGGAGGAGAAAAGGGAGAGAGAAAGGAAGGAAAAGGAGGAGGAGAAACGGGATAGAGAAAGGAAGCAGAAGGAGGAGGAGAAACGAGAGAGAGAAATGAAGGAGAAGGAGGATGAGAAAAGGAAGAATAGAGAAAGGATGGAGAAGGAGGGCGAGAAAAGGAAGGCGAGAGAAAGGCATGCGATGGTGGAGCCGGTAGGGATGGAGATTGAAAGGCAATTGGATGCAGTGGACCCACCAGAAAGTCCCAAGTTGGAGGGAGAATAGGAGAAAATAGCGACCAAGGTAAATATATTTGTTCTGTCTGTGAAAATTTAATAATATGTTTATCGATTTTGGTATAGCGATTACTGTGTTAGGTATTAATATGTATAGCGATTACTGTGATAGTCTGTCTGCAACCAATATTATTTATAACGGTTAGTAAAATAGTATTTATAAGTACAAATGGAACTAATTTACAATTGGTAGGAATAATATGTTATTTTGTGTTACAGGGAGTTCACAGGAGAAGTAGAGCACCAGGTGAAAAGCTCGAAGGTCGGTGTCAATGGCCTGTAGTTCTATCGTGGTATGGTCAACTGAGTGCATATCAGAAAGACCGATTACGAAATATGCACTTTGGTGGCCTTTTGAATCAACAATATTTTGAAACTTGCTGGAATACCATGACCCACCTGGTAAATAAGTGGAATGATAAGACGAACGCATTCCAGTTTGATTCTTTTGAGATCACCATGACTCTAGAAGATGTGGCGAGGATCACTGGCCTTAAGTGCGATGGCAGTGTTGTCCTATTACGGCATTCAAACTATAACGCAAGGGAAAAATGCACGACCCTGTTAGGAATGTCGATGGCCGAATAGAGTCAATGTATTTCTGGTGGAATCAATTCCACATCAATGAAAGTATCATTTTTTCGTAATAAATGGGAAGGTCACTCTGCTACTTGTGCATCTGAAATAGCTGACCAAGAGTTGCGCGACTTCCTTCTATATTTTTTTGGTCTTACATTATTTTCCGATTGTTCTGGTTCGAGAATAAGTTTCATGTGGCTGCAGTACCTGGCAGACTTAGACGAAGTTGACAACTATGCCTGGGGTGCCGCTATGCTCGCACACTTGTACAGTCAACTCCACCGTGCAAGTAATGGTACAAAAACAGTTGGGGGATTTTGGCCATTTGTTCAGGTATTTGTTGATTACATACTTAGTAATTGTAGACAAATCTCATTGCAGGTTGTGGTGTTACTAATAATATTATTTTTGTTAGGCCTGTGCGTTGGAACATATTATCCCATTGCGTCCACGTTGTGGCCCTCCGATTTGTGGTTTTCCAAAGATCGGTCGCTGGGCTAGAATAAACGTCACAGTTTATAATGCTAAGTCCATTTTAGATGGGCTGCAACTAAACGAGGTAAACATTCTAAAATTGTTTACAATCGCGTCAGCATTTACCACTGAGTATTATAAATCGTTGTAATTCTTAAGTATCTATCGTTGTAGGATTGTCTTTCGTAGTACATATCGTTGTTGCCATATCATGCATAAATAAATTATAATATATTTATCATTCATTATTAAAAAGAATTACCAATGTACAGGTTTTGTGGAGACCTTATGGAGATGGGGAGGACGATGATGAAGACGTTGTTGCGGAGGCTGCTAGATTGTCTGACCGCGATTTGTGGCTATTCTGTAATTTTGAATCCGAGTTGCAGCAAGGTAGACGAGTTCTCCTACAATCTGGCTTGGGGTAGTCTATCCCAAATAAGCATTTGGAAGTGAGAAGGAAGATGAATAGTGGTGGGGGCAGAAACGTGAATTGGCGTGATCGCTACAGGGACGAATTATTAAATTAGAACTCAGGTAGTTTGCCTGCCATATCGTATGATCATGAAGGACGACAATTTGATCCCTTCTATTTCGAAAGGTATTGAGAAAATTGTGAACCCATGCCTCCCAACTGCCCCTTCTCATGTTGCAGCCCAGCCTCTACAACCAAAACGTCGTCTCTCTCCGGTTACTACGACTAGTCTCTCAGTAATAAAGCGCGAGGAAGAGCGAACACTTGCTCCAAAAGAGAACATTGTCTCTGCCGCAATGTTCGAACTTATGGAGAGGGAGAATAAGAAATTAAGGACAGAAGTAAGCACTATGGGGATTCAATTAAACTCAGTGGTAGAGATGATGACCAGTTTTCTTAATAAGATGAGCTCAACCAAGAGGTCACGCAGGATAGACAGTCTACCAATAAAAAGTGAGAGACAAGTCTATGATATTTCATCTGATTCATCAAGTGCCTCGGAATAAATCCTAGATTTTTATTTTTATCATGCTAGGTTTTTGTTGTAATCGTATAATGAGTTGTAGTAATGTGACATTCTTTTATTGTTTAATTCTTTATTATTACATCATTTCGTCTGTGGCTATCGGTAATAAATAAACTTTAATAAAAAATAGATGTTTGTTCAGAAATCGTGGCATTGCCTAACCTATTTGGCATCGCTAAGATATAGCATTTCTGTTTAGCAATCATTGTATTTGTCTCTGTCTCGAAAGAATATCGCAAAAAGGATTGGCGAAGTAAGTCGTGAACAATAATTTAGCGAGTTCTGACGGCGTAAATGATAACAGTCAATAGCGAGTTGATGCTCCAAAATATGTACGATACGGTTCCCGGTCAGCAATTGTTCATCTGGCAGGGATACTTTCAATTCAAACCGCGATAATGAACGTTTGTTGTTAAAAAAGCGATAAGGAAAGTATGTTGCATGAATATATCGATGTATCCATATACGATAATCAATAGAATAATCGTGAAAGATTATTCATACCTGGAAAACGGGTTTGTTTGGGTCGTGTCAATCTCCCACTGAAAGATTGTTATAATGCGACTGACAAACGACGAGTTTTTAATTATTTAAAAGTCAATCATTTAATTTGTGGGGTGTTTCCGAAAAAGACTAGCATGTGAAACGATGTATTTTTAAATATTTAAAACGCAAAGGGCGGCTTGTGGAAAGACGTATTTTTAAATACTTCGAACGCAATCATTTAATTTGGCGGTCAGACAATTTAATTTGGCGTGATGCGAAAAGACGTATTTTTATTTATTTAAAACACATTCATTTAATTAGCGGGCTGTTTTCGAAAAAGGGCGGCACGTTAAAGGACTTTACCTTTGTATTTGACTGAGGACGACGTTTCTGTATCTGCATTGCAAATGTGTCATCGATATCTCCTTCCAGGCATGGCGCCGAAGAAGGGGACAATCGGAGCAGTACGACCAGCCATACCGGCCAAGAAGAGGACGATGAGAGCAATACGACCCAGCATGGCGCCAAAGACGATGGGAGCACTACGACCGGGCACGACGGCAACGAAGAGGATGATGGGAGCAAAACGACCAGGCACGGCGCCAACGGAGAGGACGATGGGAGCAAAACGGCCAGGCATGTCACCGAAGAAGAAGACAACCACATCCACAGTACCAGCACTAGCGCTTAAGATGTATATTTTTTGAAACGCCTGAGCGGTTTAGTCAACATTTGCTTTTTCATGTCGTATTTGGACTAGTGTTGTTTACTATAGACAATAATTTCAATGTCTAATCTTGAATACCACGCTCATGGTGCACTCAGTTCAACATCCACAGGCAAGGGTGGGCGGCAACGCCCTCACGAGTTCGTAGATGACATCGAGCAGATGCAAGATGAATTTGTAGTTAGGAACACTATCAGTAATTTTGTAAGTATTTAACCACTATCAATTTCTAGGTAGTTCCGGTTTGTATGTTTTGAAGTTCGTAAAATTGTGCAACCAGACAGTGTGTGATTTTATCAATTACATCTAGAGCAACCCAACGAGCAATACAGTACACATCATCAGCCCTTATTTCATGGTATGTCTGGTCCGTTGTTGTTTTGTTTGCTTTTATGACGTACTCACGTTTCTTGGTGGTTAAACCTTACTATTTCGTGCAACAGATGTACGTCCGGCGAAAGCTACGGCATTGGATTCACAGATGCACTACCTTGTTGGAATAGCGATGATGAGTGCCTAGACATTTCGAAATTTGGAAAAGTAAGTGAACAAACCTCTTCTCTAAGGTTTAGTCGTAACATCCCCATCACGATATGTCTCTGGAATGAAAAATTATTTTATCGATTCGCAGATTTTACTTCCTACACTCTGGCAAAATCCCGACCATCGGGTTCTATATGAGATGATTTTTCTGGAAAAACAACTATGGTGCTACAACTCATTGGACTGCCACAGTGGCGTAGAACGCGACACTATACATTTGGTAAGCTTGTGCCCATAGGTGAATCATAGCTATTCGAGGTGGACCAGACTGTAATATATTATCCTTTTATCACAAGCGGGATTCCTTAACGGGCTTATGGGTGTCAACATTGCCGAGTGGATGTTGCTATGTACTGACGATGCTCCTTTACAAAGTAATGTGGTCGATTGTGGCATATTCGTAATGAAGCATATTGAAGCAATATACAATGGAGAAGAACCCTGTTTCCACGCTGTATGAGCTTTGTATCCAATGTTATTGGGTATTCCTATTATATATTGGTTTCACATTACATGTTTTGTTGCAGGAACATATGTCGAAAATACGCTACGAAATATGCAGAAAATTGACAGACAAAATATGTAAAGTGAAACTTATCGATTGCTATGTCTGTACAACCTAACGAGCTCCGCCATCACCATTCTCGCCCTCCTCCTCGACAGCAACCCAATCGGTGCAGTCGCGCTGAGGGTGGCCAGCAGGAGCTCCACCACGTCCTCTTCCTCTCCCTAGCGAGGAGGTCTCAGCGGAGCTGTCGTTCTGGTGACGGGTATTCATCTCGTTCCGGTGACGGGTGTTCTACGAAAAGTAAATCGTATTCAGAAAAAGTTTTGTGTTGTATACGCATAACCAATGTTGGTAAAGTTGTTCTTCAGTAATGAAAATTATTGTACGGCCAAAGATACTTTTGTGTTGTTTCTACGACGAAAGATATTTTGGTGCGGTTGCGCAATATTTCTAAAAATCGCATTTCGTGAACTTATGAATAAGAAAGGTTTGTTCTCAAAAATCGCTGTATTGCTGAACCTACGATAATGTACACCTAAGGCGATTTCTTAGGACGCGTGTGGATGTACTTGTGGATTTCTTTGAGACCCAAAAATTCGGTCCAATCGCATTGATTACTATTGAGAATAGCCCACATTGTTCAATTTCATTAATGCGGAGTGCATTTTTATTTAAGTTTTGCTTTTGGTTTAATGAAACTGACGTATATACTTGAAAACTGACGAAGGGTGATAGGACATTTCATTAATATTTGAATGACACAACACACAGTTCCACTTTGCTTCGCGAATAAGGAACCGAGAAATCGACAATTCCTGCATAAACGACTTGTTCTTGAATCGAGTATATAGGCGGCTTCAACGCAGTTGTCGTATCCGTCTATACTTTTTTCATATGTCTGCAAGATCATAATTGAAGGAAACATCGTTTAAAATTCAAGAAATTTTCTAATTCTTACACAAACGGCAATGGCTTGTCCATTTGTAATCGTTGTAAGTCAAGAAGGATTTGCGGTGTTAAATGATACTAGTATAAAGCGACAATGAACGTTGTTAAAAACCAACAACGGCTACGATATTTGGCATGAATATATCGTTGTATCCATGTTTGATAATCAATTGAGTAATCGTCAAAGATTATTCATTCCTGGAAAACGGGTTTGTTCGGGTCGGGTCAATCTCCCATTCAACCATTGTTATAATATGTAGTCGAAATGACGGTTTTTTAATTATTTAAAACCCAATCATTTAAGTTGCGCTTGTCTTTGATAAAGGGCGGTAGACGAAACGACGATTTTTAATTATTTAAAACGAAATCATTTAATTAGCAGGTTTTTTTTTCCGAAAAAGGGCGGCATGGGAAAAGACGTAAGCTAACACCACGTAAATAAAATCTTACTTAGATCATAAAATGAAACGCAACCTTGATCAATGCCCAAAAAAAACTTACTTGAACAACCCTTCACAGCCCGCTTAGAGTGACAGTCGAACAATACCCCCAAATCGTTTTAAATAATCGCCATTAAGTGATGTCATCAATCAACTTCCAGCAGAAACCAGAAATCACTATTTATCGATTAAAGCAAAAATACAAGCACAGACCGCAAGTTGTCGATGACAAATCTCTATAAACTCGTAACAAATTCGACGATGTTAAAATCGGGTCATTCAAAGAGGCATGACAACTAAACTAATAGCCCACACGAGATTCTTGTCCAGCTGACAGCACAATCGCTTTCCCGCGATATTTACAACTGGCTATGCAGCGATTACGAAGTCTACTTACGCAGCTCCAAGCGATTGCGAGAAATCGAACAAACGTTCATTATCGCTTTATACTAGTATCGTTTAACACCGCAATTCGGTGTTGACTAACAGTTTACAAAGGCCGAGTATTACAGCACAAATCGCTTTCCGTAATTTGTGTTACTCGCTATGCAGCGAATATGTAGTCGAATTACGCAATTCTACCTGATTGCCATAAATTTTGGATTTGTCGTACATTATTCATTGATCATGTTGGTTGAGCAGTAGATCTTTTGGGTCATAAATAGTCGCACAAGTACTCGACGGTGTGATTATCTTCTACTTCGTGAACCAGCAACAATCAAACTCACGGTTCCTTCATAAACCTGGACCCCCCCCCCCCGAACCTAGAAAATTGTGGTCGGTGAGGCAGACAAAGACAGCTACACAACCAACAATGGCGAATCATGCGTATATTGTCTTCACATCGTCTCTATTTTCAACAAAATTCGTCTCTTTGAACCCGTTATTTGCGATTTGTGTTGTGTACTATGTAATATAATTTTCATATCGTTCATTGCAATGTCCTTATTCATTTCAGTAGAACATCCACCGACGAAGCTGGGCGAAAACTTAGTCAATCACTCATGGACGACATCAAACGAATGCGCAATGAATTCTCAGAATGCAACATGATCAGTAATTTTGTTCGTATGAAACTAGTAGGAGTTGTCTATATACGTAAGCCATGCGTACGTGCGTTAACAACACCATATTTTCTTCAAGCAGACTATATCTGATTTCGTCAGTTATATTAAAAGCAACGCACCAAGCCAGACTGTAAGCATCGTCAGCCCGTACTTCATGGTATATCGGTTGTATTTTTCGTTGCTTTTGGTTATTGATTAAGTCTGATTGATTCGTATGTTAACGTTGTTGTTAGCAATGTTTCGGTATGCAGACGATCTTACGTCGTTTGCCATACTCCAGTGGATTTAAAGACGGCCTACCTTATTGGGTTAACGGTAATCATTGCAGAGACCTTTTGTCAAGTGAAAAGGTAAGCAAATAAACCTAGAATGCAAGGTTACAGCATGACAGTGCTAATAACATTTTTTCGATCCATTTGCAGATATTGATTCCTACACTCTGACAATCAGAAAAGCATTGGGTCTTATACGTGATGGATTTACACGAAAAACAACTTTGGTGTTACAATTCTTTGGAAGTTGACAGTGGTTTACGGCTAAACATTTCTCATCTCGTAAGATTTCATCTATATGAGTATCGTGTCCTGTACTGGGGTCATGAATTTACTTTGGGTCGCATTATTCTCGGATCGGTTTCGTCAAAGCCATTTTGGGAGTCGATGTTAGCGAGTGGATCTATCGCACGGCATACCATGCTCCATTACAAGATAATGGCGTTGATTGCGGCGTATTTGTAATGAAGTACATTGAAGCGATATACAATGGTGCAGAACCCTGTTTCGACATTGTATGCCATTTCTTGTCCTATGTTATTAGTGATTAAATGCATGTCTATTGGTTTCACATTACAATTTATTTTTGCAGGTTGATATACCTGGATTCTGTGAAGAACTCTACCAAATATTGACGTCCTTCCTAATTGCGGAGGCGAAACTAGCAAAGCCGCCACGAGGATGTAAAAGGCAACGACCAACGGTGCCCAACATGCATGATTGACAGTCACCGAATTAGATAGTGATGTGTGCAATGAACGAAGCTTGTAATGTTCGAAATGATAATAGTCAACATCGTTATGAAATGTTTGATGTGTAAACATCGCCTTATTGTTGACACGCACAGAATGAAAATCGCAGAAGAGACTTGAGATGAATGCGGTGAACAAGAGACAAAAATGTCTTTTTCGTAATTACAAATAGTACACAGCGATAAGACGAGTTTGCTGTTCAGAAATGGTGGTCTAACGTCAGCTTCACTACTACTACCATGAAATGTTGTGTAAGAATTTGAAAATTTTTTTAATTTCAAACGACTATTTACTTTAATTATGATATTGCATACATATGGAAAAAGTCTACATGGATACAACAACCGCGTCGAAGCGCCTATACACTCGATTTAATAACAAGTCGCTTTTGCAGGAATTGTTGGTTTGTCAGTTCCTTATTCGCGAAGCAAAATGGAACACATCCTTAACATGTGCGATGTGTCATTCAAATATTAAAGAAACGTCTTATCACCCTCCGTCAGTTTTCAAACTAATACGACAGTTTTAATAAACAAAGAGCAAATCTCACATAAAATACCCTCCGCATTAATGAATTTGAACAATGGCATGTCAGACAACTATTCTCAAAACTAATCAATGCGATGGGACCTGGTAGTTCAAATCACGGTAGCACGTAGCGTGTGAGTTTTATTGTAGAAATATTTTTTGGTCTTATATAAAACCACAACTTTGTTCAGAGCGAACATTACGTGCCTTTGTTACTAGGATTGGTTAAGCGCATATAACACAAAACTATGTCTCTATAAAATTTGGTATCGTCAACTTAGGATTTAATCACCTTTTATTAGAATGGTGCTTGTGCCATTCGTGTTTCACCATAGTTTTATTGAAAATGAAAATAAAAATGCAACATATTGATTATGAAAAATGAAAAATTAAACTACATGCTCATTCATTCTAATCTAAGCATAAATACTACAAATTGTAGTTAAAAAACCGGACAACACTATAAATCGTTGTAGAGGTCGTTGGAGACCCGAAAATACTACAAATCGTTGTTAAAAGACCAGACAACACTATAAATCATTGTAGGGGTAGTTGGAGACCCAAAAACACTACAAATCGTAGTAGGGACACATTAGAGACCCAAAAAAATTATAACAATGATTTGCTGAAGAATATTGTCAATCAATTAGCGATTTGTTGAAGGAGGGCTACAACCGTCATGATATGGGGGCCAAAATCAGAACATTTACAAAATTTGGATACAGGGTTCTGGTATTAAATCAAAATAAAATAGCAATTGATCATGAAAATTTCTGAAAATTTACAGAAATGAACTAGACACATAAGCGAAGAGAACCCGTTTTACGAAATTGAAAAATGATCTCTCATTAGGGAAATAAAATTCTGACAAAATGGATCAAAATCTGAGCCATTAAAATGACACAAGGTGACAGGGTTGTGGTTTTTAACCCAAAACTGGTATGAAAACACCAAAGAAATCGCAGAAATTTGGTATGGACAAACTAACTTCAATTTAGAAAACAACTCCGCAAGTTGGTCCTGATTCTGCTAAAATCCTGACGGTGCAAAATAACAGGTTTTGAACCTCGATTTTTAAAGTGGGTCAAACAAACTCAGATTGATCTGTTTTTTTGTGGAGAGAATAAAGACATATGCATGAAGTTTCAGTCAAAAATTGAGATCGAAATGAGCTCCGATTAGATACAAATCAATGGATTTAAAATACACTAGCATTGAAAGTACAATCTAAAAAGCAACTGAAAATGATAAGAGCCAACTGCACATTGAAAAAGAAATAACAGGTTCCAATGAATCCGAGAGACATCTTTGTATTCTCTTATACATATAAACTCTTCAAGTTGAACGATGGTACAGTCAGTGTGCAGGTCAGTCGGTGTTTGATGGAGCAATGTAGGATCATCTGTTGGATGTGCACAGAAGTAGAGAGAAAAGGGAGAGAGAGTGAGAGGGTTGATGTTCATGGCCTTCTCCAGGGAGAACTCTTTGCCTCTCTTGATTTCTTCTCTAGAGAAAGAGGGTTTTACAATGTTTTGCGAAGAAAGAAGAAGAAGACTTTGAATAGTCAACATCATCCTCAACTTTCTGGATGGAGGACATGTTTGTCCTTTTTTTGAACTGTTTGTTTTTTCTTTTTTGAATGAAAGGCATTTCTATCATTTTCTCAAACCATCACTTTATGAAAAGAATAGCAAGAAAGGGTACTTAAGTCTTTGCAACAACACTAGGGCTGCAAACTGATTGGATATGGGCTAGATCCTTCTTGATCTGAATCCAATTCTGAATTTTATGCAGTGAATCCAAATCTTACTATGGTCTGATGAGGTGAGATCCAAATCTTATATGGTGATACTATATCTAGTAAAAGATGACTGAAATGAAGGTCTGCATATGTGAAATGTACAAATGGATCAAACTAAATGTTATAAAACATTGATCTGAATTCAGTTTAAATAAAAAATTGATCCGAATGTGTAAATATGAACCATATCCCAATACCCATCTAGGTCTTACTATAATTATTCATATTATAAAATAAAGTATTAAATTTGGATCCGAGTGTTGGACATAACGGATCTGAGTCCAACCCATTTGAGTGACCCAGTTTGACACCTTTAGTGGGCCACATTAGTGGACCACATAATGGGGAGATAGTGGGTGGCAGTTACGTACCTAACTGCCTCCTTCCCCACTATATAAGGGGGTTGGCTGCTACGAAAATGATGAGAGTTTCGCTGCAAGTCTACCCAAATTCCACATAAAGATGACGTGGTATAGGGTCCTACTCACCGTCGACCTAAGGCCTGGACTCATTCTGGGCATCAATTGGATGAAGAAAACGTCGAACACTCGCATGCACACTCTGTAGCATCAACAAATACACTTCCAAGTACGCTTTCTGTGTATGTTGATGCCAGAAATGACAACATTGGGTTATGATCCCACTTTCACGCATGTTGTTGTGCGTGAATTATGCGTGTGGGCCTGCTGGCATTTGTTGTGATTGTAACCGTGGGGCGACCTCAGTCGCAGGTTGACAACGATAGCCATCATAAGGTGACTATTTTTTCGGTAGTCTGTTGCAGTCGTTGTGAGGCGACTGCAACAGACTGAAATTGTCGTCATGGGGCAAGAGTGTTTCCTGACCGCCCGTCAACATTGGTCGTCAATAAATGACAATTGTCACCATAATGTCGATAATCTTTCCTGACAGACTGTTGCCATGGGTCAACAACCCTCATCGGCGACAGAGTCACCCTGAGGTGACCGCCCGTCGCCGTGGGTCGATGTTGGTTACCAAATGATAGTGACAGTGGCCATAGGTGACTGCCTTTTCCCAACACCTGTATGCCGATGGCGGTAGCAGTCCCGGTGAGCCTCATTAAAAAAAAAACAAATTGAGGGTTTTACTTGTGGTCGTCAGGGGGTTTTGCCGGCATCAGGGTTGCCTCATGACATCATCGAGGGGTGTTTGCCGGATTGCCAACGTACGTCTAGCGACGCATGAAATCTGGGGATTAAAACTCCCTTTCTCTGTTCCTTCAGTCGTGGGGTTGCAGTGGATTCAGCCATTACCGGAAGAGGCGGCCATTCGATCACTGCGTCGGTGAAGTCCCTCAATCGCATGGATCGTCGCTTGAGATCCCTTGCGTTGTCGGGTTGCAGGGTGATCGGCCTGTGATGAGGTCACCGCAGTTGTCGTCGGGGCTAGAATGCGGTTGAGATCGCCGACGTTCGGGGTTTAAAAAACCCCTTTCTCTGCCCTGCTTCTTCAGTCGTTGGGTTGTTTTTTTTTTTTTGCCAGTGTTTTTTTGCTGAGGAAATTGGATTGATCGTCGTGGAGCGATATGCCGAAAGGGGCGACCGTTGGTTGTCGTCGTCGTCGTCGTTTGCTTTCGGCCGACCGTCGGTGTCTGTCGCTATGTTGCGACATGGGTTGTCGCCGAACGGGTAACAGGTTTCTCCTCTTTTCCTCGTCGAAGGGATTTTCTTCATCGCCGGTGAACTCAGTCTGTGGGAGTCACTGTGGGGTGACGTTTAGTTGCCGACAGGCGATTGTTGGTCACCGATTTTTTCTTCAGGGCGGCGTGGGTCGCCATGACATTCGGAGGAGAGAAACCATTTTGGTTTCTCAGGGTTGTGTAAACAGAAACCCTTGGGTTTCTGTGTTAATGCCTGATGACCAGATCAGGTATTCTGACCTGGTGGCATACCCAATCCAATTTTTGGGTGGATCGGGTTTGCCTGGATCCATTGACTATGAGTTCTCAGGATCGGACCCGGACCCATTCGGTGTTTGGGTCTAGGTCTGATCCATTTTGGGGTCGGATTCATATGTAGGATTCGAATCTACCTTGGATCCAGTTTGCGGTTTTGTCTCATGACCGGACCCAGACCCATAAGGCATCGGGTCTGAGTCTGATCCTGTGGACTAAGACCCATTTAGTATCGGGTTCGGGTCTGGGTCAGAACTGTCGTTTTGGGTCAAGCTTAGGATTTGATCTCCTAAAGAGACCTGGATCCATTTTGGGTCTGAATCGATGATAGGATTTGACCCGGTTGGATCGGAGTTGGACCCATTTGGTTTCGGGTCTGGTCTGATCCTTTCTAACCGGGTCAAGATCCAAAACATTTTGAATCAGGTTATGATCCAGACCCATCAAGTATTTGGGTCTGGGTCTAATTTTGAAGACCCAGATTTATTTTTGGATCAGGTTATGGTCCAGACCCATAAGGTATTCGGGTCTGGATCTAATTAGGAGGCCCTGATTCAGTTAGTATTAGGTCAGACCCAGATCCAGTTTATATTGGGTCGGATCCGATCTCGGTTTACACTGAATCAGATTCAGATTCAGTTAGGGTTCGGGCACTATTTGGCCTGAACCGGATCAGGAACTGATTCGGCCCTTTTGAGACCGGTTCAGAACCGTTCTTTACCGGTTCCTTCTAGTTTCTCATCGGTTCTAAGATGCCAAGATCATGTTTTCATAAATATTAGAAGATACAAGGATTTTGGCATATGGTTATAGGGTTTTTATGAACTTCTGTTCATGCTTAACACCGGTTTATAAAGTTCAAAACCGGTTTGGACCCTTAGATGACCGGTTTGAGGCCGTTTCAGACCGGTTTAGAGTGTTTTCAGACCCGTTCGGGGTTGTATAAGATTGATTCTTGTTTAAAGACTCCGGGTTTTACCCATATAAGCTTGTTTTAGTTATTTTTCATGCATTATAAAGTGTTATTGTATAGAAAGCATGACTTATGCATATTAATTTATGTGTTTCATGTTGGTTAAGTCATGTATGATGGTTTTAAACATTAAGCATGAATTATAACTAAATTCATGACATTTTTATTATCAAAATTAGTTTGTGCATATAAGTTGAAGCATGAACTTGTATTTTTTGATATAAAATATATTTTGTCATGAATATACAAGCATTAAAATATGTGTGCATGGGCATGCTCCATAATATGAATATATTTTCGGTAAAAGATCTTGATTGACCAATTCATGTTATCACCAAAGTGATCTGAGTCGTGTTGATTAAGAATTCTTTGGACCGTATTAAGATTCGTTATTATGATTGTGTGTGGGTTTATGAAACATTGATTATACTCAAAGGTAGGTCGTTGTGTTCTAAATTCACATAGAGTGTTATAGTAGATGTGTTTTTCAGCCCACGAAGCATGTTCGTATCCAAAGGTAGGTCATTGTGTTCCAAATAAACTTGAGTGGAGCTGCACATCCTTCAATTCAAACACATATTGTGATATCACGGGGAAGAAACGACACCGAAAAACAATATTAGAAAGAGGGTCAATCAGATAATTAAGAGAATCTAAAAGAAAGATGGAATTATGAAAACCAAATTAGGTAAATCACATTTTACACTTTTAGTGTGCCGCTGCACCTGAATGTGACGCATCTGTTGTTGGGCCTCACTGGTCGTAGGCTGTATATCAAAGATGTGTGATGCTCAGGTGCGGCACACTAAAAGTGTACAATGTGACTGTACCAAGTTCAGCCTCGTGATTATGAAATCTCTTGATCCTTAGAGCGTGCAGACTGCACAGAACAACCACACCTCTACTTAAGCAAATCCAATGTTCGGGGGCAGAACAAGGCTTATATAAGTGTTCTGTCGAACCAGGATGAGCCATATCACTTGATCTGCTCTCCCTAGTGATTCCCCCTATAACAAAAGGAGAGCCACTCTATTAAAAAAGGGGGGGGCAGTGTACTGCCCCGCTCTTAAAAGGACAACATTTAGAAGTGTTCTGCCAGTGATCTGAAAATATAAATGGATTTTGGTTGACTTAACAAGAATCAACCTTTGGATCATACTTTTTTAAGTTGATTTTTGAATCACCAAAAAATTCTGAAGACGAGTCCATAGAGTTCCATTTGGTCCAAACAACTTGCATCAATGAAATATCAAGGAGAGTTATGAAGATAGGGATGACATGGGGATGAGTGAAACCGGTTTATCACCAACCACACATTGGCAGGTCTCCTGTTGATAAAACTCTTGAGTGTACGCTACCCATAAGTGAACACAGATCCCATCATTTGAAATAGGATGGGTTTCAAATGATGGGATCTGTTTGCTCCATAAGTGAGTACACTATGTACCCCACCTTGCCACAAGGGACACCTCCCATGTGTGTAAAAAGATGAAGTGAAATCACATGCGCTACTGCATTAGAGCACCCACCATCCACTGTTGGCCCCCCCACAGCTGACATGATATACGGGAAAGATGGAGACTGCTCACGTGGTGCAGCACATCACTAGTTCCTTGTCAGTTGATAAACCACGGCCGGGTGCCTACAATTGGTAAGGCTGAGCCCTCATCTCATTGAAAATACGGATCCCATCATTTGAAATAGGATGGGTTCCATCGTACATCCAATCCTAGCCATCCAATCAACGGCTAAATGGTTCTACTGGATACGGTTAGGATTAAATGCACGATGGAACCCATCCTATTTCAAATGATAGGATCCATGTTCTCTCATGGACCATTATTGCCGAATTTAATAAGTATCTAAAGTGCGTTCATCACATATATCAGGATATTTCAAAGCCCAAAATCTAGAAATCAAGCAATTACCTCCATTTCTTGATGGACAAACTCGAGGGCATCGCCAACTTTGTGGAGAGGAACCAGCAGATCCTGAATCACATGCATGTCATGGTAGTAATGCCTGATAGCCTCCGCCGTCGTCGCCTTTAGAAGGGACACCTTGGGCGGCATCATCCACCCGAGAGTCCACCTGAACCACCATTGATCCCCAGAGGGAATAATGAGCTTCCCCTCCCAAAACAAGCTCCTCGTGTGCCTGTGATAGTAGTCCCTAGTGGGTATATACTCCACAAACTCTCCTCTCTTAACCGCCGTCTGCGCATGCTGGTAGAACCACGGCTTGAACCACCACCCGCATCTATTTATTACATTTCCTTTCCTTTTCGCTTCTTCTTTAGAAGCATATCTACCCGTCATGAACACGCCCTGTGTGGGCGAATAAATCACCCCTTCGACGAAATCAGGAACCTTCCCAGGGTTGTCTTGATCTCCATCTTTTAGTGCAAAAGAATCCATATAAGACTGAGCAAGATCCTTTAAGCTCCCCACCACTGGCTTATAAGTCAGCCTCATGTATTCCTTGATCTCTATGAGCTTGATTTCAGCTGAAACGAGAAGCCCCAGTGTTCCCTGCGACCATGGGATTGCAAAAAAGAGATCAGAGTACTCGTTGTCTTTAGTGGCTCTAACCACACGCCCATCTGCTAGAACTATTTCGTAAGCGACGACGGCGTCGGAGAAGAGGCCGTAGATGTGTGAGCTTCCTTCAATGCCGAAGCCATTGATAAGCCCTCCAACAGTAAGGTCGTCGAGCTCCGGGACCACTGCGAGGGAGAGGTTCATGGGGACCGTGGCGCGCGTGATCTGGCCCATGTTCACCAGGGGTTCGACGCGCGCTATCATCTTTTCCCTGTCTATGTCAAGGATGTTCCGGAACGCAGAGAGGTCGACCTCGAAATGGCGAGCGCGCTTGTAGTCGACGTTTCGCATGCCGACGGCCATCCAGGGCTTTCTTGCTGTGCAGATGAGGCCGTCTCTCGATGGATTCCTCTCTTTCAGCCGACTCACCACCTTCTTCACCTTCTCATCGTGCCCCTTCTGGCGTTGCTTGAAGGATTTGCACCCGGATCGGGCGTCTCCCAGGTAGAGGAGGAAGGAGACGGCGAAGGAGACGGGGAGCAGGATGAAGACGACGAAGATCCAGCGGAATTGCACCAGGAAGTCCGCCAAGCCTTTCTTCCTCTTCGGTCGAACCAGTGGCCTCTCCAGATCTGACATCTTTGCCGACTGTAAAGCTGCTATATGAGAAAGTAAGAGTAAGATTATATTCACACATAAAAAGAAAGAAAGATCGTATGCGATCGATGTCGTCGAGCTCTAAGATCATGAAATGCATCAACTGTGCGATTCTAATTAATTAAAAGGGAGACCGTAACAGGTCATTATCGTCAGACGTGCCTTGGATGCCGTTTATGCATGAAATGAATGGCAACCCAAATCCCACCGTTTCCCCTTGTTTTTCAGTCATTCATTTTTTGTTTTTGTGCTTTAGATGCCGTTCATGAATGGCTCGGAAAAAATAATTTTGTACGACCCGTCTGAAAAGTACACTATCCAAGTTGGTCACATGGATGAATGGCATCAAAGGCAGATCCAGTGATCGAACAGAGTACATTTAAAACTCTTAGGACAAGTCAATTCATCGGGATTGAAGAGGGTCCCCCCCCCCTCCGTGCAGCAAAACATACAGAAGCGGATGTTAACCAGAGCTAGGTAAAAAGCAGTGGCACATGTAATGATGGCAGGCAAGGCAACAAATGATTTCTGATGCCGTGAATTTGAAAGCGATAACGTGAGAAAGAGCCTGTGTCATCTAGTCTAACTTTGCCAAATGAAATAAATAGAGTGAAGAATGAATCATCCGAGGGTTGGAGGAAAAATGAAGACTGAAATCACAGTAATTTCTATGTTGGTTGCCTAGTTACAACAAATGCCATTTTAGCCTAGGTGAAAGATGCCACCAAGATGAAAGGACGTTACAAGTAGGGGCTGGTAGACGAGAACCGAACAAGGGTTGTTCGGGCAAAGCTCGGGCCATCTGACTTGTGTGAGCTGAGTGGAGCTCGAGCTCACACGAGCCTGAGCCAGATAAGCCGAGTCATCAGCTGGCTTGTTAAACAGGGTCCATAGTAAAAATGAAAACTCTGACATCTTAGTTGCCTACATAGCCAACTAAACCAATTGAGCTTAGGGGTGTTAAAGGATCGGGTTTACCCAGACCTGACCCATACCAGACCCTATAGGGTCCAAGCATGGTGATAAATAAGAAGGCCCGATTAATACATAGAGCCGGGTATAGTTTGTAAAATTTTATACTAGACCCGGGCCCAACCCGAGTTTTGATTAAGACACAGAATTTTTCAATGTAAAAATGATCAAAAATATTATTTTAACAAGTATGACCAGGGTTTGGTTGATGTAGTTCTTATCGTGTCTAAGTATGGTTTCTCTGTCATTCTATGTCATGAGACGCATACCAAAATCTATTGTTTTTGGCATGTTATAAGGTTATGCTGGTTTCAATTTTATTTTATTGCTTTTAAAATAGCATTCTTATCCAAAATAAAAATTAAACTAAAAGATTTCAGCTTTTCAACAAACCAAAAATCATGTCACTACAGGGAAAATGTGTATTGACGATGTATTCTATACGTCGCTAGTCTGTCGCTGCACAACTTTGCGACGGATTTTGCAACGGACTAGCGACGTATATCACCCGTCGCATAACCCTAGTCGCTAAACTGCGACAGAATTTATCTATCGCCAATCTATCGCTATGTTGTGACGACTTAGCGACGGATTATGTACGTCGCGAATTCATCGTTAAATGGAGACCGATTTGGTTATGCGACGAAATTTAATTTGTCGCTACTATTTATCGACGGATAAGTATTCGTCGCTAATTCCTGTTGAAATGCAACGACAGACATTAGCGACGGTTTAAATTCCGTCGCAAATCGATGCCTGCTTCAAATTGGCGATGGAGTAGCGACGAATAATATCCGTCGCTAATTTGTAATAAAAAATTTAAGTTTTTGTTTTGAAATATTTTAAAACTCAAAAAAAATTTATCGTACAATTCATATATCCCTCTTATAAAAAAATAGTACACATAAAAAATACATGCAAATTAAACACAAATGTTAAGTTAAGCAAACTTTAACAACCAAATACAGTCATTGCGAAGTTATAATTAGTTACAATTTTTTCAAACAAATTAAACAAAAAAATTCAATCATCGCCAAGATTTTGGGCATCATCCTCTTCATTTTCTCGATTTGCCCCTCCCTCCATGCCTCCATCAGCTCCTCTACGCTGATCATCTTCAGCATCCTACAAAAGAGAACCAAAATGTTAGTATTTATAAACAAAACATAATGAAATAAATTATATGCAATCCACCTAATCTAATGCAACAAAGTAAATGGTTGAATGAATGACACAAAGACTAGTAATAAACTGAAGGACATTAACAAAGTTATAAGGAAAAATTTATAGTAATTCAATCATGCATACCTGATGGGCACCTGAGCTCATGTTGAATGCAGATGAAGTTCTCCTGCCCTGAAAAAAGTTGCACAACTCATTACAGACAATGTTGGGAATGACTTCATTTAAAAAGTGTTGCATTTTGTCCTCAAGACGCTGACAGACACCATCCTCAGATATAGCAGGGTCAATAGGACATTGGGAGTTGATGCTGACGGAAGAACTCTGTGAGCCTGGGCTGCAGGAGGCAACGACTGGTGTGGTATTCATGTTACTCCCAAACCCGAACACACGACCTTTTTTGGGTTCATCTGTAGCAGTCACACATGCTGCAGGATCAAAAGTCAGATGTTGAGTGGAGTCATCGCCATATCGTTGTATTATTTGTTGCTCGTATGACTCCTACAAAGTAATAATTAGAATATGAATTAATAATTAAGAATTACAATATTTATAATAACATAATTTAAAGTAACTTGTATATTACAAGGTTTATTAATACAATAAATACATATCATTGTCGCTCTCGCCTTCTCTGATATAAAATCTCTCGTGCTCTTACGTTTATGTGTTTCAACAAACATATCCTTGTAAGGCAAAATGCCTCCTTTTTCTGCTTCCTGTAATGTTACATGATCAAAAAAATCAATTAATAAGTATGTAGAAATACTTACAAATTTGATTTTATATATATATATATTGATGAGTTACCATTTTCTTCTAGTGGCTCCCAAAAGTCCTAGATCCACCTGTGTGTAGTTGTACATCGGGCATCGCTGCTCGGTTTTGTGCAGCCTGGACCTGTTTTACCCAGTTTAGCTGACGATAAATCAAGTTGTCGTTAGATCCCTTTAGGTTGTCGTCAGAGATTTTTTTTTACCAAGAATTATCGTCAGAGCTTTTTTTTACCAAGAATTATTATTAGAGTTAGTTGTTGTTAGATCTCTTTAAGTTGTCGTTAGAGCTCTTTTTCGTCCATAAATTGTCATGACTCACTTGTCGTTAGAGCAACTTGTCATAAAAAAAAGTTATCATCAATGTTTTGCCAACATCAACATGTCATCAGTTGCCTTTTTGTGTGCCTTTAGGATAGAATTTTCCTTCTTAGCCTTTCAATTTCGTATTTGGAAGGCCATCCTTTTCCAAATTCACTTTCTTTAAGAAAAACACCCATCCAAGGCAATAAACCTTGCACGAATCTCAGTCATCTATTCAAAACAACCTATTTAGGAGTCATTCATCCTAATAGATCCTGGATATGCAAGAAACATATCAAAATCCACCTAGAAAACTATAAGTACAGAGTCTCACCCCCCTATTTCAGTATTTGGAATTCGCGTCTACACTCTGTCAAATTCTCTACAAGATCTAGCCTAGTATATCTAGGCTAGCCGACCTAACCTAGCTATTCAAGTCAAAACCTAGCCTTTCTATGACCCAGATCCCTAGTCTCACCCATCTTTTAGAGCCCGCGCCTAGCCAAAGTGTTACCCGTGCTCCCATATGCTCGTTAACTGTAGGAAGGGCTACCTAAGCCCGAGGTAAGACTCAGTTTCTCTTTTGTTCATATTTCTATTTATTTAATTTATTTTTCTTACATTTTGATAATCTAACATTTTATATATTGTTTATTTCATGTAATTTTCAAGTTTTGGTGGTTCCCACCACCGAACTCACCTTTTTTTAAGATTCATGAACAAGGTACAAATCTCTGCAATGTCGTCGCTCTAAATACAATGATTGAAGAATTTTTTGTTAGGCCGATCTTTGCTCGTCTGAGGAGGAAAAACTCTTTACATTGAAGAACACACCCCATAATTTTCTCAAATTCAGATATGGTTTTCTGAATCCTTTTAAAAACATTTTTCTTAGTGGAAAACTTGTATTTTTATGCCTTTTAAAAAATCAAGGATCTACTAAATGGCAATCACAATGGGACGTTCGATCAACTTGAAGATTTGAGTTTCTAAAAATTTGACATTATGAAGTCGGTACCTTCAATTTTTTTTATATGTTTTCAGATCTAGATCCACCTCAGATCCAAATCTTGTTGTTTTTATTTTTTTTATGTAAAACCCTATCATGGTGACAAAAACGTATCTCTCTTATTTTAAAATTAGTTTTCACATTTTTAGGCTCATTTGAAAGAAGACGAGCAAGGATTCATTTTATATGTTCAGACCGCTTCCAGATTCTATCGTTACGGTATCTGAAAATTAGCATGAATAGTGAAAACAATCATTTTTGTGACTATTGTTTGTCACAGTGGTCTGTAATTTTTTATGTTTCCCAGCGATCCAATGAAAAATATCTATGCTTTTAGACTCGTTGGAAAGCTGAAAAATAGATCTAACTCTGTTTAGTTTTGGGCCAAATCCCAATTGTAACGCTCCAATTTTTTAAACCAAAAATTTTAGAATTTGTTGTTTTAAAAAACCCTTTACATAATTTTTAAGAATATAGCAAAAACTCCTTTTTCTTATTTGGCTCAAACCTTGGGAAGGTTACATTTACCAACACACACTTGAGAAACTAGAATAATTGAATTATATCATTAATTAAATTATAATAAATCAAATACTAGTCTTTCAATATCAAAGTTTACAGGACTAAAGAAAAACTAATAAAGTAAACAAAATCATTCAGTCCCTCCAACAAGCCTAAAGGAACGTGACCCTCTTGACACCACCCTGATCCTCCAGTCATCTCCCTCAAGCTTATTCGTTACCTGAAATATTAAAATGTAGGGACATTAGCTATAGCTCCAGTAAAAAAATACCATACATATAAGCGTGAAAGGAACACAAATTTATAAAATATACATATTTTTTAATGCAATTAGATCATAACATGTCATAGCATATAAACTCAACACAGTTAAAGATCACAACAATAATAATTTAACCATGTAGGATTACACAATATTTTTTTCTTATCCTTAAGTGATGTACTTGCATAATCATTAGTAATCAGAACAATAATCAAAAGGATTCATGTATGCCAACATATTCAGGAACTAGAAATTACACATGATATGCATAGAAATTTACGCCAATATTCCATGAATCATTTAACCACTGGTGAACCTAATCTAATGTATTATTATTTTTCCTTAAAGGTACACACTCAGGACCTAATCCTGACTCAACAATCAGATAAGGGTTTATTATGCTACGTATTTTAATTAACTCATTGATTCGAAGAGCTAGGCCAAACATCCATTGAAGCGATCTTTAACCAAAAGAGAAACTTATAGTGGTCGAGAAAATCAATTTCTACTCTACAGAACCTAACTGTCTACCTTGAATAAATTGATAGCCTCATCCCCCTACACCGACGACTAGGAGCCCAAGAAGTGTCAATGCCCTCAAAATGTATCAGTCAACAAATGTACCTCCTACCCTTTCCAAGGTAGGCCACTGAAACAAATGAACTATTAGGTGTTATTTCCAATAGGTTCAACTACACATTAGGTACACTCTATACCAGGTTCAACATCCCCAAGCTCCACTATAGGCAACTCAAACCACAACCTCAAAATGCAAGAACCAACATCCCTTACTGTCACTAAGGTGTCCTAACATAATTCATTTGAACCCAACTCAAGGCATGTGATCTCTAATACAGAGCCACCAAGAGTCTAGTTAGAGTGTGTGTATACGAGCATGTTTAATAAAGCCAAACCAGGTACTCACAAGCACCCCACAGGTTCTACCGAACCTGACTCGTATTCGAGCCCCATGTATGCATGATTCACATGACTTACACCATCTCACATGCCACATATAACACTCCATGATGCATGACTCATTTCAATTTAGCATGAACCATAAATTTCATATAATAACGCATGCATGATCATGCATATCATTTGGTCTAATTATCATGCTTAATTCTTATGTTTAACATGTAGTCTCATATGCCATCATGCCTAAATAATTCACATGCATGAATATAGCATATTCATAGCAAATTCCACATTAACATATACATGATTAACATTTCATATCATAATTAAGTACATGATTTTAGAGGTTTTCTACAAAATCTTGAATCTTTCACAATTTGTGTTTACCTTCAAGATTTACAAAAAATAAAACATAATTTTCTTTTATTTCTATCAGATTTATTCGTATGATGTGAATAACATATCCAAAAATTAGTCATTAACTCGAAACTATTGATTTATTAGATTTTTTGCAAAACTGACTCTCAAAAATCGCTCTACACGCAGGACAAAATTTTTGTCTTTGATTGCAGCAGCCATAACCCTCACTTTTGTACCACCAATAAGGCCTAATATTTTTTTGAGATACCTGCCAAATGTCTGAAAGGTCTTCATGAAAGGGTTGGTCATTGGTGATACGATTTGAGAGGTATAATTATTTTACTATAATAGATTGGTCAAGAAAATCAAGACAGCATGGGAAATATAATATAAAGCATGAGAAAAACAAGAAAACTTAAGCATAAATATGAAATATCGATTTTTAATCATGTATCAACCCATGGACAGTATCTAAGCATCATCTATAGTAATAAAGAGATGTCATGTGATCATAATACATGCTTTAGAATCTAAACTATCAAAATAAATCATGATTTTTGCATAAAATGACTAGTTTAAGATGCTAGCATGTAAAAATATCTTAAAATGCATAAAATAAATTTGCAGAGACATGATTCATAATGTAAACACATGCAAAAAAACAAATATACATTCATTCATGTTGAAAATAATGATTTAACCATCTAAAATTATGTAGGAACATTAAACTGTGTTTCAGATTACTCAATTTCCCAGGTTAACCGTTCGGGCATAGATTTACCAAAAATGATTTTGTAGATATGTTTTAAAGCATGATAATGAATTAAAAACACTTTCAAAACCTTTTTTAAACCTATTCCAGATCTGATCCACTATGGATCAGCCCGTAGAATCGGCAAGATGCATGATTTTTGTATTTGCATTCAATCTATATTACGCATAGGATGAATCCTACCTGAAACGTATTTTTGAAACCACCAACACTTTTGTCTCCCATCCTAGCACCTTGAAGAAGCTTCAATGGCTGCTGAAACAACCCTAAAGAAAAAGAAGAAGAAGATAATAGGAAAGAAGATAGGAGAGAGTCATTCTCTGTCTTTTTTTATTTTTATACTAAAAAGTCCACAAAAGCGGGGGGTGTCTCCTCCTTAGAGTCCGACCCTGTCAAAACTATCTTATCCCTAAGAATTTTATTCCAAAATTTTACTAAATGATTACCTAATTAATTAATTTAATTAACTACTAATTTATCTTTCATTTCTAACAAATTAATTTAATTAGTTTAGGGGGTCCACTAGGGGGGTGTCCCACCCTCTCTAGATCCTTCTAGGGTTTAAAAGCCCCTTCTAATGAGGTCTCTAGAGCCTGGAGTAGATCTCACTTAGGTCCAAATCCAAAACCCAAATCTATAGATCTGGATCCAAAAGTCTGATCCAGATCCAATCCCTATTTAGGTTGGATCTACGAACCAAACAAAGAGATACAAGTCCAAAATCCATTTAAAGGTCTATATCTGTAAAACCTGTAAAATTTTAAGATTTTAAATAAATCCAGAATTAGCTTTAACTTTGAGTGAAAAATGTACTCCTATCTTTTAAATGTCAATTTTAGGTATTTTAAATGCTTAATTATATCTTTCTGTCAAAAATGGGTAAAATAGTCATTTTAAGAATTATTTTAAACAAAATATTGATAAAAATACTTAAATTATCATGAAAACTAATTGTTTTGGGGATACATAACTTCATCTAGGTGTTTTCAATGTGTTTTAAGTTTAACTAGATGCATTTTGGTGGTTGCTGAAAGAAATTCAAATGAAGGATACATTTAACATGAACTAATTTACGAGAAAAAATTTAATTAACAAATCACAATTTTAGAAAAAATACCAAAACTATGAACTATTTAGAATTAGTATAACCATTTTAGTGTTAATGGAAAATTATTAATAAAATAAATAAATTTTAGAAAAATTATGAAATTTTGAATGGACCCAGTGTTCAAGTGGGTTCAAACCCAATCGATCGACCCCATTTCATAATAAGGACTACTTTCCTTAAATTTAAATATTTAGTGAAATATATATTTTAAATTTGTAATTTTTAGAAAGAAAAAAATAAATTAAATCATAATTAATTAAAGCTTATTAGGGTAATTTGTTGTAGTATGGTAGTGTGGGAACCAGACTCAAATCAGGCCGGATTTAGACCCACTACCACTCACGCAACAAAAGAACCCTAAGCCCCGCTTTTCTTTATCCTTTCACTATTCGCAACTGACACCCTCCTCACCTTCTTCTCTTCCCCCCTTTTCTCCTTCTTCTCTTCCCCCGTGCAGGCGTCGATCGGAAACACATGCACCACCGCTGTGAACCACCATCGTCAGGACGCACCCTTTCTTCCTCTTGTTCGAGCGTCGGCCGGAGGCCGAGCCATTCTCTCCTATTCGAGCGCCAACTGCTGGGAGCCACATGATCACCACCACTGGAGTCCCACCTGCCCACGTGCTTGGTGATCCCACCCTTAAAGTTCTCCTCTCTCACTGAAGTGATTTTCCTTTTCACGGGTTTTTTGTTTGTTTGTTTGTTTTTCTTTCATTTTGGGGTTGAGAAGGGATCTCCGATAATGAGTCGTTTGGTGTGGAGGAGAAGATGGGTGCCCAATTTGAATATCAGCTACTCCTACATCCTCTCATTTCTTGTATACGATATATATATATATATATATATATATATATATATATATATATATATATATATTCAATTTATGGGCACAATTGCCATTTGTCCTATGGATTGAACAAAATCCCTCTTAGTTTAAGTTTTGGTTCCCTCTTGTTTTCCTATTCATTTTCTTTGTTGTTAATATTGGGTTTTCTTTTGAAATTGCATGGAAGATTTTTCTAGTACAATACTATTTGAAGCTCTCCTTCTTCCTTCTTTGTTCTGGTCCTGGAGGTGCAGACCGTCGGCTGTCCATTTCTTCGATAAGGTAACCTCGAATGTCCTGCATATCTTATATCGATGCTTCTTCTTTTTTTGCGGGGGGGGGGGGTATCTTTCATTTAGGGTGCAATCTTTGGCATATGAACGAGAGGTTTGTTGGGTTTTTGTTTTCCAAGTTTAACCCATTGATTCTCCTTTCTAGGTTTTCTTTTGGGTAATCATTGTCCAAGGATCTCTTTGGTCCATAGGTGAGAGTTGTCCTTTTGGTTTTGACGAGGGTTCAAGGGCATTTTAGTTTTTTCTGTCTGTTTTTCAACTCTTCATTCAGTGTATGTTTTTTTTCCTATTACTTATGTTTAACACCCCTGCATGAAATGTCATAGTATAATTATGCATCACTGCATCCATTAACATGTTTGACATTGAACTTCACCTAACCTAAAATGGGATTCATAGAGCATTTAGTTGAGTCAACATGAATTTGACTCAGTAGGAAGGTTCTTCAAGACGATCTATATCCTTCTCCTTAATGATAAGCCATGTTTTGTAATAGTTCTACTTCTTTCCAATTGGAAGTTATTATATTTTTCAATACGGTTAGCGGTTCATTAGTGGGTTCTAAGTGGTGTACCAAAAGGCAAAGCCTGCAATTTAGGTTCTTGAAATATCCAAGTTTCTTTCATGTTTACCCTTTTCAGACTTCTTGCAATGTATTACATATGTGCATCAATTTCAGTTTCTATCGTTGATTATTCATTATTTACGTATAATTCTAGTCGATTTTTATTTTTATCATTGCCTTATTTTGCATGCCCAATTTTCAGCATTGAGAATCGTGCAGGTCTATTGTCGCATGACAGCAGGGATACCTTTCATTTTGCCAACATTTCCCTATGTGTTTTCTTAGTTTTGGATTTGATTCCCAAGGGAATGTAAAAAATTTTAGAAATCGAGTACTTTGTTTTTTGTGCCATCATTGGGGTGATGCACTGGACAGCGTGCAGCCCATAGAGATGCTCCATACAACTATCTAATCTTGTTTTGGACCTGTTAGTTTGTTGCTTCGCGGTTTTCACCAATCAGGTTACTGATTTACTTTTTTATTTTTGTCGATTGTGTGAAAGCATATTATGATGTGACATGTATTATGCATGAAAAATTGAATCATCTATGACATATTCATGCATAGTAACACAAGAGAGAGAATCATGCATAAAGTACGTTAAATTTGAATCATACATGAAAGCATGTTATAAATGAATCATGCATGAGAACATTTGTAGAATAAATCATGACAAGATAGGATCATGCATGAAAAAAAATGTTAATGTCATGTACATGAATGAGAGCATGTAAGATTAAGTCATGCATATGACATAAACTGTTTAATCATGTGAGAGGGCATGGACTATTGATATCATGCATGAGGGCATGAGAGGGTTATCCTGTGAAATGATAATACTTGGTTTTGACCTATGACTTAATAAAAAAAGATAACCCTAAACCATGGGTCCACTTGTGGCGCCGATAAAATTGGGCTCTCTGAGATGGTTGGGTTTGTCCCAATCTCTTGTTCTCCTAGAAGAGGGAAGGGTGGTATAAGCATCATGTGATATATTGAGTTTTTGACGGCTGAAAGCCTCTTTTCCTCGTCCCACGGAGGTTAGGGCACAGGTCAACCACTGAGTCCTAAGTGGTAGTACCACAACTCTACAGAGTTAGGGATACATGCATGATTTTTCACTGGCAATTTTTGTTTGGTGTAGGCCAAGACCTTGGACCATTCTCCCAACTGCTACGTTGTAGTGTTGAATCGCTCGGAAAAGAACCAGTTAAGCCATAGAAGGGCAAATAAAATACATAGAATAATAAATATTTCTATGGTTGTTTTTGTATGCCTATACACTCCTTTATAGCAGATGATTCTAAATAAACAAGAGAAACAATGAATTAGATTTTTTAGAATCACTAATATCATGTTCATAAATATATAAATATGAACATGTAGAGACTACTAAGATTTGCATGATTATTACATATAATTTGTTACATGTGAATGAAAAAAATATATTTATGTTGATCATGTGATTTGACCCGTTGATACAAGCCACGGGCTCGGTTGTTGCACGTGAGGTGCTTGTGTGTGAGATACACGAAAAAGGTTGAATCAGGGCATGTTTCATTTATATATCTGAATGTAAAGTGCATAAATGTTCTGAGAAATGACATGTGAATTTATAATTTAGATAATACATGTTTTAGTCATGAATTGGACATAAGCATGCTTATTTTGAGGATAAAGAAAGTGAATGTTTACGTTTTCATGAATTATTGCGTTATACTCTACTTTTAAGTGTGCTATGAATTATGAATTCCCATTCATTTATGTGAACACTTGTCATGGATATGAATGTTTGTAATGTTGAATGCCATTATTGAAAATGAATATGAGTTTGAGTCTCATGCATACAACTTACGCAATTATGAATGCTATGGAATAAATGATGATAGATGTGATTGAATATCATGTGCATGTTTTGATGTGAATTTTCTTGACTCTCATTTTTAAAATGATGAGAATTACACTTTAATTGTACATTTACAACTTGATTTATATTCTTCAAGTTTAGTTTTGAGTTTTTTACGGGCAAGTGGTTGATGCCCTACAACATTACAGATAACCTCGTGGAAGACTAAAACGAAGTGGAGGTTGTTGCACGGCTGAAGGCTCTACTTACCTATTACGATTCCTGAAGGACCCAGACAATTTTGGATGGTAATAAACTTGTCAAGATTTAACCTTTTATGTCTCGAACTTTAAGTTTTAAGAATTATAATATTTTAGAATGAGAAGAATTCTGAATTTTGTCCTTTCACTTTCACATTGGTTATGCTTGCAGTTGAAAACTTTAAATCTTTATGTAACTCCTCAATTGTCTTAAACCTTAAATAAAATTTGTCTTCCACATTTTTTCACATGTAAGAATCTTTAAAGTAATGACCCAAATTGAGTTGTGTTTATAGATTATTATGTACTGAATCTGATACTTAGAGGCTAATATATACTCGCGCTTGCGCTTAGGTGGGTCATCTTGTGTTTGAAACGGTTGGAATGTGGCCATAGATGAAGTTGTTGGTATATTACTTTCAGTAATCATGCAGAATTTTATAATAAATAAAAAGTTTCAAATTTTTTTCAAAATTTTGGGTTTGGGAAAGTTTTTAAAATGTTGGATTTTTTAGGGACGTTACAGTTGGTATCAAAGCATGGGTAAGAGTGACCTCAAGTCGTGAGCAAGATCGCCTTCACATGTATGATATATGTTATACAAATGTATGTTATAAATTATGAAAACATAGTTTGATGTTTGACAAAAAAGCTAGAAATATTCTAGGACTCACTATTGTATTGTGTGTGGTTGCTTGCCTATCCAAATGGCATGGGCAGGATGAGTAAATGATATAATGGACACTCTAGCCACCATAGTTTAGGTGGAATGTGGCCATAGATGAAGCTATGGGGGCCAATTTCCAGAATTTGGTAGATCATTGACGAAATGCAGAGGAAGAGATTGGATATAAGAAGTTTATGAACATGGACCCTCCAGTGTTCAAGGAATGAGTAGACCCTATTACAGCCAAGAACTGGATTAGGGAGATAGAAAGGATCTTCCATGTTATTCGTGTTCTCGAGGATCGAAAGGTGGTTTTTGCCACCTATCGACTGAAGGAACAAGCTTTGCAATAGTGGGAGACAGTCAACCAGGTTAAGTTCGAGAGTAGATAACTGATGTGGATGGAGTTCACAGACGTGTTCTTAAAGACCTACTTCCCAAAGCACGAGAAGGCCAAAAAAATACAAGAATTTTTGGAGCTCCAGCAGGGAGCTATGTCTTTGCCAGATTATATCTCTAAGTTTCAAGAATTAGAGCATTTTTGCACTCACGTGTATGTCACCGACGAGGAGAGAACGATGAAGTTTACATGAGGTTTGAAGTCTACACTTCGAAACAAGGTACTTATTAGGGGACCTGAGACCCTCACCAAGGCCATTGAGGTGGCTACTATGCTTGATGAAGAATGGGCAACCAATTCGAAGGTCCAGTGGGGCAGCAGTCTAGGGGAGGACAGTACCATCAGAAAAAGAAGTTCCATGGCAAGTCGAGATTCACACCACATGCAAAGAAGCCATATGTAAGAGCTGGAGGTAAACAACAGCAACAGACTCAAAGGCAGCCTGCTAGTGACGAGAGATGCAGTAGATGCTCTCGTATCCATGTGGGCAAGTTGTGCCCTGCAGCTTCAGCCACTTGCCATTACTGTGACAAGGGTGGGCATTTTATTCAGAACTGCTTCAAAATATAGAACGATGAGAGGAGAGCAACTGAGAAGGTAGCGAAAGGTAAGCAACCTCCGCATCAGGGAGAGCAGAAGAAGACAACAAACCATGTTTATGCAGTATTTGGGAGTGCCCAGCAGGACAATAATTTAATCCAAGGTAGTATTCTAGTTACGGGTCAGGTCGCCCTGATATTATTCGATAGTGGAACTACACATTATTTTATTGCTGCTCGTTTTGTTAGTCAGTTATAGTTGCCTATAGAATCTTTGAAGCATGTGCTAGATGTTAGTAATCTTGTAGGCGATAATTGTATATGTACTTATTATTTACTTAATTTATCAGTTGAGTTGGGTGGCCAAAATTTGCCTGTCAATCTTGTTGCGCTTGACATAACGGTGTTTGATGTTATCCTTGACATGGATTGACTCTACGAGCACTATGTAGTTATTCGTTGTCGTGAGGGCACAATGGTCCTATCACGACTTGATTGTCTCAAGACTGCTTATCGTGTGTCTAGACCTTCTTTAAGACATCGTGTTGTTTCATCTTTGAAGGCTCAAAAGTATATGAGCAGAGGAGATATTGTTTTCCTTGTGAGTTTGACTTTTGGGGAGCCTAAGGTCATATCTTTGGAGGAGTTGATGGTAGTGTGTGACTACCCAGATATTTTTTCGGATGAATTATCGAGACTTCCTCCACTTCGTGACATTGAGTTCGGCATTGAGCTTTTGTCGAGGACTGCTCTAGTCTTTTGTAAACATCTCAAATTTTTCAAGTCCATTCCGGACATTCTTTTTCGCAGATGCCAAATCCCCTACAGGGCAGTATAGAGTCTCACCTCTAGGTTTATCCTGGTCTAGAGGTCAGTTTATCCTGTCTTGCTAATAAAACTATCATTTTACCCCTAGGTCACTCTTGAACCTTTCATCAGTTAGGCCTAGCCAAGCTCATTTTTAAGTTCAGAACAATTAGAATATTTGTCATTTATAGCCCCTTTGAGCTCACGATGAGCGAATCCTGATCATTTCTGACCATTTCAACTAAAATTAGCTTATTTCTCGCGAAATAAGCTCATTTTTAGCTCAAATTTTAGCCAGACTATCCCCGAGTCAACCAAATCCAATAGATCCTATCCCCAGGGGTCTAATCTGAGTTCCTAAAGAGTTTGAATGGTCCAGTTCAAAATCACTTTTTACACACTCGAATTTTCGTTTTAACTCATTTTAGCTCAATTCAGTCCAAATTGAGCTAACCCCAATTGGTTGAGCTAGTGTTCTAGCTTCGAATTTAGTGCACCTGAGTATAACTGGCTTCGAATTCAGTTCATTTCAATCCAGTCTAGTTCAAATTAGTTTAAACTGGTCTAGTACCATGTTTCTGCCCCTGAAGGGCGAAAACCAAAAAATACAAATTTCTTCAGAACATCATTTCTAACAATTTTTGAACCAGAGCAAGTCCCAAATTCATACTCGGATCAATTATTTCATTTGATATTTCATCAATATCTGAGATCCAATCCATTTCAACTCGGATAGTGGATCGAATGCTGGATCTAGTGTCCAATTTTCATCCCGGGCCTGGATTCTTCCTCTTATTCATTCAGAAATCCATATCCAAAGCCCAATTTATTCATTTAACCTAGAATATCCTATCGGATATCCAAGATCCAATTAATCATTTTGAATCATTTTAGTTTGGATCCACCTTCTGATCCGTTCAGAAGGTTAATTGAATCAATTTATGAACTCAGATTAATCTAACATCAGAGATTCAATTTCATTTCTTGAATTTTGATTCAGATCCAATATCCAATTTCATTCTCTGAGCTGGATCCAAGATCCAAATCCAAAATCCTAATTTTTTATGAATTTGGGGTTTCTCCATTCCTTAGAAAACCATATTCAGGGTTCGATTTCCATTTCGAAACAATTTTTTTTAAATCAAGATCTAGGTCCAATCTTTTTCAAAACTTCGGATACAGATCCTTTTCAAAATTCAATTTTTATCCTAATTTCAAAATCAATTCTTGAATTCCAAATTCAAATCCATCATTTTTGCAAAAAAACTTTAAAAATACCTTTGATTCAATTCATAATTCAATTTCGATTTCGAAATATCAAAATAGATCCAGATCCAGTTTCAAAATCTAATTTTTATTCAAAATCAATTTGGGGATTTTAAATTCAAAATCAAAATCCAATTTTTAGTCAAAATCAATTTGGGGATTTCAAATTCAAAATCAAAATTCAACTTTTATTCAAAATCAATTTGGGGATTTCAAATTCAAAAGCAAAATCGAATTTCTATTCAAAATAAATTTGGGGATTTCAAATTGAAAATCAAGATCCAATTTGTATCCCCAATTTCAAAAATAATCTTTGAATTTCAATTCTAAATTCAACATTTTTGCAAAAATTCTAAAAATTCAATCTGGATCCGGTTTTAACCCAATTTGGATTTCGAAAATCAAAATTGGATTCTTGAAACCAATTATTTTCAAAATTTCCCTTTTTATTTCTCATATTTTATTTCAATTTTCATCTTAATTTTAAAATAAAAAATGAAAAATATATTTTCAAAGAAGCGGTGTCACTTGGCATTTTTAAAAATAAACCAAATTCATTTTTAATTCTACTTTTAAAAACATCCTTTTACTTTTAAAAACACACATGGGCATCACTTGCAAGGTGGTGACTTGTGTCAAAATTTTGCCAAACTACCCATTTTACCCATTTGAGACTTTTCAAAAAGACTCACATGGGCACCCACTTGTAAAAGGGGTGCCACATGTGCATTTTTTAATAAATTATCTTTTTTGCCCATTTTCAAAAAGATAAAATACCCACATGGGGTTGGTGCCAACTTTGAAGAAATATTTTAAAATTTGATGCCCAAAATACCCTCATTTTAAGCTATAAATAGACCCCTTGGGGTCTCTCCTTTCATAAGTTGAAAATTTGAGAAATTGAGAGAATCAAAAGAATTCTTTCTTTCTCCTCTTCTCTCTCTCTCCTTCCTTCTTCCATGAAGTTGACGCCATTTTTGGAAAGCTCCAAGCCTTCTTCAGCCAAAGGTAAGCCTCCTTCCCACTTTTGATTTTTTTCTTTCTTCTCTCTTCTTTTCTTTTACAATTTTTTATTTTTGTAAATTAGATTTTTTCTCAATTTCTTGCTAATTTCAAAAGATAGCAATGTAGATCTATCTTAGTTTCATGTTAATTTTCATTTCATGCTTTTGATTCATTCAATTTGCTATTTGCTTTATACATTTTCATTCTAGCCATTTAGAATTGAGATTTGTTCTTCACATTCAATGGGCTAAATCAACTTCAATTTATGCTTCAATGCTTTCAATTTCATTCTTAGATGTTTTAATTATGTTTTTTTGCATCATTTTCATCATCTTCCATTATTCGAAATGATAGATCTCATGTTTGATCCCTGGATCAATTCATTAATGAAATGATATTCTACTCAATCATGTTTATATAATGTTTTTAATTCTGGTCTGATTTTAACATCATCAATTTGCATATAATTAGGCATCATTTTATTCTATTTTTTATAACATCTTCATGCATATGTTTTCGGGATATCCACCAAAAATCAGATCGTTCTGAGTTGGTTGGTCCCTCAAAAAAATTGAGATTCGGACCCTGACATTTTTTGTCATCTGAATTTTCTCTGAAATTGGATCAAGTTGTTGGAGTGATTTCTCCCTAACTAGAAATGATTTCTCAAATCTGTAAAAAAGGCTATCTCCAGCATTGAATTTAGTTTCTTCATGCAAATTTTTATAAATTTATATGGTGTTTTCATGCTTGATATTGGTTAAAAACTGCAACCCTGTTATATTGTGTCACTTTTATGATCCAGTTTTTAGTTCATTTTGCCAGAGTCATATCTCCCCAATGGGAGATCATTTTTTAGATCTGCAAAATGGTTTTTCTTCATAAATGTTCAATTTTTATGAATTCTTTCTATTTCTTTTGCTTTTTAAGTCGAGACCCTGTTTGTTTGCAATCTCAGGCATTGCTCAGGCCCATGATCGACTTGTTGCATTCATATCTCTCCAATAGGAGATCATTTTCAAAATCTGTAAAAAAAGTCTCTTTCTTAGAATGTCTAGTTTATGCATGTCAATTTTCATAAACTTTCATCAAATTTTCATCTATCATTCGGATAAAAAACCAGAATCCTATCAATTTTCTTTCACAGGCTTTTACAGGTTTTTGATCAATTTGATTGGATTGGATCTCCCCAATCAGAGATCATTTTTTAGATCTGTAAATTGAATCTTTCTCTTTTGCATATTGAGTTTATCTCTGTCAATTTTCAAAAATTTCTATATATTTTTCATATTTGATTATGATCGAAAATAAGAACCCTGTCATTTAGCCTCATTAAGCATTACTTAAATTTCATGCCAAATTGTTTTGATTAGTTCTCTCTAATGAAAACTCATTTTCAAAATTTGTAAAAACGGTTTTCTTACATTTTAAGTCTATTTTATCTATATAAAATTTTATAAAATTCTATGGTCATTCAACCCTTCATCCATTGCATTTTTTCAAAACTAATTTGATAAAAGACATTATTTTATTAAAATAAAGTTAAAATTGGCATTTTAATATTTTTAAATTCAATTCTCAAATACAATTCGTGTATTTCACGAATTGAAAATAGCTTGAATCAACTTAGAATGACTTAACTTCATTTTAAACAAATTTTGGAGTTTATTTACCTTTTATTTCAATCATTTTCAAGATATTTTCATAAAAACCTCAATTTCAAGGTTAAATTCATTTTAAATTCAAATGTTAAAGTGGATTTACCCATTTGAAACCTAAATTTCAAAATTTTGAAACTCCAAAACATCATTTTCAAATATTTTGTAAAGGCATACATCATTTGCTTTTAATTTTTCTTTTTCTTTTTGTTTTTGGGAGGGGGGCATAAAAGCCTAACTTTGGATTTTCTTCAATTTTCCAACAATTGAAGAAAATTCATAAATGTCTATATTTCTAACATGTTTGCTCATTTTACAGGATTTTCTTTCTTTTTCTTTCTTTTTCTTTATTTTTAATTTTTACAATTAAATTCAAGGGTTGTATTAATTACATTAATGAGAATTTTATTTTATGCTTAGTTTAGAATGAATGAGCATATAGATTAATGTTGATTTCTCATAATTGATTGTTTATTTTATCTTTTATTTTAAATGCACTATAAAAAACATGAACGTGCACCATTTTAATAAAGGATAAATAAAACTAAGTAAAATTTGTATTTACAATCATAGTCGGAATACGAATAATACTTAGATATATTATTCTTTATTAAATAAAAATTTGCTCTACAATCTTAGGCTAATTTTCAAAAAATCATCATATTTTAAGAGTTCATTTTCTTCCTTTATTAGAATTCAAATAAAGATTAATTCAAAGTATATTTGTGGTTATAGTCATGAATATATAAAAATTTAATCTTGTTTTAATTTTACAAAGGCACAAAATTTACTTCATTCTTTATTGAAATTCAAATAAAGATTAAATCAAAATATATTTTTGGTCATAGTCATGAATATATGAAAATATTTAATCTCATTTTAATTCTATAAAAGCATGAAATTTGCTTTTAATTCGAAATTCAAATATCTCTCAATTGAATTCTTTCAAAACTCGTTTTAATATATTCATCATTTAAGGTAGAATTGCATCATTATTTTCCGTTTACAAAATCATTCAAAATATTCTCAATTCCAAAATATTTTCCAAGTGATTTTCAAAAGTCTTTATTCCAATTTATTATCAAAACATTTTTTATTTTATTCTTATTCATTTTCAAATCATTTTTCAAGTTTATTTCAAATCACTTTCAAAACATTTTTAATTTTTAGTTCAAAACATTTTCAAGATAATTTCAAGTTTATTACAATTCATTTTCAAAATATTTTCAAGTTTATTCAAAGTATTTTCAAATTTTTGGATTTTCTAAAAATTCTCTTTTCAAAATAATTTTAACTTTCAATTTTTTACTTCAATTCCAAAAAATCGATTTTCAAATTTCAATTCCAATTTCAATTCCAATTTCAATTTAAATCTTAAATTCCAAGCTCAATTTTCAAAATAAACCTCAAATTCAATTTCAATTCTCAAAATTCAAAGTAAAATTCAGTTTAAAATTCAATTTCGACTTCTATCTTCCAAACTCGAAAATTCAAACTCAATTGTTCATTCTAACCTTTAATTTCAATTTCATTTTTTGATTTCAGAAATTCAATTTCAAGTTACAGTGTTAAACTAAATTTCTATTTCAACCTTTAAATCCAAATTCGATTTCAACTTGCAATTTCATTCTCAATTTCAATCTTTCCAAAATCTCAATTTCGATTTCAAATTACAAAACTCAATTTCTCATTTCCAATTTCATTCTTTTCCAATTCTATTTTCAATTTAGATTTCAAATTTCAAATTTTCAAATATTAATTTTTAACTCTTGATTTCCAAATTCGATTTCAACTTCCAATTTCATTAGCAGTTTCAACTTTTTCTTTTAAATTCAAATTTCAAGTTCAAATTCCAAATTTCATCTTCAATCTCAAAATCAAATCAATTTCATGTTTAATAAGTCTGAGTGGTTTTCGAAATCATTTCAAATCTGTGTCAAGTCTATTTTCAAATAATCTCTCAACATATATTTTCAAATCTATTTCGAAATCACTTGGGAATTCAATTCTGAAATATTTTCTAAATATATTCGAATCAAAGCAATTTTTCAAAGCATGCACCATATTCTCAAAGATGATATCTTCTGAAAATTTATAGCACAAGCCTGATTCAATGTGTATTTAGGACTTAGAATAATTTCTTAGGCAAATTTAGGCAAAGTAAAGGCATAACATTTGATCCTTTGTTCAATTACCCGTGGTAAAGGCACTAGGAATTGTTGAACCTCATACCGACGAGCAAGCCTCGTCTCCCCATTTTTTAGCAAAATTCAAAACAGAGGCGAGTTATTTCAAAGTCTTTTTCAAAAGGCCAAGTAAGACCTTGCGAGAGTTTTCTCTTTTCCTAAAAAGAAAAGAAAAATTTTTGCAACGATTACATCTCCAAGGCTCTGTATCGCATGGCGTCAGCTGAATTGAAGGAGCTGAAGAAGCAACTCTAAAAGCTTTTGGAGTGTGGATTTATTCGACTGAGCGTATCACCATGGAGAACGCTCGTCCTCTTCGTAAAGAAGAAGGATGGATCTATGAGGTTATGCATCAATTATTGAATGCTTAACCAGGTCACTATTAAGAAGAAATACTCGTTACCCCGTATTGAAGATCTCTTCGTTCAGTTGCAGAAAGCAAAGGTAAAGTTTTACTTTAGAACTTTGTATGTATGATTTGTAAGTGATGCTTGCGTGATTTTATTGTGATATATGTGTTGTTTGTGATCTTTTAAGGTCTTCTCGAAGATTGATTTGAGATCTAGGTATCATCAGTTGCGAATTAAGGCAAAGGATATATAAGACTGTGTTTCGTACTTGTTATGAGCATTATAAGTTCATGGTGATATCATTTGGACTCGCGAATGCTCCAACTGTATTTATGGATACGATGAATTATATTTTCCAACTATTCTTGGACTCTTTTATGATTGTATTTATCAACGATATTTTTATCTATTTAAAGAATGAGATTCAACATCAAGAGCATCTGCATGATGTTTTGAAGATCCTTAGGGAACACCAACTTTATACTAAGTTCTCCAAATGCGAGTTTTGGCTCAAGCAAGTCTCTTTTCTTGGCCATGTGATTTCCGCAGATGGCGTGGCTATGGATTCCGCCAAAGTTGAGGCAATGTTAGATTGACAATAACCGCAAAATATTCGTGATATTAAGAGTTTTCTTGGTCTGACCAGTTATTATTGATGATTTATTCAGGGCTTCTATCATATTGCTTTGTTTATAATGAAGCTTCTGAGAAAAGGAGTTAAGTTTGAGTGGTCAGATACGTGCGAAGAGAGCTTTCAAATGCTTAAGTAGAAGCTCGCTTCAGCTCTAGTTTTGTGTTTGCCATCAGGCAGTGGTGGTTTCGTGGTCTATTCTGACAATTCTAACACGAGCTTGGGTTATGTTCTAAGACAGATTAATAAAGTTATAGCTTAGGAATCGAATCAGTTGAAGGTTCACAAGCGCAATTACCCAACGCATGACCTCGAGTTGGCTACTATAGTCTTCGCATTGAAGATATTGTGACATTATTTGTATGGCGAGCAGTACAAAGTGTTCACAGATCACAAGAGTTTTAAGTATCTATTTTTTCAGAAAGAGCTAAATATATGGCAGCATAGATGGATGAAATTCATTAAGGATTTCGACTTTTCTTTGTCTTATCATCCAGATAAGGTAAACGTAGTAGCCGATGCGCTTAGCAGAAAGACTAGCGGTATTCTATCCAGTTGCCTTTATGGAGGATGGAAGTTGCTAGAGGATTTCATTGCATGGAGGCCCTTTGTTGTGGGTCAAGGCATGATCAAACTATCTAGCCTAGTCGTGCAACCCGATATCTTTGACAGGATCATCGCAGCGCAGCAGAAGGACCTTTAGTTTGAGAAATTGAAGGCCCTTACCCTAGTGAGTGAAACATCTTTCCACCTTGGAGAGGATGGAGGTATCCGTATGAGAGACCGTATTTGAGTACCCAACGATCTTGATTTGAGGCGTAAGCGCCTTGACGAGGCTCACAAATCCTGATATACCATTCACTTTGGCACGACCAAGATGTTTAAAGACCTTCAAAAAAGGTATTGGTGGAATGACATGAAGAAAGATGTTACATTTTATGTTTCGAAGTGTTTGACTTGCCAGCAAGTCAAGATCGAGCATCAGAGACCGGGTGGTCCATTGCAGCCTATAGAGATTTTATAGTGAAAATGAGAGGAGATCACTATAGATTTTATCATGAGACTACCCAATACTCGTCGTTATCATGATGCCATTTGGGTAATAGTTGATAGAATGACCAAGTCAATGCATTTCTTGCCTATTCGTGTGACTCAGACTCCTGAGAGTGTTGCAGATCTTTATATTAAAGAGGTAGTTTGTTTGCATGTCGTACCTATGATGATTATATTTCATCATGATATTCGCTTTACTTTGCGTTTTTAGAGTCAATTTCAGCAAGCTTTGGGTACGAAGTTAAAGTTTAGCACAACCCTCAGACGGATGGTCAGTTTGAGAGGACCATTCAGACCCTCAAAGATATGCTTCGAGCATGCGTCGTCTTAGATTTAAGAGGTGATTGGGATAGTCACGTGATTCTCATGGAATTCACATATAACAACAGTTATCATGCAAGCATTGGCATGACACCATATGAGGCACTCTATGGAATGCCATGTAGATCGATTACTTATTGGGATGATGTCGGCAACCGCAGTGTTGAGTCGCCTATGACAGTTTAGCATTATATAAATCAAGTGCGGATTATTCGTGATCGTTTGCGTACAACGCAGAGTCGTTAGAAGAGTTATACTGATCAGCATCGTAGAGAGCTCACTTTTGAAATTGATGACCTTATGTTCGTTAAGATCTCTCCTACCAAGAGTGTTTTTCGTTTCCGCAAGAAGAGTAAACTCAGTCCAAGGTATGTTGGTCCTTTTAGAGTCTTAGAAATGATTGGCAAGGCAACCTATCGCGTGGAGTGACCACCACAATACTCACAGATTAATGACGTATTTCATGTATCCATGCTCAGAAAGTATATTTACAACCTTTCTCGCATCATTCAGTACAAGGATGTGGATATTCAAGAAGATCTATCCATCATCGAGAGGCCAATTCAAATTGTTGACAGGAAGGAACAGGTTCTGCAAACCAAGATTATTCCTTTTGTCAAAGTTCTTTGGCAGTATCATGGTACCGAGGAGTGCACATGAGAACCCAAAGCGGGTATGCAAGAAAAGTACCTTCAGTTATTTGTATCCGAGTAAAATTTCGAGGACAAAAATTCTTTTAAGGGATGTAAGATGGAAAACCTCAAGAATTTTGAAATTTTAAATAAATAAAGAATTAGCTTTAACTTCGAGTTAAAAATGTGCTCCTATCTTTTAAATGTAAATTTTGGTTATTTTATAAAAATAATCATTTTAAGAATTAATTCATACAAATATTGATAAAATATTTAAATTATCATAAAAACTAATTGTTTTGGGGAGATACAACTTCATCTAAGTGTTTTCAATGTGTTTTAAATTTAACTAGATGCATTTTGGTGGTTGTCGAAAGAAATTCAAATAAAGGGTATTTTTGTCATAAAATAATTTATGAGAAGAATTTTAATTAAAAAATCATGATTTTAGAAAAAATACCAAAACTATGAACTATTTAGAATTAGTATAACCATTTTAGTGTTAATAGAAAAATAATAATAAACTAAAATAAAATAAATTTTAGAAAAATTATGAAATTTTGAATAGATGCGGTTCAAGTGGGTTCGGACCCAATGGGTTGACCCAGTTTCATAATAAGGACTACTTTCCTTAAATTTAAATATTCAGTGGAATATATATTCTAACTTTGTAATTTTTAAAAAGAAAAAATAAATTAAATCATAATTAATTAAAGCTTATTAGGATAATTTGATATAGTATGGTAGTGTGTGGGAATTGGATCCAAACCAAGCCCGATCCGAACCCACTACCATTCACGCAACAAAATAACCCTAAGCCCCTCTTTTCTTTTTCTTTTTCTTTTTCTTTTTCTTTTTCTTTTTCCTTTCACTATTCACAGCTGACACCCTCCTCACCTTCTTCTTCCCCTCTCTTCTCCTTCTTCTCTTCCCCCAATCGGACGTCGACCAAAAACACCTACGCCACCGCCGTGAACTATCACCATCGCCGAGATGCACCCTTTCTTCCTCCTGTTTGAGCGCCGACCAGAGGCCAAGCCATTCTCTCCTGTTCGAGTGCCAACTACCGAGAGCCACACAGTCACCACCACCAGAGTCCCACTTGTCCACGCGCTTGGTGAGTCCACCCTCAAAGTTCTCCTCTCTCATTGAAGTGATTTTACTTTTCACGGGTTTTTCGTTTGTTTATTTCTTCTTTCATTTTAGGGTTGAGAAAGGATCTCCGATAATGAGTCATTTGGTGAGGAGGAGAAGACGGGTACCCAATTTGAATATCAGTTACTCCTACATCCTCTCATTTCTTGTATACGATATATATATATATATATATATATATATATATATATATATATATATATATATATATATATATATATATATATATATATATATATATATGTTTTTTATCTATTTGTATTCAACTTCTGGGCACAATTGCCATTTGTCCTATGGACTGAACAAAATCCCTCTTAGTTTATGTTTTGGTTCCCTCTTGTTTTGCTATTCATTTTCTTTGTTGTTAATATTGGGTTTTCTTTTGAAATTGGGTGGAAGATTTTCTAGTACAATACTATTTGAAGCTCTCCTTCTCTATTCTGGTCACGGAGGTGCATACCGTCGGCTGTCCGTTTCTTCGGTAAGGTTACCTCGAACGTCCTACATATCTTATTTCGATGCTTTTTTGGGGGGTTTATCTTCCATTTAGGGTGCAATCTTTGGCATATGAACGAGAGGCTTGCTGGGTTTTTGTTTTCTAGGTTGAAGGGCATTTTAGCTTTTCCTGTCTATTTTTTTTTTCTTATTTACTTGTGTTTAACACCCCTGAGTGAAATGTCATAGTATAATTAAGCATCAGTGCATGCATTAACAAGTTTGACATTGAACTTCATTTCGCCTAAAATGTGATTCATAGAGCATTTGATTGAGTCCACATGAATTTGACTCAATAGGAAGGTTCTTCAAGACGATCTATAACCTTCACCTTGATGACAAGCCATGTTTTGTAATAGTTTTGCTTCTTTCCAACTGGAAGTTCTTATATTTTTCAATATGGTTATCGGTTCATTAGTGGGTTCTAAGAGGTGTACATATGGTTTTTGAAATATCCAAGTTTCTTTTTTGTTTGCCCTTTTCAGACTTCTTGCAATGTATTACATATCTGCATCAATTTCAATTTCTATCATTGATTATTCATTATTAAGGTATAATTCTAGTCTATTTCTATTTTTATCATTGCCTTGTTTTGCATGCCCAATTTCTAGCATTGAAAATCATGCAGGTCTGTTGTTGCACAGAGGTATCCTTTGTTTTGACAACATCTCCCTATGTGTTTTCCTAGTTTTGGGTTTGATTCCCAAAGGAATTTCTTTTTTTCTTGAATCAGGTACCTCATTTTTTGTGCATCATCGGGGTGATGCATTGGACAGTGTGCAGCATGTGGAGATACTCCAAACTGTCCAATCTTGTTTTAGACTTGTTATTTTGTTGCTTCGGGCTTTTGCCAATCAGGTTACTGATTTACTTTTTTTTGTCACTCGTGTGTGAAAGTGTATTTCGATAAAACTTAGCATTATTTGTGCAGCACTCTAGCGATCTCTCATTGTGAGAGGACGACTAGCTGATTCGTTTTGAAGTTTTTTGCTTGGTGTTGCATGTTGCGCACCAAGTGTTGGGTGTTTTGCCTATGTGGCAAACATGTAGTTTTCTGCGAGACTTTTTTATTTTTGAGTTCTGCTACCTTTTTCATAGCCCTTGTAAATTCTTATTGTTTGATATCAATCTAATGTATTCCAGTATTATGTCAAGTATGAATTATTGTGTAGCTAAGTTGATGTTCACAATTGAAATTGACTTAGATTAAATCAGTAATTTAGTTGTAATAGTTGATAATGATTAGAGGTAAATATATTACACTATGTTAATTGATTTGCAGGTACAAAAAAAAAGATATATGATACTTATTGCTAAGTATCGCTTGCGATAAAAAAAATATCATGTGCAATAAATGCAATACATACAAATGCAAATAAAGTAAATACCTGTGATAAGTAGGTAGTGCAAATGCATCATACTATATTTATTTTATTGTATGCAACACTTTCATGCTCACACACTCAGTTGAGGATATCTAGGACTGCTATGATTGTAGTTTGGAGATCATGCTAAGCATGATTTGAATGTATGAGAATAGAAGTGATCTTATTTTTGTAGTTTGCAGATCATATTGAATATGATTTTAATGTATGAAGATAGAAGTGTTTGTATGCCGCACTGTTATATGCTCACACACTCACCTAATTGTGGATATCTAGGACTATTGTAATTGTAGTTCAAAGACCATGTTGAGCATGATTTGAATATATGAGAATAGAAGTGATCGTATTTTTATAGTTCGGAGATCATGCTTGCCATGATTTTAGATAGCGAGATATGGAGTGTGTTTGTTACAGGTACATGTTTGAGTATGCATTGTGTGAAATGTATTTGCATAACTTGATGTGTTTGACATGATCGTATTGAATGCATGTGTGAATTAATAACTAAGTGAAGCATATCATATATATGAAGCATGTATCATGAGTGCACATCTTGGAATGGACGTATCGTGTGCGTGAATGTTTGTTGGTGCATATCATATTTGTGTGTTAATTATGATGTGAGATGTATTATGCATGAAAAATTGAATCATCTATGACATGTTCATCCTAGTAACACAAGTGAAAGAATCATGCATAAAGTATGTTGAATTTGAATCATACATAAAAGCATGTTAGAAATGAATTATGCATGAGAACATGTGCAAAATAAATCATGACAAGATAGGATCATACATGAAAAAGAAAATGATTATGTCATATACATACAAGAAAGCATGTAAGATTAAGTCATGCATATGGCATAGACTGTTTAGTCATGCGAGAGGGATGAACTGTTGATATCATGCATGAGGGCATGAGAAAGTTATCCTGTGAAATGATAATATTTAGCTTTAACCTATGACTTAATAATAAATATAACCATGTATCATGGGTCCATTTGAAGCGCTGATAAAACTGGGCTCTCTGAGATTGCTAGGTCTGTCCCGATCTCTTATCAGTCTAGGAAAGAAAAAGGAAGTATAAGCCTCATGGGACATATTGAGTTTTTTAGGGATGAAGGCACCTCCTGTCCCCGTCCCACGGAGGTTAAGGCACAGGTGTACCAATGAGTCCTAGGTGATAGTACCATAGCTCTACATAATTAAGGATATATGCCCATTTTTTTACCGACAATTTATGTTTGGCGTAAGCCAAGACCTTGGACTATTCTCCCAACCGCTACATTGCAGGGTTGAATCGTTCGAGAAAGAACCAATTAAGCTATAGGAAGGCAAATAAAATACAAAATAATAAATACTCCTATGATTATTTCTTGATGTCTATATCATCTTTTGTACCAGATGGGTATGAATGAACAAAAGAAACAACGAATTAGATTTTTTAGAATCATTGATATCAAATGCATAAATATATAGATGTGAACATTTAGAGACTACTAAGGTTTGCATGATTATTGCATATGATTTGTTACATGTGAATGAAAAAAACATGTTTATGTTGGTCATGTGATTTGACTTGTTAATACAAGCCACGGGCTTGGTTGTTGCACGTGAGGTGCTTGTGTATGTGAGACACGAAAAAGGTCTAATCAGGGCATGTTTCATTTATATATCTGAATATCTGAATGAAAAGTGCATAAATGTTCTGAGAAATGACATGTGAATTTATAATTTAGATAATGCATGTTTTAGTCATGAGTTGGACATGAGCATGTTTCTTTTGAGGATAAAGAAAGTGAATGTTTACGTTTTCATTTGTATTCCACTTCCAAGCGTGCTATGTATTGTGAATTCTCATTCATTTATGTGAATACTTGTCATGGATATGAATGATTGTAATGTTGAATGTCATGATTGAAAATGAATATGAGTTTAAGTCTCATGCATACAACTTATGCAATTATGAATGCTATGGAATGAATGATGATAAATGTAATTGATTATGTTTATGTTGGTCATGTGATTTGACTTGTTAATACAAGCCACGGGCTTGGTTGTTGCACGTGAGGTGCTTGTGTATGTGAGACACGAAAAAGGTCTAATCAGGGCATGTTTCATTTATATATCTGAATATCTGAATGAAAGTGCATAAATGTTCTGAGAAATGACATGTGAATTTATAATTTAGATAATGCATGTTTTAGTCATGAGTTGGACATGAGCATGTTTCTTTTGAGGATAAAGAAAGTGAATGTTTACGTTTTCATTTGTATTCCACTTCGAAGCGTGCTATGCATTGTGAATTCTCATTCATTTATGTGAATACTTGTCATGGATATGAATGATTGTAATGTTGAATGTCATGATTGAAAATGAATATGAGTTTAAGTCTCATGCATACAACTTACGCAATTATGAATGCTATGGAATAAATGGTGATAAATGTAATTGAATATCATGTGCATGTTTTAATGTGGATTCCCTTGACTCTCATTTTTAAAATGATGAAAATTACACTTTGCTTGTACATTTATAACTAGATTTGTATTCTCCAAGTTTAGTTTTGAGTTTTCTACGAGCAAAGTGGTTGATGCCCTACTGTAAAGTCATGCATTTTCATACTTAGTTAATTTAAAAAATTTAGAAAACTTGGTTAAGTACAAGAGAAATTGATGGACATCCCATATTAGGAAAGGGATAATGGAGTCTGGGTTTGGCCTAGATCCTATTGACAAGGGTCGATATGAGCCAACAAAAATGTACTAAGGAGTTTTATTATTGACCTTTAAATTCAAGCGAATTTTGAGCAAAATTTGAGTTAAAATCGGGCAAATTTCAGAACGGGATTCAAAATATATGTCATTGGATGCGCCTCAAAATCCTGAGTCCAACGATATTTTATGTCTCAATCCGAGCTACGGTTGGCCCGAAAATCATTTTTTTTTAAAAAAGGACTACCTCGACTGGACGGGTCTGGATTTGGATCGGGTTGAATCCAATGCTTTTGATACAAATTAACATGGATTCAGACTCTGTCTAGGACCCATATTAATTAGGATTTGATTAACCCAAGATCCAAATGGAGTTTGGATATGGATTTGAATCTTGAATCCATATCCAAATTCAAACCCATACCCAACAATGATATAGTCGTGAATTCATTTTTATATTAAAAGTAAAGTTAAATTAAAGTTAAAAAAAAGGCCCCAAGAGGGATAAGATACCCTCTGGAAGCTTATTTAGTAAGAAATAAGTCATGACTAATTAATTTATTATTTAATGAATATTAATTCCGAATTTTAAAACTTACCTTATGGTTAATCCTGAGAGGATCTACCCTAACCATGGAATGAGGAGAGAAAAAGGTAAGCCACAGTAAAAGAGAAGGAAAAATATTTGAAGTTTGAAAAGTTACCAAAGGGAGGTTAGAGTGAAAGTGGGGAAAGTACAAAAAGGTGAAACTATCTCTAGCCCCTAAAGAGAGAAACCCTAGAGGGGTGTCACCTCTAGGGCCTCTTATATTTTAAAAAAAGAAAGGGAGACGTAAGAGAGAGAGAGAGAGAGGAAAAACGTGAGAAGAAGAGGAAGAAGAAGGAAGAAGACCTCTTCCCCACTGTGAAAGTGAAACCATTTGGGTTCTCTCCAAATCTCAAAAAGAGGTATGAGTTCTCTCTTTCATTTCATCTAGGAAGAGAAGACCTAAACTCGATTTAGGTGGTATTTCTTCGAGAGGATCACAAATCTGATCTGTTTTTCATTTTCAAAATGTGAAAAACGTGTGTATAATGTTCTAGTTTATTTCAGATTTAGACTCTGATTTTTGTAAGTTATTGTTAGAAATGGTATCCCACCTTCAACACAGGAGAATGAGAAGCAGAGAAGGAGAGAGATATCGATGGCCGCAGAAAAAACCCCACTCAATTAGGGTATGCTATATGTTGTATTAGATATACACACATACATTTTATTAGGGTACAAAAACACCCTTTACACAAAGTATAGAATTTACAACATGTCATTAATGAGCATGTGTTTAAATACAACTTAAAAAACAGATTGGGTCTGGATCTGAGATCTAGACCCAGTCGTGATAATCTTTTCACCCTCCCTCAAGTTGGACATGGTTTTGAACCATGAACAACTTGCCTTTTAACATCTAAAATCTGTCATTGATAAGTCCTTTTGTAAACAAGTCAGCAACTTGATCAGCAGTCCGAACGTATTCTGGTTCAATTTTCTTCTCTTCGACCTTCTGTCTTACAAAATGCTGATCAATTTCAATATGCTTGGCACGACTGTGATAGATGGGATTGAATGACATGTTGATAGCACTTTGATTGTCACACAAGAGAATGCTTTTAGAAATTGATTCTCCTACTTCTGTCAACAGGTGCGATCCATGTCACTTCGACTGTATCAGCTGCCATTGATCTGTATTCAGCTTTTGTGCCCGACCTGACAATGGCCTTTTGTTTTCTACTGCTCTAGGAGACAAGATTTAGGCCAATGAAAACACAGTATCCTGAGACTGATCTACGCTCATCTGGATCTCATGCCCAATCTGCATCTGTGTAAGTAAGAAGTGTGTGGATGTGATGGTCATGCATACTCTTTCTGTATAGAAGACCATGACCAATAGTTCTCTTCAAATATCGAAGAATGTGTTTAACAGCTTCCATATGTTCAATATGTGGTTCAAGCATGAACTGGGATACCTGATTGACCGAATAGACAATGTCAGGTCGAGTGAAGGTAAGATACTGAAGCATTCTGACTACCCTGCGATATCCAGTAGGGTCCTCATACAAATCTCCATCTTGAGAACTTAGTTTCTGATGAAGTACACTGGGTGTGCTTAGGGGCTTGCAGTCTGTCATACCTGCCTTGCTAAGAACATCAATAGTATACTTATGTATTGTATGAATTTTTTTTTTTATAGTCTGGGTGATATACGCACCACCCATGAGTGAAGTTTCCTTGGGATCGGCTCGACCCGAAACCCACGTTCAACAATTTACATTTATGGTGTACTCTTTTGTACCCTAGAACAACAACATATTGGCGGCAAGCATTGTTGTCTCTTCTTATACATTTTACATTTTGACATATCGGTGCCATTGTGGCCCTCTTTATAGGGAAAGTTTTATAGGACGACTATTAGACCCGCTTTACTATATGGTACAGAATGTTGGGCTGCCAGGAGACATCATATTCAAAAATGAGTGTAGTTGAGATGCGGATGCTTAGATGGATGTGTGGAAATACAATAAAAGATAAGATTCGGAACGAAGAGATACGTAAGAAGGTAGGTGTTGCACCCATTGAGAATAAGATGCGAGAGAATCGTTTACGGTGGTTTGGACATATTCGGCGAAGGCCTAATGATGCTCCAGTTAGAAGGTTGGAGAAATGGGAAAATATATTAGTTAAAAGAGGTAGGGGTAGGCCTAGGAAGACTTGGATGGAGATGATAGGAAAGGATATGAATGCTTTGAACCTCACCGAGGACATGGCGTTGGATAGAAATGATTGGAGGAAAAGGATTCATGTGGAAGACCCAAAATGAATTTCTTTTTTGGTTCATATCGCTGACCCCAATTGTTTTGGGATGAAGGCGTAGTTGTTGTTGTTGGTGCCATTGTGGCCCTCGCCACAACTGTCGTCCAAACCCGGTGTACAACACCTCCACTTGGTTAAAGTGGGTCGATTGGGTTGCAAAAATGATTAACCGCATCCCGTGAGTAGAACGGCCACCAGGTCATCAGGATCCGTTGCAACAGTGCAACCAAAAACAAAGACCAAGGTCAAGAAATCTTTTGCCAAACCCATGCACGGGTGCTGCGGTATTTGGCAAATTCACATGGAGTTCCAAAAACAACTCCGACATTCAGCCGGAAGCAACATTAACAGGTTGTTGATCCAGCTATATGCTGGATAGGCCAGCATCACCAACGTGGTGATTCACGGTTTCAATCAGCCGAACATGTTGTGTCGACGTCATATGATCACCGAACAGATGTGGTCCATTTGCAGCCTACGCACCACCGCTCCTCAGCCCCGTGCATGAATGTATAGCAGGGCCATATGTGGTCACAACACAAATCTACGTGTTTTATTTATATATATATAATTTAAGCAGCCCAAACAGGAATTACAGGTCTGTTTGTGCACCTTGTCGTTGTTGTGTTTTTTTTTTTTCTCAGAGATTCTACCAAAGTGCAATATATACTAAGAACATCATGTTCCATTATTACAAAAATTTTCATGCGAACAAGCCTATAACATACATGTAGGACATATATATATATATATATATATATATATATATATATATATATATATATATATATATATATATACACGTGAGAGCAAATGCATTCCATAAAAGAAGTGTACACAGTCTGATTAATAACTAATGATTGTTGTGCTTAGGGGCTTGCAGTCTGTCATACCTGCCTTGCTAAGAACATCAATAGAAGTGTCATACCTTCAAGAGTCCTATCAACTTCTACTCAAAGAAAATATCGCAGTTTACCAAGATCTTTCATCTTAAATCTGTGGTTCAAAAGTTCTTTGACCTGTTCAATATGTTCATTAGAGTTACCTGTAATGATAATGTCATCCACATATATCAATAACAGGATAACTATATTCTTGCATTTGAATATAAAAAAAGAATGGTCAAGAAGAGACCGACTAAAACCATATTTTTCTACTTCAAGAGAGAAACTATCAAACCAAGATCGAGATGCCTGTTTCAGACCATATATAGCTCTCTTTAATTTGCACACGTATTTTTTGGAGTTCCCTTCAGCATACCCAGTGGGTTGCTCCATATATACTTCTTCCTTCAGAGTTCCATGGAGAAAGACATTTTTTACATCCAGTTGACTAAGAGTCCATTGGTGCTCAGTAGCTAATGACAATATAATGCGGATAGTACCCATTTTCACGACTGGACTGAAGGTCTCATCATAATCTTCTCCTAGCTCATGTGTGAATCCTTTGGCAACCAGTCGAGCCTTGTATCGCTCGATAGTACCATCCGGCTTATACTTCATCTTATACACCCACTTTAAACCAACCACATTTTGATTTCGATTATGTGGTATGGGAACTATATCCCAAGTGTCACACTCACGAAGAGCCTCCATTTCTTCGTTCATAGCTTCAATCCATCTTTTAGAATTTATTGTTTGATAAAACGTGGTGGGTTGATCTTCTTTACCCAAGGCGGTTAAGAAAAGTTGAAAATCCATTGTGAAATTCTCGTAACCCACCTACCAATAGGATGCTGAGTCCGGGTAGACCTTCTGTGTACAGGTGATTGGATGGAAGCAGAAAGAGAATTCAGCTCCTGATTAGGGTTGGGGAAGATCTCCTTCTCACGTCGAGAGTAAACAAGGCCTTTATACCTTTCGGGAGCCAATGATGATTAAGAGATCACACTTTCCTGAGTTCTTTGCACAGCAGTAGACACGTTTGCCTCATCTCTTCGATTACAGTCTGTAGAGCAAACACCATCAATACTAGAAAAGAGATCTGAGTTGAGCCAAAGGTGGTAAGTTTCAATTTCAGGAGTGACTACATTATGATCAAAATCGGATTCATCAAACACAACATTTATGGATATCTTGATGTGTTTGCTCACGGGATCATAGCATCTATATCCTTTGTAATCACCAGCATATCCCACAAATCTGCACTATAAGGCTTTATTCTGAAACTTGTGTCGCATTGAACTGTCAACATGAACATAACATACACACCCAAATATACGCAAATCGTGATAATTTGGATGCACACAATGCAAAGAAAAATAGGGTGATTTGTTTTCCAAGATATTCATGGGCAATCGATTTATGACATAGACTGTTGTATGAAAGGCCTTTGCCCACAAGGTAATTGGAATATTACTATCATGCATCATGCTCATTGCACTTTCAACAATATGGCGATGCTCCCGTTCAGCAATCCCATTTTGTTGAGGTGTATGAGGGCAAGACATCTGCCTACTTATTCCATTTGTCTGGAGGAAATTAATAAAGTCATTTGAAGAGAACTCACCCCCTCCATCACATTGAAAACACGTAATATTCTCAGAGAATTTATTTTGAACAAAGGTATGAAAATTCTGAAACAACTTGAAGGTTTCAGATTTATTTTTCATGAACAAGATCCATGTATATCGAGAATAGCTATCAACAAAAATGAGATAATATCTAGTGTCAGACATGGAAGGAACTGGAGTGGGACCCCAAACATCAGAACATATAATTTCAAATGGTCTTGAAGCTCTTTTATTAATTGAATGAAATGAGAGAACATGACTCTTACACTGAAGACAACTGAAACATTTTTTATTATCGACACTTAAATTCAAACTTGATTTGAGAATAAGACTGCTTGAAACAAACTTATCAATAAAACGACTACTACAATGACCCAGACGACCATGCCAAAGATTCGACTCAACACATTCAGAAAGATTAAAAACACTCTCAGGAGAAGCTGATGATGATGAAGTGAGCTTCAAAATGGAATCAACAGGTTGAACGCGAGAGGAAGGATTCTCTTGGAACACGTACATATTCCCTTGTCGTTTCCCTTCAGCGAAAGTTTTCCTCGTGTGAAGGTCCTTAACATGAACAGAAAAAAGGGTAAACTCGACTGAAGCATTAATGTCATCGACAAATTTAGAGACTGAAACAATATTTTTCTTGATATTAGGAGCATGAATGACATTTAAAAGAGCAAGAGAAGAGTTGAACATAGGAATTACAGAATTTTCAATGTGCAAAATATGGTGATGAGTCCCATCTCTAGTGACAAAAATATTTCTACCAACATAAGGAGCAAGATTTAGGAGCTTACTAGCATCACCAATAACATGGGTGGCTGCACCAGAATCAGCATACCAAGTACCGTGATCATTCTGTTTGATGTTCAATTCAGCCAAGGCAGATAACAACAGTTGCTTGACTTCCCCAATATTCTTCAATGTATTTGTTTCCTTTCTTGTCTCCAATTGTTTGCCTCAATTTTGCGGGTTATACCAGGAATTTGCTTTGATGTGCCCCCTTTTGTTGCAGAGAAAGCAGGTAGGTATCGTCCTTTGCCTTTGCAGATTAGGAGACATACTGGGAGTAGGTAAAATTTCATGCGCTCCTTGTCCATTCTTCTCGAGAAGCAGAAAGGGAGAGAGATATTGATGGCTGCAAAAAAAACCCCACTCAATTAGGGTCTACTATATGTTGTATTAGATATACACATGTACATTTTATTAGCGTATAAAAACACCCTTTACACAAAGTATAGAATTTACAACATGTCATTAATGAGCATGTGTTTAAATACAACTTAACAAACAGATTAGGTCTGGATCTGAGATCTAGACCCAGTTGTGATAATTTTTTCAGTTATCATGCATGATTTCGGATTTTTGACCCATGCACATATGGATACCAGAAAGATTTATGCTTTTGCGTCATAAAATTTGAGTATATGTATGCAAATATATAACATAAAGGTACTTGTACCTAAACAAGTTTGTTCAACGGATCATCGATCATATCTGGACCAATCTGGTCCATCCCAATCATGGACAGATAGGATAGATCGAAACCCTTATTTTTGTTATCCATTTTGGACAGATCTGTCCACCGTGAGAGTGGACAGATCTGTCCACCGTGAGAGTGGACAGATCTGGTCAGACCTGAAGGAATACTATACAGAGAAGAAAAAAAAAACTCAGATTTGATTTGGTTGTGTCCTATGGTATGGGACAGACTGGACTGATGAGATAGATGGGATAAACTTGTCTCAGTGTACACATTGTCAAGTCCAAACAGATTTGGACATACTTGGACTATCGGATTCTTTTTCTCGGATAAACAGGACAGATAGGATAGGTCTATCCCAATGCACCTGCCGATAGGTCTGGATAGATTTGTCCACTATAGAGGTGGATAGATCTGTCACAAAAAAATTTTGACTCAAAAGCTTTTGTTAAAAAAAAGAAGATTTTAGGTATATATAGACGTGGTAGAAAGTAGCACTTCAACAAATTGTCGGCTAGGGCCAGCATGCTGACAAACAAAAAGGAATATGTAATCTTGACAGTCGGCTAGACAGTTAGCCACGAGTCGAGGTGTTGGCTGCCAGGTCCAGCCAATTCTGCTGGACAAACGGCCATCCACTGGACTGTTCAATACATAATATACACATGAATGCATAAATATTCACATGAATGCAAAATTCTACATGCAGAATTTTACTTCAATACAAAATATGCACATGAATGCAAAAATGTTCACATGAATATAGAATTCCACTTCAATCAGAAATTGCACATGAATGCAGAATTTCACTAGGCTGCATATTTTTATATGAATACAAAGTTTACATATGAATGCAGAATTTCACTTGACTGCGTATTTTCATATGAATACAAAGTTCACACATGAATGCAGAATTTCACTTGACTACATATTTTCATATGAATACAAAGATTTTATATGAATGCAGAATTTTACTTGACGGCAGATTTTTCGTATGAATACAAAGTTTACACATGAATGCAAGATTTGCATATGAATGCAGATTTTCACATAGATACAAAGTTTGCACATGAATATAGGATTTCACATGAATGTAAAATTTCTCATAAATGCAGAATTTCACATAAGTGTAGAATTACACATCAAGGCATAATCATTTACATAGTTGCTTGTGTTATACTTATGCTGAAATTTTAATGCACATACTTAAGAAGGATTGCCTATTTGAAGCCTCTAAATATCATTACATAGTTATATAGCAAATACATGCAAAACTTGATAGAAGTATACTTTCTCATTAGAATGGTGAGTTGAGATAACTTTTGAAAGGGTTGCATAAGTGACATCCTTGTTATGACTTTAATATACCTGAATGCATTCGATGATCAAAAGTGGATCATCATGGGATGTATGAGCCTTGAGCAGGGTTGCTCCTCATCTCATTGTTTATATGCATAAAAAAAAGTATACATCGACATAATGGCTTATGGTAAATTACACTATTGCATAGGGAAGTGGTTCATAGTACCACAATGAGCTTTTGCAAGTTGACTTACAAAACAAATGTTTAGTTTTTGCATGCTGAATTGCAAAACAAAGAAATGAAATAAATCATAACCTTAAATGAAAGGATAAACATAAGAACAGTGTAATTAATGTTTTCTGGATGTCTCTTCTACTGAGGGATTCTTAGACTACAATTTTGGAGAACCGTAATGATACAGCAACTCCATGTGTGTTTGTGTCCCTGAACCCAACTAGGTAGTTCACTTACAGGCCACGGTTTTAGAAAGATTATGTCACTTTGCTTGGGAGCGGTGAGACACAGCTGTTGTTATTGATATACCAAGAAAATGACATTAGTGGATGTTGAGTTTCCCAACGTCTCGACATTAGATGCTAAATTCTAATATTCCGATGAATGGTGCTGAATCCTAAAGTCGATCGGGGACCAAGTAAGAAACTCATTATTAAAATACTAATTTGAGTGTTAAGCAACAATTAGATATCCAACTGAAACTCAAAAATTGTTTAGCCGTTTTGAGTATCTGCGAGTTATGGTAATAAAAAAGAGAAACAAAAATGTAGGCATTAAATAGGGACATGCATGCAGAAAAAAAAACTTTGATAATAACTTAATAAGTTATTCATGCATGTGCATTAAATCCATGTATGTTACTCTCCTGCATTAGATCATGCAACTTTGTTGTTCTGGAATGTGATATCTCTTGTTACATAATTCTTACTGTTAGAATGCATAAATAATCAATTGAAGCATGAGATAGTTGTTACATTTTTTTAAAAAATATTGTTTGAATCTAATTTATGTTCTTTCTACTAATTTGAATTGGCAGAGGAATTCGAAAATAGGATCTCGCATTCTGACACCTTGTGTTTTTCACAGTTGCTGAGACTCAATGATGGGATTTGTTATTCCAGAGAGCTACGAGAGTTACATGACTGCTAGACTGTTCAATTTGGTCAGAAGAGCTCCACTTTTGAGACTGTTTAATTTTATTATTATGATTGTTATTATTGCTCATGTTCATGTCTCTCATCATTACATATTTTATTGAATAAAGTTAGCTCACTTTTAGTAATGTAAGATCCCTTGTGGTTGTTGATGTGGTTACGATTGTAAGGCCCTAGGTCTCTGGGATTGTTTTTGCAATTATTTAAAAAAAAAAATTGTCACTCTTTCTTTTTAACGGTTCGGAGTTGGGGTCGTTACACCTACAACGTTACAGATAACCTCGTGGAGGACTGAAGCGAAATGCAGGTTGATGCGCGGTTGAAAGCTCTACTTACCTATTACAATTCTTGGAGGACCCAGACAATTTTGGATGGTTATAAACTTATCAAGATTTAACCTTTTATGTCTAAATCTTTAAGTTTTAAGAATTGTAATATTTTGGAATGAGAAGAATTCTAAATTGTGTCCTTTCATTTTCACATTGGTTATGCTTGTGGTTGAAAACTTTAAATCTTTACATAATTTCCCAATTGTCTTAAACCTTAAATAAATTTTGCCTTCCGCATTTTTTCACATGTGAGAATATCCTTAAAGTAATGACCCCAATCGAGTTATGTTTATGGATGATTTTGTACCGGATCTGATACTGCGAGGCTAATATACATTCGCACTTGCGCTCAAATGAGTCATCCAGCATTTAGAATGGTTGGAATGTAGCTATAGATAAACTTGTTGGCATATTACTTTCGAGAATCATACAGAATTTTATAATAAATAAAAAGTTTTAACTTTTTCTCAAAATTTTGGGTTTAAAAAAGTTTTTAAAAGGTTAGATTGTTTAGAGATGTTACAATATATAAACAAAAGATCCAAATCCATATTTGATCCAAACTTGAGTTTGGATTCAAACCTAACTCATCTAAGATTCAAAAATAGCCCTGAGTCACCCCTGGACTCCTGTGAGCCACCCTAACCGTAAGAGGCACCCCACTGGGCTGGGCATGACCCCTCTGAGCCTCTCATGGATTCTGGTTTGAGTCCAAAACACTACTTAGTCAACTTAGACTCTCGAATTTTGCCTAGATTAAAAATTATTTTTAACAAGAATTTAAAAGTTAAACTAAAGTAAAGTCGCAAATATTACATTCTACCCCCCCCCCTTAAAGAAATCTCGTCCGCAAAATTCAGTACATAATCGAATAAGTGAGGGTATTTCTCCCTCGTACTAGACTCAAGCTCTAATGTACACTCTCGATTCTGTGATGTTGTCAGCACACCTTCACCAAGGGAACAGTCTTTGATCGCAATACCTTCTCCTAAAGGTCAACAATCTTAATAACTTGTTCTTCAATGGTGAGATCTTCCTGAATCTCAATATCCTCATACTGGATCATGTGTAATGGGTCAGGTATATATTTTCTTAGCATCGACACATGAAGTACATTATGAATCTGTGAATACTGAGGTGGCAACTCTAACCAATAAGTTGTGTCAATCTTCACTATGATCTTAAATGGCCCTATATACCTAGACTGAGCTTCTCCTTCTTACCAAATCTGAACTTGGTAAGAGACACCCACACAAAAGCGATATCTTTTACCTTGAACGCGAGCTCTCAACGTCGTTGGTATGCATAACTCTTCTGTCTACTTTAAGCTGCCAAAAGTTTGTCTCGTATTTTTTATACATGCTCAATGTAATTCTCAATCACCATTGGTGCATCAACTGACCTTGCACCAACCTCATTGCAGTAGACTGGTGATCTGCACAGTCGTTCGTATAGTGCCTCGTAAGGCACCATACCTATACTGGCGCAGTAACTATTGTTATAGGTAATCTATGTCAACGCAATATGTCTATCTCACTTGCCTCTTCAGTCCAGGACACACGCTCTCAACATATCCTCCAAAGTCTAGATCGTTCGCTCTGACTGTCCGTCTGTCTGAGGATGGAAGGCTATACTAAACTTCAACTTTGTACCAAGGCCTTCTGCAACAGTCCTCTGAACTTAAATGTGAACCTCGGATCTCTGTCTGATATAATCAATAGTGGCACGCCATGCAATGGTACTATCTCCTTCACGTATAAGTCTGCCAGACTCTCTAAAGATTGATTGATCTTGATCGGAAGAAAATGGGCCAACTTGGTTAGTCGATCCACTATCACCCAAATCGCATCCTTACCCCTACGGATCCTTGATAAGCCAACCATAAAATCCATTGTGATTCCTTCCCATTTCCACTAAGGGATCTCTATCTACTGCATCAAACCGCCAAGCCTCTGGTGCTCTATATTGATCTGCTGACAGGTCTAGCACCTGAATACATACTCAACTACTTTCCTCTCCATACCAGTCCATCAGTAATTTCTTTATAGATCCTTGAACATCTTAGCACTACTAGGGTGGATGATGTACTTGCTTCAATGAGCTTCATCCAACAAGTCATCCTTAATTTGCGGGTCATTCGGCACCCACAATCTATGTCTGAACTGAATGCTTCTGTCATCCTCAAAGTGTAGGATTGCCTGATCATGCTTGCACATATCCAATATATGCGGGAACTATGAATCATCTTTCTGCTTCACGATAATTTTCTTCATCAGCTCGGTTCTTACTGCCATGCTACATAAAAAATCCTTCCCTGATCTGAAAGGATTCTACTCAATAAGGTCTTCGGTCAAACTCTACAAACTAGACAAGACATTGTCCGCCTTCTGACTAAGGGTGTCTGCTACTGAATTTGCCTTCCGTAGGTGGTAGACAATCGTGAACTCATAATCTTTCACAAACTTCAACCATCTTTGTTGTATATTTAACTCTTTCTGGGTAAAAAGATAGTTAAGGCTCTTGTGATCAGTGAATACCTTGAACTGCTCACCATATAAATAGTGCCTTCAAATCTTCAACGTGAACACAACCGTGACTAACTCAAGGTCGTGAGTAGGATAATTCCTCTCATGTACCTTTAACTAGCGAGAAGCATAAGCTATCACTTTCCTATGCTGCATAAGAACACCTCCCAAACTTGTACCTGAGGTATCCGTGTAGACTACGAACCCTTCTTGCCTTGATGGCAAGGTCAACATTGGGGCTATCGTGAACTTCTCCTTTAGAGTCCTGAAGCTCTCTTTGCACTTGACATCCGATACAAACCTAGTCTTTTTTCGTAGCAGCTTGGTCATAGGCAGGACAATCCGAGAAAAATCTTGAATAAAATGCCTATAGTACCCTGCTAACCCCAGAAAACTACATATCTCAGTGATATTCTTCGAAGGTTCTCAATCCAGTACTACCGCCACCTTGGAAGGATCTACAGATACTTCATCCTTCGATATCACGTGGCCCAAGAACATTACCTCCTTGAGCCAAAACTCACTTAGAGAACTTAGCGTACAACTGAAGTTCTCTAAAGGTCTGCAATACTATCCTCAGGTAATCTTTGTCATCCTCCATGCTCTCTTAATAAACCAAGATATCGTCTATAAAGACAATCACAAATTGATTTAAATACAGTCTAAATATTTGATTCATAAGATCCATAAATGTTGTTGGGCATTCGTAAGCCCGAACAACATAACTACAAACTCATAGTGCCTATAATGTGTTCTAAATATCGCTTTGGGAATATCTCACTCTCTAATCTTCAACTGGTGATATTCATCTTGAAAAATACCTTTAAAACATCAATAACCCAATTAAAAGATCCAAATTCTTACTATAAAAAAGAATTTTCTCAGATTACCTCCAGTATTTCCTTCCAAAAGGTGAAACTTTTTGCGAAAAAGAGGTAAAATTCAAATCTTTTCCTGTTGATCAACCAAAAGGATGTAAGAAATGTCCTCGATATGATCAATGAAAGAAATCTTCAATGATGTTGAAAAGCCAGAAGCGAATTGATATTGATCTTGGCTATGGCGCATGTTTTAAAAATGACTTTCTGGCAATCAGGCAGTGGAAATATCTCGAGCTATAGAAAGAATTCACTCGACCCATATCTTCTCATTCGTTTAAAGTTGCAATCAAATATCCGCAAAAGGGATCTCTCAACTGTCGTCAAGATGAAGATGAATATGCGAGCAGACCCCCGGGGCCAAAGAAGATTTGGATCATCTCCGAGATGAAGGAGTTTGTTAAGGATCCTTTTAGGGAAAGTTCAGATCACCGTCAAGATAAAGGCGAGTGTGATGAGCCTACCGACAAATCCTAAAAGATATTTGATTTCTGCTATCTAAAGACCTTTTTCATCATATATAATCCCTGAGAAAAAGAAGGATCGGAGCATCTCCAGGATGAAGGAGTTTGTGACGTACCCTTCCCTGAAAAAGAGAGAAAAGTCAGGACATTCAAATGAAGGATGATGTGAAAAACCGAGAAAGCCCAATGACTCAAAAAGAGTACAAAAAGATCATTGTGGGAAAACACCTAGATATCAAACTGCCAAAGTTGCCAGAAGTCATCTTTTTCCCATGCAAAATTCTTTTATCAATATCTCTTCATCTTCTGCTTTTATGAAATTAAGAATATTTCTTCCACTTCTCATATCAGGGAAATGGATAGCTTCCTTGAAGAAAATCATCGGTGATAAGATTTTGAATCTGACTCTTAGAACTGAGGAGTTAACCTCATTGGAGAAAATACTCTAAGTAAAAGAGGAAATATCTTCGCAAATACGTGCACATTTTCAAGCATTTGAATCAGCTATAATTTTATCTTATTGGCAAAATTTTCAAGCTATTCCAAGAATGAAATAAACATTCAATATCCATTTTGATGCAACCTAGCGTTTATATCTTCCAGAAGAGTTGCCTCATTCAGTTGAAGTATCTCTTTCTGTCCCATCGCGGTTTCTTCAGTCAAGGATTCTGTATGGTGTACCCACTCAAGATAAGGGTCAAACCTGAAATTTCTGCGAAAGATCATTTTATTTCAAAAGCTATTTCAGTCTCAGCAATGAGACGCCCAATTTCTTCTCCCTTTTCAAAGCTTTAGGGAACCCTATATTTCCTCCTTTCGCAAAAAACCCTCTCGGATTTGTTCGTCCAAATTCCGAAGGTCCCATCATGCTTTCTCCATTTTTGAGAACCCCGTATGGTAGATTTCCTATCCAGATTAAGAGTTAACCCGGAACCTCGATTCGTGAGATATCTTCCTTGCAGGTTTGGGTTAAACCTGAGTCACATTCCAATGAGATTCCTCGTTTTGACGAGATGTTTTCTTTCAGTCCCATCATGGTTCTTCCCATCAAGGAACCCATGCTTTGTATATCCATCCAGGATAGGATTCCACTTGAGCTTCATTTCACAAGACATTTTCCGAAAATGTCCCATCAAGACCCTCGTGTATTCCTTTCCTCATTTCAAATTCATCTCGATATATTTTCGTCCCATCCAGGATAAGGGCTAAACCTGAATCATTCCAATAAGAGTATCTCGTCTCACCCATGAGACCGGATCAAAATTCTGATTCTCCATCATTCCTGGGATTTTCATCCAAAGTCCCATCACGACTTCTTCATTCTCTACTCAATCATATCATTCTCGAGGATTTCGTTTCCCCAAAACCATTCAGGATAAGGTTTCAAAGCCTGAGAAGCCATGTTTCCCAAATAAATTCTTCCACACCCAGTTCAGATCTGCTGACTTGGGCATTTTCAAAATTTGGAGTGTTATCTTTGCCACTAAGCTCGGCTTTCAACCGGCTTAGTAGCAAAGAGAGGCATTTGTGAACAGCCCAAATTTTTCAAAAAATTGTAAAAATAACCTTTTTGCCCCTGGTTTCATTTTTTGAGAAAACCAAAGCTAAATTTTGATCATTCTTCAGATTTTCTGAATTAAAATCCATATTGATATATTCAAAATCGACTCCGGATCCGAATCCAGTACTTTAAATCCATATTTCCTCAAAATCCGGATCAAAACCCATTTCTGAAGAAATTTTCTCAAAATAGCTTTTAAATTCTCAGAAAAATCCCCTTTTATAAATATTTTTGCAAAAAAACAAAAAAAATCAATTTTAATCTTTGTTTTCTCACAAAACTTTAGGATTTTATTTTAAAAATACAAAAAAATTGAAAGATAACTCAAAAACCAAAAAAAATGGAAAAACGACGAGAAAAACAAATGAGTTTAAGCTTTTTAAATCAATTTTGCTAAAAAAATTATTTTTAACCATTTTTATGAAAAGTCTTGTTGGAGAAGCCTCCTTTCGGAAAATCCAAATTTTTTTGCAAAGGAACCCTTCTTAGGGTTTCTCTCGGAGGAGACCTTGAAAAAAAGTGGCGGCCGACTCTCTTCATCGCCCCTCTCTCTTTCTCTCTCCTCCATGGTCGATCGCACGCCTTCCTCCTCCATCCATTTGTAACAACCACAAAACCCTAAACGAATCTCTCGAACCTTCTCTTCCTCCTTAAAAGGGCATGCACGAAGCCTCATTGATCCATCTGTCTTCACCCCCGCATCCTCCTTCACTTTTAGACATCCATTAGCACCCTTCTCTCTTTTTCCTCTTTCTTCTTCCCCTTTCCTCTTCTTCTCCTCCTTATTTGCCCTTTTTCCTCCTCCCCTTTTTGGTCGATTAAGGAAGCTGCACCATAAGAGCCAAAGCCCCTCTCCTACCTCGATCAGCCATCCGATAAGCATCTCCTTTCCTGCACTTTCTCTTTGATTTCTTTTTGTTAGTTTTCTTGTTTCGACACCATCTATGCACTCCTAGTGGTGTTGAGTTGCCTGTGCAACGCCAGCCACCCCTGTGCAAAAAATAAAAGGTGTATACCGACACCGACATTTTCTTTTAATTTGTTTTTATTTTCTTTTCTTATTCTGTTCATACTATCAGATTTAATGAGGTTATATATATTTTTTTTATCTCAACCTGATTTTCCTGTTATTTTTCAATTTTATCTGCGTTTTGATCTTCTGTTCATGTTATAATCCGTAGATTATAACATTTTCTCTTTATTTTCTTTACAATTCATTTCAATTTTCCCCAGTTTATATGAGTTTAGATATGTGTTGATGTTGTTTAGATGTAATCCTATCTGTTCCTTACGATTTATGCTTCTTCCCCACTATCGATTCATTTTTTTTCTCTTCCATCTATAGGTATTTCACTTTATGCATTTTACTTTTCCATGTTTATTCTGATTTCTGAAGTATGTTAGCTTACCCTGCACCTTCTAGTTTAGGTATCGATGCTTCCTGATCTAATTATCAGTCTTATATTTCCTCTTTTTTATTATTATTATTATTATTATTTCTTTTTTATTATTATTTTTATGCTGATTTTAATTATCTATTCCTATCTTGACTTATTGTTCATATTTGATTCATTGCTTCATAATGGTAGTTTATTCTCACCTTCTTCTTTTATTCTCGACTTAACACTGTCCATTTGCATTACTAATCTCCTGTGTCAACTCTGTTTTTTTTATTTGTACTTAATCTTTTATTTTCCATGGCATCATCGTCATTCTACCCATTTGTATTTGGCCCAACCCTGATTAAATCAGTATCATCCCACCTGTATATAGCCTCGATATCATTTTTACAACCCATTCCATTTTTCTTTTTCTTTTTTCTTTTTTTTTTTGTTCTTTTAGATCATATTGATCATTAGGCAGTTTCCTCTCTCACTGCATTTTATTCACTTTAGGACTCATCATCACGCTTTCGTGTTTAGGCCATTTGTAAATAATCGAAGATTCACTCTCCATCTTTTTGCTAAGGGGCAAGAAGCAAAGAAAATCTCTCACACACGACACTCACTTTTAATATGAGTGTGCATGTCTTAAGGTCACAGAGAAGGGATACATTGTCATATACAGAAAGGAGACATCGAAGAAGAGAGTTTTGAGGAAGACAACAAGGTTTACATCTTAGGAATTCCTAATAGTGGCACATTATCTGATGAAAGTTATTCTGCAAATCCTAGAAGTCACAACGTTACCTAGAATTATGAAGAGATCGGGTGGAAGGAGCTCGTGTATTTGGCTGTGGAGGGAATTTTTAGGGTCCAAAATGGGAGTAGAATATTCAGTCGTATCAAGTGAGCGTGTGTGTTTGAAGCGTTAAAATGTAGTATAATTTCACTTAGGTTCTGTAGATATTTTCCCGTCCATCAGTTGTGCTCTTAATAAAGTCATTTGACATTATGAATTTTGAGGTGATTGATTCATTTACAGCTACAGATGCGCAGGCGTGGTTGGTACATTCATTTGACCTCTTATGTTCACCATCTTCACGAAATTGTGCAGTGCTCATTCGGGTGGCAGAAGCATCACTCTCGAATGTTAGATTTTTTTTATTTTTAAACTAATTTGATCAGATCCACAGTGTCTCTCTTCCTCTGGACTCAAGTGGACGTTGCTCCTAAACCATTGGAATTTAAGATCTCATCATGCTGCAAGAGATATCTTGACTACAAAAAAAAGAAGAGAGGAGCCGTCAAGCAAAGGCAAAAGCATCAAAAGATTGTAAAGACAATTTCTGGGAAGCCTCCTAGTTCACCAGCAAAGGCCTCCGCTACAGGTTCGGCCTACTCTTGCGTCTGTTGGTTTCATGTGTATCTTTTGTTTTTTTTTTAGCCGCAACAGATTAGTTCACCAGTTAACCTTGCCTCTGCAACAGGTGTTTATAAGCATGCATCAAGGTTACAGGCCTCTTTGTTTATCATATATATCTTAGCCACCAATGATATATCCATTAGTTTATTTGGATGTGTACGTTTGTGTTTTCAGAAATCCTCAAGATGCCTGTTATGGTAACAATTACATTCCTGGAACTGCTATGAGTTTTGATTTTGTGATAGGTTTGAAACAAAAAGGATTTGGAAGTCAGCATCTTCCTGTATATGTACGCATATGATCAAATATTTTCAATTTGTGCATCCTGCATAGCACTCACCACCATTTCACCTCATCAATGCACAACCTACCTACACTTTGCATCTCATCATTGCCCTCACCAGACCCTGCTGCCATATATGCGGCGGCGGGACCTTCACTCCATTGTTTGATGCACAGCTGCATCACCCTAATATTGCCATAACCCAGCTGAACATTGCCACGTTCATGAGTTCACCCCTCGATAACCCCTGAGAGAGATTAGCCAATAAGACATTGAGGCTGAACAAGCTAGCCCTAATACTCATTCATTTCTGGTCGTTTAACTTGGTTACCTTTGTCTAGCCATGTGGTTTTCGCCTAGCTCAATTACTGATAAGCCCAGCTTCCTATGATAACCAACTCTCAAGGGGAAGTTTCCAGCATTCCACCTTACATATATTCTTGAAGTTCCTAGATTTAGTAGTAATGAATCGTGTGGATTCATACCGTTTCAGTTTTTGAGATAGTAGTTCCCTCTCAGGTAATTAACCTATCAGCAATCAGGTAGCAGGTCGTTGACCTGTTAGCAAACTTCATTTCCGATGAGCTTTTACTGCTCACAGGGATCCTCCTCATATCTGATCTATCAAATAATCCGTTCATTGGAAATCTATCTGTTATTATGAAATGGGAAAGCAATCTGGAATTTGCTGATCTTGGTGAGACCCAGTTAATCGGGTACCCTCTGAAGCCAACAGTCAATGCTTTGAAGTTGAGTTTTTTTTTTCTTTGGCAAAAGGAGCCATCAAAGAGGTGTTAGGATATGATTTATAGCATGAATTACATCAGAATTGGGCAACCTCATCCTGTCAGAATCTGAAGCTGAGATTTACCAGGCGATTAGGACCATCTCAATAAAAATGCCAGAATATATCAAATATGTTCAAGTGGCAGAAATGGATTGCTGAAATCAGTTTGCATAGATAAATTCATTTTTTTCTGGTTCGTTGGTTGAAGAGGCACTTACAGAGCATCATTCAAACCAGTGCCTAGGCTTGGCTTCAAATAACAGATTAAATGTCCCAATATCCCTTCCGGTAGTCAATCACCCGTATGTTGTTTCTGTTAAGCTATCTACTGCGTATCTGTGAGTGGTTGCATTTCCTTTATAACATTCATTTGTTGTTAACCCGTTCCTCTGCACCTCACTTGATACAACACATTTTTTTATTTATTTCCTTTCTCTCTGTTAAAATTTTCTGTGTAACTTAGCTGTCAGTATTTTCGCCCTGCTGAAACTCCCTTTTCTATTATATAACAGCAGCATTTATGCATCTCAGCATACCCTTCCATCATTCTTTTTTTTTTCTTGCATATTTTGTAAACAGATCATGTGGGTTACTCAATCACCATGCATATGGGCATACTAGACCATTCACAAACCTTCCACAAAACTGTGTGGCATTCATCTTATAGTTAATAAATATATTAAACCTCATCTGTCATGCCTCTTTGTATGTCACCTTCATTAATGTTTCCAGTTTCTTATCTATATGTTATATTTGTCATAATCTCATTTTATTTAGTATAAGCATCATAGTTAGATAGATACGTTTGCATTTCATTATTTGTATGATCATATGTATGTTAATCCCTGATATAGCACTTTCCATCTTTCTTTATATGTTCACATTCTTGGTTTGTGTTAACTCCATTTTTTTTTGCAGGGATATGTGAGATGTTTGGTTCTCTCTTTTAGATTAAGTTTTGATTATTTTAGTTTTGATTCTCAAGATTGTAATAGCTAGATGCTAAATGAGAATATTTATATTTCCAGTTCTAGAATAGAATGAATGAGCATTGTAAATACCATTGAATTACTTGTTTTCATGAATTTTTCTTTTATTTCTCAAATTCTCATAATGGTGAAACACGAATGTAAAATGCACCATTTCGTAAGAGGTAATTGATACTAAGTTGATGATCTACATCAATGGCCATAGTCAGGGTGTGGACAAAACTTAGCATTTTTATCTTTTACAAAATAACACTGAATCCACACTGGATCCATTTTTCAAAATTCATCATATTTTCCTAAAATATTTTTCTCCTTTTATCAAAATTTAACTTAAAATTAACTCAAGATATATACCAATGGTCATAGTCAGGGTATATTGAGGATTAATTTCATTTTAAATTCTATAAAAGCACCAAAAAGGTATTTTATCCATCATTTGAATTTAGATATGACTATTATATAATACATTCAATGACCATAGTCAGGAGTGTATTATATCATTAATCTTATTTAAATTCATTTGAAGAATGAAATATAATTTTCAAAACCAATTTCAACTTATTCACATATAGGATAGAATTGCATCATATTTTCAAAATTTCTTTTTCAAAATTCCAAGTGATTCTTCTTCCTTTCTCAGATCAAATCTTATTCAAATCCAATTTTATCTCATTTCAAGATTCAAAAATTCAATTTCAAAGTCCAATTTGACTTTGAAATTCCAAAATCATTTGATATTCAAACTTCAAATTTCCAACTCAATTCAAAATTCAATTTCAAAGTTCAATTTAACTTTGAAGTTTCCGATTCATCTTCTGATTCAAAATCAAGTTTTCTTCAAGTTTTAAATCAAAGTTGAGATTGACTCTGAATCTCAAAATCCAAACCTTCCCAAGTTTCAATCTGGGTTTTCAAAACCCAGATCCATCTTTAAAAATCCTATTTGGACTTTTCAAGACCCAAAACCAAAGTTAGATCAACTTGGATCCAGTTTTCTAAATACAATTCTACTTCTGGATCTTAGACTCCATATCCAAATTGCATCATGGATTCCAGACCTTAGATCCAAATCCATCTTAGGATCCAGAACCCAATTCATCTTGGATCTCAGACTTCAACTCCAATTCCCCTTTAGGATCTAGAATCCCAAACTCACTTTGGATTCCAGATCTTGGATCCAGTTTCACCTTTAGGATCCAGGACCTAGTTCTACTTTGGATCTCAGATTTCAGATCCAATATCCATTCTAGGATCCAAATCTCCATTACACTTTGGGTCTCAGGCTTTAGATCCAAATCCATTCTAGGATTCAGAATCCAATTCTACTTTGGATCTCAGACTTCAGATCCAATTCCATCTTAGGATCCAGAGTCCAACTATATCTTGGATCTCAGATTTCAGATCCAAATACCTTCTTGGATTCCAATCCTTAAAACCAATTCCATTTCATTTCAGATTTCAGATCAAGTTCCCATTTCAGATCCTAAATTCAAATTTCAACTTTGAACTCTATTCAGAATCTAGATCTTGGATTCAGATTTCATCTTGAAATTACAACTTTTAAATCAATTCCATTTCTCAATTTTATTCAGATTTCCCAATTCCATCTTTCCTTCTGATTCAATTCCATTTTCTATTCTAATTCAAAGTCCATTTATGACTTTGAAAATCCCTTTCTCTAGATTTATTTTCCCAAGCTCTTGATTATTCTAAAAACTTAGAACTTTAAATCTTAAGTTCTGAGTTAAAAATCATCTTTTCACTTTATCAGATTCATCTCAGAAACACTTGGAAATTCTTCAAAACATTTTCAAAAAGAGCATACATCTTTGCATTTCGCACAAGCATGATTCTTTGTGCATTTAGACTTAAGATAAATTCTTAGATAAATTCTTAGCAAAACAAACGACATGAATTCGACCCTTGGTTCGATTACCCCTGGTAAAGGCGCCAGGAACGGTCGAACCTCGTACCGACGAGCGGATCCCGTCTCCCAGTTTTCTCGCAAACATTTCAAAAACGGAGGCGAGTTATTTCAAAAAATTTCAAAATTAAGGTCAAGTGAGACCCGCAAAAGAGTTCATCTTTTTTCCTTTTCTTTCTCTTCTCTTCTCTCTTTCTTTTCGTCTTTCATTTCCTCCCTTCAAAAAGGAGGCAATAGAGGTTGGAAAGGAAAAGAGGAAGAAGAGAGAGAATATTACAAGAGGAAAAATTTTGCGATGATCACAGTATTCTTCTTATGCCCCTGATGCTAACGTGGCTGATACTGCTGCTACTACTACTACTGTTGAGGTTGTTGAGGCCGACCCCAGCCGACTGATCTCCCATGTTCGACTTCCACTGTGGGCACTCCTGGTAGAAGTGTCCCTTCTATCCGCAATTTAGGCAACCACTTGTTTGCATCAGGCACAGCCTGCTAGGATGGAACAAACGACAATGTTGGCATGGTGTCCCCATGTCCTACCACTGTTACGATCTCGCGCCCTTCTTGGCCGGTGGTGCAGACGACTGCCCACCAAACTTTCTCTTTTGGCCTAATCTCCTTTGGCAACCAGACTTCTCTATGATTGCTTTCCTTGGAAGTTCTCGGTCTCTACCGAATCATCATTAAGTAAAGTGGCCACCTCAATGGCCTCGTTCAGCGTCCTAGGTCTACTCGTGTAGACCTTCATCCTAAAGGATAGCCTTAATCCTCGAACAAACTTCGTAGTCTGATTTGCCTCTTCAACGTACAGATTGGAGCAATAGCGCTGCAACCCATGGAAACTCGTGACATAGTCCTCAAGACTACCCATCTGCTGCAGGTCTAGGAACTCCTGCATTTTCTTATCTATGTCATGCTTTGGAAAGTATGGCTCATTGAAGACCTCCAAAAATTGAGCCCAAGTAAATGGTCCACTCTGGAAAAGGACTGTGTTTGTGGTCTCCCACCACCTCTTTGCGTGCTCCTTCAGTCGATAAGTCTCAAAATTGAACTGGCGATCCTCTGAAACCTTCAAAACCTAAAAAAATATGCTCAATCTTTCGCACCCAATTCTCAACCAAATTTGGATCCCTCTTTCCCGTGATAGCAAGTGAATCCATGTCCATGAACTTATTGTAAGTGGTACCACCACCTACTACTGATAGAGGCTATCTCTCTTGGGTAACCTGTTGTAGGTTGTTGTTCATGGCCTGCATCATAGTGGCCTACTGCTGGACAACCCCAACAAGGTTGTTCAGCGTGTCCATTAAGTTGTTACACATTGACTGCCAAGCCATCTATGTGAAAAATAACAAGAAACTCAAATGAGTTTTTATTCAAAACTCCCTATGTAGTATCGCTAGCATATTTTTAAGTTCACACATCACACTATAGTTTTTAAGAAACAATAATAGAAAAAGAAATCATGAATAAGTTGGATCGTACTTACAGTGATGACCGGATGCTCGATCGGTCAAGAGTCACAAATCATTTAACTTAAGTTCTGATACCAAACCTGTAAAACGCTTCAATTTTTGAAACCGAACATTTTAGGATTTTTTTTTAATCCATTTACATGATTTTTAAGAACACAACGAAAACTCTTTTTTTATTCGGTTCAACCCTTAAGTGGATGACAGTTACCAACACACACTTGAAAGACTAAAATAATTTAAGTAAATTATTAATTAAATTATAATAAATCAAATACTAGTCTTTAAATATTAGAGTTTATAAAACTAAAGAAAAAATAATAAAATAAATAAAATCATTTAGTCCCTCCAACAAGCTTAAAGGAACGTGATCCTCTTGACACCACCTCGAGCCTCCAGTCATCTCCTTCAAGCTTATTCGTTACTTGAAATATTAAAATGTAGTAGCATTAACTATAGTCCCAGTAGAAAAACATCCTACACATAGGCATGAAAAAATATAAATTCATAAAACATATATCTTTACCAATGCAATTAAATCATAGCATATAAACTCAATAAGTTAAATATCAGAACAATAATAATTTAACCATGCAAGATTACATAATATTTCATTCTTACCCTCAAAGTGATGTACATAAATAATCATTAGGAATCAAAACAATAATAAAAAAGATTAATGTATTCCAACATATGCAGAAACTAAAAATTATACAAGACATGCATAATAATTTATGTCAATATTCTATAAATCATCTAACCACTAGTAAACATAATCTAATGCATTTTTTTTCTTTCTTGTGTACACACTCTCAATAATCAAACGGGACTTTATTAGGATATGTATTTTAATTAACCCATCGATTCGAAGGGCTAGGCCAAACATCCACTGAAGCGATCTTTAACTAAGAGAGAAACAATGGTCCAAGGAATCAATTCCTACTCTGCAGAGCACCTTGAATAAATTGACAGCCTCAACCCACCAATGATTGGTGGCCCAAGAGGTATCAATGCCCTCAAAACATGTCAGTTAACGAGTGTATCTCCTACTCTATCTAAGGTAAGCCACTGAAACAAATAAGCTATTAGGTATTATTTACAATAGGTTCAAATACACATTATATGCACTCTACACCAGGTTCAACAGCCCCAAGCTCCACTATAGGCAGCTCAAACCACGACCTCACAAGGCAAGAACCAATACCCCCTACAGTCACTAAGGTGTCCTAACATACCTCATTTGAACCCAACTCAAGACACATGTTCTCTAATACAAAACCACCAAGAATCCAGTTAAAGTGTGTGTATGAGCATGTTTAACAAAGTCAAATCAGGTACTCACAAGCAATTCATTGGTTGTACCGAACCTAACTCGCATTTGAACCACATGCATGTCTCACATGACTTACAACATATTGCACATCATATACCATACTCCATGATGCATGATACTCATTTCAATTTAGCATGAACCATAAATTTCATAGAAAAACACATGCATAATCATGCATACCATTTTGTCTAATTATCATGCTTAATTCTCATGTTTAATATACAGTTTCATATGCCATCATGCCAAAAAAAATCGCATACATACATCAATCATATTCATGACAAATTTCACATTAACATATACATGATTAACATTTCACATCATAAGTACATAATTTTAGAAAAATAATTTTACAAAACAAGATATTATTTAAAATCAAGAACTGTATAATATCAAATTTTGTATGTTGTTCATAGGTCTGACAGACCCTCAAAACGAATACATATAACTCTATAAAGATTTACAATTATATCATAAAGTATTAACTTTCAATTTCAAGTGGTAGATCTAAAATACATTATTTTGTTTGCCCATGAAAATTCACAGACCGAAAAAATATTTTTCTATTCTTGACAGAACCTACCAGAATTTTGCTTACTAAAAAAATTGTCAACCCAATCCGAGAGGAATTTAGTCCTTCTAAATTTTCTAGTAAAAAGTATGCTTGTTAGTTTTTAGAATAATCTAAGCTTGTCAAAAAACTCCATCATATGAATTTTTTAAGTTTTCTAGACCAAACCCTACCTAAAACAGTTTCATATCCAAGTTTTCTTCAAAATCTTGAATCTTTCACAATTTGTATGAACCTTCAAGATTTATAGAAAATAAAGCATATGTTTATTTTGTTTTTTATCAAATCTAATCATATGATGTGAATGACATATCCAAAAATCAGCTATTAACTTGAAACCATTGATTTATTAAAATTTTTGCAAAACTGACCGTCAAGAATCACTTTGCACGTAGGACAATTTATATCTTGAGTTGTAGCAACTGTAACCCTCACTTTCGTACCACCAATAAGACCCAGTATTTTTCTGAGACACTTCACAGATGTCTAAAAGGTCTTCATGAAAAAGTTTGGCTATTGATGATCCGATTTGAGAAGTATAATTATTTTACTACGATGGATCAGTCAAAAAAATCAAGACAACATGAAAAATATAATATAAAGCATAAAAAAAATAAAAAACTCAAGCATAAACATGAAATATCAATTTTTAATCATGCATCAACCGATAGACAATATCTAAACATCATCTATAGTATTAAGGAGACATCATATAATCATAATACTTGAAATCTAAACTATCAAAATAAATCATGATTTTTGCACAAAATAACTATTTTAAAATGTTAACATACGAAAGCACCATAAAAACGCAAAGTGAATGATTTAAAATTCGAGTGATTTCACGAAATAACAAGCGTATAAATTGAGCTCACAAGAGTAGCTCACAATTCAAGCGCGCAGTTAGCTGGTGGATAACTATAACTCTAACTATATATATATATATATATATATATATATATATATAGAGAGAGAGAGAGAGAGAGAGAGAGGAACCAGTTCTCCCTAATCTCCATATGTTATGTTTGGAAAAACAGATTTGATAGATGTGTTCAGCATGTGTTATATGCCAAGCCAAGCACCTGTTAATATTTGGCTTGCCGATTACAAGAGTGGAGCACAAGCTGAACCACGAACAGCTCATCTTGTTCCCAGCCCTCCTTGGTGTACACCGGCATAAACATACATTTTGTTGAGTGCACACACACCGCACACACTGACTTTCACCTCAAGGGATCCCAGCATTTTCTGTATGTTAACCACTTTCGGAACTATGATTAAAAAATTAACACAGGCAGTGTAATAAATATTCAGTTTACAAGTGGAAAACAGATGGGGTCCCTCGTTTGACTCCACGGCCATCCCTCAGGAGCGCCCCTCATCTGGCCTGTCGTGTACCACACTATGTGGGTCGTCACAGTAACATTGTGTACAACCTAATAGCCGAGTTGTATGTTTCCCATGCACAAGTTCAATCAAAGAGGACGAGGGCATAGAAATTGAATGAATCTTCAAAACACAACAAAGCCCACAGTCACCGTTGATTTGCAAACCAAAAATCCTGTGAGCTATTATCGAGCTGCATCCAGAGGGAAAGAATTCCACAGTATCAAATGAAAAAAAAAGCAATAAAAGGGATACTTTGTGTGGATAAGTCGTCTTCTGCCAAGTGATGTTTAAAAAATGCTTCGTCATGAAAATTGACATTGGGGTTCTGGCATGCGTGGGCTTGTGGAGAGAGAGAGAGAGAGAGAGGACCCCAACAAGTGAACTTTTCATTACAAGCACATTAATAGTCAGAAGTTGGAACCATAATTGCGAAGAGAAATACCATGTTAATCCAAGAAACTGAACCAACCGAGTACACAAGCACTTAGACGTCTTCAACTTCCCCCTTCTTCGAGGAACACAAATTTTCCATTAAAATGAAATCAGAGAGCAGTGACAACGCTTGACACTAAAAGTTTATGAAAGAAAATACAGACAAGAAATGTCATCAACTTCCGTTCACCAGTACAAAACCAATCAACACATTCTTACCGATAACCACTTGGTTTTGAATGTAAAGAAGAGCCAAAGATGTAAAATTTCTAAATAAAATGTACCACAGAAGCTCTTTCAACAAATACTAGTGGACTAAAATTAGAGAAAAACACCACCTGCACGATGCCTCACAGTGACACCAAACCAAACCCTGGACACCAACAGAATGACTCGCAGCCAAGCTCAAAAACATAGAATTGAATAATTCTATCAGAGAAAAAATTTCAAGTACTTCTATGGAAGAAATCCTGAAATATCATGGTAAGATCCCAAGAATTCTAAGAATTTTTGGGGGAAAACAGGCACAGTACGGGCCCTAAAATCCCGAATTAAGAGTATAAAGGTATGATCCGCAGAAGTGCTAAAATAGAAACATATGACAAACTACATTATCCATATAGTGGCACAAATTTCAGGTGATTCGGACTCAAAATCATGAGATATAATCAAAATATGTCTGCATCTGAAATAGCTAAACCTCATCCGCTTTTGGACAGCCAACTTTGCAAAAATCCAAAATAGAAATGTAGTCGAGAACTTCAGGAAGACAATGACACAAATTTCATGGGAATCAGACAGATATCCAGTAAGATATGATCCGAGTACTAAGCACACTGAGTTTTCCTAAGAAAATTCAAGAATACCCTTCTGTTCAAACATTTTTTTGAGGCAAAACAAATAGATTTTAGAAATGTGCCCCACAGAAAAGTTGTAGAGGAGCTCGCAACATTTCCATGGAGTCCAAAATCAGTCGAACTGGCTGAGATATGAACCCGAAAGTCCAAGTCAGTCAAAATGAGGTCAAAACAACCAAGTAACTAAGCTAATCAGAGTTTCCTAGGAAAACTAAGGGATTCCTGTGGGAAAATCAGTCACAAATATTGGTATCAGCTATATATCTCGGTGAAGCTATTTCTCGCAATATTATATGTTTGGTGATAAATCTCGCTTAAAAAAAATTTAAAACATATAAAATTAACAAAAATAAAAAAACATCATGTTTAGATAATAAAATACATATATAATAAAAGAAATAAGTAAAAAATGCATAAGAAAGCATAAAAACACATTTAAGATGTAGAAAATAAATAACAGTAAAAATAATTGACAATATGGTGATATTATCATGAGAATATTGCAGCATTCTCATGATAACATCGCGATATAATCAAATTAGCAATATGTTCAAAATATCGCAACATTTTACCTATAATATCATTCACTGAAAATACAGCGATAATATCGCAATATTTTGAAAATAGCTGATATCTATGACAGGAGAAAACACACAAAAAGAGAGTTGGAAAAGAGAATACTGACTATGAAAATAACTTGATGTAGGCAAAGGCTAAGCAAGTGTAGCGGATCTCACCATGACCGGCATTTTTATAGACAATCTTTTTTGCTGGAGTTTATGGTTTTGAAGGACTTTCTTAAAGACATCCTGATTTTTGAAAAGGCAAAACATGGGTCCCTGTTCCTACCCTTCAGACAAAGATATCATGCGCAAGACATTTTCTTCTCGAACTTCATGCCTTCTTTGTAGTACTGCATACATTTTCCTCCCTTAAAAGAGCTAAAAAAATGAGCAAGGTAGGGAAATTCCCACTGATGTTTGAAAGCACCAAAACAAAGAGAGCAAAACAAGAAATCTGAAAATGGAACAAAAACTATGGAAAAATAATGAGAAAACTAAGAAAATTGAGAAAGAAACAGCACTCACCACGGGCTTAGGAAGCCCTCTCTTACGTTGATGCAATGAGCACAACCAGAGGGAGGTGACCAAGTTGTTAAGAGTATGCTGATTGGATCGGATCTGGATCTGATCTATGTAATTCCATGTAATGTGTATATCATAAATACCCAACCAAGTGAGGGGTATTATTGTAATCTCTGGTATTATATTATAAATACAAGGTCACGCCACCCACAATGGGTAACGTCTCCATTGGGAAACCATTTCCTCCTTTTCTGTTGCATTTTCTTTCTTTCTTGTCTGTTGTTTGTTCAAAAAAACTTATTTTCGAGGCGTTCTCACATGGTATCAGATGATAAGCCTGCAAAAAGGTAAGTCTCATTAAATCTTGGCTGCACATCTTATTCCACATCTAGATCTCTTCTTTTTCCCTATTTTTTGAATCAGAACTGTTTTTAAATCAGATCTGCCCCTCTCTATTTATTTTCTCTCTTTTGTGTCAGATCTTGTGCATATTTACCAAATCTATACATTTTTCTTTCATATCTGATCAGAATAGCATCATATCTAATTTCTTTTCTCCCCAAGCACTGAGATCTGTCTCTTTCCTTGCAGATCTGATCGAAATCAGATCATATCCACCACAATCGTTTAGATCCATCATTTTTCTTTAAAAGAGAGTCACGTGAACAGTAACAGAGAAAGAGGGGGGTCTTGACAGACGTCCTTGCCTGCCTTTAAAAATAAAAGGTGTTATTGTTCTTTTGATATTTTATTATTGTTCTTCTGATATTTCATCCTTCTCCAGTATTCGTTCTTTGTTTTATCTTTTCTTTATTTGTTCCCGTGATTTCTGTTGTTCCCGTAATTTTCTCAATGGTTGGGCTCAATGCTTCTTTTCTCAGCCATCAAGTCACTGAAAAACTCGATTATACAAATTTCATTACCTAGAAAAAGTATATCATCCATTTCTTATGTAGCTGTGATTTAATGGGACACCTTGACGGGTTGATCCATGTACCTATGGAATTTATTTTCCAAACAACTTCAGTGCAGGAAAGAAGTTCAGAAACGGTGGTGTAATCCCAAATTTGCAATCCCGTTTTTATTGCTTGGCAAAAAGATGATCAAACATGGTTGCATTCATCATGGCCACTCTTTCACGAGAAGTTATGAAGCACATCCCCTCTGCATTCCCGCGAAAAAAGTGTGGGATGTCTTGCATCACTAGTATGCAGAGATCTCTACGTTAAAGGTATATCAATTGAAAGCCGAATTTACAGATTTAAAAAGAGGTGATTCTTTCGTTGTTGTTTATCTTACCAAAGTAAAAGTCATCGTGAATCAACTAGCAGCTATTGGTTCTCCCTTATCTGATGAGGATATATGCACAAAACCTATTGGAGGACTGGGGGCAGAATACAATATGTTTATCACCGTGTATGCAAGCACGACACCACCCCCACCTTTTGATCGTCTGCGTACTATGTTGCTAGAGCATGGGGCAATGTTCCGATTGTCAGCAAGACCCCAAAGGAATGAAGTTAATCATGAAGTGTTGGTTGCTGCCCAAGGAAATACTAGATCATTTGTGCCTAAAAAAAGAAGCAAAGGGCGTGGACAAAATTTTGATGGTTGTGGTCGAGGTGCGGGTATCTTACCCATACCCCAAAATAATTTCAATGTTGTGTGTCAAATGTGTGAAAAGAAAGGCCATATTATCTCTAACTGTTACTGGTGATATGTCACTACTTATGGTCACCAACGGTGCCTATACCTCCTCGTTTTCATGCTTTGGCTGCAGTTTCTTCACCCAGGGTTGGTCTGTAACCACGCATTCCAGCTAATTTCATACAAAATTACCCCACTACAGTAGCTTCATCAATTGCATCTCCTTATGATATGGATACCCTTAGCATTGGTTTTGGACAGCTAGATATTAAGCAACCACATAATCATACAGGGAACTCTTGGGCAATGCAGCCTAGCATGTCAACTCCATCAGGGCCTCATCAAGGTTGGTTCTTGGACTCTGGGGCCGCAAATCATGTTACGAGAGATTTAGGTAAACTCACTAAATTTGAACCCTATCATAGAAATGGATGTGTGATCACTGGAGGTGGAAAACATCACCACATCATTCATATGGGCACTGCTATTGTCCCTACCAGTAGAGGTCTCCTTTGTCAAATGTTTTTCTTGTTCCTAATCTTCAGAAAAATTTAATTTTCGTTTCTCAGTTATGTCAAGACACTAATTCATGTATCACATTTTCGCCGTTTTTTGTTTATGTGAAGGACATTCACATGAATTAGACGCTCGCTGAGGGAAGAAGATGCGGGAATCTAAACTTGCTTGATGAAGCCTGAATCTCGTTGTTTACCTCTTCGTCTACTCCTCGTTTTTAGCTAGCCCTGCCCTGTTTTTTTATCAAAGTCTATTGCTTTCCAAGATGCCAATATCTGGCATCGTAGATTAGGACATTGCAATTTCAGTTTTATTGATAGTTTGTGTAATAAAGGTCTTATTGATGTTAAAGATTGAAGTGTCTCCGCTAGGTTAGTTGTTGAGTTTGTAAGAGTCATGAACTCTCTTTTTCGAGATCTAATAAAAGGACTTCATTTCCTTTTGAACTCATTCATTCTAATGTACGTGGTCCTTCACCTATTGTGTCTTTATCAAAATCCAAATAATATTTGATTTTTATGATTATAATCATTATACTTAGATATTCTTCTTAAAATCAAAAAAGCCATTTTCATATTTCATTGATTCAAATCGTACGTGAAAACTCAATTATCAAGAAAAAATCTTGCTCTGCGAAGTGATGGTGATGGTGATGGTGAATACATGTCAAATGAATTCACATATTTTCTACAGATAATGGTATTCAGCGTAAGTTGAGTTATCCTAGAACTTCTCAACAAAATGGAGTCGTTGAACACAAGGATCAACATGTGGTCAAAATAGCCCTAACGATGATATATGATGTGAATTTAAAGGAAGGTCTACGAACGAATTTCACACAACAGTTCACTTAATAAACAGAATGCCATTGTCCACTCTTGAAGAGTCAGCTTCTTTTCTGTTGTATGGTGTTCATCCGGATTACACCATGCTATCAATAAGTCTCTGAGAAATAAACTATCTCCAAGGGGCATGATGTACGAATTCATTGGGTATGATAATGAATTTATGGGCTATTGTTGTTTTGATCATGCTGCTAACAAAGTTATCATTTCACGACATATTTTCGATGAAAACATGTGTGGCAGCCAGTATAAATCTAATTCCAACCTCTTGCATTCTTTTTTGCCTAACTCACATGTGGTAATAAGGGTAGGACATAGTAATGTTGATGTCCCATCTTCGCTCAACACGATTGTTGATCCGGATTCTCATGCACCAAAGGCGAATCATTTTTTTTCTTTGATCAGGTATATGCTAGAAAGAGACCAGCACAACAGTCCAGCGATGTCATCCCAGTACAGTCACGAGGTGTTGTATTTTATTCTATTTCTGATCAACAACAGCCATTGATCATAGGTGGATTGGGCAACTTCATCAACCTCTTCATGTGGTAGCATATTATTTAAATCATGCATTTAGATATTCTCCTATGTTTAAAATTGACAGAGAAGTCAACAAGAGACTTTTGAATTGCATCGAAAGGTTGAACCCTGATTATAACATTCAAGATGAAATTCATAAGGAAATGGAAACTTATGATAATGCATTGTATGATATGGGGAGACATGCAACAGTGCTAAACTGTGCCACGATGCGTCCAGGTAATTTATTTTGTTTATTTCAAATTGTTATTTAGTTATGATGTCTTGTATGATTGTATTTGTTATTGTCTTACTGATTTCGCATTTTCTTGCTTTTTTCAGACATGTGGTGGGCCAGGTTTGGAAGTGATGTTTCAAATTTGAGGGCTTTTGTCATTCGCATTCTTAGCCAAACGTGTAGTGTAAGTGGATGCGAAAGAAACTGAAGTGTCTTTGAGCAAATTCATACCAAAAGAAGAAATAGACTGGAGCACAAAAGGCTCAATGACCTCATCTACGTTCGCTAGAACTTACAACTGAGGTAGATGTATATAAAATTATATAGTTTATTTGTCATTTTCATTCAAAACACAACTAATTTTAATTTTTCCATGTCATCTTTTTAGGCAAATCCAAAAGTTAGAAAAGAAGCAAAAAGAGCAATTTGATCCCATCAGTTTGAAACATTTTGATGAATTGGATGAATGAGTTGAAGAAAAAACAGACTCTTTTAAATGAAGATGACATTCAATGGATTAACATGGAAAGATCACAAGAGGTAGATAATGCAGACCCTACGTATCTTGGAGATGATGTGGATGTCGGAGGAGAAAAAGAAGAAGAAGATAATGAGGATGAAGATGATTATGATTATTGATGTACCATGTTTTATTAAAAAAAGTTGTTGTGAGAAGGTTTTTTTATGTAATATGAAAGTATGAGTCTTGTGGTATGTTTTTAATTGCAAGATATTTAATATTAGTTGATGTTTGATGATGTCATATGCAGCTCATAGGGATATAAATGCTTCATATGTGGTTTATGGTTATATTATGTGCAATTCATCATTATTTCATATGATGATTATTTTAGAATTTTTCTTGATATTTTTTTATTTTTTTAATTTTTTTATTAAAAAATTATGATACATTTATGTTACGATACGACACAATACGGTGTTACTATTGGGCCGACCAGTACGGGTAACGATACGCTACTTACAACCTTGGTTAAAACAGTCTTCTGGTTGTAAGAACATTCGGGCTGCTATGTGCTTCTTGTATATAATTCATAAATGTGTAATGCTAATCTTCATCAATTATTTGTCGCTTACAATTGATACAATATTAAGAAATAATAGTTTTTGATTGGATATGTTCAACCATATTTTGGCTTTATATTAGATATATGTATGATAAACTATTTTATAATTATATGGTAAAGAAAAAGAAACTATTTTAGGTCCAATAAGTATATTATATTAACACAAGCTTTGTGTTTTAAAAAACAAAGACGTCGTTTAACAAATCTTAGATAGTCATATAGTATAACAACTTTGACTCGTTCTATTTATGCATTATAAAACACTTCTTTATTTACTCTCTAAATCCTTCCCGTTCACTGCTCACATCCTACTTTACTTGTCCTTATAAACCTGTGTTTCTCTCTTCCACTAACCAAATTGGCTTCCCAATCCTGCTTCCCTCTTTGGCAACCTTGGTATACAATCAAAACCTCATAGTGACAATAATACAATATAGACCGCACCTCGGCTCCAGTATGCAACAATATGGGTGGGTTTGACAACATCAACAGTAAGCTAGTTTTAGGACGGCAGCGTGAACACAAGCTACTGTTATATTGTACATAAATGCATGGGTCTTTGATTTGACATGGTAGTTTATAAGATAAAAAGAAGAATTGAACTCTCACATGGTGGAGAACGTTAGATGACAGAAAAAAGGGCACACCAGATATAGTTAAAAACTTAAAACTTGTATAAAAGGTTAGATATTCAGAGTTAAATATAATATTATATATAATATCAAGTTTAACACATTAAGAGAAGCTAGGTGGCTAAGCCCTATTAAAAGATGTAGAAAGGCAATAAGAGGCAACTTAAGGAAACATGACGGAACTGCCATTTAAATGTAAGTTCAGCAAGTGTATCAAACGTTAATTCAGGTAGCACCAAATTTCGATGAGATGATGCCAACATACTGGCACTAATTCTACAACCCCGCAAACCTCCAAACAAAAAATAAGGAAAGTGGATTGAGAGAGAGAGAATTTTATTAACAAACTATATCACATGTATGCTTCAGGTACAGGGACACGCCATTTTGGCTATGTATTCCTGGTGAGACAAGCGAACACATTCAGACACGCATACTTGGACACCGACACATAAGGCATTATTTTAATATTTCAAATAATATTTTATTACATTTAAATTTTTTAATAAAAAGCCATTTTTAATGTTGAAATATTCAAGAATAGTTTTTTATTGATTTAAAACTAAAAAATTCCATGTCCTGTCCCATTTTTTAAAAAAAATCAAATTTTCCAGTTGAATCCAAATTCCGCATCCTCAGTCCATGAATCATTGTGTCATAGCATTTTTGTGAAGTTTCCAATGACTTGTCTATAAGGGGATGTGGAACAAGAGTCAAAATGGAGTATCTGTGTGGCGTAATTAACAAGCATGATTATGATGATTCACAAAAAGGATGATGATGATGATGATGGTGCTGATATGGAGAAAAAATGGAAGAAAATGATGATGGTTAGAAGGAAAAAAGGAAGAATTATGGCAATGAAGATTGTGACAACAAAGAGGAAGAAAGAAAAATGCAACCATAATGCAGAAAACAAAGGTGTGGAGGACTAGAAGGATGTGGTATTATGATGATAGTCACTAGGCCGGTAAACGCTCTTATCTGTATAGAAAGGTTTCAAAAGAATCTGAAACTTTTATTTGAAAGAATTTAAAAAGTCAACGGTCCATATTGCACAAAAGCTTTGCAATACAAAAATTGAGTTTTTCTCATTGAAACGGTTTGATCCAAAACATTTTTCATGTAAACAAGCAATATCAACACATCGACAAACAAAGCCTACAACTATAGTTTTTTGAAGTGGACCACCCCAAGGGCCCAACCAATACCCAAATTGGTTAGGGCAGACCAATTACTCTCTCTCTCTACTCTCTCTCTCTCTCTATCTCTCTCTCTATATATATATAATTCATTTGCTTATTTCTATTGATGACAACAACAATTGAACACCTAACGTCCACTGTCCAAGCCAAGTAACCCAACCAACTGGCCTACATGAGCTGAGCCAAGCAAAGCACCTAGTATTTCCCACTCTAATTGGTAGCCTTAATGAGCAACTCATGTCTTGGTACAAAGGCCTATTTTATGAGCCCGAATGAGCTCTAAACAAAATAAGCCAATCCATAAGCCTCTCAACTCATCTTGCAGCCCTAATAGTAATAATGAATGAGAAAGGGAAAGTAAAAACAGAAAACAGCTAACATGTCAGCCAAACATCATATAATTAATAATTGTCAATTGAAATACTAGATACCCAACCAAGTTCCTAGAACTAAGTTGACAAATAAGTGGGTTCACAAAGGATCGCCTACCCAGGGCTTAAGTAGAGATAAATTGAGAAAAAAAGGTATAACTGACCCCATATAATGATAATGGTGGTTGCCAAGATGCATTCCTGAGAGCAACTTAACCATAACTAATTGTAAAGTTTCCTGACAACGAAAAATTTAGTAACTTGTGCCCTAGCGCTCACCAAGTCTTTGAAGCTTCTTTTTCGTTCCCTTTGTGTTTTTGTTTTTGTGTAGTCTTCTTGATTATGTAGGATGACAATTTGCACCCCAGGGAATAAAGTAGCATTTCTAAACTAAATCTTTAAAAAAATAGTAGAAAGAGAGAACTATTACTTTGTCACCATAGGAGCACTACAAGCCTCAAGCTTGAGAAATGGCATGAGAGCCAGATACCTCGCACCAAAGCCTCCAGTAACACTGTGAAGGCATTGTACAAAGATAAAGCACAATTAATACACCACAATCAGTAGCTTTCCATAACCCAGTGAATTCAGATTCATACTCAATAAGAACAAACATATATCACACAGGCAAGTGATCAGAACATATCGGTACAAAACCAGATACCTTCTTCAAGAAGGTTACAACTTCACACAACTGTCTAGATAACTTTGAAGTAAATAAGCTTAGGTGAAGATTTTTTTCAACTGGGTACCTCCCTCACCTCAACACAATTTCACAAAAAATCAATTGTTTCTACCAAAGGCCTTTGAACCAGTTACAAAAGTTCCATCACTATCAACAGTTCCCACAAGTAAATTAAGCAATAGCATTTATCCGGCAGGAACCTCAACAATTCTGCAGTCTATACCACCAGAAAAATGTTAAAGATTCTCTTGCAGTTTCATGTCTTATTTAAAGCCGCCTCCAGAATAATGATGTACAAATAATTGAAGCTCCTAAGCATGATATCCTCCCAATATAAATGATCTTGGATGAAGCCATAAGACAAATGCAGTGTTCTTTAAATGTTTTCTGGTACATGACATGCAAAAAAAATCTAACAGAAAAGATAGACCCTCTTTCACAATATAATCCCAAAAAAAATGAAACAGAATCATCAAAAGATATCCATCCAATCAGGATGAGATCAACCTAAATGGGTGAACCAAATCCAGATCCCATGACACTGATCAAGAAATGATTCTCAACTTCAGTAGCTTCACAAGAAATCAGCAGACATACACATTGTGATTCTTCGTAATACAAACAAATATTCCAAAAATTTTAATAAACATGTAAAGAATCCCAAGACACTCAAGCTATCAAATCTACTTCCATCAAAATAATAGTGCAGCAAGAGTATGCTACCAACAATACCCTCCAAGACAGTCAATGGTTTTGATCAATTTTCAGCTCATTTGTAATTCGTGGATAAAATCAGGAACAATAAAAGGGTTTAAATCAAGCACCTTACATCTTTATGTGAAACCCAGACTAGTTTAAACAGTCATGCATTATTAGAAGGCTTGTTTTCAGGAAATGAAGAGATAAATGTCCCTCCAGTAAAGTTGTCATACGTGAAAGAATATAATTTCTGTTTCAAGCCATCCCATGAAAATGTGATTGTCCCAATGGTTGCCACAGAGAACATGGAGACAATAAAAGTCCTCCATGGTTCCAAAACGAATATCGCTAACTTCCAGAATTGAAACTATCCATCTATGAGATGCTAAGAACGCAAGGCATCATGTTTGAAAAATTAAACTCAATCTCCAAGGAACAGCATGTGCAACACAGATCAGTTACGTCCCCAAAATGATGATGCCACCAGAAATGATCAAATTTTCTTGATAACTAAAAGCAAAATTCAAATCATCTTTGATTAAGTAAACATAAAACAAATCATAGCAAAACCACCCAATTCCATGTTCTTGATATTGCCAGTCTGAAGCCAAAATGACAGATTAAGAAATGTCTTATGGTCATTGCTCTAATTCCAAGAAGAACCTTGTGCTAATCTATCCATAACAACATTGTTTGATGACAAAAAATCTGTGAATCATTCCACCATCCTTATGGAAGGGACAGGAGAATAACTAAGAAATGATCTTCAACATCAAGATGGACTGTCACATCCACTTTTCTCCTAATTTCCATGAAATTCAATTTCACAATGTAACCACCAAACCAAGAGATAGATTGAATGATTTGAGGCCAGCATCTTCAGGCTGATATTGAAAATCAACATCTGATACTCTTAAATTGCCAATGTCCTCTATGTAAAATAAAAGAGTTGTCCAAGTTCAGGTTTAGCTCAATATGTGCAGACATTTAAGATAGTTCAATGCCAGTCACTACCTAAGCCCACATGAATTCAACCTGTTACATACTCTATGATAGACATGACCTAGACAACATGAAGGACGCTTCACAAAAAGAAACAGAAAAGACCATTGAAGAGCATATGCCCGGAAAGAGCAAACAAATGAAGTGTGCTTCCTCAACAAGGCCCTGCTTCACATATCTGCAAGAATGATTCTCATAAAAAACATCAAAATTAGTGTAATACGAGAACCTCAATTGAATATGCAATATAAGTAATTCCAACAGTTTAATTGAGAACCAAAAAAAGAGCTAATAAGCACAAAGCATTCTGTATTACCAAGATGGACCAGCTAATAGTAATATCCCCTTCCTGTTGAGTGTCCACTATAAAAAGATGAATACCCACCACCACCAAGCTGCAATTTGAAGTGATAGGAAAGAGGAGCATATGCAAAGTCAAAACCAGCAAGATACTGGCATTTGGTTATATATTTAAAAGTGAATACCCATCACCATCAAACTGTAACATGAAATGAATAGAGAACGAAGTACAAGAAAAATCAAGATGAAGAAAAAATATCAATATTTAGTAATAAATTTATACTATCTATCAAGCTCTTTGAAAAGAAATTAGATGCATTTTCCACTTACATCTGAACCATGATAGTCACGTGAATACAATCCACTTCCAGCCCCCATAGGATCTTGGATAAACAAAAAAGAAAATGAATTTAAGCATTTATTCTTAAGCACAATATAGGAGAACTAAAATCACCGTGTCAAGTATGTGAATGTAATACATATCCAAATTGCATAATATCCATTTCAGAAAATAACACAAACCTTGATAACGTGTTCTATTATATACCGGATCAGAATGATCATAGCGAGGACGTATTCTACTTCCAGCATCTATGTAACCAGATTCATGCTCCTGAAATAAACAGATTTTGTTTCAACTTCTGCAAAATGTATAACCACACTTCATGGTTCAATGCAGTCTACCTACCATCAACGAAAAAGGCCGTTTTACACCATGACCAATGTCACCATAGTAGTAGGAATCATCGCCATAGTATCTACCAGCATAAGGTTGATCAAACTCTTCTTGTGAAGGATATGGATACCTCTGAGATTGGAAAGGCCTTCCACGGCCTCGGTCAAATGAACCATGCCTATGCTTCTGAAAGCCAGACTCATTGCTAGATCCATCATAAGTACTCCTGAAGGAACCCCTTCTACCTCCTGCATGATTGATAAATATGAATTACAATCAGAAAGGAAACAATTGCATCTCATTAGAAAGTAGAAACAGTTGTCTCTTTTGTTATGAAAAGTAAGCTAAAAGAAATGCTCAAGAAAAAACTGAATTTGCAAACTGCATATTCATAGGGACCTCGTCCAACAAAACTATGCCTTCCACGAGAGTCAACACTAACACCAGCATGAGAAAACCTGCCACCTGCACGACCACGGGGATGAAATCCCCTGTCACGGTGAAATACTCCCCTCTGAAAAGGATGTCTACCCATACCGAATCCTCTTCCTGTGTGATATAAGCAAATGAGCTTAGGAGTGACTGATGAAGTTAACTAATACAACAATTTATAAGGCATGACAGACAAAAAACTTACGAAAGCGAGGGTATACTCCAATGCCTGAATGGCCAATTCGAAACCCACCACGCATGCCGCCTTTAACTGCTTGAGTCTTGGGTAGAGGATTTGCAAGCCTAACTTTAGTTTTCATCTATTAAAAACATGGTGAAAAGTAGGTCCATGTCATCAACACTAGAAGTAAGGAATACAGAATCTGAATGTTTGAGCATCATGTGAAACATGTAATCAGGTTTGAGATTAAAGAAAAAAACTTATGAAAGGAACCAACACTCGAGACACAAATGCAAATTCAGCCTAAAGCAGTTCTGCAAGATACAGTTAGAGAAACAATCCTATTGATTGTTGCACATTCTATGTTATGATTACATGGATAAAACAAACAGATGCCTCAACCAACATAAATAAAGAGATCCTCAATGAGACAGAGATATGTTGAACAACTTCAAACAAAAGATTTGGCATGACATCAGCTTAGGCCCTTCAGTCATCTCAATGTGGGACACTAACTATTCACTTTTTACACGACTGGACTTCTAAAAAATGAAAGTGGAACATGTAATTTAGGGCTATAGCCACCAATAGATTCGCAAGAAAGTAAGACCAACAATATTAATTAATTAAAAAAATATCTGAAATAATTTTACATATGCAATAATTCACTTAAGGGATGCATGTAAGTTGCCTATACAGTTACCTCGAACTCAAAGTGAACTACAACAACTGTAGTGTTATCTTCAACCATTCACTACAAGGAAGAACTTACTAGACTCATAAAAGGACCAAGACCTATACTACCTCAAGAATAACAAGGAATCAAGAACAAGATACGCTCTTAAAAGCTGTGACAAAGTGCACAGTGAAAACAACTATAAGAACATAGATATACATGAAAATACAACCTTCGCAAAGACTATCATGCTAACAGTAAACAAAAATCAATCTGGCACTACAAGATTCACATGAGGAAAAATACAGCAAAATGTACTTTTTACATGAAAAACTACAATCAATGTCTTGAGCATGATATAAGATGGAACAGAGCATGTTATAACATTATATAAGATGACACAAAACATGCCATGAGAATAACAACAAAGAACAATACCTTCATCTTTCCATCACCCAGTTCACTATTGTTTAGACCATTGGCACAAGCTATTGCAGCTTCATGAGTTGTGAAGTTAACAAAACCAAAATCCTTCCGCTTGGCAGTTGGCATGTTACGAGCCAAAACAACACGTTCAATTTCCCCATAAGTTTTCAATTGTTCCTTAACACGATCTTCATCCCAATGTGGTGGCAGCCCATCCACAAATACAGATTTGACCTGTACAATGAATATATTGAGCATAATAAACTTTTAGAAAACAAAAAGAAAATAGATCAGATGCAGCATCGTTTGCAAAGATGCTCTTTTTTTGAAATAAACCTGAGCCATGATTTCCTCATCCGGTTCTCGAAGTGGTTCTGCAAATGCGACTTTTGCAGTCCTTTCAGGATGTCCAAAAATTACATCAGGTTTCTGTAGCCGCTTGTATGCATTCATTGCATCCAGATGACAAGAGAACTCTAGAAAGGAAAAACCACGGCTTAAACCTTCATTTTGGGTATCTGATACTAAAGTGATATTCTCAACCCCATCAACTCCATACTCTTTGAGCTTCCGCTTAACCTGGAATGATGATAGGCGGTCAGCCGACATTGAGAACAATTCAAAGAAAACAAAGCCCAAGAGAACATTTGATTTGAGAAGAAGCTTCTGCTTACAGCCTCCTTCGTCCATGTGTTACAAATGTTTCCAAGAAATAGCGTATCATTGTCCTCACTAGGAGCAATTCCACATCGCTTTCCCCTTATCTGAAAATGCAAACTAACTGAGAGATCATCGTGGTATTACCAAATACCCAAATCAAACAAATTACAATATATTTGTGCATATGTGTGTGCATGCAAGCAAAGACAGTGAAAGGATAAACACACCGTAGGAAATTTCAGCTCAGACAATGCACAGTTTGCTTGTTCTTTGGTTGCAAATTTCACAAATGCGAAACCCTTGTTCTTGTTTGTGAGAAAATCCTTGTGCAAACGAACTTCTACAATCTCTCCAATACTTTCAAATGCCTTCCTAATATCCTCCTCTACAGCATCTCTATCCAAACCACCAACAAATATCTCCTGTTCTTTCTTTAGCTTCCTCTCCTTCATAATCTCAGACATTTGGATCTGCTGCTCCGCTTCCATCTCTCCTGCCCCTTCATCTGGCTCAGACCCTTCTTCCTCTTCATCTCCAGACTCCTCCAAACCTTCTTGTTCGTCATCCTCCATCTCCTCCACGTCATCCTCCTCATTGAACTGAGCATCTTCATCCTCCTGTTCCTGACCAGGCTCTTCCTCATTTACCACATTATTCAGCTGCTCATCAGAAGGTTGGTCATTTTCAGAATCAGCGGCCAGTTTGACATCAGATTCTTTGGTTTCTTTCTGGTCGTGCTTCGGCACCAGAGCAGCAGCCTCTTTTTCCGCATCCACACCATTGCCACTGGCTGCAGCATCAGCAACCACGGGTTCCACTGGCTTTGTTTTTGAAGCAGCAGCCTTCCTCCCAGGAGTGAATTTAGTTTTCCCAGCTGATTTCTTCTCAGCAGACTTCGTCGCAGGAGTTGCTTTAGCATCACCAGTCACCTGAGTAGCGCTAGCAGGTGTGCTTGTAGAATCAGCAACTAGCAACAGAAACAAGGACAAATTGATGAGAAACTAAATCCGTCTTTCACGTAGTAAAAGAAAACAACCAAAATGAACAGTCTTTCACGTAGTAAAAGAAAACAACCAAAATGAACAGTCTTTCACGTAGTAAAAGAAAACAACCAAAATGAACAAATACACAATGAAGAGGCAGGCACCCACTTATCCAGGAAAAAAAAAGAAGGATATGTTGGAAATTTTTCATTGTGCTCCACAATAAGTTAATTGAACACACAGAGACTGGTCGCATGTTCTAAATAACTGGGCAAATCCACTTTCCACCAAAATCCTCTAGAATGTGAAATTGGACCGATAACGGAGATGGTGGTGAACATAAGCTTGTAAATTTCCAATAAGTACACTGCTACAAAAACAACAGATAGAAAGAAATAAATACAAAGGACTATAGAAGACCAACCTTTCACTTCCTCCACAGCTTTCGGCGTCGTTTGTTTAGCAGCAGCAGCATTGCCCCTTGTGACCTTCCCTCCAGACGCAGGGCTTGGTTTTGGCTCCGCTGCCTTTGGCGTGGACTCAACCACCGCACTGCTAGGTGGAGCCTCAGCCTTCGGCAAGGTCTTCCCGGCGTCCTTCTTTGCCACGGTCTTCGGAGATGGCTCGACGATAGCACTGTTTGATGGAGCCTCAACTTTCGGCGGGGTCTTCTCGACGTCCTTCTTTGCCACCGTCTTCTTTGCAGAGCCCGACTTCGGGGTCCTCATTTCCGGGCCCTACCAGCACTCCAGACGCCGCTGCTACTTCAACCACAAATATATCAATACCGGTGGAAAGAGAAATTGAAAAAAAAAAACTCTTTCGATATGTAAAACCCTAAACCTTAAACCCCAGATTTCCCTCCCGGACCACGAGTGCGTAAGATTGCAGCAAATCGGCTCGTATATCAACCAAAATCCCTAATCTTCACCGGTCAAAACCATGCATCATAAACAACAGAAACACAACGTCTTCACCCCGAAAGAATGAGCCATCTGAAACCCCTACAAGAACGGGACGAGACGATTGCCTAACGCTCGCTATACGCAGCACAAGCACGCACGCATCGCCATGAAAACGTAACAAGAGAGAGAGAGAGAGAGAGGAAATTGAACGAAATCACTACGCATAAGAAGCAGAAAGAACGAAGGGATCGAAGAAGGAAGAGGAAGTAAAACCCTAGGAAGGAGATTTCGCTCACCTAGATGAAGCCAACAGAGACGTCGAGACGCTTCAGAGAGAGATGGGCGGGTTTTGGATGTGTTACAGCGTCTTGTTTCGGGGGAAGCGGGTGGGTTAGGTTTGTCCGCAGGTGGGGCCCGCAATGGCTTCTAACTCTGGTTCGGTTCCGGGGTTGAGGAACCCGTGTTACATGTTTCGCCGATATAACGCCCCAAAAAACTTGTTATTTTCATATTATCGCCTTGTTTGAAAATGTTATATTTGTATTGTCATATTAATGGATAAAAATAATTTTGTACGAGTTTCATATGATTTGCATTTCTATATTATTTGTACATATTTTTATGTGTACTTATGTTTTCAAGATATTCTGCCCCCATAGAAACTCCCTCTCAAAAATATCATATGATTTTCTCTCGCTGAGATTTTCCCCACGATTAGATTTTGGAGATTAGGTTAAACCCATAATTGGACTAGTTGTTTGGGGTTTAATGGGCTTTGAAAACTATATTCATCCCAAACCAGTTGGGTTCAACACCATCACAGTAGGGATTTGGGTTTTGTTTTAATGTTTTTTTTTATTGGCAAGTTGGGGTTAGGCAGACCCTATCAGTCATCATAAGCATATAACAGTGAATACAATGCTGAAACATGAAATTAGGAATCTTACTTTTGTTTGAATATATTTAACTCAAAAAGTATTGGGTGTCATTATATTATTCCACGAATGACAAATATAAAAAAACTTATGCTTTAAGTAAAGGTAACATTCCGATGTAAATGTGCATATTGTATCAATGGGATGCAATCTGCTTGTTTGTACATTTTCGAGTATATCATGACTGTACTAATTTATTTCGCATGTTTCCTTTAGTAAAAAAGTAGAATTTAGAGACAGAATTTTCAACTGTTGTCTACCATAGCCTAGGATTCTTCTTTTATATTTGTTTTGAACATTTTATTGTTAATTTTTGTTACACCTACAATCTCATTTTTTGAATTCTCACGTGGAGAAGTGATAGCTCATCCCTCCATTACTTGCCTCTCATCAAACACTATCTTCCCCCTCTTGCCCAATAGCAGCAACGATGATCCAGACCGCCATTCTCCAATGGAAAGCCGTTGTGACTCTCTCAGTAGTTTCTTGGCATCAAGGCACGTTATTCTTCCTCTTATTTCTTTATAATTTTAGATTTTATTGCAAATTATGGTATTTGCTTTTTTTTTTGGTTGGCAATTATGCCATTTCCTGTGTATGTATATGTTTTTTTCTTTAGACTTTAATTTTAAACAATGTTTTTAGTTTATGGTTTTCTCTAGGGACTTGGAATTACATCTTAAGCTTTAAAAGTTATTTTTTCCTTTGGATTTTTTTCTTTACTATGGTATAACAATTTTAGGTTTTGCTAGGCTTTATGAGATAATAATAGTGTGTTTTTTTACTTATTAGCAACCCTAAGCTATGGATGTAATGCCTTGGATTTTCATACCCGTTATAATGGTAATGATTTAATAATTTAGGAGCTGGTGATTTGGCATTTTCGGTGGATTTGAGGCATTGTTTGGACATTGCTTGAGCTATAATCTTGTGGATTGTTTCATTGCTTTTGTTTGATTACGAGGTATGGGCTTATACTTCCATGTTTAGCTTGTGAGTATGCAGTATGTATGTAGGAATTGTGTAATTTATGTGGATTCTTGAATTAGGTTTTGATAAAAAAATTATACTTTATTGCTTTATTTTTGTAAGGTCCATGATTAATTTTGAGCTAATATTATGCGAATGGTGTTGTGATCAAGATTTTTTGTTGAAATTGCAGTTTTTGTATTTAAGCCTACATAGAGATACGAGTCAAATCGCGTAATTTTACATTAAAAGGCAATTGAGGGAAATCTATAACGAATTAACCTCCAAAATTTTTAGGAGAAGTTTATAATACGTATATTTTGATTGTCCCCAAATTTGAGGTCCGAACGACGAAAAAACTTTGTCGGTGCATGTGATTTATGGGAGATCGCTCAGAGACTTAGCGAGGGCATAAACGAGACCCATTTCGTTCGTAACGGAGATTTCTTCACTTGGGTAGCTTTGAAATGTTATTTACATTAATAATATAAAATAAAAATAATTATACATGATGGAAAAATATTTAAAATCCATTTAACAATAAAAACAGTATAAAATATTCGTTTCTTTTGTTGGTCAAGGTTGACCAAGGCCATGGTCGTCCATTCAGGATGGCCTTGGGACGACCATGGCCATGAAACCAGCTGGTCACGTTGACCAGCTGGATGGGTGGCAGTCTTGTAAGAGACTAAAAAGCAATCTTAAGGAAGGGCCACGATTGGTCCTACCCAAATCTAATCCAAAAATAATAATAATAATAATAAATATATGATAAAACTAATAAAGAATGTATGAGTTGGTGTGTTGGGAGGAGGGGGTCAACTTTTCCCTTGAGAAGTGTGTGGGCTTTGAAATCCTCTTGCCTTGGGATTCAAGGAATCCCAAAGGCTCTTCCCAAGGTGGAAGAGCCATCATGAGGCTTTGAGAGCCTCATTGGATGCATGGGGCGGCATCCACATGGAATTCTTGTTATTTTTGAGAGGATTTTCAAATCCTCTATGGTGTGTGGAGGAGCTGGGCGGTAGTGGGAATTCGTGACCCACTCCCAGCTCCATATCTTGGAGGGTGAATCTCCACTCTCCATCTTAACCAACCCCTCTTTAAGACCCTTTTGAAAAATCGAGAACCCCCAAAGGGGGCGATTTTTCAAGTCTCTCTCTCTCTCTCTCTCTCTCTCTCTCTCTCTCTCTCTCTCTCTTTCCCATACTCTCCTTTCTCTTCATCACCAGTCGTGGGTTTAGCCTTGTTGGAGGACGCCATTGCAGCCAGGACCTCCTTCCTCATCTGAACTCCGAAGGTGAAGGCTCAACATGATTTATACATTGTTTCCATACATCATGAAACTGAGGAGCCAATGCATCCATGCATGCATGCTCCATCGGTGGATTAGATTGAATAAGCTCCCTTTTTTACATTGTTCACCATGGTTTTGCATTTGTTTGCTTGCTGCATTAATATATATATATATATATATATATATATATATATATATATATATATATATATATATATTCTATTTTTTTTTTACCAATAGCATTTTCTTTTTGGAGTTTTGTTCTTGTTGTTGCCCTTTCTCTCTCGTTGTTGGGCATATTGGCATGTCCATGAGCATGTTAGACTTGCTGGGGTGCATTGGATCGAGTTGGGCTCATCCAGATGCACCAAGTCCATTTCAGCACCCCTTAGAGTGCAGGCGTGCGGTGGGTGGTGAACCGCAGCCGCCACCTCCTTCCTTGGTGTTTCGGTGTGCTGGGTTCAACCCAGTCCCAATGCATTTGGGACTGGCACAGCACAGACACCATGGTCTGGGTCACGGTGTGACCAGGCTCTACTTGGGAAAAAGGGCCCATGGCCCTTCGGTGTTATCATTTTCTTTTTTTTCTCTGGTTCTTTGAGCTTGGCGCGTCGGGTCACCCGAGGCTTTGGGCACCCGATTTAGCCCAGTTTTGGGGGACTAGGCTCACCGACCCTTGTGCCTGGTCTGAACCAAGGGTTCAGACCAGAACTCTGACAGGCCGTGTGGGTTCGGTCCTAGGGACCAGACCCCAACCCCTCTCGTTTTGGCTCAATGTCGACCCCAAGGCAGCCGCCGAAGGGCGAGCTGCTGCAGTGGTTTGCAGCTACTCGTTGCACTGCGTAGAGGTCGGTCTGAACTGTGAGTTCAAACCCCTCTTTTAGCAGCAGTATGGTCTGGTTCAGAGAACCAAACGTATGTCAGGTTCACCCCTCCTTCCATTGTCTTGGCGCCATAGATTTGTTTTTTTTTACCGAAAGATTGCGGTATTTGGGTAGCCGATTCAGGCCCATTCAGTTCGATGAAGGGTCTGGTCTGAACCGTGGGTTCAGACCAGAATCCTTTATGAGACCATGTGGTTGGGTCTGGAGGACCATACCAGCATGCATGTAACCCTGTTAAGCGGTTTTAGCAAGGGGTTATCGGGTGCCACTTGCACCCGGGTCCCTTGCTGCCTTGGCGTTTTGTTTTAAAGTTGTCACCATCGGTGACTATGTGGCCAGTGTGGCCGTTGAGTGCAGCCAAACCACTGTCTTGGTTTGGCCCACATGACCAGACCCGCACACCTACCCGTTGTCGTGTAGTTTCCTTAGGCTACCGGGTGCCATTGCACCCGGATTCCTTGTAGTTTTGGTACTTATTAGCTTGTTCTCACCATAAGTGACCAGCTGACCATAGTCGAGTCACTTGAGCATAGCCGAGATACAGTTTCGGTCTAGCCCGAATGGCCAGACCCAAACACCCATTTTTCTCGTATCATTTCAATCGTTAAGGGCCCCAAATAGGGGAATATGATTGCGAGCAATCGGATTGAACGCGCTCTGGTGCGTGTATACTTATACCGATGTAAAGCGTTTATATATATATATATATATATATATATATATATATATATATATATATATATATATATATATATATATAGTCGGGTGATTCAGTGCGACTGCCTACGGGAAACCATTTGGACACATGCACACTCGTGCTTTGTCCAAATGTGCCCATGGTTACTTTCATACTCCAATGTGAGTACGAGTCACGGACATTGTCCGATGTTTTGTTTTGGGTCCGCGGGCGCAGCACCCCAAACCGTGGAAAAGCCAATGTAATCCCCATTAGATGGGTTATTTCCAGAATTCGCTCTTGACACGTAAATGCGTCGCACTTCTTGAGGAAAATACTTGCACCTTGGTTTTCGTTCGGGTTGACTAGTTGTGTAAACGAGTAAGCACTATTGCAAACTTCATGTATATAGAGCCTACGTTGGTTACGAGTCACGGACATTGTTCAGTATTTATATCGGGTCCGCAGGCGCGACACCCAAACCGTGGAAATGATAATGTTATTCTCATAAGTTGGGAATATCCCAGATTCTCTCAGTGACACATAAGTGTGTTGAATCAAGTAGCCTAGCAAAGGTATAAGCATATGATGGTCTTTTGTGTCACAATCACATCTTTCCTCCTGCAAGAGCGACAAGCCACTTGGAATGCGAATATAATTCCCATACATATGGGAATATCGTAAAATTCAATCTCAACACATAAGTACACCTAATCGTGAGTCTTCTCTACAAGGGTGGCCTCACGTTACGTAAAGTGTCAATCTTAATGGTCTAGATCCAACTACTTGAGTGATGAAATTGCATGTGCATGCCTCTTAGAATTGAAAAATTATTCACTCACATGCACATTATCTTATTTCTCAGATATGCAGTTATATCATGCCTCTGTTCTTTATGTTTGTGCAATTGACGAAAAAGCATATGGTATCTAGTACACTTTGCACGTGGCACATCCTGACACTCGCACTGAGTAGTGCGTACCTCGACTAGTACACTGCTTGAGGCATTAACGAGTGCACAAGGTGCACTTACTTCATGAAATGAAAGGGGATGAAACATAAGTTCAAACACGATAGGGTATGAATGAACATTAATTTGTTGGACTTGGTTGGAGTCTCTGGGCAAAGACTCTTCTATCGTGAGTGAACTAACGTGTGACTATACTCTAAATTAGAAAAGTAATAATATGGTGTTAAGATCGCTTTCACGAGCGATGCGCTCTTGTTAGTCGTGTGAGGCTGAGCACGTGGATGGACAGGCGAAGTCCTCGTTTGCGTACCCCGCGGGGACCATGAGGCATAAAATCCTCGTCAAGAGGTATGACTGAATAATGAGTCTAAGAAAGATAACCCCATTTCGCCCCATTCACAAAACAGTTCACCTTGGAGAGGGTGGATGGTACAATCCTGAGTGACTTGTCGTTACAACGACACGTGTTTTGACAAGAGTTGTAGCGTCCTTTGACCTTCAGTCACTCAGAGTCAGGGAGGTCGAGGTTATCTTTTTAGGACCTCACTACTGCAGTAGTATAGATTGCAATCTTTACCAATGCGAGAGTTTCTCTCAACTACATGTTGCTCACATGAGGTTTACTCGGTCTGTAGCATCCCCGGTTACCACATTAGAAATGGAATAATAAACGTCGGGTGCATGTCTCATAGAATGTGAGGTTCCTTCGCGTATTCGAAGGAGTAATAAGAGGAACTTAAGGACTAACCAATTACAACTGACATATTGTAGTTGTTATTTTACTTGTTCAATAATTGTTTTAGTACTTTACTTGTTCAACAGTTGTTCTAGTTACTTTACTTATTCAGCAGTTGTTTTAGTTACTTTACTTATTTTGCAGTTACTTCAGTTCTGTTACATGTTTCACTTAGTTAGCACTTGTCACATGTGCACTTACCTGACACAGACACACATACATGTTATTTCACATTACTGTTTCCTGTTTTTTTCTCTTAGAAATGATATATGTCGTGGTTGTTTCTTCACCACCTTGCAAGAGGACTAACCCCATTTTATGGGGATGCAGGTGATGAATAGGTATGGTGTTGATGCGATGGCACATGGTGGAGGCTTGGGGACCCACACTTAGCTGCAGATCTTGGGCCTGGTTGTTTTGGGTTTTGGTTGTGATACATTCCCTATTTTTGAGACTTTTTGTATTATCACATTTTGTAACTTTTAAACTGTCGGGTTGTATACCCTTGATACTTGTGATTGTACCTTTATTTACGTTGTTAGTCACTTATGTTGTACTTACCTGTGGCCATCCAGACTTGCGGCCTTGTCACCTCCTTTACACTTTGTTTCCGTTATTTTCAATAAAACCTTTCAAAAAAATCCATAGAAAATTTGAGGTTTTTCCAAGGTCGGGGTTTGGGGCGCCACAATTCTAGCATGATTATGAGAAGTTTATATACTCCTACTATAACGTTTTTAAAAAATTCAACATTTTTACAACTTTTTCAAACCCAAATTTTTGAGAAAATTTTGAAACTTTTCATGCAATATAAAATTTTGCATAATTCTCAAAAGTAATATGTCAACAAGTTCATCTATAACATCATTTTTATCGTTTCACATACTAGATGGCCCACCTAAGCGTGAGTGTACATTAGTCTCTCAGAATCCAATCTAGTATGAAATTATCCATAAATACAACTTGATTGAAGTTATTACTTTAAGAATTCTCATGGGTAGGAAAAATGCAGAAGACAAAATTTACTTAAGGTTTAAGACAATTGAGGAGTTACGTAAATATTTAAAGTTTCTAAAGCATAAGCATAACCATTGCAAAAATAAAAGAACAGAGTTCATAAATATTCTCATTCCAAAATATAAAAATAATTAAAACGAAAAGATTTAGACAAAAAGAGTTAAATTGTTACAAGTTTATAACCATAAAAAATTGTTTGGGTCTTCCAGGGTGTTACAAGTTTATACAACAACAACAACAACAACAACTACGCCTTCATCCCAAAACAATTGGGGTCGGCGATATGAACCAACAAAGAAAATCATTCTGGGTCTTCCACATGAATCCTTCTCCATTCATTTCTATCCAATGCCATGTCCTCGGTGAGGTTCAAAGCATTCATATCATTTCCTATCACCTCCATCCATGTCTTCCTAGGCCTACCCCGACCTCTTTTAACTAATATATTTTCCCATTTCTCCATCCTTCTAACTGGAGCATCATTAGGCCTTCGTCGAATATGTCCAAACCACCGTAAACGATTCTCTCTCATCTTATTTTCAATGGGTGCAACGCCTACCTTCTTATGTATCTCCTCGTTCCGAATCTTATCTTTTATTGTATTTCCACACATCCATCTCAGCATACGCATCTGAGCTACACTCATTTTTTGAATATGATGTCTCTTGGCAGCCCAACATTCCGTACCATATAGTAAAGCGGGCCTAATAGTTGTCCTATAAAACTTTCCCTTCAACCTCAATGGCATTCTACGATCGCACAACACTCTAGTAGCACTCTTCCATTTCATCCACCCACCCTTTATCCTATGATTTACATCTCTATCAATTTCTCCATACTTTTGAATGATAGATCCCAAATATTTAAAAGAATCATCCACCGGTATTTCTTGCTCACCAAGCTTCACTACACTCCCATCTCTATTTCGTTGCTTACTAAATCGACATTCCATGTATTCTGTCTTACTCTTACTCAACTTAAAACCTCTTGCTTCCAATGTCTACAACAACAACAACAACAACTACGCCTTCATCCCAAAACAATTGGGGTCAGCGATATGAACCAAAAAAGAAATTCATTTTGGGTCTTCCACATGAATCCTTTTCCTCCAATCATTTCTATCCAACGCCATGTCCTCGGTGAGGTTCAAAGCATTCATATCCTTTCCTATCATCTCCATCCAAGTCTTCCTAGGCCTACCCCTACCTCTTTTAACTAATATATTTTCCCATTTCTCCAACCTTCTAACTGGAGCATCATTAGGCCTTCGCCGAATATGTCCAAACCACCGTAAACGATTCTCTCGCATCTTATTCTCAATGGGTGCAACACCTACCTTCTTACGTATCTCTTCGTTCCGAATCTTATCTTTTATTGTATTTCCACACATCCATCTAAGCATCCGCATCTCAGCTACACTCATTTTTTGAATATGATGTCTCTTGGCAGCCCAACATTCCGTACCATATAGTAAAGCGGGTCTAATAGTCGTCCTATAAAACTTTCCCTTCAACCGCAATGGCATTCTACGATCGCACAGCACTCCAGTAGCACTTTTCCATTTCATCCACCCAACCTTTATCCTATGATTTACATCTCCATCAATTTCTCCATACTTTTGAATGATGGATCCCAAATATTTGAAATAATCATTCACCGGTATATCTTGCTCACCAAGCTTCACTACACTCCCATCACTACTTCGTTGCTTACTAAACCGACATTCCATATATTCAGTCTTACTCTTACTCAACTTAAAACCTCTAGCTTCCAATGTCTGTCTCCATAATTCTAACTTAGCATTAACCCCAGTTCTAGACTCATCAATCAAAACAATATCATCAGCAAACAACATACACCACGGTACATTTTCTTGAATTGATCTCGTAAGCTCATCCATCACTATCGCAAATAGGAAAGGGCTTAAAGCAGATCCTTGATGTAACCCAACCGTTATCGGAAAATTGGTTGTCACCCCTCCACAAGTGCGGACATTGGTTACTACTCCTTCATACATATCTTTAATTATACTAATGTACTTGAGAGAAACACCTTTCTTCATCATTGTCCACCAGAGAACGTCCCTAGGTACTCTATCGTATGCCTTCTCTAAATCAATAAAAACCATATGCAAATCTTTGTTCCTCTCTCTATATCTTTCAATAAGTTGTCTAAGAAGATGTATAGCTTCCATAGTTGATCTTCCAGGCATAAAACCAAATTGATTCTCCGATATCATGACAACCTTCCTCAACCTAGACTCAATCACCCTCTCCCAAAGTTTCATAGTATGACTCATGAGTTTTATACCACGATAGTTTGTGCAATCTTGTATATCACCCTTATTCTTATATAAAGGCACCAAAGTACTCTTCCTCCACTCATTAGGCATCTTATTTGTTCGCCAAATCAAGTTAAAAAGATTTGTCAACCATTCTAAACCTTTCTCTCCCAAGCATTTCCAAGCCTCGATAGGTATACCATCTGGGCCAACTGCCCTTCTTGATTTCATTTTCTTCAAAGCCTCTGCAATTTCTTTCTTTTGAATCTTGTGCATGAAGTCACGATTTATCTCATGAAAAGGAATGGAGAAGTCTCCAAGATCTTGAGCATGACTATCATTAAATAGCTTATCAAAATAATCTTTCCATCTCTCCTTAATCTCCTCATCTTTGACTAAAACCCTTTGCGTTTCATCTTTGATACATCTAACCATACCCAAATCCTTCGATTTCCTATCTCTCATCTTTGCAAGCCTATAAATATCCTTCTCGCCTTCTTTGGTATCCAACTTGTCATAAACCTCCTTATATACCTTAGCCCTCGCGTTTCGAACAACTTTTTTAGCTTCCTTCTTTGCTATCATATACTTCTCCAAATTCTCATTATCACGACTCTTACTTAGATTTCTATAACACTCTCTTTTAACCTTAATAGCTAATTTGACATCCTCGTTCCACCATGATGTATCCTTACCTAGTGGTGCATCGCCTTTAGACTCACCCAATACCTCCTTAGCTACTTTTCTCATACCACCCGCTATCTTATTCCACATTGATTCTGAATCCTCCTCGAGACACCAATCAACTTCCTTAACTACCTGCTCTACAAACATTCCTTGTTTAGCTCCTTTCAGTGCCCACCACTTAATTCTAGGATCTATCCTATGTCTATCCCTTTTGCGGCATTGTCTAATTCTAAGATCTAAAATTAAGACTCTATGTTGTGTAGCTACACTTTCTCCTGGTATAACCTTACAATCGATGCAACAACCCCTATCTCTCTTTCTAAGTAGGAAAAAATCTATCTGACTCGTATTAACCCCACTTTTAAATGTTACTAGTTTATAACCATAAAAAATTGTTTGGGTCTTCTAGAGATCGTAATAGGTAAGAGTAGAGCCTTCAGCCACGCAGCTACTCGCACTTCGCTTCAGTCCTCTACGCGGTTATCTGTAGTATTGTAGGGCATCAACCACTTGCCTGTAGAAAACTCAAACTAAACTTGAAGAATACAAATCATGTTTATAATGATACAATCAAAGTGTGATTCCCATAATTAGAAAAAAAACAAGGGTCAAGAGAATCAACATCAAAACATGCACATAACATTCAATCATATTTATCATAATTCATTATGTGACATTCATAATTGCCTAAGTTGTATCCATAAAACTTAAACTCACATTCATTTTCATTCATGATATTAAACATTACATTCATTTATATCCATGACAGGTGTTCGCATAAATGCATAAGAATTCACAATTCATAGCATGCTTTAATATGAAATAAAACACAATAGTCCATGAAAATATAAACTTTCACTTTTTTTATCCTCAAAAAGTGCATACTCATGACTATGCTATGCATTGTCTAAATTATTAATTTTCATATCCATTCTCAGAACAAGTATTCACCTTTGCATTTAAATTATATATATAGAATAGGCCCTAATTTGACCTTTTTTGTGTGTCACACACACACAAACACCTCACGTGCAACAACCAAACTCGTGGCTTGTATCAACAAGTCAATCACATTACCAAAATAGACATGTCTTTTCATTCACATATAAAAATTCATATACAATATTCATGCAAATCTTAGCAGTATCTACATGTTCACATTCATATGTTTATACATATGATAACAGTGATTATGAAAATCTAATTCATTGATTATTTTGTTTATTCAGACTCATCTGGTAAAAAAGAGGGTATAGACATCCAGAAATAACTATAAGAGTATTTATTATTCTATCTATTTTATTTACCCTCTTATGGCTTAAGTGTTTTTTTTTCTGAGTGATTCAACCCTGCAATGTACTGGTTAAGAGAACAGACCCATGGTCCCAGGTCTTGGCCTACGCCAAACCAAAATCATTGGTGAAAAATTGGGCATGTATCACTAACTCTATAGAGTTGTGGTACTACCATCTAGGACACATTGGTAGACCTATCTCCTAACATTCGTGTGACAGGGACAAGAGGCGCCTTCAACCCTCAAAAACTCAAAATATGTCACAAGGCTTGTGCCGCCATTCTCTCTCCCTAGAGGACAAGAGATCGTGCTTGCAGGAAAAGCGATGCAAATACAATAAGGACAATCATATATATATATATATATATATATATATATATATATATATATATATATATATATCGATGGGTTACATAATGTTTCCAAACATCTCACTCTGATGCTGACAAAGCGAAACAAATTCTACAAGAGGAATCGTGAATTCGACACACTTACGTATCGAGAATGAAGTCTAGAATATTTCTAACTTATGGGAATTACATTAGCATTACCATGGTCGTTTGCCGTGCTCGTGGAACCCAATGCTAAAATGATGGTTTGAAGAAATTTCTGAGACTTACAATGGACGAAGGTCTTTATATGTATATGGGTAAAATAAAGCTCACTCGAAAACTCGTACCAACCTTGAAAATACGAATGTAATTCTTATACGAATAAGAATATTCTAGATTTCAACCTTAACACGTGAGTGTGTCGAGAATCATAGAACTGGTCCCGTAAAATGAAAATTATCAAGGTATGACACTTAGAAATCCTGAGCTTGGAAAATTGTAATTTGGTTTGCAATATTTGTTATAACTTGATGTTCACATACTCCTGATACTGTTCTGCTATTAGAGTTGTTTATTTCCCGAAATGCGAACTGGTACACTCACTCACACATTGTCACTTGCTGGAATAATTATGCATATGTAACTTACCTCTGCTTTATTACTTGTGCGAATGACTTGAGGAATTGTAACTTTGTCTCGCATCTGCACGTAACACAACTTGAGACTAGTACTGCTTAGTCCGTATCTCGAGAGGTATACTTTAGTCTCGTGCTTGAGGAATTGATGAGTGCACAAGGTAGACAATACACTTGTGATGTAAAGAATGGTATAAAAACTTGAACACCATAGGGTATGAACAATACACTGTTGTGGTTTTTGGACTCAGTTAGAGTCTTTGGGCGATGGCCCCTTGTTCGTGAGTGAGCTCACATATGTCTATATCCTAGATAAGAAAATAATAAAATGGTGTTATGATCGCTTTCACAGTTGATGTGCTCTTTGTTAGCCGTGGGAGGATGAGCACGTGAATGGGCAGGCTAAGACCTCGTTTGCATACCCCGCGGGGACCATGAGGCATAAACACCTCGAAAGAAGGTATGACTTTAAAGATGAGCCTAAGAAAGATAAACTTGTCGTACCCCATTCACAAAATGGTTCACCTTAGAGAGGGTAAATGGTACAACCCTGAGTGACTAGTCGTTATTACGACACATGTTTTGACAGAAGCTATAACATCCTTTGACCTTCAATCACTCAGAGTTAGGGAGGTCGATGTAATTTTTTAAGGTACCTCACTACTGCAATAGTATGGATTGCAATCCTTACCTATGCGAGGGTTTCTCTCAGTTGCGTGTTGCTCGCATGAGGTTACTCGGTCTGTAGCATCCTCGGTTACCACATTAGAATTTGAATAAGAGACGTCGGGTGCATGGCTCACAGAATGCGAGGTTCCTTCGCGTACCCGAAGGAATAATCAGAAGAACTTAAATACTAACCAATCACAGCTAACGTACCTTAGTAGTTCCTTACTTGTTACTTCGTTTACTATTCTTGTTTAGTTCTACTTACTGTTCTTAGCTACTTGTGGTTGCTTAGTTCCATGTTTTATTGTTACCTTCTGTTGTACATATACTTCTTTTGTTACATAGATTTGTAGCACATACACTATCCCCACACTTACACATACACATGTTGTCACTTGATCCATGCTATACATGTTTTTCCATTGAGAAATAGATATATATATGATATTGTTTCTTCACCACCTCGCAAGAGTTCTGACCCTGTTTTATGGGGATGTAGGTGATAAATAGGTACAACGGCGATGCGACGGCACACGGTGGAGTCTTGGGTACCCACACTTAGCTGTAGATCCTAGGTCCTAGTTGGTTTTGAGGGAATGTTTTCCTTATTTTTGAGAGACTGTTAGATTTGATATACTCTTGTCACATCTTGTATTTAAATACTTTGGGTTGTATAATTTAGACTTGTCAGATATGTATCACTTACCTGTGGCCCGCTCAGACTTGCAGCCTTGTTACTATGGTTTATCCCATTTTTTTTTCTTTGACTTTCGCTGTTTATTGTAAAACCATTTGGAAAAAAAAAATCCTTAAAAATCAAAAGATTTTTTTTTAAAGGTCGGGGTTTGGGGCACCACAGTTACTCTTACCCTTGCTTTGATACCAACTGTAACATCCCTAAAAAATCCAACCTTTTTATGACTTTTTCAAACCCAAAATTTTGAGAAAAATTTAAAACTTTTTATTTATTATAAAATTTTTCATTATGCTTGAAAGTAATATATCAACAAGTTCATCTATGGCCAACAGAATAGAAATTGAATAATATCAAGATGCATAAAGGATAACTTCACTTACCTTGACTTGGAAACTTAGGCTTGAGCTCCTCCTTGCTTTGAATCTTTCACTAAGGGAGCAAAGAAGAGTTTCTAGGGAGGCATCCTTCACTACTCTCAAGTGAAGAAAGAAGAAAAACCTCAAAAAAATAAAAAGAGAGAAGAAACAAGAAAAAGAAGGAAGAGAGAAGCTCTTGGATGCTTAAAACTCTCAATTTGATGGAGTATTTATAGGAAGAGGGTAATGATTACTTTTTAAATGAAGGGTTGAGATGAATTACAAGGAATAAAAGGTTGAGATTAAATCATCTCAATTCTCCAACACTTTTCTCCCAAGCATAAACCTTGACCCTATTATGAAGACTTATTAAGCTAGATATTTTAGCTTTTTAGAATATATTTTAAAATTTAATAGATATTTTAGAGATTTTATTGGATTTAGAAAACCCAATCTCATCATTAGGAATTGTGTACTGGCATTTGGTTTGAATCAAATTGGTAATTCATACCTAATTTATACTTTTTAGTCACTTTTAATTGTATATTATTTCTTTTAATTAGATTCTAACTATTTAATTGCCCTTTCTATTTACTTTAACTATATACCTTTTTATTCTCTGGAATATTCCTACTCACTTTAAGATAATTTCATATTGAATCGTGTATTATCCAAATTATCATTTTAGAGTATGTTTGGGTATACATTTATTAGAAAAACTTGGATAAGTTAGGAAATTGTGTGAGGAGTATACAGTGCGAGTTCTCTTATAAAAAAGACGATAAAAATTATGTGCGTGTCATATGAAAGAAACTTGGTGGAAATGGCACGTCTCTACGGGGTGATGACTAACTTTTGTTACCAAGGTTTCGTGATACAACATCAGAAATCCTTGAACCTAAGCGAAAGTGGATTCCTGCAAATCGTAATGCCATGCAGAATGTGGATATCTTCTGTTTCTAATAGTGGAAGTTGTTCCATTTTTTAATAACATGACCCTCTTTATTCTTCCAAAAAAATAATAATAATAGAAGTTGACATGCAACACAATCGACGTGTGCACACATATACGAGGGCAGATCAGGTCATATTGACATCGATTATACTAAACCCCACCACGCATCTCACTTCATCGAGATGTGTGTCAGCCACTCTCGCTGTTCCAAACTGAGATGTGCAGTGGGAATTGAATATATCTAATCTTTACCTATTCAATATAAAGTGATCTCTCTCTTTCTCTCTTTGTGTATATGCTGAGTGTTTGCCACTGATCGGTCGTGAGATCAGCGGTGCAAAAATATTTGTGCAAAAGGGGCCTTTAGCGGCATTCTTTTTTGCCGCTAAACCGCTAAAGGGCTTGTAGTTACAATGTCATGTACTACAGGGTCTTTAGCGGCAAGAAAGGATGCCGCTAAAGAACCCTTTTGCACAAAATCAGCAATCGCCTTTTGATTGCGTGCAGTCAACGATGCATGCTTGTTCGACATGGGCGCCTACTGTTTGGACGTCCACTGTTACTCTCTTTATATATATGGGTTTTTCAGCTTTTCAGTATTATTTTTTTTGCAGTTCTGACCCGATAAATGTGTTGGGCATGGTCAATTTACTAGGAATCCATACATGGATCATGTTTCTTTATGAAAAAAATGATATTTGGAGTCTCTAAAATTCACAAAGATTTTGGACCGTTCATTTTCAAACCTTATAAAAATCTATCCATTTGTCAAAACTGATCGCTTCAAAAGCTGATCTCTATAAAATCAAGTACAAAGATCACATCTGTAAGGTCAGAATTTAAAACATAAAATGAAAAAACCCCCAAAAAACCCATTTAGCATATTTCATTTAGCACGGCCATTGGAAACGACAGCAACAGATCTCAATTCCAAACCAGATAGAACAAGAATGGTACCTCAGACAGATCGATCAGGTACTGGATTGAAACCCTTCAGCTCTCTCAATTGTCAGGTATTCAATCTCGCAGGTTTTTCTCACCATAATGAGGTAAGACAACAGGGAGTGGACCTTGCCTACTTGAGAGAGAGAGAGAGAGAGAGAGAGAGAGAGAGAGAGAGATCAGGTGTATGCTCCGTTTTTCAGGTCATGTCCACATAGGTAACCATGAGCAAGCAATCATGTTTAAAATGTAACTCTTATGCATCAATTCTTCGTGCCATATCAAAATTTACTAACACAAATAGAAATGCACGATCCTTGGTAGTTATTTCTAAGGGTGGTGGGATAGGTGGAGGGTGCAATGCAATCATGCATATGTCCAAATTAAGTTGATCTATGATTTACCGCACAAGGATATATGCTTTGATGTGCGTGCGCCACAACCACTTCGATTCGAGGATACTGGTCTCTATCATTTAGTAGTGCATGTCAAGTGATAAATGAGACCAACCTTGAGTGTTTCTTGAAAATGACACGACTATTAGTACATATGAATAAACGGTTATCCTAGATAAACTATATATAAAATGGCAATCACAGGCAAATTCATAGATGAGTATAAAGACTGAAAGCAACTAGTCATGGTTTTCAAGTGTTATAAAGAACTGGTGCCAATGCCCATGCTCCAGCAGTTCCATGTAAACAAAAACACACTTACCTCCAACCGGCAATCATCTATGGCTTGATTCTCTTACCAACCTCATATATTAATTGCACCAACTTCACCTAGCGTTATTTTGCAAGTTTCATTCTTCCAGTACATAGCTCTAGTGGTTAATTCATGCACCATACATACGCTTCCGACCCTATTCGCGAGATATTAGATTCGACATATTCACGATGAAAACAATTTATTCACTTTGCCTGTATTACATAAAACTTCAATCCTCGCATCGTATGTGCGGTACCGCAACTTTGGATTCAAGAGCAGCCTGCCACCATACAACCACATCTAGTTGATGTGAAGTACGTAAGATTCTATCAAAATAAATTATTTTCTGCACAAATTTTTTTTTAAAAGGCAAGCTGGTGTTAGGCAGATTCATACCAGTTATACAACTATACCTTGGGGTTTGAACCTGCAATGTCCCAACACAAGGTGACTTGCACCAGCTGCTCCTACCAAACAAGCGGCTCTGTTGAAACAGAAACTGTCGCCTGCTTCCCTAGTGCATGCATGAGGAATTCTTTATTTCTCCAATGGTCCTATTATCCAGAAACTTCAACCTTTCTTTTCCTCTAGAATATGTGCTTGGAGACATCCTAAACCCACAATTTCCTGAATTTCCTGTATTTCAAGAGATTGAAAGTCCATAAAAAGCCTAACCGTATCCGAATGAACCGATTTATGCAGGCCAAAAAGGTAAGTTGGAATATTACATTGTGGTGAACAATGCAATATCTCAGCTTATCTCGAGTAATGTGATGCAATATTATTTGAACAACCACTTTAGCTCCTTATCCATTAGGATCGCTTATTCAGATAATAAGTTTCTTAGAATGACCGAGTATCAGCTACAAATCCCAATATAGCATCCTGTTGTGAATCCTCACTGTCCCCTGAAAACAGACTACCACCAACCATCATATATACCATCAGGGGGACGGGCAACATTTCAAAAAGAAACAGCAGCCGCAAGCATCTTTTTCTACCCTTCTGTTCAAGTTTTAACCACATATGCCAACAACATGATACGTTGGAACTCCAAGCTCGGCTGCACGCATCTCAAAATCTTGTGGAAAATATAGCCTATGTCAGGGTGAAGATTTTCTATCATTCAACTATCCTTAATATATGATTATCGACAGCAGAGCGCGAATGAAAAGGAAACAGTTTCTACATGACTGACCTCAGAAACTGTCAGTGTTAAGGAACCTCTTATTCTGTTATAGAAGGATTGCTTCTAGAACCTGCCTCTCTTTTTTTCTTTCTTTCTTTTTTCCTTTTGAAACGAATAGAAGGATCTAGACCTTGAAACGAAGCAGCTCTAACACAGTGGAATTGAATAAACAAGAAAAGGGAGGGGCGCCATCGGAAGTCACAGAAGCGTTTCCATTATTAACGTGTACCAGGATAACTGGGTGGAAGACAAATCAATTCAACTCATCCCTTTTGTCACCCCTATCTTCATTCCCCTCCTTGGATTTCATTGAATCAAGTTGTTTTGATCAAATCGGACTCCAGAGATGTGATCTATACCATTCATTTAGTGAAGATTGACACTTAAATCTAATCCGACTTGTATGAAGCATTTTTTGGCAACTTAAAAAACAACGGTTGAAAAAACACAAATTATTGATTTAAAAAAAACCATATTTTCATTGAAAAATACGATCCAAAGGTTGATTCTTACTAAATCGTCCGTGATGAATCCATCCATAGGCTCAGATTTGATCAAAACAACTTGCACCGTAAGATTTATGGGTGAATGAAGCTGGGGAATGACATAGGGGATGAGTGTAATCGAAATGGGATGGAAGCAGTAACTAAATGATGCTTCCATTTCTTCATGCTCGGCTTGAAGGAAGAAAGAAACAAATACAGCACAAAAGGCAAAAAGGAAACACATTCTGTCTTTTTTTTTTGAAGGAAGAAACACATTCTGTCTTTTATCCCGTTGCTTGAAAACTCTTTCAATATGGTTTTTGCCTTTTCTTTGAACGAATGGACAATGCTTATTGAAGTTTAATGAAGCCTTCTTGGTGGTTGCTTAGAGGATTTTATATGGCATCTCATCATATTCATAAAGAGATTCTTCTTCATTAACTAGAACATGTGCAACCATGAATACCAGTTATTATTATTATTGTCTTTTCAAACAATGTTTTAAAACGCTGAAACTTCGAGTGATATGAAAACGTAAATGAATTGGTTTCATTCAAAAAAGAAAATGTAAATGTTGGTATAATTTTTTTTTTTGAAAGAAAGATGTTGGTATGAGTTGTGACCAAACAGGAAGCATGAATGTAACATGTTAGTTTTGCATGAGAACAAAATTAAAAAGCTTGATGTTAAAAAAATGGCCCTTTCTTTGAATGGACATATTATAAAAAATTGCGAATCTTGTGAAAGTCTGTTAGCGTTCTTTCCATATTTATACATAAACACAATGCTGTCAGTATCTGAATCGGACCTGTATCGTTTGGCCAATGATTCATGTGAATCGACCAATACGGATTCTCAAGTGAATCGTTCTGAATCGGCTAAAAAATAATTAAAAACTATTACATGTCAATCAGAACGTGACACGTGTTAAAGCCATTAAAATAATATAATTTTTTAAATTTTAAGCTATTTTTTAGATTTAATAAAAAGTATAGCCGATTCAGGTCAGTATGGTATCGATTTTCTGGCGATACGGTACAGTGCATAAACATCCCTAGAAAATGTCTTACGCAAGCAAAAGTACAACTAAACAGAAGAAAATTGGAATGATGCAAAGACAATGGATGATGGTTTGGCGCTCAAGAACAACCATTGCAGAGACGATTTTTTTTTTTCGAATAAAACAACTGAAGCTCTTTTCGATGCCAAGCCGTTGATGTACGGTCATGAAAAAGGAAACGTAAATCATAAAAAAAAAAACTGAAAGTACCAACAGAGCATGGCAAGGACTAAATTCAGCATCATCTTCCATGAAAAGTGTTTGGTTTCCCAATCTGCATAATTTCCCAGCATGAATATTTCTTTTTTCTGTCATCTATAGATATTTTATGTAGGAATTTCAAACTATGGAGAATCTCTTACTCTAAAATACTAGGGTAGCATGCATGTGAATAGTGAACATATTATATTTGTTAGACTATCGACTATCATGAAGAACCACGTCAACTAAGATGATAAAAACAATGTATGTAAACCTTATTAATGTAATGAATGCCATCTGGTTACAAATCACTATGTATTCCTTTATTTGTTGTTATAAAACTCTGTTGATTAAGTTCATGCAATGCATGTGTCTTTTGCAATCTTAGAGATCATGAGTAAGAACATATATGAATACATACATAGACACATCCACATTGGATTTTTCTGTACATGAAGAAAAACATGCACACGCTCTCAGGGCAAATAGATAAAGTCTACCTCACACACACACACACACACACACACACACACTCCTATTGATCCACATTCCAACTACTATTAGTGTCTTAGGAGTCGAGAACCATTTAAAGGTCATCATTTTGAGCTAATTTTTTTATTTTGCATGTTTAGCAGCATATAATAACGTCTGTGCTTAGTATTTTTTATTTTATGATCAATTTCTTCATGTCAAAAATAGGAAGCAGATACATCGGTTAGTTGTATCCACATCATCTACTGCCGATGCAATTAAGTCATCCAATTGCTGCAAAAGGAAAAAAAGAAAAAGCAAGAAAAATTCTACAGATATCAAAATTGCAAAGGCTTCGAATATGGAGTAATGTGCAATAAATAACGTAAGAGAAAGAAGATATTGACCACATTTAACTTGTAGAGTTGAATGAGAATGACTGTTGCGCTACTCATCATCAGTTCTGAAAAGTAAGCATTACCCCTACCTTATTTCTAAACCAATCTTCTCTTTGCAACAACCATATGTCCTACATTCTCCATTGACGAAACATTAGGCCCAAGAGAGAGAGGGAGAGAGTTGTGGGGCTTGAGATTTGAGGGTCTAGAAGATAAATGTAAGGAAAAAGGAAGCACAACAAAGAGATTTTCCAGGCAGGTTGTTAAAATCTGTGGTGAGGGTCTTGCGTACCTGCCATGAAAGCACTAAGAGGAGGTGGGTACAGAGTTGAAGGATCAATAATGGCTGTAGTAGTGGCATTGATAATGTTATCGATAGAGCCCATCTGATGGAAGTGAGTGTCGGTATCCGGACCTTGATCATAGAGAATACCCTTGAAAACATGACCACCGATGCTCACTGCCGTCTGGTAGGCATAGTGGTCCTCTCCTTCCTCCATTGCACTCACTCTCACGCACCTAAACACCGCAGGAGCGCTCACTTCTGCCGGCAAACTCCCTTCATAGAAACACAGAAGAGAAGAAGAAGTCGCCACCAACCAACCAAACAGTATATGATAGAAAACAAAAACATGGTGTGATCAAATACTCGGAGGAGCTCAACATAAATTGACAATCCCAAGCCAAAATTTAAAAGAAAATATACAGTGAAGACCATGGTCACAAAGCTCGATAGAAACGAAACCCCAGGTCAATAAAAATAAAAAAATAAGAAAAAAAGAGGACCATATTGGAACATCACTAGAATGTGCAAGCTAAGCTAAGCTAAGAAATACTCATTTTTATGGAGCCCAGGGAGAAACGGGAAACCCCGTATCCCGGAAAACCTCAAAAGGAATGAAGACCCATGTCAGAATGGCTTAAAAAAAGGAGGTACCCCAAGAAACTCAGGAAAACATGAGGAACCCATGTTAGAGAAGAATTAGACAAAAAAAAATGAGAAGCCATGTTGGAAAAGAGTGCCTGATAAATTCGTGAAGATCACGCAAGAGATCCAGGATGGTACCCCAAGATTTTGGCGGTTTTGGTACCTGGCCTGAGACTTTTGGGCTTGTCAATGAGCTGTTGCTGGTGATGATGTTGGTGGTGCTGTTGTTGTTGAGCTGCTGCTGCCGCTGCTAACTGTAGCTGTCTCTCCCTGCGCTTGGCAGCAGGCACCCATGTACTTTTGACGTGCGTTTGGCAGTGAAACCCCCGGCTCTTGCAGCACGTCCTGCACCTCATGTGCACGCAGTCCTTCTTGGCTTGGTTCCCGCAATCTTGACATGTATTCAACATCATGCCCACCTGTCTTCTTCCCTCTCTTGAGCTCTCTCGCATGGAACATACACCGATCAAAGAGGAGAGTTGTTAAGATGCATGTCAATTCCCTCCCATCTTTCTCTGTTATACCTCCTCCTCATACAGGAGTCCTTCCTCATCATTCTCTCTCTCACCAAAAACCCTTCTTTCCCAACCTCCCCCTAGCCAAAACCCTCATTCCCCGTGACAATTGAGCACTATTGGAGTTTGGAAAGAACCCTAAATTCTATGCTCTCTCTCTCTCTCTCTCCTGTTGTGTTTCTGAAGCATTAAATCACGGAATTTTTCGCAGTCCTGCCAGCGCCGCCCATAGAAAGAGTAATTCCCTGCACTCCCAATTTAAGACTCTCTGAACTCCCAAAAAAGAAAACACTCCTCTGTCTCTCTCAAGTCTCTCCACTCTCTCTCTCTCTTCCCCCTCCCACAAAAAATACACACTTTCTCTCTCTATAGTTGAGAGGGAGTGATGATGACGATGGTTGTGTCGAGAGATCGTATCTCTTTCATCAAACAAGCTTCGATCTTGTTTCATGGTTGTTGTGTCATTGAGATCCCAGGGCCCTAGTCCCTCCACGTGTCATGACACCAGCTTTTGCTTATTCGTCGTTTTGGCCGGAAAACCCGTTGCTTTTTTCTTTATTCTCTCTCTCGCTCTCTCTCAAACCCCCCCCCAAAAAAATGAAAACGCTTTCTCAGAATACACTCACAAAACCAAATACGCGTTTTCTTCCTAATATTTATTGGTCGTTTCCTTTCACAAATTACAAAGCCCCATACCCTTTCTTTCGAGCTCAAGGACGTAAAACAAACGGGATCTTTAATGATGCTTCATGTCTTAGTGGCATTGTCCTAATTAATCTGTCTTCGCGAGGTTGTTTTGGTCTTTTTCTGTTTATTGAGATCAGCGAAGAATTGCCGTACCACTGTTGATATCTCACTAATTTTACCACCCAAAGGCGTTGTTACCCATGGGAGCGTAAAATTATCAAAAGAACCTTTTGCAGTGAACCAGGTTATAGGGTTTTTGTTGCTAGGAATTTTAGGGTTTCCTTAGGGTTAATCTTGTGATGATGTGGCTCAAGTGGTTAGCGTCCTTTTGACCAAAGGTACTGAAAGTTTCCATGGTTTTGCCCTAGATTTAGGGTATATGGTGAACTCGTTTGCTTTTGGTTGAAAAGACAGAAAACTAAAACTTTCTTTTCTGTCCCCCACATTTCCTTCTGCTTAATGAAATTTAAAGCAAACCTCTTGATATTTTTTTTTTCATAATAAACACAGCATGAATTGATTTTTTTTTTCCATTTTATAACCTGAAGAAATCGGTTCTGGGACCGGAGACATAGTCGCCGTCCGGCGGCATAAAACTCTAAGGCTTAAGGCCCTCCCCTCGGGACCTTTACCGGGCTACAGCTTACGCAAGTGGATATAATGCCCGTAAGTTTCGAACCTCTGACGGCCTTAGCCGAACCCCTCCGAGGCCATTAATTGAGTTGTTTGATCTTACTATCAAGTCCTCTCAGGTTCGTTTGTCTGACCTTTTATTTTGCTTCCACAAATCTTGGAATTTTACTTGGAAGACCATCATTATGTTCATCATCGCCAGTCATCCAAATTTGGAGTCTAGGCATGCACTACTACTTGGAAGACCATCATTAAGGCCGGGTGCGTTTGAATGTCTCGGATCTGAGCTGGTGTGGGGCTCGCTGGTGTGGTACGGACCCGATGAGAAAAACAGTGTATTCAAACAGTACTGGATCTAAGATCAGGAGATCATAGATCCCTGAAATAAGGATCTCTCTTCCTCAAATTTCGTGAAGATCCAAGGGATCCAAATGAGCCCTAAAGGAGTCTACCTACTGTTCATGTGTCTTTGGACCCATAACCCACTAGAGCAGAAGAAGCCTTACATGGCAAAAGTTAATATATAATTGAAATACATAATTGATATGATGGGCTTTTATTTTTTGCTTCCACAAAATAATCCACAAAAATGGTAAGGGCCCATTAGTTATTGAATAGACTTGAAAGACTAGACAAACTATTTGTTGCGGTCTCGCTAGAGATCAACGTAAAGTCATGTCTAGGATCTTTAGAGTTTGTCTTGATCTATAATTGTGTGTCCATAGGGTTTCTTAGCCTTTGATATCATTGAAATAGTTTTACTTTTCACAAGAATTTCCTCCGTAGACTTCAAAGGCTTAAGTTTGTAACTTTATAAGAACTACATATGTGAATTGTTTGGAGGAAATTCTGGGGGGTGTCATGTCCTAGGGTGGGCGTTTTTTTAGTAAATCTTGGTCTTTATTGAGTTTTATAGAGTTTGTTTGGCTCTAAGGTCCTTGATTCAAAGAGTTAGACAAGTCTTCGATAAGACCTTGATGTGGCTTAAAGACTAACTTCAATAAACAATGAGGCAGGTTCTCTAGCTAGGTTTTCTTTTCACTTGAATAACTTGTGAATCTGCTGGTTATTCACATGGAATTACTCATGTCATCTCTATGGCTTTCAAGTAGAGTTGGTAGCTCAAGCAAGTCAACTTAAGACCCCTTCAAGAAGAAACAAGAATCACCACCAACATATGTAGGAGACAAATCGAGCAAGATCTTGGACTCGTTCTTACCTTCAAACCATCCTCTCCTAGAGCTTCAGCTCTGTCTTGCTCATGATACCAGTGAGTATCAAAAGGTTAGGGTTTTAATTTATCTCAAAGACATGATAATATATAATGGAGATAATTACATTCTATTTTTTTAAATGATTTTTTATTATACTCTCTCTCTCTCTCTCTCTCTAGCTTCAAGAAAGCGATCTCATTAACCCCATAAATGTTTTTTTGCTCAAATTAATTCTAGCTAGAAACATGATTATAGAGGCATCATCTACGTGGCTGTTTTTTAAGTTTATAAATATTGTTAGGTCTGGTAATTTGCTTCTCTCCACCTCCTTCCTGTGTTGCAAATCTCTGTTTGGAAATATGGTGACTATTACAATGTTTTTGGTCAGCAGTATAATCCCGAAAACATCACGATATTTTTCAAAACAACGCCTATTTTGAAAGTATCATGATATTAACCTGATGTTTACCTCGTAAAAACTACTTATCAAACTGCTTTAAATTTTTTATATTTGGATATTTTTTTGTTTGCCCATATTTTCCCGATATTTTTCTTAAGAAAATAGAAACTCATCATTCATCACGGGACTTTTCCTTCGATGAGAAAGTTTCGAGATTTGTGACGTTGTTGGAAATCATAATACGAAGCGGCTTGTCATTTCCTTTGGCCTATATATATATAGTCCACCAACCAAAATTATTGAGAAGCTGGTTTTCTTACCATTTGGGGAATAATAATTTCCCAATAGTCATTTAAGTAGTAGTGACTATTATAACACAATAATAACAACAAATAATTGCTATTATTATTACATAATAAAAATAATAAGCGATTTTTTTTAATCATTTAATTGAGGGGGTTAAAGATAAGAATTAAGTGGCCTCGTATTCTTAAGTTCTTTAGAACGCCAGCGGCCCGCCCATACCGTTCTCTTGGGGCGCGTGTTCACACCAAAGTGCTTGTTACAAAAATAATTGGCAGAAAAAAAAACAATGCGTACAGTATAAAAAAAGATAAATTCAATCATTTTTACTTTTTTACGGCACCATTTTTGTATTGTGAATTTTTATTTTTGTCTGTTTGGAACTTTGGAAGGAGTAACAAAGTAAAATTGACAGAAGGGTGTGGGGGTCAGGTCCGTAGTAATAAATAATTATTAGTGCACGGCCAATGGCTGAGGTGGATGATGTGGCCAAGCCTCACATAATGGTGTCTCTTTCTGTCATTCTCGAGCCCTGTGCAGCCACAGGTTGACTCTCTCATCTTTCTCTCTATCACTCCCCCTCTCTTATATATATATATATATATATAGAGAGAGAGAGAGAGTACTATAAATCATGTTTGTAGTTATATTTCTCTTGTGCATGTGAATTCAATATGCACCCATAATTCCCTTGCCTTCTGAGGGAGAATGGTTGGGGGTGTCATTTATATATAAAAGGACAGTCTAAACAAGAAAAGTATAAAATCTATATTCAAGGATGATTCAAAAGTTCCCTTCTCCAATGCTTAAATATCTTATGGAGCAGACATCATATTTGTTCTAAATAATTTATTTAGTAAGAAACATGCTTAAAACAAAGACTTTATAAGACATATAGGTATGTTTTTTAAAAGTGGAAAAATCAATGACTCACAATGTATTTAAAACTTTACAATACAAAGTACTGTGCACCTCTGGTTTTTAGTACTTTTAAAAACTCATCTAAACATCAAAAATTCATAATCCAAAATATGTGATAAAAATCCAATATATAAAGTCTGAATTGTGAAATAAAAATCAAATTATGAAGATACACTTAATTTACATAAATCTAATCTTTAAAGGAAAAAATACTCATGGATAAGTTTTCCACGATTCATTTACTATATTTTCATGTGTTAAAGTTGACCCCAGCCAATATTATTTTGTCATTTAAATACATATTTATGACTAGATCATGCATGTAGTGATTAGATCTAAACAAACAACAGTATTTACCACCATATGGTATTGTCAAGAACTACCCCCTTGATGGGACAATTTTTTTAGATCTGGCTCAGGGAATGGTCAAGAGAGAGAAATATGTTCTCTCTTAGGCTGGATGCTCAACGTCAAATAGGGCCAACAATAGAGAAAAAGGAGAATATTGATCCCTCTTAGTAGGCTACTGTTGAGAAGAAATATGGAAGAGTAGATTTCTTCAGAGGACTCGAAACTCTGGAACTGTAACGCCCCAAAATCCATAAATTAAAAAATTTACAAAAAAGTTAAAACTTTTGAAATTGAATCTACTTTCAGAGTTAGACGAAAGTGCAATAGAAATTAGTTTGAAAAGATTTAAGTTAGCGAACCTTGTGCGAGTTACGAAGGAGTACATAATAATGAAGACTGGATCTTGGTTTATCTTTACAGTCACAAATTCATAAATGGATAAAACAAGATTTCCAGATATTTTATTTCAAAACTTGACTTAATCAAATATTGTTTAACAAGGAATGTTTCAAAAATATCCAGTACATCTAGGAAAACAAAACTCAACAGAAATGTTTTTTCTTGACTGATCTGCGCCACCCCGTGTAATACTCATAAATTTTCCATACTTATTAAACAAATAAATAAAACATAAAAAATCTTGTCGATAAATAACCTTAGTTAATTTTCGATGATGAAATTTCTTTAAGGAGGGAAGGATGTAAAACTCACAATTTTTGGGTATTTTTGCGAGAAACAATGGAAAATTTAAAGCTAAAATATTATTTAAAATTAAAATGATAATTAAATTATAATTTAAGCATTAATTAGGATTCAGAATAAATTTTAAGTTAAGAATTTATTCTGAATCAGGTTTTTTTATTTTTAATCAAATTTAATTGAGATTTAAGTTGAACTTAGATAGAATTTAGTTTGAATTTCAATATTAGTCTAGATTCGAATTGACTGTGTATTTGAATTTGGAGTCTCATTGAATTTTGAAACCTAAATTAAGATTTAACTAAATATCAATTTAAGTTTGATTTATACAATAATTTGAATATTCATCAAAATTAAATTAAATTTAAATTGAATTTGAATATAATACATGTGAATCTTAAGAGTATTTATAATGAATAAAATAATAATTAATAAAGATTTTTATGAGAAAAATATAAAAATGCAAATTAGCCTAAGATGAATTACAAGAAATATCTAATAAAAAATTAAAGTTGATTTTAGTGAAATTCTCATTCAGAATTGAATTTATAGAAAAGATAGAATTTAATAAAATAATGGATAAATTTTATCGAAATAAAGTCAAATAGGATTTTAGATGAATTTAGGATAATTAAATATGTATAGAATGTAAATTTAATAAATTAGAATTTTTAGTTTCATGAGGTTGAAATCTAATTTTCAAAAAAAAAAAATAAAACACTCAAAATAACAGCGGGTCCTGCCGACCCTAGTAAAAATCTATTTTGAGATTCATTTACGAGAAAATGGTATTTTTAGAAAATAAATTATATAATCTAGATAAATTGAATATGATAATTTGAACTAAGTGCCATACCATAGTTTATGTAAGATTTAGAAAAAAAAATATCAAACATATGAAATACCCTTACATGCCCAAGAGCTCTATCAACCCTAGTGAATTTCCTTTCTTCATAAATTATTTTTGAAGAATTTGAACTATCTTTAGCAAAGAAAAATATAAATTAAATAATATGTATATATATATATATATTCAAAATTTTCATAGAGGACATGTACCTACATTTGAACCTAATTTTGATTTCATTTAATGTCATTTCACTAAAACCTAAATTCTAGTTTTAAAAGAATTAAAATCCAAAATACCTAATTTAATTAATTAAAAAATAATTAAGTAGAATGAAAATTTTGATTCAACTAAAATTAATAAAATTGTAGGAGTCCATAGGTGGGCCATCCCATCCTATGTAATAACCCCTTTATGACTTTAAAAATGTAAAATGAAATTAAAACTTGAAAATTATAAGGTTTGTAAAACTTACTAAAAACCAATGCATGAAATAAAAAGTCAAACCTTCCATTTTGGTTAGGAAAGCCTCCCAAGAGAGAGGGGACGTCCCATCCTAGATTTTCTAGAGTGGGAAGACTGGAAATTTGGGAAGGTGGATATTGAGATTAAGAATAGGAAAGAATGACAAAAAAAAATATAGCAAGTCAATGGTTTGCCAAACAAGCAATCCATGCTTTGAAAATTAGTAAGCCAGGGGAGACGTCTCATGCTTATGGACCCCATAGGCATATTTGACCTCATACAATATATATAGTATATTATACATATAGTTAATGTAACTACATATTATAAGTTTTAAAGTATCATATATATATATATATATATATATATATATATATATATATATAAGCATTAGAGAAAAAGGGTAGAAAAAAAATGGAAACATGGGCTGGAGGTTAGGAGATTTAGAAAGATTTAATAGAGGATTCCAAGAGATATTAAAGGGACTGGGAGGGGCTCACGCCCCCTATTTGATTTTTTTCTCTCTTCTTCTCTTCCTCTCCCTCTTTTCTCTCCTTTCCCCTCTTCTTTCTATTTGAGGTTTTTTTTCTCCTTCACTAAGCAAAGAGATTCAGACCCCACGTTCAACTTAGGCTAAGCATAGAGCTGCAACCATCATAGAAAAAGAGAGGAGGCGAATCGAGTAGAGAAAATCTGGGGTTTTCGACTAGAATATGCGAACATGCTTGAATATGTCAAGCATTTCGTATATTCTAGCCCCTGGTTTGCCAAAATCATTCAGTTTTTTCAAAGCTTGAGAAAAAGAAGCTCTAGGAATATACGAAGTAAAAGGCATAGGCCGTGAGCCTTGCCCGCTTTTCTTGGACCTAGTAGGGAGATCGACTGGTCAATAGGTCTGTCACTGGGCTCTCCAGTCTTCTTCTGAGTAGGGCGGAATTCCTTCCCACTCTAAAGGGTTATAACAGAGTTGGTCTGCTCTTAATGAGAGTCTGTGAGATGCAGGTCGTGGTTCATGGGTTATTTACCCATCGGGTTGACAATAGACTGACTTAGGAGGATTCCCTCACTTCGCCTGCTCAAGGCCTCAACCAATTGTCTCATCTGGGTTTCTAGCTTCGCTATCGACTGCGTATGAGAGTTGAGGTTAGACTTGATGTCAGAGAAGGCCTCAAGAAACTTATTCTTAAAAGATTGACTCGATATGAGCTCCTGGGGAGAAGGCAAACTAAGATGGAGAGGGGCCTATGGGAATGTAGACCGTAGGTAACCTTGTGGGGGGTTACCCGGTCTGTGTTGTGTCTGAGAAGGCAGATAGGGTGTGGCTTATGGATTACTTCACGCAAAGTTAAGGTGATTTTGCCATCTCAGGTTATAAGTGGTTGCATATGGATCATGCATCAGTCTGGCGAAACCTTGGGCAACACTCACTTGCTTCTAAACGAATTCAGAATAGAGTCGTGCTGCCTGGCAGTTCAAAACATAGTGTGCAAGGCTAGCACATAGCACACACACTTTTCCTATGTGATTTAATGAAGTTGGGCTGACCAGTAATTGATCAATTTTCCTGGTCAACTGGTCCACTTTGATTTAAAATTCATGTTCGGACCCAACTTCATAAATCTCTCTCTTTTTAGAACCACTAGAAATAGATGTGGTCCTATAAGGTCTCAAGAACAGAGTACAGTGCATAGCATTTTTACTCAACATTTCAAACATGGCCCATGCCTTGTCCTTGCTCTAATTGAGCATGAACATGCTCCCACATGAAGAATCAACCATCTACCTATCCTTCTCAGTCAGGCCATCGAAAAAGTACTGTACCAGTTGCCAATGAGGCAACTGGTGATGGGAGCACTTCTGGAGAAGATCTTTCATCCTCTCCTAAGTCTCATGAAATTCTTCTCCCTCAATCTGAGAAAAGCAGGTGATGACTTTTTAAAACTGGTTCATCTTACAAATTAGAAAGTATTTCTTGAGAAATTCTCACTACATGCATTCCTAAGTGATAATTTTAATTGTATCTAAGGCCTTCAGCCAATGCTTGGCTTTGACCTTGAGGCATAATGAGAATAATGTCAACCTCAACACGTCATCCCCAAAATTGTTGATCCACACCGTAGAGCAAATCTCGAGGAACTCATTGAGATGATGGTAGGGTCTTCGTTTCTAAGGCCATAAAAGAATGGTAACATTTTTATTATACTGGCCTTGATCTCAAACTGTGGTGCTCTTACAATGGGTCTAGCGATGCAGGAGGCAGGAGTATACTCATTGGGAATAAAATACTCCCTCAATGGATGAGTCAATTGTTGATTCTCAGCCATAGGGCCGGATCAATAGGCTCTCCTAATAATAGACTCGGGGTCCTTAATAGGCTCAACAAGCTCGGGGTCAAGCGAGCATCACCCTTGCATACACCTCAAGGTAGACCGGTGTAGCAACCATCCTAAAGCAGGGCTTTCTACCTACCTAACGTGCAACATGATCAAATGACAACAAACCATGACGCGGGTAAAATAAAATAAGGAAAGAAAGCAGTAAACACACACCACACACTGGCACCCAAACAAATATTTTACAAAAACCAAACTATGAGCACAGTACCCATTGTGCATAGTCACCTCCTAAAGGTAGCCTAATAGGTGGGCCATGCAGGAATAGTAAACTAGTCTCTAGGGCTCACAGGCACGTGGTTCTACAATCCTAAGTACTGAAATAAACTAACAATCCTAAGTAATAAGTAGAAAAACAAACTAGCAACCCTAAATAAGTAACAAAAATGAGACTAGCAATCCTAAGTAAAATGAGAACACAATGGGCAATAAAGTAAATATTCGTATTTCTATCGCCATTCCCCGTCAATGGTGCCAAAAATTTGGTGTGGGTTTTGTGAAATGAATTTTTAAAAGATATTTTTGATGAAAATAATTTATGCTTGTCAGACACCAAATACTAAAATCCTACTCGCATGAGTAGTGGAGTCCAGGTTGATCTCAGGGAACAGAAGAAAACTTTGTATTCTACAGAAAAATAATCTACTCTTTATTGTCTTGAAAAATAAAAAAATTAATTAATAATTAACTAAGAGTATGACCCTCTGTGGAGGGCTTAAACAAATAAAAATTAAGTGGCCTTATTATAAACCTAGAATAAATAAAAGAAGAAGGGTCTTTAATGCTCGAGCTTCTAGTCCCTTTTGATGCTTCTGCTTTATTTGATATTCCTTTACTTATTATTGAGGGATTCCTTAAATGCTCTAAAAGAGCCTTTCAGGGACCTCAAAGGACTCTTCAAAGGTACTTTTGAGGGCTCACCAGACGTCCAACTGGTTCCCTACAAAAACAAAAAACACAAAACAAGACCAAAACACAGAGAAACTACGAAAAAAAATCAATGTTAATTCAAGCAAAAATCACAAAAAAAAATTAAACAACCCTTAAAAGATGAAGTAGTAAAACTAACTAATAATTGTATAGCAAATTATGAAACAAACTAAACTGCTTAAAAACAACTATGAACAATTAAACTAACTAGTGAAACTAACACTAAAGAAAATGTGAATCAAATAAACAATAATAAAAAAATTCATAAATCAAAATTACTTTAATCTAACTAATTAAGCAATGAACTAAAAATTTTAACAATCTAACTCAGGAAATCATGAACTACAAACTAATTAATAAAAGCAAAAATTAAATTACACTAGAACAAAACTAACGAAATTATTTTTACTAAGTAACTATTGTTGGATTAATTAAATTGAATCTAAATAAAACAATGCTACTAAACACGTAGATGCTGGACTAGAGTTAGCATCAAACATGCAGAATCGTATCTGACGTTAATTCCTCAATTCAAAACAACGTGAAACACTATTTTGTATATATGATGTGGATCGGCTACATGTATATTATATTAACACAAATTAACATAACTTGACTAAAAATATAAAATACTTTAAGCGAATCTAACAATTAATTATAAAGACTAATGCTAAACCAATCTTGACTCAAGAACTAACGCAGATCCTGAAACAAAACAAAAATAAATCGAATTTAGACTGTGTCAATCATGTTGAGCGTGTTTGACGGTGAGTGCGTGATGTGGGCACAACATTTCACGCTGTACTGGCTTAAACTCAAAACCAAACAACGTGTCACGGTGTTCGGTGGGAGCTTGAAAATCTGCAGCTTGTGGCCATGTGCAGCTTCTGTCCTGTTGTAGAAAAAATTATTTTCTTAACACTGCATTCAATCGACCATAAAGCGTATATGTTGATCGGTGTATGTCGTTTATCGTTGGATACAGACTGCATGAACAACAAATCATGCCGATTTGATTGTCTTGCTAATGTTGCATGTTATGTGTGATCTCAACTAACAAATAAACTAAAACAACAAAAAATAGTAACAGTAGCAACACTATGATCTACCGATTAACTATGTAATAGATTATATTTTTAACCATGCTATCTAAACAACCAACAAAAAATCAATTATGATGGAGAAACACAACAACACTAATTTCAACGATGCATATGAACTATTCTAAGATGAAGAAACATAACAAATACAAATCAAATTATGCTCTATGCTATGAAGATGCAACAAATTAAATATCATGCATGCAATGATCCTAAATACTATGGAGAAGGGGGAGAAGAAGCAAACCATGTGATTTACTTTTGATGGAGGGGTTGAAAAAAGAATTGATCTTTTTTTTAGGCTACGCATACCTCCGATGATGAGGACAAGGAGAAGCCGACGATAGCAGGGATTAGAAGAAAGATGAAACAAGAGAGAAATGAAGAATTGAGGGAGAAACCGACCAAGAGTGAAATGGGAGAAGAAGAGAAGAGGGGGATGGAGACAAAGGTCTTCGTTTTCTCAAAGAGAAGACACCGTCTATGGCTGGAAAAACAATATTTATGATAAAAAACTAGGTCACATGTTTTTTTCAAAAGTGGTTTGATTAATTTTCAAAATTTCCAAAAAACCACCTCTAAAAAAATATGTTTTCAAAAAGAGGACACTTATAAACTAAATAAAATAATTATTGAAACTCCTAATCTAATTAAACTACAAATTAAAAAGTCCTAACCTAATCAAAACACTGAAAAATATAGGAAAGAGTTTAAATATGTGATTTTTCCTTTATTTTTAATTTAAAACCAATTTCTCGAAGCACTAATAAGAATAAGTTTTTAATACAATTTTCACTGGATCATGCATAGAATAGTATGAATAAAATGCAAAATATATGCATGATCGTATGTATTTGCTTATATTTTTAAGATTATCGTCGCGTCGAACAATGCCATTGCTCCTGCTTTCTGCAATTTAAATTATGCATTTAAGATTGTCGTCGCATCGAACGATGCCAAGGCTCCTGCCTTTTTCAATTTACTTTATGCATTTAAGTTTATCGTTGTGTTGAATGATGCCAAGGCTCCTATTTTCTGCATATATATATATATATATATATATATATATATATATATATATATATATATATATATATATATATATATATATATTTGCTTTGTATAAGTTATTTAGTTCGATTTTCACCACCAAACATTAAATATGTCTTCATTTACGTCGCCACACTATAAAACATAGGCTCTTGCTTATATTACATATAGCTACGCATAAATGAGAGTTCAAATGAAGATCAACTCCAAATTGCCAATGTGATTCCATTGCTGCTCCTCGATCAAGATTCTGCTTAGCGAAAGAAGTCCCTATTGGAAAGTCTTTGCTTTTACACAAAAACCTAAGTCACTTGCACATGGCCTGGCTAAGGCCTAGAGTTTCAATGAACCTTAATAGATGGGAAGTACGTACAACGATGCACATCTATCTTCAAGTTAAAGCGTAGCTATTTCTCCATCAAAGAGGGTAAATGTTGCTGAAATTTCTGAAATGATGCTCCCCGAGCTTAAAAAAAATGCATGCTTTCTTAGTCAAAGAGAGGAAGTGATGTCAAAATTTATAAAGAATCTCAACAAAGCTCAAAAAGAACATAGAATGTTACTTCGTCATATAGAGGAGATGCTGCCAAAATTCTGTCAAGTACTTTCTACAAAGTAGAAAGGGTCTTCACACTTCTACCATCAAAGTAGGGAAAGTGTTGTCGAAATGGTTGGCAAAATAATTGCCTGAACTGGTTGAATGACACGAGGATGCCTTGTTGTCGAAATGCTGCCAGAATGGCTCGTTCTCATGTTCGCCTGTAAGGGCACCGTACTCGTAAGGGCAGAAGAGCCAGAGTAGTGGTTGCGCCTTGACTAGGCTAAGTGTTCATTGCGATGATATACGCCGAGCAATCGATCAGTTGAGATTGTGTCATAAGCATGCTCATAGAAAATATTGTTGCACAACTAGACTCGTAAGGGCTGAAGAGCCATAGTTCTATATCCACTCGAAAGAGGTGTCGTGATCATGATGATCGTAGATGCCGAACGCAGAGTCAAGCATACATATAAATAAAAAAAAGAGAGTTTTCATTGTGTTCTTAAAAATCTTGTAAAGGGATTTTAAAAAAAAATCCCTAAAATTTTTGGTTTCAAAATTTGAAGCGTTACAAGTTTGTTATCAAAGCCTAAGTAAAGGATTTGTGACTCTTGACCCGTCGAGCATCCGGTAATCACTGTAAGTATGGTCCAACTTATTCGTGATTTCTTTTGATATTTTTGTTGCTTGAAAATTGTAGTGTGATCTGTGAACTTAGAAATATGCTAAGGACACTACATGGGGAGTTTGACGGTCAAAGGAGATTTGATCAAAAGCAAAAGTTTGGCGAACAACAGTCTGCACCACCCGCCAAGAAGGGCGCGAGGCTGCAGCAGCGACAAGACTAGGAGACACTATGTCAGCATTGTCGTTGGTTTCATCCTGGCAGACAGTGCCCAATGGAAATAGGTGCTTGCTTGAATTGCGAACATAAGGGACACTTTTATCGGGAGTGCCCATAGAGGAAACTGGACAAGGGAGATCAGTCAGGCAAAAGTCGGCCTCAGCAGCCTCGACAACAACAACAGTAGTATCAGACACGTCAACAGCAGGGTCATAAGAAGATTACCCATCATGTCTATGCCACTTTTGTAGAAGAATTGGAGCAAGACGTTGATGTCATCGAAGGTACCCTCTCTATTACAGGCTTTAGTAATAGGGTCCTCTTTGATTCGGGAGTGACCCATTCTTTTCATTCTACTCGGTTTGCTTGTATGTTAGACATACCTTCTGTAGTTTTGGGTTATGTACTAGAGATAATAACTCCTTCGAATGATAGGTCTATTACTTGAAAGTTTTTGCCCAAGATAGATGTCAGTATTATTGAGCAAAACCTACCTGCCAACCTTATCATTTTGAATATGATTAGGTACGATGTCATCCTAAGGATAGACTGGCTATACGAGCATTATACTTGTATGGATTGTCGTAATAGGAAGATCAGGTTTATGCATCCAGATCACCCTATCTTAGAGTATCGAGCAGGGAATCCTTTGGAGAAGGTTAAGTTGATCTCAACCCTAAAGGCTCAACGATGGGTCAAGAATGGTTGCGAAGCTTTCTTGGCCAGTGTTACTTTGTTAGAGATTAGATCGACCAACTTAAGAGACCTGGATGTGGTGAACGAGTTTGAGGATGTGTTTCCTAAGGAACTACCTAGGTTACCTCCTACTAGGGAGTTAGAGCCTAGCCTTTTTTTTTTAATATAGGAAGTTGCCACATAGGATGAGCCCAAATAAGGGGATGTCCCACCTATGGATCTCTACAAGTTTATAAATTTTGGTTAAACCAAAATTTTCACTCTGTAAAAAAATAATTTACTATTTAACATATTTTTGTAATTTAGATTTCAAATTCACAAAACTAAATTCAAATTTATTGAAATTATATTATATTTAAATAAAATTATCCTAAAATCATCTAAAATCATATTTAACTTTATTTTAAAGAAATTTATCAATTATTTTATTAAATTTTATCTTTTCATAAATTTGATTCTAAATATGAATTTTACTAAAATCAACTTGAATCAACTTTATTTTTTCATAAGATATTTCTTATAATTCATCTTATGCTAATTTGCATTTTTACACTTCTTTCTTATAAAATTAGTCATTAATATTATTTTATTCATTAAAAAATTCTTAAAGAATCACATATATTACCTCTAAATTGAATTTAAATTTCTAAATTCAATTTCAATGAAAATTCAAATTATTGTATAATTCATACTTGAATTGACATTCAATTAAGTCTTTATTTAGATTTGAATCAAAATCAAATCTAATTATAATATTCAAGATATATTTATTAAATTTTAATTCAAATTCAAATTTGATCCGAATTCAATTTCCCAAATCAAAATTCAAATTTGATAAAATTTCATAATTTGAAAGCGAAATCCAAATAAGACTTAAAATTTTAATACACACTCAATTTAAATCCAGACTAACATTGAAATTCAAACTAAATTCCATTTAAGTTCAACTTAAATCCAGATTAAATCTGATTACAAATCAAAAACCTAATTCAAAATAAATTCTCAGCTTAAAATTTATTATGAATCCTAATTATTGCTCCAATTATAATTTAATTCTCATCATAGTTTTAAATCATATTTTAACCTTAAATTTGCCTTTATTTTTCAAAAAAATATAAAAAATTTATGAGTTTTATACTCTGATGTCCTAACTTGTTTAAAAAGCATGTGTGTGTATTTCACGTTAAACATGGTCAAATGGGATTTGACCTATTTATATTATGCAATGATATATGAATTGCTTAATAATTATTCATTCTTGTAAATGAATGTCATGAATATGAATGAATGCCATGGATGTGAATGAATGTCATTGATGTGAATGAATCAATGAGTGCTATATAAATTATTATTGTTGTAGATTTCCTTAAACCTCATTTTATAAATGATGAGAATCACACTTTAGTTGTACCATTACAAACATGATTTGTATTTTTCAAGTTTGGCTTTAGGTTTTCTACAAGCATGTGGTTAATGCCCTACAATATTACATATATCATCTTAGAGGATTAAGTGAAAGTCGAGCTACTGCAAACTCGAGGGGACTCTCTTACTTAGTATGATCCCTTGGGGATCAAGACTTGTTTACATTTTTAAAAGAGTTGCAAAACATTAAACCTTAATGTTATGGATCATTACTCTTTTAGGACTTGTAAATATTTTGGAATGAGATTTCCTATGAATGGTGTTTTTTCTTTTATGCAATAATTATGCATATCATTGTAAATCTCAAACTTTATGTAACTCCTCAAGTATAACGCCTTAATTTTTGAAACCGAAAATTTAAGATTTTTTTTTTTAAATCCTTTTACATGTTTTTCAAGAAACACAATGGAAACTCTTTTTAAATATGGTTCAAGCCTTGGGCGGGTAACAAATACAACACACACATAAGACTAAAATAACTAAATCAAACCATAGTTTGTATTTAAAATAAATCAAATAATAGTCTCAAATATTATCAGAGTTAACAAGACTTAATCAAATAACCAAATAATAAAATATCAAGTCCTCTCAAAACCGTAAAGAACTGTAACCCTCTTGGCACCACCCCGAGCCTACGATCATCACCTATCAACCTACTCATTACCTGGAATATTATAAGTAGAGGCATAAGTTCATAGCCTCAATAGGTAATCACAAAAACATGTGAACATAATTATTCTAATCACAGAAATAAACATTAACATATTTTCATATATCATCTAAATCATGCAACATCACAATATCAGAATTATGCATAACTCATATTTACATAACCAATCATGCTTACATTTATATTTCAAAGATAACCATGCTACAATGTATCATGCCAATGAAATAATAATTTATGAACAAACTGAAATATTACAATGATTCCATTCTGGTTTCTTATATGCCACTTTTTCTCATACCCGATGATACACGTTTGGGTTCCTAACTTTGATTCAACCAATACAATGAGGGATATATTATGCCATGTATTTTATTAACCTCATTAAACTGAAAGAACCTGCCAACCTATCATTGAGGTCCCATTAGAGCAGTCATTAACCGAGAGAAACTCACATGGTCCTACACGAAATCGATTCCTACTCTTTAGAGATTTTGGACCTACTACCTAGAACACATGGTAGTCTACCCCCCCTATGATCGAAGACAAGAGACTAGGAGACGTCGTCACTCTTCAAAACAACACTACGGTCACCCGGTCACCGTCACTCTCTCCAAAGTGGGTCACATTCCAAAGGACTTACTCTGAATGAGTCATGGGTTTTATTTAATTATTAGGCTCATAAATTAAATTACATGTACACACCGCACACACATCCGGGCTCACCAACCCCATCTCTCCACTAGAGATTGCATAAGCAAGTCTATTTTTGACCCATCCATATCTCAGAGTTAATACTGTGGGCACAACCTCTATGGGGCGATTATGCGATTATATGCATGAATATATTTTCTGTCTCTGGTGCACCACAAGCACCCATAGGTTCCACCGAACCCTGGCTCACACTCGAGTCATACATATGCTCATATCACACATCATTATTACCATGTCATATGTCTACATAGATAAAGGCTGCAACTATATGCAATTTATGATCATTCTTAAACAAGCAACCACATGTGTAACAATTCACTTTACACTGATCATGCCTTATGATATTTAATGTTCATTAACAATGCATGTCATATGAATGATTATAAATCAAGAATAACATGAAATACATTCAGTTTATAAGTATATCAACTCAAATTTTAAGATGAACATCCATAACCATGTTGCATAATATAAAATACACTTAAACATCCATACATGTCATAATATGTAAATTTGAAACCCTGGTAAGCTAATTTTGGAAAACCCACTGAAAATCCCAAAAATTGAATTACACTTTTCCAATTTTACTGAAAATGGCCATATTCTCACGAAAATAGTGCAAGAAATAGAACAAAAAAATTTGTTATAAATAAATTATGAAAATTTCTGGATTAAACCCTGTTCAGAAAAAACTATAAGCCAGATCATGTCATTTGCAAAAATTTATCCCAGTTTGAAGAATTTCTCCAGACCTACAAAAAAATCTTTTTACATAACCCTTTTTGTAGGATCTTCTTACATCTATTACCTTTCACCCAGAGTTTTTCCAATTTATTTTGATCAATCTTGATTAGTTCTTTAGAATCAACAAAATCGTGAGTCAGAACAATCCTGCAGACATGGCAGAAAGCCAATGCTTTGTTGCAAAGGACATTTTGGCCTCAATACTGCTTCAAACGAAGTGATTCAAGATTCTAAATTCAAGCCTTGTGTGTATAGAATACTTTAATATTTTTATTTTAATTTATTAGCTTCATATTTATAGAGATATCAATTTTTTAAAATAAGTTAGGATAATAAATGAGGACAGAAAAACTCAAGATTCAAACTCATGTAAGATCCATCAAGCATAAACAAGATTCAAGGTAAAGATCTATACAATCATGAATTTTGATGCTCTAAACATATTTACATTATCATAATATAAATATTTCCTCAGATCCATGCTAATCTTGCTAAAACAAATAACATACATCATTCAAGAATCACAAAACCATAAAGAAATGCCTCCAATAAGATTACATCTATACAAGAATCATAATGAACCCTAAACAATCATGTAAACATGGATTCTTTATAGATTAACATATTGTTTAATCATGCTAAACATGAAATAATCCATAATACATACTCAGATAATCTTTCTTTATCAAAAACATCAAAACCCTAAAAATGTTTTTGCCAAAACCTTCTTTAAAATGATCTTTCGAATCCAAGAACATGTATTCAATCATATAACGAATTTTCAGAACTTATAAAACTTATATTTCATCAATATAAACTAAGATTAACATATTAAACATGATAGAATAATTAAGATCTAGCAAAGAACAAGAAATAAACTTTTCCCCAAATCATTTTTCATAAAAGAAGCTCAAAAATTGTCCTATTTTAAAATCATTTTTTTCTTTTTAATTTTATGGTAACAAATATCCATAAAAACATGTTCTCTAGATTGAAAATCAATCTTAGAAAGGTGTTTCAAGGTCTGATCCATCATTGGTTCATGTCTAAAAATCGTATCATGCATATTTCATGCGTTTAGAAAAATCTATCCATACGCAATTGATGTACCTACCTTAATCGGGTTCTCAAACGTAGATCGACATTCGTCTCCCATCTTCAAGACTTAGAGGAGCTTAAATGACTTCTGAAAAAGCTTCAAGAATGAAGAAGAAAATGGGAGAGAGAGAGAGATTAGAGAACTCTAATGAAAATAGGAGAGAGAAAGAGAACTGACTTTATTAATCCTCCTCATAAGGGCCTCTATTTATAGATGGACTTAGGTGATGGGTTTATCTTTAATATAAGAGGTTAATATCTATTAATTTTATTTATTAATAAAATAAGTAAATAAGTTATGGGTCATAATTTATTAGATTTTGAAATTACTCGAGCTATAAAAGAAAAATGCGGATTAATTACCCTGGCTTAGGCTTTAGTGATATGGCAACCTTCCAAGAGGCTTACAAATCCAAAGACTTATCAGAATTCAACGTTTAAATAGTTAATTTGATAGCTCTCAAAATGTAGATCATCATGGTAGTCTTAGATTTAATCATACGCATACGAATTGACAATAAAATTTAGTTGATGTCAAAAAAATTAATTTTTGACCTACAATTATGCATGAACTTTGGTTGATAATAAAATGTTCAAATCAACATTCATTTGGGCACGTAGATAGTTGATTTTGATGCCCTCAAAATAAGAAACATCAGGGTCAAATTCGATCTAATATGTGAGTCACCAATCAACCAAATTTTTTGTCAAAATAATAATAATGTTGTTCAAAGTGTCCAACGCTGTGAGCCCAATCCAATGAGATTGGATCTAAAAAATCTGAGTTATATCTAACCTAATACATCCCTAATTAGATTCAAATGCCATGCATTATATCTAACCTAATTGGGTTGAATCCAAATGCCATTAGTTAAATCCACTATGTAATTTAAGGTCTAAATTCATATCTAATCCAAATCTGAATTGGATCCCAATACTAAAGTTTGAATCTGAATATAATATATCTAAGATCCATAATCTAAAAATATACAAATAATTTACTTTCTTGTTTAGTCCATATTTTAAATTTTATAATTAAGCTTGCAATGTTCTTCATAACTTGAGACTTAATTTCATAATAATTCAAAATCAAGAAAATCAAGACATTCAAAAATTTTAAGAAAACCAAGAAATTACATTTTTTAAACCAACCAAAATCGCTAAATCGGATCTTCTATGAGATCTATGGCTCATAACAAATCTACCTAGAGTCTTAGTTCAACTTAAACTCTTGAATTTTGCCTGAATTTAACCTAATTTTAATATGAATTTAACTTGAATTTTGCTTGAATTTAAAAGTTAAACTACATCAAAATCACAGGTGTTACATCAAGGATCTTAACCCTTAAATAATTTTTGTCTTTTGCATTTTCTATATGTGATGGTCCCTAGAGTAATAACCTCAATCGAGTTATGTCTAAGGTTGATTCTGTACTGAATATGATACTGAAAGGCTAATATACTCTCATGTTTGTGCTCAGGCGAGCTATCCGGTATTTGGAATGTGACCATAAATGAACTCGTTGACACATTACTCTAGGGAGTCATGTAAAACTTTGTAACAATTGAAAAAAAATTTAAATTAAGCCAAGGTTTTAGGAAAGTTTTAAAATGGTTGGATTTTTTAGGAATGTTACAGTCCAAGGTGTCCAATCTCTGGATTGGGCCCAACCCTCTGCTTTTGGTCTTAATTCTTAGATCTAAACCCAACCTGGACCTAATTGGACCTAGATGAAGCTTTATTTTCAAATTGGTCTAGGTTAAGACCAAACCCATACATATTTTGGATTTGGATAGAGATTAAACTAGATCTATTTTTCTCAAGCCTCAATCCAATATTCGACCCAACCGATTCTGAGTCTGATGAATCAGTATGTTCTCGATTTGATCATGATCCAACCGAATATGTACCAAGCCTATTATCCTGGCTACCTAAACCCAATTCTGACTTGTGAACCAAACCTAACCCATACCTAAACTCTTATAAATCAGCCCTTAGCCTACTCTCAACTACCCATTTATCTCATGAATCTCCTACCTAGGCCTACCCAAATCAACCCAAACCCCATTATTGGACCCAACCAGATCCAAGGTTCATTTCACTATGCAGTTTCGTGATTCGCTTTACAGGGGGGCGTTTAGACCTGTGTGCACATATTCCAGTAGGTGCACGTTGAGATCGTAGGCAACCAAACATTCCTCACAATCATTTACCGAAGAGGTTACCTCCTAGGCACACAGTTTGAGGCAATCTGCCCGATCCGTTTTTGGATCCGGTGTAGATTTTTGGCACAATCATCCTCCAGGACCAGTCGAGTGTGGTCAAGGGCGTATGACTAAGCGAGTGGATACTTACGGGGCCATGCTAGACCTCCCTGAGTTTGCAGGCCAGCTTGACGTTCATGCTTTCTTGGACTAGAAGATGGTGATGGATGTGTACTTTTCTTCTCAACATGTTCTATATAGATCACTGGTGGGTAGAGATTTTCATGACTCGCCTACGAGGACTAGCGTTGTTGTGGTGGGCTGATCTGCATCAAGTCTATGAGGGCTAAGGTCTTGGACCCATAGAGACAGTGGCAGAGATGTTACAGGGCTTGGAGGCTAAGTTTGCACTCGTGATCCAGAACTAGATCCAATTCAAACAAACAAGAAGAAGAAAAACGAGTGATGGTATTGGGATTCAGGATTCAATTGGATTCATAGATAGTATTTAAGATTTGGATTTGGATTTTATTTGTAGGATTGCTTTCATATTCGGATCTTATCCAAGAACCATCATAGAGTTAGGGCTTTTTTCATGCAAACTAGACCTCCTGCCTAGTGGTGACACTCATGGGATTTGAACCTAGACCTCCTGCCTAGAGGCCTAGGTCCATCCCACTATGCCAAAGCCCTATGGGGGCAGTTGGTCGCATAATTGAGTAGGCCTTTTATGGGTTCGAGTGGCCTAAATGTCTTTTGATAGGCTTGGGACATTGCACCAGATATTGGCTCCATAAAAGGGCGCTTTAAACATCTTGAGTCGAGTCTTATGGCACTCCATTTTCGGCGAGTTCATGTCCTAGCCTTGCATGCTAAATCTCTGACAAAATTGGTCAGAGACAAATTTGCATGGACAACTTGGGGGAATAATTTGTTGTAGGTTGTGAGAGAGAAAAACTGACTTGTACTTCATAAAAAAACAAAACAGAATCATATTTGCTATCATCCAGTTGATTGAAATTTCATGATGTGAGTTGTATTGACATAATATAACATCATAGATGTGTGCTCGATTTAGTAGAGATTGACTAGTAGAGATTGACTTTTGGATAAAGTTTTTTAGATAAAAAATTATGTTCTTATGAGACAAGAAAATTTGATACATTCATAGTCATTGATTTTTGGATCGCCAAAAAAACCTGTATACAAGTAAGATTCCATCGATCTAAAAGCCCAGTTTTTCTGTCACGTTAGATGTGAGAAAAAAACCCAAAAACCCAAAAAAGCCCAGTTTGTTAGATGTGAGAAACTGTCTAAATAAAACCCAAAACATGTAGATCACATCTGTCATGTTAGATGTGAGAAAAAAACCCAAAAAAGGAGTTGTGCCACTTTGTTAAGTCGATTGAAGCAAAGTATATTCCTTATAAAAGCACTCGCCATTTTTTATTAACAGATCCATATAATGAGATAACTTGGTTTTGAGTACTTTTTTTTCACTCAGTGCAGGCTTTCATTTATTTATGATGTGGACTAAAAGTTATCAATACATAATCTCGCAAAACATAAACAAACTAGACATACTTTGAGCAGCCCAACTCATACTAATGAGATCTTTGCTAAAGTCACTAAAATCATGTTGACTTCTCTCTCTCTCTCTCTCTCTCTCTCTCTCTCTCTCTCTCTATATATATATATATATATATATATATATATATATATATATATATATATATATATATATATATATATACAAAAATGTGTAGGTGCATGCTCACTTTCGAACTTTCACTGAGCATCCATCGGGTGCGTTGAGACTTTTGTCACAGCTGCAACAAAAGTCTCAACGCACAATGGATGCTCAGCGAAAGTTCGTTTTGGTCATGTTTGAAACTGATCATGTACTTACACACTACTTATATACATACACGAAAATGTGTAGGTGCATGATCACTTTCAAACATGACCAGAACGAACTCGCATTGAGCATCCATCGCGCGCCCGATGGACACTCACCACAAGTTTGCATCAAATAACACCTTTAGCAGCGACTAAAAGTCTTTATGAGAAAATAACACCATGGACGCTCAAAACAAGTCGTTTTGATCATGTTCGGATGTGGTCATGTACCTACCCACTACACTATATATGGGTCTCTCTTACGCTTCTTCTAGTTGTGCTCTATTCGCAAGAAATAATGAATCCTTAAAACTTCTGAAAGACATAAATCCACTAGTAATGCTCACGCAAGAGCGAAATGAAATGAAGAACCACCAGATCCAATTTAGCCTTAATAGGATCCAAGTGGATTATGGTAGGTTCAAGGTCAAATGGATAGATTATGTTGGGAATATGGGTTGACTTCAAAAGGAGTCTAAGTTGGATTGGTTCAAATGAGATTAAGAAGGGTTTTGGGTCTAAAATAGATTTTGAAGGTTCATTTGGAGTTAAATGGGTCAGTTCAAGATGATGGGCTTGGTGATCCGGTTGGATTGAGACTAGATAAAAAACATAATGATTTGTCGGAACGAGAATGGGTTGGGTCAGATATTGGATTGAGCTCTAAGGGCAAAAGGTTTGGCTAAGACCCGATCCATATCTCAAATTATGTTGGGTTTGGTTTTGACCCGATCCGAACTGAAACTAGAGCTGAGTTCGGGTGTTCTGGTCTGATTAGGTTCATTTTGGGTTTGGGTACTCATAGTTGGACTAAAAAGAGGTGGTGAGGCCCAACCAGGTAGACCTAAACATTGAACAGGTTCCACCTAATGTGGAATCTAAGGCCAAGGGTCCGAAATCCCCAAATTTTGGGTCAAACTCCAGGCCAGAATACCTAGAACTAGATTTTGGGCCTGAATTCCATTTCTTGGGTCGAACAAGTTCAAAGAAATGGTTCCCCTAGCAAGTCCAGTGGGTGAGACTCCATCCACAACGTAGGGAACGACCGGTGGAGTCCCCACCAGCATGGGGAATACATTCCTCCCCCACCCCCCACCATCGTCGGTGGAGGGGATATTGTCGACAGCAAGTGGGGCTCCCTTCGCATGTCATCGTTCGACGAAGGGTCGTCGTATGGTAGTCGAGCGGTGGAGGAGCCTCTTCTCGCCTGGTTGTTGCCCATCGTTGGGCTAGGGCAAGGAAGAAGGGGGAGGCTTCACTTGTCTGATAGGAGTAGCTAGTGCATGTTACCTTGTGTTCAGACGTTGCAGGTTCAAAACCCAATGGTATAGTTGTATAACTAGTAGGGGTCGGCCTAATCCCAACTTGCCTTTAAAAAAAAATGGGGGGAGGCTCCACTTGTCTGGTAGGAGTAGCTAGTGCACGTCACCTTGTGTTAGGACGTTGAAGGTTCAAAACCCAATGGTGTAGTTGTATAACAGGTAGGGCTCAGACTAATCCCAACTTGCATTCTAAAAAAATAGAATGGGGAGGTCGTTGGCCCCTACTGGTGAGTTACCCCCTAGCGGCTGGAACCCACACTAGTTGGCCTCATGGCCCATCGACGAGTAAGTACCTTGTGATGATGGATCCCCCCACCAGAGCACATTCCGACGGTGGAGGGTGATTGGCGAACAGCAGTTGGGCATTTCCAAAGGCCAACACGGTTGTCTCACCCTCGTGGATGAGCATTTTTTCATGCGACTCTCGAGTGTTGCACATATGCCCCTTTTATTCATCTGTTTGACACATGAATGCCTCGAACATATGTTTTATCTTGGAGATCTGCTGATCAAACATCACAAGCCCCGGACTTGTCTTCATCACCGTCGTTCTTAGGTTTTGCATATCAATCTTCAGATTGGTCACTTTTACGGGAAGATCCATCACCGTGTCTTTCGCTTCGACCACGATTTCTATCATGTTCTCCTCTTGACTGATTTCTAACATCCTAACAAGATTGAGAACTTGCTCTGATACCACTTTGATGCAAATCGAATCTTTGATTCACGAAAAAACTCTATGTTAAGCTAAACAAGAAAATACGAGAAAATTACAGAAAATTCAGTAAAATAACAAGTTTAATCATCCAACTCATCAATTCTAACTCAGAAATCCTTATAACAAATATTTATATGGAAACAAGAGAAACCCTAAATCTATTTTGGAATCAAGATGGATCTAATCTAAATCTAAATAAACAAACTCAAATCTGGATCCAAATGAGTCGTTTATGAAGGTAGATTGTAGCTGTTCCGCTCCTGCATCACTCCCTAATGGGTAAGAGGGATCCGGGGTTTCAGTTAGGTGCCTCCCCCGTTATAGTAAGAAAAAGGGAAATTATGGCAGACGAATCACCATTCCTGTTCTCAGGCACCAGAAATTTTACTGTACTTAAGCTTCAGTTTGAAGCAAAATTTGACACATGAATGAAGCAACTTCCACCGTTCTGGCCTCATGTCACTAAAAAACACGGGGGTTTGTTCAGCATATCCGACAATATAACTTTATTGGGGTAAGCGATCAAATCATGAGTGATATGCAATCACAAGGAATAGGCGGGACTGCCAATTCATTCCCCAGACAAGACCATTATAGATCCACGCGAATCCTTCTTGAATAAAGCCAATTCATGGCTCTTGCCAGAAACTTGGCCACCAACTTTGGCACATCTTTTTAAGTTAACCATGTTAGGGTTGAGCATCAGTGAGATCTGGACAAACATACTATCAATTTATCATAGATGCTGTAGGAGAGATGCACCAACTTTTCAAAAGCTTCAAATCCGAGCAACTTCAAATCATGGTGCACATCCTGGGAAGTTCTTTAACAGTGGTCAAGTGGTGCAAGTTTTCAGTAGTTGGAATTCGATGAATTTCTACTCAAAATGAAAGAGAAAATAAGAAAGTAGAGCATCGAGTGGATATGATTGCAGAGGAAAGATGAACAGTGACAACAGAGAAAGAGAAACCACGTTGATCCGGACCACTTCTTTTTTTATTCATGTACTGAAAAACTAAAAAATCTGATGTCATGATCGATCGTAAGTACTGACAGGATTATCAGGGGAAAAAATGAGCATGATGATCAAAAGCTTTAGGCTACACCATTTGACATATTTCTCTCGCTCTATCACCAACATGATTTTCAAAAGTGAAAAAACTCTTCTTTTTTCCTCTTTTAGTAACACACTACATCAATGTAATCTGAAGCCACATATTTGAGATTAGTGATGAATCTGCCACTGCAATTCCTCAAATTACCGTAAACAACAAAACCAATCAAAATACTAGTACCTAAATCAAACCACCGAGGTGGTATCCCATGTGGTAAGCGGGGTCCTGTGCCAAGCTGAAGGCCCAGGTTCGAATCCCTCTGCCACATGGGGCTTCAGAGATATCTGGTAGGGGTTTGCCAAACCCCAGCTTGCCTATCAAAAAAAAATTAACAAAAAGATAATATTCATATAAAGCAGATCTGCATCAAATTGGAGTACATGGACGAAAAAATCCAACCACACACTGAAGCTCTCTATATAAACTAGCCAAACACCATACGTCCATACCCTACTCTTACAACAGCATAAAGAGACCACTAATCACCAAAACAGAAAGGAGAAAAGACCCACTACTCACAGGCCCAGATGAAGGTGCTGCCGACGGCGAGGGGGATGACTTTGGAGATTCAGTTGCAGTGGCTCCCGATGAGGACGAGGATGGTGAGATATCTGATATATTGGTGGTGCTTAGAGCCGGGGCAGGGGCAGGGGCAGGCGGCGGGGCGGTGCCGAAGATTGCTTCAGGCAGCAGCACACCACCAACTTGATAAACAGAGGCCGGGAACGTCGAGAGGACGGCGCTGCTGATCTTGGTTGTAGTCCACCCAGAGTAGACATGAATGGTGCCAGAATCGTATGTGAAATTGAGGGTGTATGGTCCTCCAGCAAATGTGGCAACAGAGCTCTTGCTTAGGTTATTGAAGTCAGCGAGACTGTAGAACTGGGGCAATGAGTGGAAGAGAAGCAAGGCTTTGAGCTGGTTCTGGGTGAGGTTTGAAAGAGAAGGCTTCTTGAGACTGGAGAATGCATCATCAGTGGGGACAAAGATTGTGACTCCTTGTTCAGTGTTGTTTGCTTGGTTTTGGAGTGTTTCAATCACTTGAGTGGACTGAAGCAAACTGAGAAACTTGTGATATGGACCGGCTACAGTAAGTAGATCAGTAAGGTTGACATGGAAGGGAGCAGGGGCAGGAGCAGGGGATGGAGAGGAAGGATTTGTTGCCCCCTTAGTTGCCCCATTGGCTGAAGCAGCCATTAGAATCAGAATGGCAACATTAAGTAACACACCACCCTTCATCTTCAGATCCCTGAGTGAACCACCACACAAAGAAAAAGAAGATGAAAAAAGGCCTAATTTCATGAGATCTAACCCAAATCTGAGTTTATACGCAAAGGATTCGTCATTCGTGTATATCAATAAGTAACCAGATAAAACTAATGCAGAAAGCAAGAAAAATAGAAAAACAGTACCAGTGTGTTAATGAAACGCTATAAAATATCAGACTTGTTTAAAACCCTAATCTTGTTTTCAGCCATTCACATTAGGACTCAGATGTCTCAACAACAAACCACAATCCAAATGAAACCAAGGTACCCCAAGAAAAGGCCACCATTTTTCGGAGCCAGATCTGTGCACCCACTCCAAAAAAAATTAAGGGGACAAGATCAGAAACTTGGTTTGAGCATTCAAGATCAGAAGCTTGTCCCATTGTGAGATAAAAAAAAACATCAACAAAAACAAAGGAAAAAGAAGAAAGAAAGATTCAGAAATCATATTCAACCCTAAACACTTTGTTCCATCGTAAATACATTAACCGTAAACCCAAAATACTCAACAGAGGGATCCAAAAAACAAAAAAAGAAGTAGCAAAACTAGCTGCAGAGACGGAAACCCACCTCAGAGAGAGAGAGAGAGAGCTTTGCAGTTGGTTGGTTGGTTGGGTTAAGGTAGCATATGAGGGTTTTAATGAGCGAGTACATCTACAGTCATGTGACAGAGAGAGTATGCGTTAAAAAAACCAAAGTGGGCCATTAGCAGCCTAGCAGGCGAAGGTTGGTGTTACGGTGAGTTTTGCTTCAATGAGTTTGTGCAAAGCAAAGTCCCTGAAACACACCCTAACCGAACCGGATTCTGGATAGGATTAGTCATGGACTCATGGTTATACCCAACCGACTAGTGGATCCCCTTAGGGGTGGCAAAATCTGACCCGACCCGCCAACCCACTTCTTAGCTGGGTTAGGGTTTGGCTTAAACGGGTTCATGTCGTAAATGGGTCGACCCGCCTAACCCGTTTATTAAACGGGTCGTGTTCGTGTTAGGGGTATGCCAACCTGCCAACCCATTTGACCCGTTTAATAAACCGGTTAGGCGGGCGGGTCAACCCGTTTATATATATATTAACTTATCTAACCCTAACTTTACACTTTAGTCACCCACCTAACTCCTTCCTACCCAGCCGCAACCGAGAGCCCGAGACCTCTTCTCTAATTGCAGATTTGCAAAAAAAAAGTATAATATGTATTTTTTGTGTGTTTCTAATTGGGTTATTCGGGTTAGACATGTTATTCGGGTTACTCGGGTCGGTTATCGTGTCTATGTTATCGGGTCGACCCGTTTAATAAATGGGACGTCGTGTCATGTAATCGTGTCGTGTCGTGTCGTGTCGACCCGGCCTGTTTATCAAATGGGTTAACTGTGTCGTGTCGGGTTACCCGTTTAATAAATGGGTCATGTTCGTGTTTGCCACATCCGACCATTTTAATAAACGAGTCATGTTCGTGTTGAGGTATTCTGACCCTCCAAGTCGTAAACCCGACCCACCAACCCGCTGACCCGACCCGATTGCCACCCCTAGATCCCCCACACTTGCTTAGAACAAGGTCAAGCTTTGTGGAAGTCTAACACTTCAATTTTTTAAACCAAAATTTTAGGAAAATTTATTATTATTATTATTTTAATTTTTTTACATAATTTTCAAGAACACAATGAAAACTTTTTTTAAAATATGATTCAATCCTTGAGTGGGTTATACAAAATACACATATAAGACTAGAATAACTAAATCAAATCATCATAGTATTAAACCAATCAAATACTAATCTCATGAATTATGAGAGTTACTAGACTTAAATAAATCAAATAATAACAAAATGTATCAAGTTCTCTAAAAAATCTTAAAGAATTACAACCCTCTTGGCACCACCCCAAATCTACTGTCATCACCCTTGAGCCTACTCATTACCTATAATATTATAAGTAGAGGTATTAGACCATAGCACCAGCAGATAACACCAAAACACGTGAACACACATATTTCAACCACATAAATAAACATTAGTAGCACATTTTCAAATAACATCTAAGTCATACAACATAACATATCATAACTAAATATAATTTACATTTACACAATCAATCATGCTTGCATTCATATTTTCAGAATAAACGTACTGCAATGCATCATGACAATGAAATAATAATTTATGCATCAACTGAATATTACAATGATTCTATTTTTTATTCTTTTGTTTAATTTTCCTTTCTTTTCAAAAGTATATTCTTGGGTTCCAAAGTTCGATCCAACCAATCTAATGAGGGGTTTATTATGCCATGTATTTTATTAATATATCATTGAATTAAAAAATCAATGAACTCCCACAAAGGTTCTCACTGGAATGGTCCATGATCGAGAGTCACTCACAGTAGTCCAACATAAAATTGATTCTTACTCTGCAGAGATTTTAGACATACCATCTAGGAGACCTGGTAGTCTAAACCCTTTACAACCGGAGACTGGAGACCAAAGAAAACGGCATTGCCTTCCAAAAACCAAACGGTTAACCGGTCATGTGTACCCCCCACTATCTCTAAAGTGGCCATCAGTTCAATGAACCTGATCTGAATAGGTCATGGGTGTTATTTAATTATTAGACTCATTAATTAAATTTTATGTGTTCACAACACACATACCCTGGCTTACAAGCCCAATCTTCTCAATGGAGATTCCATAAGAAAGTCTATTTTAACTCATTCAAACAACTCACAGTTTACACCATGAGCCTGCTCTCCATGAGACAATTATGTGATTATGTGTATGAATATCTTTTCTTTTCTTAGTGCATTACAAGCACTCATAGGTTCTACCAAACTCAGACTCACACTCGAGCCTCACACATGCTCATAGCATATATCATTATCACCATATCATATACTCACAGGCATACATAAAGGTTGTAACCGCATGCAATCATGATCATGCTTCAACAAGCAAACATGTGTAACAAATTACTTTACACTGATCATACCTTATGATGCATAATGTTCATTAACATGTTTGTCATATGAATGGTTATAAATCAAGAATAACATAAAATGCATTCATTTTGCATGCATATCAAATCAAATTTCAATATAAGCATTCATAATTGTACTGCATAAAGTAAAATACAACTAGACATGTCATACAGTGTAGTTCGGATCCATGTTAACCCGATTTTAGAAAACCTACCAAAAATCCCAATAACCGAATTTCACTCTCAAAATTTTACTGAGATTAGATCTATATCTCAGAAACACAATCTAAGAAACAAAACTGCAAAATCAATCGTAATAAAATTAGAAAAATTCTGGGACTAAACCTTGTTAAAAAAAATATAAGACAAATTCTGTCAACTGCAGAAATTCATTCCAGTTTGAGAAATTTCTCAAGACTTACAGAAAAATCTTTTGACAAAAACCTTTTAACAGGATCTTTTTATATATGTTAGCTTTCACTCAGATTTTTTTCAATTTATTTTAATTAGTTTTGATTGGGTTGTTAGAACTATCAAAATATATGGTCGAAACAGTCCTGCGGAGTGTAAGACCCACAAAATTGTAGGTATTTTTCTTATATTCATCTTATTTATAATTCATATTTCTAAGATCTAGAAATTGATAAGACTAATTGGACCTAGAATAATTAGTCAGAAATGAATTTTGAAAAAATATAACCTTGTATATAAATTTTGAAAAAATATAACCTTTTACATAAATTTTGGAAAAATATAGCTTTGTATATAAATTTTGGGAAAATATAACCTTATATATGAATTTTGGAAAAATATAACCTTGTATATGAATTTTGAAAAATATAATCTTGTATATGAATTTTGAAGTGTAACCTTGTAAATGAATTTTCAAAAGTATAGCATTATAATTGAATTTTAGATAATATAAGATTCAACATAAAATAATCTTAAAGTGAGTAGGAATATTCTAAAGAATAAAAGGTACATATTTAAAGTAAATAGAACGGGCAACTAAATAGTTAGAATTTAATTAAAAGAAATAATAAATAATTAAAAGTAACTAAAAGTACAAATTAGGTAAGAATTACCAATTTGATTCAAACCAGATGCAAGTACACTAGAGGGGAGCAATTTTTCCTAATGATTAGATTAGATTTTCTAAATGCAATAAAATCTATAAAATATTTACTAAATCTCAAAATATCTTCTAAGAAGCTCAAATATCTCGCTTAATAGGTCTTTATAATAGGGTCAAGGGTTATGCTTGGAAGAAAAGTGTTGGAGAATTGAGATGATTTAATCTCAACCATTTATTCCTTGTCTCAACTCTCCATTTAAAAAGTAATCATTACCTCAACCTATAAATACCCCATCAAATTAAGAGTTTCAAGCATCCAAGAGCCTCTCTTCCTTCTCTTTCTTGTTTTTTCTCTCATTTTGATTTTTGAGGTTTTTCTTCTTTCTTCACTTGAGAGAAGTGAAGGGTACCCCTCTAGGAACTCTTCTTTACTCTCTTAGTACTTTGAAAGAACCAAAGTAAGAAGAAGTTCAAGCCTAAGTCCCATGTCAAGATAAGTGAAGTTATTCTTTATGCATCTTGCTACTATTCAATTTATATTCTCTCTCCTAATCCTTATTCTCATCCATATAGGCATGTGCTTTCATAACATATGTAGTATTAAGAAATGAGTTATTATTATACTTTCTATTTTTTTATCCCTTCCCAAGATATACGATTTTCTTTATTATGATTATATGAAAAGAGAAATAATTTTCATGTCCTAATGATAGTTCATTATCATGGAAAAGTTTAATTAGCATTAAAAGAAATTTTATTTGATATATGCATCATGCATTTTAGAATTATGCAAGTCATGCTTCATCTAACTTTAAAGGACTTTTTAGAAATCCATGGACTAATGACAAAATGGAATTTTACTTTTGAAAATTTGTGGGAAAGGACATGTATTAATTATACTTGCAATCTTAAATTTTATTCACGTGAATACGGGAAAATGTATGCTCAAGATTCGTATGATGTGAAAATCAATTTTTAAGAAAATTGCGCAACCATGATTATTAGAATCATGCCCAAAGTAAAGTAGATGAATTGAAGATTCAAATTGAAGAAATTTGTATAGTTGTGGCTCATCTAATCAAAAGGAAAATAGATCTTTAGAAATTCAGATTTCTTTAAATAAAAATCATATTTCTTATTTAATGAGTATGGGTTTTGGAATAAATGAATTTGGATTTTTTATTTAGATTTTCTCTAATTGGATTTTGGATTTGGATTTACTTAATTGAATTTTGGATTTGGACTTACCCAAATGGATTTTGGTTTTTGGATCTATCCAAATGAATTTGGATCCTCTCAAATGGATATTGGATTTGGATCTTCTTAAATAGATTTTGGATTTGGATTTCCTTTAATTGGATTTTGGATTTGGATTTTATCAAATGGATTTGAATCCTCTAAAATGAATCTTTGGATTTAGATTTTCTTAAATAGATTTGGATATTCTCAAATGGATTTGGATCCTCTCAAATGAATCTTTGGATTTAGATTTTCCCAAATAGATTTGGATCTACTCAAATGGATTTGGATCATCTTAAATGAATCTTTGGATTTAGATTTTCTCAAATGGATTTGGATCTACTCAAAGGAATTTGGATCATTTCAAATGAATCTTTGGATTTAGATTTTCTCAAATGATTTTGAATCTATTCAAATGGATTTTGATCCTCTCAAATGAATCTTTGGATTTGAATGTTTTCAAATGGATTTGGATCTACTCAAATGGATTAGGATTCATTCAATAGAAGCTTTGTAAATTGAGATTTACTCAAATGAATTTGTATTCATCCAACCACACATTGGGAAAACATCAAAAATATTCTACCAAAGGAATCCTTCCCAAATATGTGTCTTATGTAAATTCTTCGAATGAATTCGATGTGAAACCCATGCACCTTAAGGGTGTAATGCTCAAAGAAATGAGGCTACCAAGCTTGCATCCAACATTCAAGTTGACATGATTTCAATCGTCAAATTATTCACAAAAATCGTTGCCCTAGAAAGGTGCTAGGCATCTATATAGCCAAACATTGAAAGGAATTTACATATGCAAGAAGCAATCAAAAACTTTATAAACTCAAGTCAAGGGCTAGGCAACAATACAACAAAGTTGCATATGAAAAATACATACATGTGCATATAAATGTGATGAATGTACATTAACTTAGACATATAACTTATGCTTGAATTACATACTTGTCTATATATGAGCCAAATATCATGATAGTGTGTGCATTGCCCACAAAATGAAAGGTTAGGCAAAAAAGGTACATATGACACATGAAAATGCATAAGTAGCACATATTATATATAGGCCAGTGATATTGATGTTCATACTTTCATACATGATGCCTTTGTAAAATGAAATATTATTGCACTTAACTTAATATGCTAATTATTATTGCATTAAGGCATGATGAACATCTCATATATGTGTAGAATGAATTAAATTACAAAAGGCAATAGTGCTTTGTTGAGAGCTGGGTGGCTGCACCGCGTGTGATGAAGTCTCACTACTTGTACTAACTCCTACACATTTAAATATAATATTACATCATCATTGGCAATGTACTTTTTGAAGGAGCACATAATTTGGGTTGGGCATAGACCTTGTCATGACATACTGCCTTGCAGAGAATATGGGGTTGTTGAGCCTTTAAACCTTGTATGACACGAGAGCATGACGACTAACATACCCATAATGAACATGGAGTCACCCATGTCACACATTCACAACTAGTTTAACAAGAGAGGGTGGATAGTACACCTCGAGTGACAAATGTCAGATTTAGAGTTTTATAATTACATGTCATACCCGACTTAAAAAATGAGGATCAAGGCATCCTCAGACCTCCATCACTCGAGGCGTGGAGGTCCGGTCACCTGAGGGTAGACCTTAGATGTTGCAGAAGTAGGGATTGCAATTCAAATATACCCATGAACCGACCATCTCTCGGTCCTGAGGAGACCACGGCTTGGGTTGGGGATCCAGGCAGTAGAAACTACAACAAATTTACCCCTTGCATAATAAATCCCATAGTAACTCTCGTTGTCGTGATGACCACCTCTGCATACTCGAAGGAGTAAAACTATCGAAACTTAATACTAACAATGCTAACTCACTAACATAGTTAGTTGCAATTTATTTTGTTTATATTGTTGAGATCATGATGTTCTTATTGATGTCTCATTATCATCTTGCTACTATTATCAACTCATGATTACAACATTTCATATGATTCTAACATATTACATACTGCATAATAGATATTGATGCCTTATCATAATGCATGATGTTTAATTTTACTTACCTGCTCGCAAGACTTTGACCCCGTTTGTTATGGGGCACATGTAATAAAGAATGATGCAGTGCAAGAGCTAGATGCACGGCGGGGCCCTGATCCAAACCTCCCGAAGTAAGTTCTGATCTTGAAACTCACTTTTGCTTATCTCATTCTTATGGAATATTTTGGTTAAACTTTGATGATGTATAAACTTTATTAACTTATTATGTTTCAATGCATGGAATGGTTTTAAATTCTTAAGATTATGCAACTCTATTTCAAACATATTTTTTATCTGTGTAACCGATCAAAATTGTCTGACTCTTTCAAACCCAAACTATTTTCGTTGTGCTATTTCAAAACAAAATAGAATTAAAATTCTAGGTTTTTAAGTTAGAAATTTTGGGGTGTTACACTGAGAGGGCAAAAAACATGTACTCTATTACAATGGACATTGCGACCTCAAAACGGATTCAAACAAAACAAAATAAGATTATAAATTCAAGCTTTGGATATGTAGAACACTTCCATATTTTTATTTTTATTTTTATTTATTGACTTCATTTTTATAGAGATATTGATTATTTTCGAAAACTGGTCAGAATCCAAAATGAAGACAGATTAACCAAGATTTAAACTCATGAAAGATCTATTAAGTAAGAACAAGATTCATGAAAAAATCCATATAGTCAGAATTTTTTATGCTCTAAACATATTTACAATATCACACAACACATCTTTGATCATATTCATGCTAATCTTGCTAAAACATTAACATATATCATTCAAGAATCACAAAACCTTCATGAAATTTCTTCAATATAATTTCTTCTACGCAAGAATCACAAGAAACCTTAAACAACATGAAATAATGATTTATTTATGCAACAACATGTTATTTAATCATGCTAAATATAGACAAATCTATCATATATGCTCAGATAACTTTCTTTATCATAAAACATCAAAACCCTAAAATATTTTTGCCAAAACCTTCTTCAAAAATGATTTTTGCATATAAGAACATGGATTCAAGTATATATCAAATTTTCAGAACTTATAGAATTTATATTTCATCAATATAATCTAATATTATCATCTTAAACATGCTGAAACAAATAAAAACCAACAAGTAACAAAAACAAGTTTTCTACAAATCATTTTTCACATTGAAAGCTCGAAAATCATTTTTCTTTTTTATTTCATGGTGACATGGATCCACCAAAACGTGTTCTTTAAATTGAAAATCAATATTTGAGAGGTATTTCAAGGTCTGATCCCCATTGGTTCAAATCTGAAAATCGTTTCTACGCATATTTCATGTGTTTGGATAGATCTATGCCTATGAGATTGATGTATTTACCTTAACCGGGTTCTCAAACGTAGAGTAACCTTCATCTCCCATCTTTAAACCTCGAAGGAGCTTCAATGGTTGGTGAAAAAACTTTAAAAAAATGAAAGAGGGAAGAGAAAGAACAAGAAGATAAATATGAAAAAGAATATGAAACTAGAGGTAAAGAGCTTAAAAAGCTCTCCATAGCGGGCTGCCGCCCTATGGGACTCTCCCTCTCCTACTTGGGATAAAATTTTATCCCAACTAACCATTAGGTGGGTCGACCCACCTAGAAACTTCCTATAATGGTCTTCTAACAAAAATAAAACTCTTCTTCTTGAAGAGTCTCAAAAGACTATAGACTCTCTAGAGTCCTACATGAACAAAACTTTTCTAATCTAACTAATGTGGGGTCCACTAGAGGAGAACTTTTCACCTCTCTAGAACCCTCTAATATGTTTTAAATTGATAAATTTATTAATTAAATATTCTTTACAAATAGCAAAGTAGGTCCCACCTAGGTGGCGCCTCACTTGGGTCCAGATCTAAGGGATTTGGATCTACAATTCAAGATTTGAATCCAAACACCATTGGGTTGGATCTAGGAACCAAACAAGAATCCAAATCCAAATTTCAATTTAAAGATTCATATTCAAACATACGATCTAAATCAATATTATATCCAAACTTAGGTCTAGATCTAAACCTAAGTCATTCAACATCCATATAACCTTGAGTCGACCCTAAATCCCTCTGGGCCACACTAACAACACCTGACACCCCACTGAGTTGGGCATGACCCTTCTAAGCCTCTCCTGAAACCCGGTTTGAGTCCAAAACACAATTAAGTCAACTTAGACTCTTGAATTTTGCCTGAATTAAAAATTGATTTTAACCTTAATTTAAAAGTTAAACTAAATCAAAATCACAAGTGTTAAAGTACGCACTGTGAAAGATATGTGAAGTCCACTGGCATGGTGGGTGTTGGTTTAATCAAACTCAGTTCAGCTTAAAGTTTGTGCTATGTTGACTCTTGATCAATGCTAGTCAGCAAGGCTAGGTGAGCCTTCAAACCTTGAACTTTATTCTTACAAGTCACAAACCCGGTTTCAAATTCTTTAGTACTGCCATACTCAGTCCAGCCTAGTCAGTTAAACGACTATTTAATAGTACTAGTGACCACGAATAAGAGCCTAGGTGAACCCTCAAAACCTTTAAACTTTTGTGGGTCCATATTAATGAGTCCTTGAAACATTGGTGTGATTATGTTCCATATTTGGTGACAAATACGGGACAGCCAGGTTGGGTGTTAAATCAGGCAAGCTTTCAAAATCGACAATGTGCTAATTCCTTTAGCCCCTTGGTTACCCATACTTCCACTCTACCCTACCCATGTTATCTTGGAATGAAAAAGAAATAACAAGCTTGGCCTTTCCTCCCAACGAACTGCATTAAAAGAAATGACAATGGTCTCTCCCACATAAACTTACTCCTTTCTTTACCAAACCTTTTTTCTCTTTGGTTGGTTAAGCCACCTCCATGCATGCTCATGCCAGCTAGAAAGATATGGAATTATTGGGAGCATGAGATGTTAAGTTTGATTTCTTTTTTAAAGAGTTTCCATTTTCAATATATAAATGATGGTGAGTACCCCTTTGCTTGGTGACATGCATTATTGAGCTAATTTACTCCATATTTAATGATATGTTACTTGCACTATATATCAGAAAAGTGAGGACTTAGATTTCCTGCAAGAAAATGTTGTAGACCATTGAACAAGCATATCATTTCGACACATGCACTTGGGGCACGTTTGCATCATTCGGATCTTAGATCCAAAGATCTCAATTGGCGTGGGCACGCTGATGTGGTACAGGCCCCATGCCAAAGTTCAAATAGATCCTTGAAACAAAAGGAGAGAGGGAGATGCCTTCAGATCACTCATTAGATGGTGGTTGGACAATAGATCTGAGGATCTCTCCTCCTCAGAGAGGATCCTAAGGATTCAAATACGTTTTTAGGGTGCATTTGGGAGCTTTAAATCACGGATCCGATGATCTGACATGGAATGGGCAGTTGCTGATGTGGCATGGGACTGAAGTCTAAACCCAAGGCTTTCAAAGTGAGGATATTTTTTTTTTTTTGATAGGCAAGTTAGGGTTAGGCAGACCCTACCGGTTATACAACTATACACGATTGGGTTTTAAACCTGCAACCTCTCAACACAAGGTGACGTGTAGGGGTGGCAATTGGGTCCGGTTGGCGGGTCAGCATACCTCAACCCAAACCCGACCCATTTATTAAACGGGTCGGCTGTGGCAAACACGAACCCGACCCGTTTATTAAACGGGTAACCCAACACGACCCGCCAACCCGCTTAATAAATGGGTTGGGTCAGGTAAATGGGTTGGCGGGTTGACCCACCCGCCTAACCCGTTTATTAAACGGGTTGGCCGGTTGGCATACCCCTAACACGAACCCGACCCGTTTAATAAACGGGTTAGGTGGGTCGACCCGTTTATTAAACGGGTTTGTTTTTGCCAAACCCGAACCGGCCTAAGAGGCGGGTTGGCGGATCGGGTTGGCTGGTCGTGTCAGGTTTTGCCACCCCTAGTGATCGTGCACTAGCGGTATGAATCAATGCTGTCAGTATGGGTATCGGTCCTGTATCGTTTAGCCAATCATTCAAGTGAATCGGCGGATACTGATTCTCAAGTAAATCAGAATGTGACATGTGTTAAAACTATTAAAATAATATTAAAAATGAATTTTAAGTATTTTTATATTTATTAAAAAATGCCTATTCAGGTTGGTATCATTTAGATTTTCTATTGATACCATACTTATACAGGCCGATAATGACATTGGTATGAATAAGTCCAAAGGGTCCCGAATCGGTTCCTGTGATCCTGTCAATCTAGAATATTCGACTCTATGCTACACTACACTACACTACAAAACCTTTTTTTTTTTTTCCAAGGAATAATGTTAGACACCTGATAAGGTGTAACCGCATTAGATCTGAACTGTCCTCTTTCTGAAGCATTCAAAACTATGGATAACATTGGTTTCCGAAATCAACGGCTGGAGATTTTCACCAGCAGGTTTTATATTATACTCTGTCATCCATGAGATGGTTCCTTTTTTATTCGTTTTTCACGTCCTCATTTTTTTACCTTTTTCCTTTTGCTGCAGAAGCTTATACTCTTCTGACACTGTTCTTTTATGCAACGATATTACTTAACAAAACCGTAGGTTGATAGATTGGTGCGCGAGATCAATAATTGCCTTCAAGTTGCATTTTACAAGCAAAGTTAGAAGAACTTTCTTTTTTTGCCACAAGTGATTGTTGTGAAACTCTTTCTTCCCAAAAATGTCCGCCCTTTAAAAAAAAAAAATCTAGGAATGTCGATGAATTTATACAAGGCAACATGTCACGAAAGAACCTTGCTTTTAGGTTTTATACCGAGATATAGTCTCAGCTAGGGCTGCACAACTGGTCCTGCGGCCCATAGCCCCGCCCGAATAGGTCAAGTCTTTGGCTTAGATTCCAAAGAGCTGGAGTACGCCTTAAATCCGATGCAACAAAATCTTGCATTGGGTCAGGCCTGCCCTCAGGTCATATATATATATATATATATAGAGAGAGAGAGAGAGAGAGAGAGAGAGAGAGAGAGAGAGAGAGAGAGAGATTCATTTGGGTCCAAGTGGACCCAAATCCTATTTATTTAAGTGAGATTCATTTGGGCCTTAGGTGAATCCAAATACTTTTTTTACTTTAGTGGGATTCATTAGGGTCTCAAATGGATCCAAAAACCTTATTTACTTGGTGCTATCCAATTGGGTCTCTAAGTGGATCTACTATTCCTATTTTACTTAGTAGGATCCATTTAGGTCTTCAAATGAATCCAGAATACCTTTTTTCTTGTGAGATCCATTTGGGTCTCTAAATGGATCCAAAATACTTACTACTTTTGGAGATCCATTTAGGTCTCAAATGAATTCAAATCCCTTCTATGTTCGGTTTAAACACAGATATGCGTCTAAACCCTACTCAAATATTAAATAACTTAAATAAATATCAAAAGATTATCGATAAACAATCGCAAATTAATCAACCAATATTACCTAATTAATTTGCTAAAATGGTATTTAATCAAGGCTAAATATAAAAAAAAATTAAAAAATCTTCTTTTATTTATTTAAAAATTTTGAAAATTTTGCAAACTTTACATCCTACCCTCCTTAAAAAAAAATTCATCCTTGAAATTTTCACTCAAGGAATACTTGAACAAATCAGGGTATTTTTCCTTAATTTCTTTATTGTCGAAAAAGACCTTTAAATGACAAAATTCTTTAGGTTTAATCAAATATAGTGTACCTAGCAAAATCATATCTAGATTTTTGATATCACATAAGGTTTCAAACAATTACATCATAACCAAATAATACTTACAGAGTGATGTCAGTCTACTAGACATGTCACAAGCCAACATTTTCTTTCTATTAGGATACCAAAGTTGACTTTACCAAAGACAGTTTGGTACCCCTAAAGATTCTTATGCTTTGATACCAATATTGTTTTTACCAAAGGCAACTTGGTATCCTCAAAGAGTCATATTCTTGCTCTGATACCAATGTTGTAACGCCCCAAGATTTAAAACTCAAAAAACATGTAAAGTTTCTTTTTTGTATGGCAGCAAAAAAATAGCCTTTTTAACTTTCGGTTGAAAACCTCGGGTGGGTTACAGGTTCAGTCAATAATAGTATAACTAGATCCATAAAGCAGATAGTGAAAAATGATTTAGATTCAAAATTAGAGTATTTTCATTTCAAAATGAACCATAAGGTATGTACAAAACTAGTACAAACAAGTACTTCAAAATATAGTTTCTAGAAAGGAAAATGGTTGGTTCTCGCGCCTTCAGAGCTTCTCGCAATCGCTCTAGCAACTATTTCATACCTGTAATTTGTGGGAGTCAATATCCATAAGCTCCCAATAAAAATACAATAACAAAACATACTTGCATATATGAAATAACATTTTTTTCATGCAAATAAGCAAAATTATAAATGCAGAAAACATAATAGTTCAATATTATATGCAATAATCTTACTCATGCATGATCATTTAATTTATGCATAACTTACCAGTGCAAGCGAAGTGTTCCTAATAGTCATAGATAACTTACGATTCTTTCATTTATGTTTTGCTTTATTAAATGATGCATGTCATGCTTCACTATATGCATAATATATTTTTTGTTTCTCTTTCACAATAATTTATGAGTATTGTAACACCCCAATTTTTTTAACTTCAAAAACTTAGAATTTTAACCCCCAATTTTTTTTTTAAATAGCACGCAAAAATAGTTTGGGTTTTGAAAGAGTTAGACAATTCCAGCGTGTTACAAAAATGAGAAACATGTTTGAAACAAAGTTGCATGATCTTAAGAACTTAAAATCATTCTATGCATTGCAATCGAACAAGCTAATAAAGTTTATACATCATCAAGGTTTAATCAAAATATCTCATAAGAATGAGATAAATAAAAGTTGGTTCCAAGATCGAAACCAGCCCTTGCACTACATCATTCTTCATTACTTGCGCCCCATAATAAATAGGGTCAAATTTTTGAGAGCAGGTAAGTAAAATTAAACATCATGCATTATAATAAGGCACCAACATCTATTATGCAAGGATCATATGAAATGTAATGATCATGAAATAAGATTATCTCAACAATATAATCAAAATAAATTGGAGCTAGCTATATCAGTAAGTTAGCAATGTTAGTATTAAGTTTCAATAGTTTTACTCCTTCAGGTACGCAAAAGTGGTCATCGTGACAGCGAGAGTTACTATGGGGTTTATTATGCAAGTGATGAATTTATTGTAGCTTCTGTTGCCCGGATCCCTGATCTCATGCCATGACCTCCTACGACCAAGAGAGATAACCGGTTTATGGGCAAATTGGATTGCAATCCCTACTGTTGTAGCATCTAAGGTATACCCTCAGGTGACTGAACCTCCACGCCTCGAGTGACGGAGGTCTGAGGATGCTTTGTTCTTTGTTTTTCAAGTCGGGTATGACATGTAGTTATAAAATTTTACATGTGACATTTGTCACTCAAGGTATATCATCCACCCTCTCTTGGTGAACCTGTTGTGAATAGGTGACTTGGGTGACTCAATCTTCATTATAGGTGTTAGTAGTTATGCTCTCGTGTCATACGATGTTTAAAGGCTTAATAGCCCCATACTCCCCGCAAGGTAGTATGTCATGACAAGGTCTATGCCCAGCCTAAATCACGTATCCCCTTGAAAAATACACCTTGCTAGTGACAACGATCATATCAGATTTAATGTGTGAGAGTTAGTACAAGTAGTAAGACTTCATCTCACAGGGTGTAGGCACCTAGCTCTCAGTAGAGCACTATTGTCATTTGTAATTTAATTCATTCCACACATATATGATACGTTCACCATGCCTCAATGCAACAATAATTAGCATGCTATGTTAAGTGCAACAATATTTCATCTTACAAAGGCATCGTGTATGAAAGTATGAACATCAATATCACTGGCCTATATGCACCATGTACTACTTGTACATTTCATTTGTCATGTGTACCTTTGCTCGCCTAACCCTTTTATGTTTGTAGGCATCACACATTATCACATGATATTTGGCTTTAATGCATAGACAAGCATGTAATTCAAGCACATAGCCAATACACCTTCATCATATTTGTAAGTACACGTATGTATTTTTCACGTGCAACTTTATTGTATTGTTGCCTAGCCTTTGACTTGAGTTCATAGTGTATCTTTGCATATGTGAACTTCGTTCAATATTCGGCTATAGTCTAAGTATAAACAAGCCTAGCCCTCTCAAGGAAACGATATTTGTGAATGGTATGGCGATTAAAATCGTGATAACTTAAATGTTGGATATAAGCTTCTTGGTAGCCTCTATTCTTTGAGTATTACACCCTCAAGGTGCGTGGTATCACATCAAATCCATTCTAAAGATTTGCATAAAGTTCATATTACCACAATATTTCTTTGATAGAATATTTTTTATGTTTCCCAAGGTGTGGATGGGGAAATACGAATTCTTTGAAGTTCTTTATGTAAATTTCGATTTGCAAAGCTTCTATTAAATAAATCCGACTTCATTTGATTTATTTTCAAGATCCAATTGAAAAGGTCCAAAATCATTTGGGTAAAACCAAATCCTTTTGAGAAAATTCAAATCCTTATTTGAGTTTAACCAAATCCAAGATCCAATTGAGATGATAAAAAACCATTTGGATAAAGTCAAATCCTTTTAGAAAAATCCATATCCATTTAAGTTGAACCAAAACCAAAATCCAATAGAGAGGATCCAAAACCAAATCATTTTTAGAAGGATCCAAGATCCAATTGAGAAAATCTAAATCCAAATTCATTTGAGAAGGATCTAAGATCCAATTGAGAAAATCCAAATCCAATTGAAAAGATCCAAAACCAAATCCATTTGAGAATGATCCAAGATCTAATTGAGAAAATCCAAATCAAAAAATACAATTGGGTAAATCCAAATCCATTTCAATAGATCCAAATCTAATTGGATAAATCCAAATCCATTTGAATAGATCTAAATCCATTTGGGTAAATTCAAATTTATTTTAAGAAGGATCCAAATTTATTTTGAGAAGGATCAATATCCAAGATCCATTTTTTGAAAATCCAATTTAATACAAAACCAATTAGAAAAGATCTAATTAGAGAAGAAACCTAATTTAGAGATAATTCAATTAGAGAAAATCAATTAGAGAATTAAATTAGGAAAATCAATTAGAGAATTCAATTAAGAAACTCAATTAGAAAATTCAATTAGAGAGAATCACAATTTGCCAATCTAACAATCAAAATCCAAAAATCTATTTGTTCAAAAACCCATATTTATTTCAAAAATTCAATTTTTATTGGAGAGATAAAAAATCTTCCTTTTAATTAGGTGAACCACAACTATCCAAATTACTTTGCTTTGGGCATGATCTAGTGATTATGGTTGCACGAATTTCTCAAAAATTGATTTGCACATCATACGAATTTTGAGCATTCATTCTCCCACATTCACATGAATCAAATTCAAAAATTCAAATAGGATCAAGGCATATCCTTTCACACAAATTTTCAAGAGTATAATTTTTTTCTTGTCATTAGCACATAGATTTCAAAAATCTTTTAAAACTTGAATGAAGCATGCCTTGCATAATTCTAAAATGCATAAATACATATATCAAGGAATTGCTTCTTAATACTAATTAAGCTTCTTCATGATAATGAAATTCATTCATCTTTTTATAGAAGCATCATAAAGAAAATTGTGTATCTTGAATAAGGATAAGAACAAAACAAAATTGGAAGATATAATGACAACTCATTCCCTAACATGTGTTATAGAAACACTTGCCTATATGTATGAGAATGAGAATTAGGAGAGAGAATAGAAAAATGAATTATATCAAGATGCATAAGAGATAATTTCACTTACCTTGACTTGAGAACTGGGCTTGGACTTCTTCTTTCTTAGACTCTTTCAAGACACTAAGAGAATAAGGAAGATTTCCTATAGAGGCATCCTTCACTATTCTTAAGTGAAGAAAGAAGAAAAACTCAAAAAACTAAAAGGAGAGAAGAAAACAAGAGAGAGAAAGAAGAAAGAAGGTTTTGGATGCTTGAAACTCTCAACTTGATGGGGGTATTTATAGGGGGGAGTAATGATTACTTTCTAAATGGAGGGTTGAGATGAATTACAAAGAATCAAGGGTTGAGATTAAATCATCTCACTTTTTTAACACTTTTCTCCCAAGCATACCCCTTTACCCTATTAAGAAGACCTATCAAACTAGCCTTTTTAGTTTTTTAGAAAATATTTTGGATATTAAATAGATATTTTAGAGATTTGATTGGATTTAAAAATCCAATCTAATCATTAGGCAAAATCGCCCCCCTCTAGTGTGCATGCTTCTAGTTTGAATATAATCGATAGTTTCTACCTAATGTGTACTTTTTAGTCACTTTAAATTTTATATTAGTTTTTGTAATTAAATTCTAACTATTTAGTTGCTTTTTTCATTTACTCTAACTATATACTTTTTATTCCTTGGAATATTCTTACTTTATGAAAATCCCATATTGAATCTCATATTTTCTAAAATTCAATTACAATACTATACTTTCAAAAATTCATTTACAAGGTCATACTTTTTAAAATTCAAATACAAGGCTATATTCTTCAAGGTTCCAAAATTCAAATGCCGCAGCAGAATTGTATCCCTACTCGGTGTTAACAGCTCAATTGCAAGGTTCCGTGTGCATCTTGCCAAAGAGACATGTGGTTTGGCAGGCCGCAACATGTGCTTGCATGCGCTTCTTGATGCGCACATCTGCGGCACAGAGTGAGAGGGGTGGAGCTCCCTATACTATTTTTTAAAAGTATTTATTAACTTTATTTTATTTACGTATTTCTTTTCAGTTTTCACTTTTCAGATATAATGGCGAGTTCTAAGGGTAGTGTTAATAAAGTTGGTTCAAGTAGAAGTTTCTCAACCACTTTGGAGGCTTGTGACAAAAGGGATAAAAGCTAGTGGTGAAAATGTACAGTTTCATTGTAATCTATGTAAGACTGTTTTCACGGGTTTTTATATGCGTGTGAAAGCACATCTTTTGCATATTCGTGGTCAAGAAATTAGGGCATGTTCTGAGGTTGACAAAGACTTGTTAAAGCAATTAAAGAAAGAACAAGAGGAAGCTGAAAAGAAGAAAATTGCAGAGATGAGAAGCGATTCAATTAATTTGTCTTTTCCTATTGCTAGTGATGTACAAGAAGAGCTTTTGAAGAAAAGAAAGATGGAAAGCAATAAAACAATACAAACGCCATTCAAAAACATGGCAAGAGTAGAAATTGATAAAAAGATTGGTCGATTCTTTTACTCAAGCTCAATTCCTTTTAATGTAGCTAGAAGTCCATACTGGAAAGATATGATTACATCTTTGGATAATTGTAATTTGAGTGGTTATGTGTCTTCTAGTTCAGAAAAACTAAGAATAATTGTTCTTGTAGAGGAAAAAAATAGAATTGAAGACTTGTTAGAGACCAAAAAATTTGCATGAAAATGACATGGAGTGTCTATTGTTTCTGATGGGTGGACTGATATACAAAAGTGACCACTGATAAAATTCATTGCTTACTCACTTAATGGATCAATCTTTTTTAAGACTGTTGACGCATTTGGGGAGTATAAAGATGTTAAATATTTAAAGAGATTATTTATCAAAGTGATAAAAGAAGTGAGTGAAGAAAGAGTGATGCAAATCATTATTGACAATGCTCCAGTTTGCAGTCGTGTAGGAATGAATTTGGCAAGTGAAGATACATATTCACATATTTTTTGGACTCATTGTGCAGCACACAATTTAAATTTGACACTTAAAGAGTATATGCAATCCATCAAAAGATAATGCACATGCACGTGAAATGTGTGGATTGAAAAAATAGAGCATGATGTTCGAAATATTAGAAATTTTGTTGTAAACCATCGTCATGCCATTTTTATATTTAATAGGCATTCTCATCTCAAGTTGCTGAAACTCGTTTTGTTTCTCTCATTGTTATGATGAAAAGAATTAAGCAACTCAGGATGCATTGATGATGATGGTGGCTGATCAAGATTGAGATTTTTATCGTACTAAAGATGATATTAAGGCTCAAGCTATCAAAAAATGCATCTGTGATGATTTTTTGTGTGATAAAATTACATATTTTATTGAATTTACAAAGTCTATTTGGAAAATGTTGAGAGAAGTTGACAGAGATGTACCCGTGCTTCATAAAATTTATGAAATATGGGACAATATGATTAAAAAAGTTCAAAGTATCATTTTTAAATATGAGAAGAAAGATGTTGTACTTGATAATTCATAATTTTACAATCATGTACATTCAGTTTTAGTGATAAGATGAGATAAAAGCAATACACTTTTGTATTGCATGACACACACTCTCAATCCAAAATATTATGCAAAAAAATGGTTGATAGCAGGTGTTGGTTGCGTTTCTCCAAATGAAGATCTTGAGATATCAAGGAATTGAATGATATGTTTGAAAAGACTTTTTAATGATTCTCACGTGTTTAAGTTTGTAAATAGTGAGTTTGAAAAGTTCTCTATTGGGAGATTTGATTTTTTAGCAGCACTCGTGGCAAGGGACGAGGAAGATCCCCTTAATTGGTGGGCAACATATGAATCAAAGACACCAAATCTACAACGTCTTGCAATAAAGTTGTTATCCCAACCTGCTACATCATCATGTTGTGAGAGAAATTGAAGTACATATGCTCAAATTCACAATATTAAAAAAAGCAAACTCACTAGTAAAATAGCAGATGATTTGGTTTATGTTCACTCAATCTGCGATTAATTTCTCGTCGCACCAAAGATGAGTATAAGTACTTTTTTTTCTTTTGTATTCAAAGTTCGTATTTAAATATTTGTATTCAAAGTTTGAAGTTAGATACTAAGTTAGACATTTTTTGATGCAGTTGTGGACCATCAAAGTATTAAAATGTACATCCAAAAGATTTTGACTTGGAAAGAGAACATGATTTGCATACTCCCAACATGGACTACCTCGATCCTGTTCTTCCCTCTAATTCAGACGATGAAGCAGATTTATGATAAGTTTTGTTGTTTATCATACTCACAAGCTTCTTTATATGTTATATTTTGGTAAGATTGTGTTGTTAAGAATTACTTTTTTATTTTTACTTTAAAATTTACAATCTTATTATTAATTTATTGATATATATATATATATATATATATATATATATATATAACTGAGTCCCCATGTCCAAAATTTTTGAAATTGCGCCGCACCCGTGTCGCACCCGCACCCATGTGACATAGCTTTTGACCCTGCATGTTGACAAAAAAATTGACCGGATCATAAAATGAATAAAATGAGTTGGGTTAGGTTCAAAACCCTGTTGACCTGTGCCTAGAAGTACCAGTACAAGTACCTGTGTTGACATGATGCAGAACAGGGTGTTTATGCTTGGTACAAGTACCTGTATTACAAATACCAAGAGAGAAGGCTAAGGAGAGGAGAAAGATCAATAAACATTGGAAGCTATGGTCATCGCAGGTGAATATGATATATTATGTCATTAAAATAAGTAATTCACAAGAAAACATACACCAGTTCTCTGCTGATTTAACCCCTCACTGGTTGCAATCATCAAATATCGATTTGGCTGTGTATTGACTTCAGCCGCTGCAAGTCAAAGTATGCACTTTGAAATGAGCATCAAGAACCAAACGTGAAAAACATGCACAAATTTCATAACCATATAAAAACCAGAATTATTTTGAAGCAGAATAACATCTTAATAATGCCACAAATTTATTCAATGTGGTAGAAGTTAAAACGAAAAATTAGGGGTAAAGATGCTTCACATGGTGGTATAATAAAATTTCAAGTCATTACACTATAATTTATTAAATCAAAGAAAGAGTGTAGCAGGGGGAAAAAATCAAGCATTTCTGAAACTGAAATGCTCCTCATCACTGCTTAAAGATCAGATTACCAGCAAAAAGGCCTCTGAATACACGAAGATCAACAATTGGAGAAAACTTTCTATATTACCAAATGAAAAAAGCAGAAAGGGAACTGCAGAAACAATAAAAACTTGTCTTCAATTGAATTTATTTCTGCAGATTTTGAAGATTGATGATTGGAAAATATAATTGACAGTTTTTAAGAATACTGAGGGGATAAAAGCACACATTATTGTAATCATATGCTTGAGCTTATAGGTAAGACCCAGGAAATCTATGTAATAGGGTTCTTCAAAATGCACTGCATCCGCATGTCAATCTGGTACTTCAAGATTTTGTATGGGTGTCCCAGGATGATGTCATATATATAATCCACATGCACACGTCTCAAGTAGTCCTGCATGGAAAATTATCTTGTACACGAGTATAGCATGGGTGTGATACACTAGCATTTTCTGGAATTATATTTGAGTGTATATAATACTCTTTAAATTCGAAGTTCTCAAGAAATGCATTACGTCTAGTGAGATGGTGGAAATAAGCATACACAATAGTGTTGAAACTTGAAAGCATACTACTCAGAGTCTCAGACTAATTAGCATCTAATATATGTTTTACACAACATAATATAAAGTATCGCCTCATACAACTGGAGAGTGCAAGGCTTAACTAAAAACTGAAAAGCCACCCTGAACTTGAGAAACCATATTATAACTTAAGAACAGCATAAAGGAAACTGGAAAGGGCATAACATAAAGAAGGCCATCAAAGGGGCAGGTGAATCCAATTCAAGAGTAGTGCATATACATGTTTTCCTAGTGAGGTGGAAACCTACATTATGGAGAGAAAGAAATTGGTTACTACTCTCTTGACAACCAGCATATCCAATTACATAGGAGTGCCCTTTTGTTCTCTCCTGGTTGTTGGAAAAGAATCAATATCACAAGCAAGCCACCAAATATGGACAGAGAAGAAGAGTTGCGCTCAACTTGAGAATTTGGATAACAATCAAATCTACTCCAAGAATTAAACGATTTAACCAAGATCTCTTTACTGATTGGGATGACTTGGACAAGCTTTAGATAAGCTGGCTTAAGTTCCTTCATGAGGACTTCAACTTTGATATTTGTCTCTATACACTCTTCCAGAAATCCCATCCCCCACCCCCAAAAGAGCACACCTTTCCAAATCCTTTTTTCTCTCAATGACACTTGATTACCTTTTCCATTGAATTCATTTGTAAATGCAGAGAAGTGGGTCACAAGGAAATTATTGAAACTGGTATCTCAAGAACAATTTGAAGAATTTAGTGCTTAGCATGCAAGGGGTTATATTCCAAATGTTGGAAATAGCTACAAATATTGGCCCAGATGTACCATATTGACCAGACACATCTATATAGCTGTGCAAATACAGGTCCAATACATTGTCAGACCCAGACAACCATGCACCTGATTCAGACTTACCATACCCAAAACTTGGATGATAACATACTTAAATGACTTAAATCCAAGACAAATTAATCCAAAGTCCAAACTCATGCTTAAATTTGGAGGATCTAATTTCAGCCTCTTATGACTCCCCTGTTTGTGCCCTATGTTTTGGCCTCTGAGATCTTCTGGTTGAGATAAAGAGACCCAAATCGTTCAGCTGTCATAACAAGTTTGGCTAGGACACGGCAATCCACTTATGAACATTGTCCATTTCTATAGGCCACTAGGTAAAACAACCTAAATTTCGAAACCATCAACTATTCTCACTTTATGAGTGAATTTATTCTGAGCTTCAACCAAATGAACCTTTATCAGAATGCAATGAATTAGTTTATGTATAATTCAGGCCAAATTCCACCTCTTCCAAACCTGCAAGCAGTAAACAGAACCAAATAAGAAAGTGCCGCATATGGGTAGTTTTGCTGTCCTTTCTTCCTCTCCAGGTTCACAAAATCAATCGATAACCATGAGTGCTTCTTAGCAAATTTATTTTGATTATTGAAGCCTATGCCAGCAGGTTGGGAACTGCTGCTCCAGGTGGGGATGAAAAGCTTGTTCCCTGAACCATTTCTTTGCATTTCCTGTAATTCCAGCTTTATGTTCCAGATTTTACTTTTTCAATCATCCTGTTTCACTTCCTTAGACCCCTTCTTTCGTCTTTCTGCTTCCAACTCTTTCTAAACCAACCACGCCCCCCAAGATGCTTCTGTTCATGTGTCAACACCTTAGTTCCCTTTATGCCAGGGAAACTACACTACGTAAACAATCAACTATTGGATTAATATTAAAAGCCACCAAAACATAACATAAATGTACCATTTTCAATTGCACGGAGAAGATTATCGGCAATTTCGACCCCCGGCAGAGCTAAAATCAAATACAATAGAACTGGCACATAGAGATGAGATCGGCATTAACACCACCTCTACCAGCATCAACTTTACATTTCTACATTACGGTTTATTGTACTATAAACTTTTACCAAGTTCAGCCAGTTAAGATTCTGAATTCGTGCTGTATAGAATCAAAAGAACAAGAAAATTAAGTGAATCAAAAGCACAACCATGTATTTGCCTATAGAGACCGAAATTCGAACCAAAAAAGAAAATTTACCCGATCTACAGAGAAGCAAAAACTGTTAATCAATTTTCATGATGGATGCATTGAAAAAAGGAAAAACGAGATTTAAAAGCAAAAGAAAAAAGAATGAAAACAGAAATCAAACGAACTTGCGAACTTGTTACTGGAACTACTTCTACATCCATAGTAGAAACTCGCCAACTTCGATTTCCAGAACCCATCTGTCGAGCTCGAACGATCGGCAGCACCTCACCAACCGGTTGTGGGGGGCGCATGAAACCATCGTGATCGATGAGAGAGATAGAGGAGAGATAAAAGGACGAAGAGGGTGAGCAAGGAGACCCACGCGAGGGGTGACGGCGGCGCCGCCCGCCATGACGACAGCGACGGGCGTCGGCTGTGCGACGAGAAGGACGCCATCGTCGATGCCGTCACCTCGATGATTCTACCAGATTCTCACCTCCATCCTTCCCAGCTCGCCCCTTCTCTCTCTCTCTCGTTTCTCCCACATGGCTTCGGTTCGTGCAGGGATGTTATGCACCCAAGTGTGTGTGTATAGGGACATGGTTTGGTGATAAACAAGGAGGTCCCATTAGAATATAGGTAAGAGTAGAATGGTCCCATTAATATATGGAGCGTCTATAGTTTGTGAAATTTCATACTAAACCCAGGCCTGACCCAAGTTTCGACTATGTTCAGCAATTTTACAATGTTAAAAAGATTAAAAAATATTATTTCGGGTCTAGTTACAAAATAAGGGTTGTTTCAGTCCATTCCTTTCGTGAATGCCCCAAAAACCCTTAAAAAATTTTGATAATGGAATCGCTTCAGCTATAGGAACTGGGTATGGTTTCTCTTATGTGGATCCGATTGAACCCGTACCAACATCTCAAATGAGAGTTGTGTTTGGTCCCACTTGGGTCCGAGCCAAACCCGACGGGTTGACACCCTTAGTTGACATCCGTTATGAGCTTCCCACCTTTTTTTTGTGAAGGCATCGTGTTCTTGCATTTCTTCTTCCTCTAAAGGGGTAATGTTTTTCTTGATGACGAGGAGGAACCTTGGCCGAGAAAATCCCACCTAAGCCCTTAAGAAATCCACCAATTAAAGGCGTCTGCACACACATGGGAGTCGAACCTGGGAAGGAGGGGTCAGCATCTTTATTCTTTTCCCCAGGTTGGCATGCCACTTGGCCGACCAAGGTGGGTGTCTCTAAAGAGTACTGTTATTATAAAAAGAAAAAGAAATAATAATAATAATAATAATAATGTTGTGCGGTGTACAAGTAGTTGAAGGTGAATATGGCTCTCTCACATGAATTGGAGTTTGGTGGTATGGTACTGGCCAATTAGCCTCAAAAAAACACCACTAGCTAGTCTGCTGCCAAGCAACCCACCAGATCATTGCCCAAGAAACAAGCGAGCTACTTCTTCTATGAATCAAAAAACAAATAGAATGTTCGAGGCAATGTTGTCCGAAAAAGGGCTGATTTGGCTTTTTCTAACTAAAATAGTTAGACAATATTTTTTTAGAATTTTAATATTGTGACACGTGTCATTTGCTAGTTAAAGACTAATCGATTCAGTTCATGATCAAAATCGGATAATTCTTGGATCGTTTTGAAAATCGATTCAGAGACAACATTGGTAGGAAGTAGCCTATTGGATCACTACTCATCAAGGAAATTAAATAGGCAAATCTGAATCTTATTTCTGAAAACAAAATAAGATTAGGGATGGCAATGGACCAACCCCGCCCCTGCCCTGTCTCAAAATCTGGACCTCCATCCCCCCACGGGTTTGGATTTTAACCTCCATCCCCATTTCATGTCCTCCATTCCCTGTCCAAACAGGGGCGAGGTGGGGCGGGGCGGGGCCCCATTTCCCCTCTGTTCATTGCCATTCCTTAGAAGGATTGGGGATGGGATGGGACAGGGCGGGTGGGGCAAGTCGGGGATCGGGACAGGGCAGGTGGGACAAGGCAGGGATCAGGACGGGGTGGGTGAAAGCGTAAGTCCATCCCTGCCTCCATCCCCATTTCATGTCCTTCATCCCCAGTTCAAACAGAGCGAGGCGGGGTGGAGCTCCATTTTCCCCAGGTCCACTGCTATCCCTAAATAAGATCTACACCAGTCTAATAATTAAAAAAACTTATATGCATATGGGAACGTTTCATAGCATATCTTCAATCTCCTTTTTGTGTGCTCCAAACACTGTGACAAGATTTTGCCATAAGGGCTCTACGATGACCGTATTTCAAAATTAACCCGTGAGAATGGCTCTTTGATGCTCAGTGTAGGGACCTCAAGGGTTTACCAACGGGAGCCTGTCAATTTGCGATCGGTGTATTCTTAGCATAACCAAGCTGCTACAAATTTTAAAATGACAAAATAATGGTAACCTATGACTAATTTAAATTTTTAGTTTTCTAGCATTGTTTAAGCAAAAACAACAAAAGTAAATTAAAATATAAAAATAATAAATTTTTTCTCAAGATATAACCGATTTAAACATAAATATGCTTGTTAAACTGCTAATATCATGATATCTTGAAAATATTGCACTATATTGGCTGTTTAAAATGCAGCAAACAAGCCCCAAAGAGGTTTGGCGCAGAGGGATGGGGCCTAGTTCTCTAGGCAGGCGGTCTAGGTTCAAAACCCATGGGTGTCACAAGTATGGCAACTCCCTGGGGACAAGGGGTCAGCTCACAGAGTTTTACACTACCCCTACAGTGATCGTAACTATGCAGGCAAAGTCAGCACAACCAGGTTTCTGATCTTGGGGTTGGTTTCTTCGTGTAAATATAAAAAAAAAAAAGCAACAAACAATATTGTATTTTTTTATGATATTTTCAAAATATCACTGACATTTGTCATAAGAGGCGAACTCTTAAGGGAATCAACATATTGGCAACACACCAATGTGATTGTCTCACTGATTAACTTACTAATGATGCACCAAAACCACCATTCGTTGAGTTGAACATGAAAAGTGATGTGATCCCAAATTTAGTAGACCCAAATCCAACTCTTAAGGTCTAGAAGTTGCAAACGGATATCTTTCAAGTTGCCCAAGATCCGTTACTCAAGTTCCACTTATTGCAACCTAAGTCACCTCAACTACACAGCCACCTCAGCATGTGGGACCCATTAGGCACCCCCTCATAAATATTAAGTGGGACCCACTTGGGCACCCCCTCTAGAAGCATCAAAGAAGGGCATGTAGGCCCCACCTCTTGGCGCTACCCAAGGAAGTCGTGTAGATCTCCTTGGGCCTCCCTCCTTGAAATTTTAAATGTGCCTTGTGTGTTGGGGCTCATTAGTGCATTGGGGAGGTATTTTCCTAAGTTAGAGTAGGCTTTACTTAAAGTAATTTTGCTCCGTAAAATATGAAATTGCTTGGATTATTGTAATATCTTTATTGAGGTTCCTTTGTCCTATAAAAGGGGATTCATTTTTGGATTTGAGAATATAAAATATTAAATCAAGATTTGGTTCTCTCTCGCTTAAGAACTCGCCCTTCCTTGGGACATTTTCTCTTTTCTCTTTCTTCTATCCCTTGGCCTCTAAGCCCTCTTCCCTCTTTCATAACCCTCATGACTCGCTCACCCTCTCTTAGGGCTCATCCAGTTCATGTAAGGTGGTATCAGTCATTCCAAGGCCTGAAACTTACCTAAGTATTAAGTAAAATCACACTCTACTTAATATTCGTGTGTACTCGACTAACCTTCACGAAGGACTCCATCCACTCATGTCGTGTATGTGGTTGTTGAGCATTCCTAGACAAACCAGAGTCATAATCAGCCTTACGACACTCTACCCAAACCATGTAAGTCTTTAGGACTCATTTTCCTAACCCTCTTTAAGCCTAAACCTCTCTTAAACACAAAACAGAAAACAACATTTTGTTGTGATTTTCTAAAAATCACCTAACTTAAAAATAATGTATCTTCTACTTTGTATCTAGTCCAAACTTGCAAAATTAGCCTCAAACATCCCTACATGTCTTTAACCAACCCACCAAAAATTGAATCATAATTCTTCTTCGTTAAGCATAATTAAATCTCGCACCAAAACCTGTTTTGCTTAAAACTCAATCCTAAAACAGACCTAACTCAAACTTGTGTCTTCACTTTGCTGAATTTTAAAACTCGAATCAAATCGACCCAGACCCTCTTTAACTTGTCCCTAGCCTAATCCTATTTTCTGTAAACTTTTTTTATTTTCATACTAAGCGAAATAATTTTCTCTCTCATGGTCTATCAAAAACCAAACAGAATCTAGTTCTCAAATAAACCTAGAACTTTCCATAATTTTATCTCTGCAACCTCGAATCCACTGAACCTAAAATTTTAACCCAAGCTTCATCGACGTGTCCCATAGTGACAAACGTTAAAAATGGCAAAATCTCATTTTTCAAAAACATGTTAGAATTTTAATTTTTTTTATAAATCTCATGTTTTTTGGCAAAATCTTGGTAATAAAAAATAAATTTTTATAATAAAATATTAATAAAATTTATTTACAAATAAAAATACATGTTTTTTATGATAAATAATCATTTAAAACATAAATATCGCATTTAAATCATGAAATTTATGTTTTTCATAAATCTCATGATATTTGAAAAATCTCACAAGAAATTGTCATTTTAAACTTTCAGGTAATTTCTCACGATATTATCACAAGATTTTCAAAAATCTTGCGATATTTGTCACTATGATGTGTCCTAAGCCACATCCTAATTTCTTAGCATTTAACGTGTTGTATTTTAGGAGAACTTAATTTTTCTTTGAACTATGTCAGGACCATACCTGAATAGGTTTAATAAACTTAACCTTGACTTGGCCAAACCTAACCCAAGTCTTCCTAAACCTTAGAAACTGAACATAAGCCTACCATAATGCATCAACTAGTATTAGAGCAACGTTCCTATGGCACCCAAAAAAAACCAAGACCAAAACTCTGAGTTGACCCATGAAGTTTTCACCCAATTCACAGTGGATACAACTTTCAAAATTGACGATGTTGAAACCCGAATGATCACCTTAGAAACTAGCATATCAATCCTAACCCAGATGGTCCAGCAACTCAATACCATCATCCAAGATGCCACCTATTTAACATTAGAGGTGGAGGCAGCAGCAATCACGAGAAGCGTGATAAAAATGAATAGAAAGAAGAAAGGGTGAGTGACTCTATCTTTGGAAGACACTCAGAAGATCAAGGATTCGGATCAAAAACCAAAAACTTGGACCTCTCCCCTTTTGCATCCTGTGAAAATTCTTTTTCCTGTTTTTTAGAGAAAAAATCCCCATGATTAGTTGTATAAGTCCAAGCAATACTATGTAAATCAAGGAATACCCTACGAAAATAAGTTAGGATGTGTTATTGCTTATTTCGAAGGTGAAGCAATCTGGTAGCACTGTTGGCGTGAGCAACGCTATGAAACCTCGTCTTTGATAGAGTTTGAAAGAGAACTCTTGAAAAAGTTTGGACCCTCTCCATATATGAATCACAATGTGGAGATAAAGAACTTAAGGCAAAAATGGCCTATTCATGGCTATCAAGCCGAGTTCGAGGACTTGAGCACCATGTGTGGTGTAACACACCAAAATTTTAACCTCAAAATATGGATTTTTTTTCTAATATATAATAATGCAATGGTTTTACCAACGAATAAGTTTCAATTGTATTAAACACTAGACGGCTTGCCTGAGCGCAAGTTCGAGCGTGTCTTAGCCTCCTAGTACCAAATCTAATTTAAAATCACCATTATCAAATCGATTATCAAATTAAATAACTCATTAACAATATTGCCTTAACTGAATTAAGTTCTAAAGAGTTAGCCTACGCATGCACTGGCGTTTAATAGCTTCTTAGAACAAAGTTCGAGAAAGGGTATTAAATTGACAAAAACTTGTTTTTAATTATGCTTGAAAAATACTAATTTAAAATTGGTTAAACATTTTTGACGTATTATAGGTATTTAAATGCATCACATCAAACCATTAGATTAAATTAAATAATTCATCATATGAATAAAGTTCACATATCCAATATTAAACTTTAAAAATTCAAATAATAAAATAAACAATTCATATCTTCAAGATTCTCAATTCATTGATTCACAGAGCACCCCAACAACCATTAATCAAGTCTCAGTAGGCTACACATTAATCAAGCACATATACGCAGTATTAAGCATCCATGTAACCAACATGAATTTAAAGTAAGAATATGATAATCATAACAATTCATTTCAGTTGCACATTAACAGAACATATCATTAATTTACACAGAAACAATAACATATGAATGCTTTGGGTAAATATGATATGAATGCTAATGCATAATTAAGAAGTGTTTCTAATCACTAATGCATTATTTTCACTTGATTATAAAACCCCATTGGGTACATGTGGGTATAACACAAAATAGTCTACACCACTCGAGTGTTTATTATGCTTATGTATTTTAATTTTGCTCGAGTGACTGACTCAGGCGAATCTACTAGAAGCGGTCTCAGACCGAGAGAAGCTTTTCTAGCTGGTTGCAGCCTCAAAAAATGATTGATCCTATACTTCTGCTGAAGGAAGGACGTACTGCCTAAGACTTAAGATTGGTAGTCAAGGTCCCCTAACTCCTCTGGACCTGGGGACCATCCGAGTTATTGTCACTCGTAACATATTTAACAAATTCATGGGTCCAAAAAGTTTGTATTGTCTACCCTCTCCAAGGTAGACATAGGAATTTCGGTTCAGCATACCCTTGTGAGGCATACCCAAAATCCAAAAGGGTTATCTTCATTAGGTCATAGGTCAATGCAGTTATCACAGAGGAATAACCAATTATATCAATTCAAGCCTAGTTTTTATTTGAAATCTCATATCGCACATGCAATATAATATGCATGCATAACCCTGTATGCACCTCATAAGCACATTGCATGTTATCTAGTTATATGCATAATGACATTACATGCACATCATAAATACATGCAGTGGGACATAAACATATATCAAACATTAAATGAGCATGCATCTATAATCTCATGCAAATTTAACCTTGTCAGATGCTAAACAACATAACATAAAAGCATGTAAAATTTTTGTATTGCATGATATAAATATTATTAGAATCATGTACTGATCTCTGATAATTACTATGTCTATTTGGTTCACTTCTGCAACAAAACCTTGTCTTATTGGTCTACTTTCAAAACCGGGACACTGAAATTACTAGAGTTCCAACTCAGAACTGCAGGGACAAAATTTTAGCAGTCAATGTAAATTTTGTCACGGATAAACCACAGTGCTTTAAGAACTAGTTTTTTTACAGTAGATGCATTGATATGTTATCCAAATATAGCCATAAATGTTGCATTAATCAAAGTTTAAATCAAGGAGAAATAAATATTTTATGAAACTTTTTTTTTTAGGACAGACTTGTCTGATTCAGTCCCTTTAAAGAAGCCTGAACCAATAAATTTATAGAAAAATAAAAAATTTATAAAAAATATTGTAAATAGATGGATATGTTTGAAACAATCTCCTATAGAGATCATATACAAAATAGATTCCAGTTGTGAATTAAAATTTATGGCAGCCTATTCAAATTCTTGGGCAGGTTGTGCTTAAGAAATTTTCATATTTATGAGCCAAATTACATGTTTTTTAGCTCATAGAACGTAATGAATTTGTGCATCAAATTTTTATTAGAGGTTCATCAACATGTAAACTAACATATATAAAATTTTGAGCTATAATTATAGTATAAATCAAGAGAAATAAAATTTACATTATAGTATAGTTTAATACAAAATTTTTGTCAGGACACAAATTTTGTTCTGACTTTTGGAGGACATATTTTCTCATCCAAACTCGAACAAAGCCAAAAATTCTCCTAGGACTTTTCCAATGAGTCTGAAAAGTTTTTCTAAAATTTAAATTTTTTTTGCCAAAATGTTTGGGCATACAATAAAGTTCTTGAAAAGTGTTTGAACTCGTGAACTCAAGACATCATGCTATTTTCATTAACGACCATATATATTTCATATTTTTACAAAATAAACCACAAGCATAATTTTCATTATTTGATTCATCATAATACGATCAATAACAGTCATCGACATAATTTCATGCTACATATGAAATAATCTTACACATGGAATCAAATATGAAACATACAAGAAATAGTTTATTTTAAGAATAAGCAATCACACGTTGAAATATGTATTAAAAAATAGAAATTAACTCTGAATCGAATATGAATCATACACATGTGTATCAGATCTATTAATACATGAATCTCACTACAAAATACAACTACATAGACCCTTAAAATTTGTTTTAAAAAAAAACAACCCTAAATCTCCCAAAATTGATTTAAGGTTTATCTTTCTTTTTTTAATATTAATTCAATAAGTCTCATAAATATTAATTTAAAAACGGTTTTCTCATATTGATCATGTTGAATACACATCCATCATAGATTTAGAATATCAAACATGAAATTGATTCCATAAAAATATATTGAAATCTCTTCAAAACCAATTTTTTTTAAAAATAGTTTTTGGAAAACCAGTTCTATTAAGAAACTGGTAATATTAGCCACATCCATATGATTGGTTTATATGCATGTGTTGATGAACATGTATGGATGATCCACAACATATACATGCATCCCAAATACTCATACACATGCTAGAGTATGTGTACCCACCTAAAAAAGGCAAAAAAAATATGATATTGAATATTGAAACATGATTTCAGCAAGGTAGCGGGTTTTTTTTCTTCGATGCACACCATATACCAATATGTGTAGCTCCAATAGAGGCTGAACCAGCCCTGAACCAGGCCTCCTAAGGGGCGTGGGCTAGGAAGGAAGAAGGAGGAAAAAGAAAAAGAAGAGAGAATTTAAAGAGAGAAAAGAGAGATCTAGGCAAAATCAACTCTTGCAAACTAAATTGAACCTCGTAATTGCATCTGCCCTTTAAAAATTATCCTCCAGAAGGTTATCTTGACAAAAAGGTCAATTCAGGCGAAAACTCGATTTACCGTACGACTTGATGAGATCTTTTATGCCCCCTCTTCTATTGTGAGGAGTTGGGTCTTAACCAACTTTTAATTTGGCTAAAAATCAACCGTACATTTGGCTGACCTATTCAAAGTCACCCCACCAGTCCAAAATCCTTAATCCTAGTCATAAATCGTCGTGTAAGTGTCACATGGAGGCCCAATGTTTCTGGCTAAGGTCTATTTTGGAAATATGGCTCCCATTATTTGAAATTTATCATTACATATTCGTAAAACCGTAAAGTCCACAATATTTGCAATAATTCAAAATATATCCCTTTTCAGTGTATCATGCAATAACAAGTTTAACCAAAATGTAATGCCACCTTAATCAGTCAAATGCTGCTATCGCAAATATAAATGGCTTAAAATTATATTCAAAAACACCTTGTTTGAAGGTGGTTTTAATCGTTTAAATGCTGCCAATGCTAATATAAATGGTTTAAAGTTACATTCAAAACACACACACATGTATGCATTCATGTATGTATGTATCCATACACACACAATTCTCATATTTAAGAAACAATTTTGTTAATATATCATGAGTTTTTTCCTTAAGAAAATCCTGATGGCTCAATAGAACACAACTCTTAATATGGCGCCCATGATTCCAATAATGCAAAAGGTATATTCAACATTAAGGTCCCCCATCCACTATAAAGAATTTCAGTGGTAGAAACAAATATTATAGACTTACTATATACAATATTGACCCTATCTACTGCAGCTACTGTGGCATTTCTCAATTGTAGACTTACTGTGGTATTTGATTTAATAATTATAAAAAAATTACAAGTATTGCATCCTTTCCTCCTTAAAAGAATTTCCTTCCCAAAATTCGATATAAAAATTACTCGAACAAGTGAGGTATTTTTCTCACATGCTAGCATCTAGTTCACATGTGCATTCTCTATGATCCTTCAAAACGATCTAGAAACTCTAAACTCAATCTCCAAAAAAACTGGTCAAGATAATACAACATTCTTTTTCCGGCATAGAACACTTGATTGGTCTTAACCCACCTTGATAGGAGCATTCATGAGAAGTCTCAAGGAAGAAATACACATCGAGCTCATGACTCTAGACTCTCAAACCTTGGAGGAGTGCTTTGTGAAAGTACGAATTGTAGAGGAGGGTGTCAAGCACAAATCCATCCACATAAAGCGGCCGATGCGACCCCCTGATAGGTCAGGATCTCACACCCAAGTCAAGGAGGAGGGTGCCAAACGCAAATTTAGACTCACTGTCAAGACTAAATTTGGTAGTAGATCTCAAATGTAAGATCGACGTAGCAAGAGATTATTCTACAATTGTGATGAGAAGTGGGGCATGTGCCATAAATGCAAGGCCCTTAAGATATATGTGGTTGAAGAAAGTGAAGAGGGAGCAAGTAAGGATGAAAGGATCCCAACTTTTGAAGAATTGAACTAAAAAATGGATCATGTCCATGGAATCTCTCTCCATGTCCTCTTCGGAGTTCCGATTCTCATTTTCATGCATGTGATGGGAAGGTTATACTAGCTGCAAGTGGAGGAGTTGGTTGACACCGGATGTACTCACAACTTTGTGAGGGATCAGTTGTGAAGTGTATGAATAACCCTTGTTCAAGGTTGTGGTGGGTAATGGCAACCGGCTTCCATGTGTGAATGTATGCCCGAATGTGGATCTTGTGATGCAAAGATTCAAGTTCAAGGTGGACCTATATGTGCTTCCTATCAAAGGGGTTGACGTGGTCCTGGGATGAGTTGGCTTAGATCCCTAGGCAAGGTCCATTAAAACTTCAGAAAGATGAAAATGAAATTCAAGGATGGTAGGACTTTACATCTCAAGGCTCATAGGCTTAAAGGGAGTGACAAAATAGGCTCGGAGGTGAATTTTAAGATATTTACAGTGACTCAGGTGGCCTTGTTGTGTATGGTGCAAGTTACTAAGCAAACAAGAAAGGAAGAAGAAGAAGAGGTCCCTCATGAACTCCATGAAGTTCTAAAGGAGTTTGAGGATGTGTTCGCGGAATCGACCTCCATCATATCACCGTTATTCTGAGCACAAGGCCCGTGAACATTAGACCCTATCGGTATGCTCATTCTCAAAAGGATGAGATAAAGATATTGATCCAGGAAATGTTTGATAGTAGGGTGATTCACCCTAGTTTTAACCCCTATTCTTCACTGATCTTGTTGGTGAGAAAGAAGGATCATACTTGGTCATTTGAGTTTATTATCATGCTCTCAATGTAGTAACATTGAAAGACAAACACCTCGTACCAATTATTGATGAGTTATTGAATGAGTTGCATGGGGCACGGGTATTTACAAAGATTGATCTTAGAGTCAGATATCACCAAATCTGGATGTCAATGGAGGATATACTGAAAATGGCATTTATGACTTATGATAGCCAATTTAAGTTCTTAGTCATGCCTTTTGGATTGATGAATACCCTTAGTCACCTTCTAAAGGGTGATGAACGATATATTCTGAACCATGCTTAGAAAGTGTCATCATTTTCTTCAATGACATACTCGGAAGGAGCATCGGAAACATGTTAGGGTCATTTGACGAACCCTAAAAGTGCATCAATTTGTGGCCAAATGGTCTAAGTACAACTTCAAACAACTTTGTGTGTCATACCTTGGCTACATAGTAGATGATAACAGAATAAGTGCGGACCCCGAGAAGGTTGAAGCCATGGTCTCTTGGCCTAAACAAAACTCCATCAAGGCCTTGAGAGGGTTCTTTGGTCTTACCGGTTACTATAGGCAGTTTGTACGGATATACAAGATCATTGTTGTCTCATTGCGATATTAAAAAAGAATGCATTCTCGTAGTCAAGTGGAATCGATCTTGTTTTCAAGAAGCTCGAGCAAACCATATGCAAAGTCCCTTCTCAACTTCTCAAAGGAGCTCGTTCTAGAAACTGACACTTGTGACATCAAGATCAGAGCAGCGTTGATGCAAGAAGGCCATTCCTTGGTTTTTCTTAACAAGAGTTTCGTGAATCGAGCAAAGACATTATCAACATATAAAAAAGAGACGCTTGCTATCATCCTAGCCCTCCAAAAAAATGCCATATCTCCTTGGCAAGCACTTCATGGTCTGCACCAACCACAAGAGTTTGAAATATCTCATGGAACAACGGATCACGTCTCCACTCAAACACAAGTGGGTTGCAAAGATGATGGGGTGTGATTTTGAGATCCAATATAAGAAGGGGCCCAAAAACTGAGTTGTTGATGCTCTCTCGACGAATGGAGGAAGCTCAAATTGAAGCAAGAGGAGAAGGATTTTTGCCTAAGAGACTGAGGAAAAACTCAAGGGAGAAAGGATGATGTGATCCCAAATTCTGTAGACCCAAATCCAACTCCTAGGGTTCAAAAGTTGCAAATGGATCTCCTGTAAAGTGCTCCAGATTCGTTACCCAAACTTTACTTATTGCAAGCCATGTAGCCACCTTAGCATGTGGGACCCCCTTGGGTGACCCCTCATAAATATCAAGTGGGACCCACTTGGGCACCCCCCTCTAGAAGCATCCAAAAGGGGTGTGTGGGCCCCTCCTCTTAGCATCACCCAAGGGCATTCAAGCCCCTTAAAGGCAATTGTGTGTACCTCCTTGGGCCTCTTTCCTTGAAATTCCTAATGAGTCTTGCGTGTTGGGCCTCTTTCCTTGGAATTCCTAATGAGTCTTGCGTGTTGGGCCTCATTAGTGCATTGGGGAGGTGTTTTCCTAAGTTAGAGTATAATTTACCTAAGTAGAGATTTTGCTTTGCTAATTATGAAATTGCTTGAGTTGTTGTAATGCCTTTATTAGGTTCCCTTGGTCCATAAAAGGAGACTCGTTTTTGTATTTAAGAATATGAAATATTGAATCAATATTTGACTCCCCCTCTCTCAAGAACTTGACCTCCCTTGGGACGTTTTCTCTTTTAATTCTCTTCTACCCCTTGGCCCATAGGCCCTCTTCCCTCCTTCCTTATCCCTACCTGCCTTGACTCGTTCACCTTGTCATAGAGCTCATCTGGTTTGTGTAAGGTGGTAGCAGCCCTTCCAAGGTCTGGAACTTAATTTTGTGTTAAGTAGAATCACACTCTACTTAGTACTCGTGTGGACTACACCAACCTTCACAAAATACTCCATATGCTTGTGTCATACCAGACTTATCCCCAGCCTTAAGACTCTACCCAAACTATGTAAGTCTTTAGGGTCAATTTTCCCAACCCTCTCTAAGTTTAAACCTCTCTTAAACCCAACGTCTTGTTGATGTGAGTTCCTGAAAATCACCTAACCTAAAAATAACATATCTCCTAATTCATACCTAGTTCAGATCTTCAAAATTAAACCCAAACACCCCTGTGTATCCTTATTCAACCCACCAAAAATCGGTTCATAATTGTTTCATGTTAAGGAGAATTAAATCTAGTACCAAAACCTATTCTGCCAGTCTTGAAAAAGACCTGACCCAAACTTGTGTTCTAATTTTGCCGAATTTTAAAACTTAAACCAAATTGACCGAGACTCTCAAATTTTACCCAAACCCTCTTTAATTTATCTCTAGCCTAATCCTATTTTCTGTGAATTTTTTATTTTTATTCTGAGAGAAATAATTCTCGCTCACCGAACAAAATCTAGTTCCCAAATAAACTCAGAACTTTGCATAATTTTATCTTTGCAACTGCGAATCCACTTAACTTAAAATTTTAATCCAAACTTCATTGACGTGTCCTAAGCCACTTCCTAATTTTTCAGCATTTATTGTATTGTATTTTAAGAGAACCTGGTTTTTCTTTGAACCCTGTCAGAACCATACCCGAATATGTTTAATAAGCTTGACCTTGACTTGACCAAACCTAACCCAAGCCAACCTAAACCCTAAAAACTGAACCTAGGTCTATCGAAACACATAAAAAAGAAGGGATATTTTGATGTGATAATTAGTTAATTACTTGTTGCTTTGTTGGTACGTAACTATAAACTAAAGTAGGCTCTTTTTCATATAAAAAAACCATGGACAAAGGACAAGAAATTTCGAAAGAAGTTACGAACTTATAATAACCTTTGAATGAAAAGCTACCAACTTATAATAATCAATGTCTTTTATGCGCTTGGCAATAAAAATAGAAATGAATTAAAAGCCAGGAATTGGTCAAGACTGAAGCTGTTTGAATGATATAATAAAAGCCCTTATATTGCAAAAAGTCACTATCTAGCTAGTTGTTAGAACGTGGGTGGCAATAAGAGGGAAATATTAGCAGTTCACCATAACCAATACCATCTAACATGATTCAAGCAGTCCCATCTTAGTATCTTGGTGATGAGGGACGGGGCCTAGCTCCAAAAAAAATGAGGGTACTATCCAAGAAAAAGAAATGGATTATTCTTGAGGATGAGTGGCTTTCAGCTTTCTTTAAATAAGGTTTTTTTTATCAAGTGTGTATGTCATTAAGCAAAGCAGCTAGAGGACAATTTAGTGTAAGAACTCATTGCTCAGAAAACAAAACCTGGTTGCACGTCATTTTCAAGTCGACATTGGCAAGTGATACAGAAATAGACAAGCAAAAGCACCAACAGTGCCTTGTTCATGTGACTGATTCAATTGACGACTCGTTTCTTACAAAATTGGATGAAATTTGAGATAGCTAGAGTTAATTATCATGGATTCTTTCTTAGTTTACTTTGATTGGTACTTGTTTTTCTAACATGTATGGTAGTAGCGCAAATAGAAGGCTGGCATAAATCGGCGACCACTTTAAAGAGAATGTTTGTTGAGAAATTAACTCTTAGGACCCATTTGTGACGTTTATTGGAGAGAAAAAAGTCCAAACCATACACGTTAAGGATTGACTCTGCCGTTAACTTTTGTTAATTGCATTTCATTTCATTCTTTTATTCAATCATTATTCACGCCTATCAGAAGTCTCTCTCTCTCTCTCTCTCTCTCTCTCTCTCTCTCTCTCTCTCTCTCTCTCTCTCTATATATATATATATATATATATATATATATATATATATATATATATATATATATATATATATATATATATATATTCAAACTTGGGTGGGGTCTTCGACAAAGATGTCCTCTGTCTCCTTTACTCTTCAACGTCATCTCTGAAGGCCTTGTGGTTTTGGTTAAAAGGGCAGTGGAGCGTGGTCTACTTGAGCCATTCGGTATACAGGAGTGCTCGAGTCATATCCTGACCTACGCCAATGACATAATTATCTTTGAAAGGGCTTCAATCCAACAAATGTTAAGATTCAAGCTGGTCATTTTTTTCCTATCGATGTCAGGTTTATCTATAAACTACGATAAGTGTTGTATGTCCATGGTAAATGCTCCTCCGTCGATGTTGGTCATGGGCCAACGGATATTCGGTTGCACGGTATCGGATAACTCCTTTTCTTATCTGGGTCTGCCTCTTCAGATCAGCCGTGTCACAACGGCAGCCTGGATCGCAACTTTTCAAAGGGTTCATAATAAAATATCGGCATGGCAAGCCTCCTACCTTTCAATCGTTGGTAGACTGACTTTCATCAAAAACGTTCTAAATGCTATGCCAGAATTTGTTATGTTTATGTTCCTGATGCGTTGGGGGTTAGTAAGAAGCTCTCTCGGATAATGGCGAACTTTATGTGGTCTGGGCGAGGTTCCAACAACAAGCGACACCTGATTGGGTGGGACACCCTTAGGCTTCCCCTATATGGATGGGTTGGGAATCAAGGATCCCAGATTGAGGAGTATGATGCTTGTCGTGAAGCAGAGCTGGTTTGCGCACCAACCTGGGTCCCCGTGTGCAAGTGTTCTTCTAGCTAATAGGGGGGGTAGAATCGTTGGTTGGAGCCACGCGCGTGAGTCAGCAAACAATGTCAAAGCTTCGATGAACATGGATCCAAGCTTGATTTGCAGTTCTTTCAAATAATGGCAATGTTGACTAGCAATCCCAATTCTTCGAACGCGCCTTTGCTCTGAACGGATCTTTCCGCTCAAAAGAATGCTACCTCGCTCTCCTTCCTTCAGGGGTGGACCGGTTCCTGATGAGCCTTATTTGAAGCAAGGGACCGACTCCTCGATCACGCTTCCTGGCATGGCTCATCTTACACAATCGGGTGCAGACTAACAACTTCCTCAAATCCATCGGATTTCATCTTCCAAGTAAATGTGTATTGTGCAAGGTGACCGAAGAATCTGTGTTTCACCTTTTTGAGGAGTGCCCTATTTTTTCAAAACATCTTTAAGGTCACCTGGAATAAGCCTGTGGTCAGCGTGCGCCAGGAATCATTCGCCATCGACTTGTTGTGGGGTCCTCAACCAGTTCGCCATTGCAACAAATGCCAGATTATTTGACGAACTTAGCTTCTTTCGTCCTAGTGGGCCGTTTGGATGACCCGCAACAACACCATTTTTTGGCATATTCGGACTGTTTTCAATAAACTAGTGAATCTTATTTTGGCAAACATGTACGCCATTCTGCGCATCATCCTTCCTGATCTTCAGCACAATCTTCCACCATGGCCCCCTCCAAATCCAGGGTCATGCTCGTCGATTAATTGCATTTTGTATCTTGTTTTTCTTTTTTGAGCTTCTTGGCATGTCTTGGGCCTTTTTGTCTTTCCAGCAGGTTCAATGTTGGTTGAACCTGTTGATGGTTATAGTCTCTCTCTCTCTCTCTCTCTCTCTCTCTCTCTCTCTCTCTCTCTCTCTCTCTCTCTCTCTCAGGCAGGGGAAGCCCCCAACCAGAAAACCCTTGCCTAAGATACCGAAACTTTAACCAATCCAGCCACCACAATGCAGAACCATTTATAGTCGTTTCTCTCAGAGCCACTAGTTGGTTTTCAACTCTGAAATACTGAGCAACATCCGATGCAAGAAACAAACAAGCTTCCAAAATTCAGAACGAATAACAAATGCATGTATCCGATGCTTTGAAATGTGAAAAGAGGTGATATTTGCTCCTCAAAAGAATGAATGAATTAAACAGCAGAGAAGTTCAACAGAAGCCTCCAATGATCAAAAAGATCAATTAATCTCGTTCTAAAGAGAGTGGGGGTGCATCTGGTGGCTCCTCAGGTGGTGGGGGAGGCGACCCAAAATCAAGGACTGGGTATACACCAGGTGGCCTTTCCTGAGGCTGGATTGACAACAACTGTGTTGAATTCCCCACTGCATCCGCCCATCCATAATGTGGTTCAGCCCTTCAATGAAACATTAAGAAAAATTGACATTAGAAGCAAATAAAAGAAAAAATTACTGTTCTTGGTAATGCAAGATTATTATATCTTACTCATAGTAGGTTTCCTCCTCCACTACAATATCCCAACTTTCCCCAGTTGTACTCCTACCATATTTATGCACTTTCCTGCTAAAAAAATCGAGGTGCAGCAATAGCAAATCATAGATGTGAACAGATGAACGAGTATGATGCACCTAATTCTGAAATTAGGGGCTAATTTCCAACATAAAGAAAGACAATCAAAATCCAACTTTAGAAAACTTGATGCTAAGTTTATCAAGAATGAATTATTATACAAGATCAGTATATGGTTTTACATATGAAAACCTTATCATATCAATGTTGTTTACTGCCTAGTCACAGTAATGACTTCGAGAGTTTGTCTTCAAGCATTTTACACCAATACGTGTAGGTGCTAAATAGAGGAATGCACGGTTTCAAAATATATTTACTGTTCCAAGTAGGTTGGCATTTTGGTCAAAATCAGGATATTATGGACGACTTTTGGTGTCAGACTATCTTGTTCCAACCAAGTATGTTAAGGAGAGAGGCATTCAGCACAAGATAGCTAAAGTAACATCATTCTTTCTAAGTTCTAGTTTGGGAAAGGAAAAATCAGGAGAATACTCGGGAAGCACTCTATGCTTTTGTGCTTCAATGCTGAAAAGCATTGCTAAATTTCCATCTGGGCCATGATGGAGTTCGACACTCATCACACTACGTAGCTAAAGTGTGGTTAGCATATCTGCTTGGGCTGGGCAAAGGACCCAGCCGTGCAGGCCCAAGCTGATGATCCCTACCCTTGCTGATAGGATCTAGAGGCTTAGATTAGAGGATTTGAAAGGAATTTGGTGGAAATGGTGAGAATACAGGAGTTGGCTAGCTACAAGAGGTTAATTGAGATGGAGTGAAGGCTAACGAAGTTCAGTCTCCTAAGTACTGGTGAAAGACCAGGGATCAAGTGCCTAATTTTCGCCCATTAGAGGTGAGGATCCTTAAGAGAGAAAGAGATCAATTTGACTATGATTCCAAAGATATAAGAGCCATCACCTATTTATAGAGTGGTGTGGCTATGTACATGGAATTTGGATATCAAAACTTCTAATAGATCCAATCCAACAAGTATCAAAACCAAAAAATAAGCAAACCCAATTACAAGTACTTGCAACCCAACCCAGTTACAAAGCAATGCCCATAAACCGACCACTCATCCTCTCGGAAGTGTGTACGAATCACCTGCTGACTTGGTAATTGATGCATTGCACACTACATAAGAAAAAACAATCTAGAAGATGAGGAAAAGGACATATAGAAGATAGGCCCAATGAAGAAGCAATAAGACATCTGTCATGGAGGCCCTAGGTGTAATGCAAATATGCAAAATGCAGTGGGAAGAAAACCAAAAATTGAATTGATGTTTACAAGTTCTCTGTGTACCAATCGACTGTGGTAGAGTTTTGTCTTACAGAAGAACCCTTTTGGATGTAAAAAGAACTTGACCAAATTTGATCATGTGATAATGAATGATTTTTTCTCGATCATTTCAAACTTCACTTATTCCTTTAGAACAGTGAAATATCAAAATCTACTTACAGCAAAATCATTACAAACACAATACAAGACTGATATTCAAGGAACAAAAGCAAGAAAGACAAGAGTATGTTGGTAGATTGAATAAATAAAAAAGGTACCTTCAATTGCAAAAAATGTTTGTTGAAACCTTTAGAATACCAAGACGAGTCTATACAGAGTTACACATTTTTCAGAAGAAAAACAAAAGAATCATCAGTCCATACCCATTTCCAAAGTGTTCTTCTCCCCATGTCCTTGACCATCCTAGAAAAAAAGTAGTTTGTGAGTGATTTATCATCTATGAAATGGTCTACACAAGAAAATAAAAAATCTACAATCTTTCAAGCCAAATCCCAGAGAACCTGCGAATAACTTTTGATATAAAGGCACATCACTCATTTGATAATGGATAGCCATCAAGAAATATAATGCTGAAATGACAGTGTGCTCTCAAAACCTCAATAGAATGATGTTCTAGAGAGTAGTAATTTAATCCAACAATGGTTTTCCCCAAGGAAGAAACACATCAAGAAAACAAACTTAGATTCTATTGAGACACAACTCAGTCATTTAATCCATGAGGCACATGTAATGTGGAACATGACACCTTTTTCTTCATAGGAACACCAAAGACAATAAGATGTTAAAATAGTTTTCATATATGAAAGTTTTGAATTTGCAAGTTAGAAACTTCTGCTTGTAAACTGCACAAAAGCATGACACCAAAGGGAGATGGGAGAATGCATTCAAGTGCTTACAATAGTCTAGTTCACAATTTTCTATGTCAATTTAATGTGGAAAACAATGTGGTATCATAGTGTATCGTCTGATACGCTATGATACATATCATATCCATTAGGTTTTTTGATATAGTACATGCTTGTATGTCGATAGGGTTGCGCATAATAGAGCACCAAGATAATGGTTAATATTTGGTTTGGAACTAGATAGAACCAAATTCAATTAATTGGATGCAACAAAACGGGGAAAAAAAGAAAGAGGAAGAGTATGTGCATAACATAAGGAGAAGAAAAGATAGCAATTAGATGTCAAGAATGTCTTTCTAAATAGTGAATTGGAAAAAAAGTTTTACATGGAGCTGCCTCAGGGGAATTATTGATGAGAGAAGAATATGCAGGTTAAAGAAAGCTTTATATAGCTTGAAGCAAGCCCCTAGAGTATGGTTTGACAAGTTCAGGTCAGTTGTAAGATTGGGCTTCAAGCATAGCTTTCATGATCCTGCTCTATTTGTGACTTCCTCCATTAGAGGATAATGCATATTTTTGTATATATAAATGATATGATCATTATTAGGGGTAATACAGTTATGATTGAGAATGTAAGGTCTTGATTGACAAGAAGTTTTGAGATGAAGTATTTGGGTAAATTGAATAATTTTCTGAGACTTGAGGTTGTATACTAAAAAACAGGCTACTTCTTGACCTAACATATGTATACAGCATATTTGATTAACAAACACGGCTAGTTGAGGATAAAAAGCAAGTGGATACTCCTATGGAAGCCAACTACAAATTGAAGCATTCAAATGGTAAACTTCTTGATGATCCTACAATGTACATGCAGTTGGTAGGGAGCTTGATTTACTTGACTATCTTCAGACTAGATATTACCTTTGTAATGCATGTGGTGAGCCAAGTCATGAGTGCCCCTAGATCCTCTCACTTGGCGACAACATTGAGGATCATTAGTTATATTAAAGGCACTATGCGGTATGCCTTATGCTTTTATGCTTCGTTTGTGTTAGAATTCAAGGCTTATTGTGATGTAGTTTTGAAGGGGTATCATAGGACATGCACTCCCCCAATGGATTTTGCATATTCTTAGATAACTCTTTCATATCATGGATTTAGTTTTCAAAGGCGGTAGGCGGTGCAACTGGGCCACCAATTCAGCCCAAACCTGTTTTAGCAAGGTTCGGGCATGAATCGGCTAGGAATCGCCAACTCGGCATGGACTCAGCAACTCACCGAGTCAGTCTTGAATCGTCCGATTCAGGACTGATACATTGCCAATCGGTTCTGACCCGATTCACCTAGTTGAACCGAGATTTGTATCGGCTCATTCTGAGACAAACCGATTTTAAAGTATATATTGTATAAAAATGGGATCGACTCCCTTCTTCCCCTCTCCATTTTCCTGCCCGCTTCAGTGTCCAGAGACTCCAGATGAACCCTAGCTCTCTGCCGGCGACACCATCGACTGCCACTGCTTGCGACCGCTGATGACTGCCAATGACCACCAGCGTTGTCGACAACCGGTCTCTCTCTCTCTCTCTCTCTCTCTCTCTCTCTCTCTCTCTCTCTCTCTCTCTCTCTCTCTCTCTCTCTCTCTCTCTCTCTCTCTCTGCGAGGTGAGCCATCGAGCCTAGAAGGTCCTCTCTCTCTCTCTCTCTGAAGTGAGGTCCTCACTGTTGGGGGTTCCTCTCTGCGAGACGAGCTAAGGCTCTCAGCCTTTCTCTTTCTCTCTCGCATTGAAGCCATTTTTTTCCCATACTGTTGGGGGTTCCTCTTTGCGAGGCGAGATGAGGTTCTCTCTTTTTCTCTCTCGCTGAAGCGAGGCCCTCACTCTCGCCAAAGCCATTTCTTTTTCCTTTTCCATATTGTTTGGGGTTCCTCTCTGTGTGCAGTGTGGGATTGTGTGGAGTGTGGACAACAAATAAACCTCACATTTAAGAGTTTTTCGCCTTTCTTTTCTTTGTAATTATTAAGTATGCACTATGCAAGTTGCAGTTTAGGGGTTTATTGACTTATTCTATTATGTTATGCATTAATTGCATTTTATGATTTTCAATTTTTAGTGCATAATGCTGTTAGAAATTATTAGAACTTAGAAAGGTAGTGATTACTAGTTTACTTGTTTTATTTCTACCTGTGTAGCTTAATTATTTATATTCATTTCACAATCTTCATTATTGTTCTTATGAATGTGCAGCTATGAAGCTTATTTATTTTTTATGCAGATATTTTACAATTTTTTTTCTTTGATGCTTTGATTTAGTAAATTTTTTGCTTGGAGTTTTATTATTTGCATTCACACTGTAGAAAATATAGTGTTATATTCAATATTTAAAGTATTATTAAAAAAACACTAAAAAAATTTAGGTTCTAACCCAGCCGAGTTACCAAGTTGACCTGCGAGTCAAGGGTCGGGTGATCCGAGTCTGAGCCACGGGTTTGCCAACTATGGCTGGCATTTCTTTTGCATGTAAAAAAAATAAGAGAACAAATTATATATAAATTATGCACACACACACACACTATATATATATATATATATATATATATATATATATATATATATATATATATATATATATATATATATATATATATATATATATATATATATATATATAACTCAATCAGTCAAACAAATTATATATGAATCACACACACACACACACATATATATAAATGAAACAGACAAACACAAAATATATATAATATACATATTATAATAACTAAAATACAGAATATATAATATATAATTGAAACACAAGATTATCAGTTATATATATATATATATGAAAAACATAAACTATAAAAAAAAAAGGAAAAAGGAAAAGCAGGAAGAAAAAAAAAAAGGAAAAAAGAAGGAAAAACAAGAAAAAAAAAGGAAAAAAGAAAAGGGAAGAAGGAAAAAAGGTGGGGAAGAGAAGAAGAAAACCGAGAGGGATGGAGAGAGCAAACACACACACACACACACACACACACACACACACACACACACACACACACACACACAGAGAGCTACACCCTTCCCCATTTATACTTTCCCCTGACACAATTGACCAGGTGGTCAACCAAGTAAAAAAAGGCAACTGTCCTTAAGCCTAGTGGGTAACAACCTAAGTGGTAAAAAAGGGCCCTACCATCCAAACTCAAAAGCCCAAGCGGTGGGGCTGTGCGTAAGTTCCCAGGCTGCCTTTGACAACTAAGATCATGGAAGAGCAAAATGCAACAAGAATCAAACTTTCCACAACTGAGGCAGAATATCAAGCTATGACTCATGTCTGGTCACTGCAGAGATTGTGATTGCGATGGTTGTTGGAGGATATGAGTCTTAAGATTGATAACAGAACTTTTTTGCATTGTGACAATCATAGCACAATTTATATAGCTAAGAATCTTGAGTTGCACAAGGACTAAGCACATTGAGATAGAATATCACTGTACTTGTAGAGCTTACTTGGAGGGAATTATTTCTGTCATACATTGTAACCACTAGTCAAATTGTAGATTGTTTTACCAAAAGTTTAACCTTGAAGACATTTCAACCATTCCCTTTCAAACTTGGAATGATTGTGTTTTCATCATCCCAAGTTTGAAGGGGGGTGTTGAGGAATGTAATATGTATATTACTAGAGTCTTTGCTACCCTTCTCTTCTTGTACATCATTATTTAGAAGGGTATTCTTGTACTTTATCAAGTTATGTAGTAAACTATTTTTGACTTTTGTCTAAAGAGAGGTTGACCCCTATATATTGTTGCAGCTAGTGTTTTTAAAATCGTGCCTTGAGACGCAAGGCATAGGCTTCTTTGCCTCGAGGCACATGCATAAAGCACAATATAGGGTGAAGTATATGCCTCATAAGCCTGGAGGTGCACATTTGCCCTGAGGTGTGTCTCAAGCTTGAGGTGCACGTCTCACAATCTCACACAAAAGTAGGGGTGGCAATCGGGTCGGGTCGGTGGGTCAAAATACCTCAACACGAACACGACCCGTTTATTAAATGGGTCGGATGTGGCAAACACGAACATGACCCATTTATTAAACGGGTAACCCGACACGACACTGTTAACCCGTTTAATAAACGGGTCGGGTCAACACGACACGATTACCAGTGACCCTTTGGGTGTAAGATTGGATTTAATCATTTTAAACGGGTTGCGGGTTGGCGGCCCGTTTGCAGGTTTTAAATATTTAAAACGGGTTGCGGGTTTTAAATATTTAAAAGTGTCATGTATATTTAAAACGGGTCGACACGATTACCAGTTTGGATACAAACGAGTTGCGGATTTAATCATCCCAAAGAACCATTTTAAATATAAACGGGTTACGGGTTGACGGGTTCGTGTCGTAAACGGGTCGACCCGCCTAACCCATTTATTAAACGGGTTGGCATACCCCTAACATGAACACGACCCGTTTAATAAACGGGTTAGACGGGTCGACCCGTTTACGACACGAACCCGTTTAAGACAAACCCTAACCCGGCTAACAAGCGGGTTGGCGGGTCAGGTCAGATTTTGCCACCCCTACACAAAAGTGGCCAAATGGACATCAAAGTCCCCATTTGACCTTTTATTTCTTCTTTTTTCCTTCTTTTCTGACTCTTCTTTTTTTCTTTTTTGTCCTAATCCCACCTTTTGGTGTGGCCCAACTAGATAGGTCCAAATCTTCACTTGAAAAATTGGCTAAGCCCTTGGACAACTTGTAGGTGCCTTCTAAGCCCCACTCTCTAACCTTGTTCTTCCTTGAATTTTTGTGCTCCTTAGTAGTTTTTAGCACTAAATAGGCTTATACACCACACAATTATAGACCCTCAGAACAATGTGAGCTCGTGTATACTTTTTTCTCTTTTTTTTAAAGCTATTTTAAAAGATATTTTCAATAAAAATCCAGAATAAACCGCACACCAAATCTAAATAATCGGCTCACACAAAAGTGGTGAAGTCCAGATCGAACCACAGGGAACGGGATAAGAACAAGTATTCTAAACAAATCACACTCTTTATTGCCTCAAAAATAGAAAAGAGTACAAAAGCAAATGCACACAAATCCTATTACAAAAGCACGGGCAGCAATAAAATTTAAATGGATTACAACCCGAAAATGATAGAAATGACCTAATGCCCTAATTATAAAAACTCCAAATACAACCTCGAGCTAGCTTTCTTCAACCCATGTGTAAAGAACTTTAGTGTGTCCACTTCAACCAACTTGTCCACCTTATTGCTCATCAAGGCCACCACCTGCAATCCCACAAAACGGAAACACAAAAGACAAAACTTTTCTATACTATGTTAGTGACCTGGCAAAGACTCAACTAGACTTAAGCACTCAAAACCTAATTTTAGGTTCTGATTTTCTGATGAAAAACAGTACCTAACACATACAAAGTAACTCAACTAAGACACCAAAAACTCACCAAATACACCCCAAGACACTTAGTCACCGAAAACTTGACAAAACTAGTAAAACTACTCTACCCGATTTAACTATTATCCCAAAACAACTAAACTAACTTAATCAAATTAAATGACACTTAACCTATAAAAAACCAGATCCTTAAACTTGGACTCATGCAAGAACACTAAAAAGAGTTACTAACCCTACTAAGACCAAACAATGCAATTGAACTCAAACTATCTCTAATTACTAGACTTAATACCACTACTATGTTAACTACTGACTTAACTTAATTAAACTCAATGAAGAACCTAATTGCCTTCTAGTTTCTGACAAAAACCGAAAGTTAACTCACTCAAAACACTCTAAAATAGCAAAAATAATAGCAATACACAAAGCAAAAATGAGAACAATCAATTAAGCACCACCCGATTTAACCAACTAGACCCTACCGATTGACTTAGCCTAGCCGCCTACTACAACCAACCCAAGACAACTTGTTGGATTTCCGGACAAAACTAGGGACCTAACCACTAAAAACACTTTAAATTATCACATTTAATGACCCCTAAAACCCACATGCAACTCACCTTGAAAATAGCAAACAAAGTGAATCAATAACAACCAAGATCAGACTTACCAAGGCCACTCAAGCCCAGCCGGCTGAACTGGCTGCCCTTGAGTCGACTTGGGTTGACTCTAAACCACTTCAAATCGCGACCCAACCTGGTTGAAACACAACCTAAGACCCTGGCCTAAGGTGCACTAGGTTCGAACTTGAAAGAAACCAACACCCCACAGCCTAAAACATTGACCCACACCAACCTAACCTGGCCGGCTGCGCCTATTGGACTTAGATCGACTAGGTTGACTTAATTGGGTTAAATTTGACCTAACTTAGCTTGATCAGACCTTGGACTAGGTCTGAACGTGTCCTAAACCTAACCTAGGTGACCTAACTTGACCCAGAAGACTTAACTTACTAAAGATAAAGAACACAAACCAACAAAGAACCTAGCCCACACGGCTAGATCACTTTGACTAGACCAACCCATCGGACCTAGCTAGGCTAGGTTAGGTTGGGTCCAGGTGGGAGACGACCCTTCCTTCCTAGAAGGGAGGCCTCTAATTGCCTAACACACACAAGGGAACCTTCCTCTTAAAAAAAAACGAATTTAGGAAGAGGAGAAGGAAAAGATTCTCATGTTGGACTTTCCAATTTAGAAAAATGGAAAGTCCAAGAAAGGAAGGTCAAAAAGGAGGACGACTCTCTCTTTTTAAAGCCTTCCAAAATTGAAATTAAGCAACTCTAAAAATCAGACAAAAATATTTAGACACTTCCTAAATATGTCTAATCTTATGTCACACGGACTCGGCTAGAAGGTCGACGCACCCGTGTCAACACGCCCCGACACAGGTGCGGCTTCGGACACGGGGCGGACTCGGTCAACAAGTGTAAGACTCGGTCAACGCAACGGAGCCGAGTCCGTCCACTTTATAGACTCGGTCAACTTTGACCGAGCCTATTGTTGTCCATATTTAAAATTTATTTTGGACATCCAAAATGTTTATTATTATATTTTTGCTTTTTTATTATTGTTAGATTGGTCATTACTTTTTTATTTTTGCTTTAAAATTTACAATCTTATTATTAATTTATTGTTATATATATAATTATATATATATATTTAAATATATATATATAGCCGAGTCCCCGTGTCCAAAATTTTTGAAATTGTGTTGTAACCGTGTCGCACCCGTACTTGTACCCGCACCCATGTGACATAGGTCTAATCACGCCCAAGCAAGAAAAACTCAACACTTAATTACAAAAAAAAATAATTTTAAAAAATCGCTGCAACTAAAATCGAAGGTCGGATTTCTGCATGGCCAGAAAACCGACTTCAGTAAAATGGTCATAAAATCCCAACCCCTGGTTGGATTGAGCTGAAATTTGGAGGGAATACTCTACACACGTACAACTAACACATTAAAATTTCAGCCTTAAACTCTTTCTGGGTCAGCCGAAATGATATGTTTATTAGACAAGAAAATTCAGGTCTGAAACAGAAAATCCAGCCGATGAAGAAAAGAGTTTTTCGGCCAAAATCAAAATTCTAAAACATAAAACAATGAGTCTAAATGATCCTAAACAATCCTAATACACAAAAATCACAGAGAGTAAATATAAATATGCAAGAAGAATCAAACGAAATCTGATCTACATACAAGAAACCCTAAAAAACTAAAGAAGGGGTAGAAGAATGAACTTACTGGCAGCGGTTCCCGATTTGGGATTGGGTTGAGAAAAGAGTGGATCTCCCATAAAATGGTGTTGCGTCCCAAAGGTTTCCCACAACGTGAGGAGTGATGTCACGTCAAGCACGCATGTACTTTCAACCGAAAGATAGAGGAGACAAGAGCTGGTTGAGAGAAGAGAGGCAACCGACCGGAGATAGGAGGTGCCGGCTACCTTGAGCACCCTTGGTAGCGTCACTTACCAACGTGTCAAGGACTCTTGGCTGTTGCACATGAAATTCACATGGAGAGGAAGAAGAAAGAAGAAAGAAGAAAGAGGGAGAGAGAGTTCCCCACGTTGAGAAAGAAGAGGAGGAAAGAAGGGGGGGCAGCATCTCCTAAGGAGAAGATCCCCTTCTCCTTAGGTTTCCTAACCTATTTATAATGCTAACTTTAAACAAAATTAATTTCTAAATTCCTAAAAACACTTCTAACATTCATATTTTCAAAAACACTCAAAAGTAATACTTATTTCTAAAACTACACTACAAATACCATTATTTTATAACAATTCCAAGGTGGCGCATCCTATGGAGGGCTATTTTGAACTTGTTAACCTTTGCACAACTGGATTTGAGATTGGAGCATATATGATTTGGATCTTGACTCCGGATCTTCGCTCCAGCTGCTTTGAAATAACTCTAGAATGTCCGAATTGCACTCGATTTGGACGAAATTTGCACCAAAAGCTCTTTGCACACAAAACACCAAAATTCATCAACCATGGGTATTTTAACATTAAAATCAATGAAATTCATGTATAAATTGTATAAAAATACATGTAATTTATGCATGATCATGAGCCACAATTGGCACAATTGGCAAACTAGGCTACAATACAGAAAATATAGAACCAGACGGTTTCTGAACCTGAACGTGACTTGACAGACACATAACTCACAGAATGCTACACATCTCCCGGCACAAATTAGTACAATGACGGACTATATTACAAACAAACTAGATACCAAAAATCATGCCCAGCGCACGAGTGAATAGGGAAATATCAATGCACAAAGTTCGCCAAAAATCAGGATTGTAGTCTACTACAGAGGAAAACGAGCTACAAAACTCCAAATTTACAACTTCCACACTCCCACCTTTGTCCAACCTCTTCTACACATGTCAGAGGTTCTATGGATCAAATATAAGCTTCTAATCACACACAGATTGTGAGAATTGTGCGAATGAAGTCGCTGAAATATCTCTGTCAACTATGTTCAGGAAATGACACAACTCGCTGAAAAATGATATAGAATTACCTGAAAATGGCAAGATCCCTTGGGGAAATTGGTGCTATTATCTAGAGCACTCAAATAGTGTTCCATACACTCCAAGAACGCCAATAGATTCATCGTAGATGCTAAGAATTGCTTAAGAGAAGTAGCCAGATAGATCTAGTGTTTTGTTTTACCCGAAAGTGAGGGAGTCATTGGAATATTTGAGCAATTCCGGGCTACTGCAACCTCATTAACTCGTGCAATTGCTCAAATGAGCTCTATGCACTCCAAATAGCGATTGTTGTAGGTCGCTGGATTTCATGCTGAAAAAGCTCACATGGTCGAAGTTGTTGGATCGGTTAGTGCTACACTCCAAGGAGGAGCTCCCATGATATTCTAGAAAGGAGCACTCACGTGGGGCTCTACTCACTAGCCAACAATCTAAAGGATCAGATCCCAAATGAGAATTAGAGTGAGGAAGAAGAAAGAAGCAGAAGAGAGAGTTCAAGTGGAGAGATCAATTCAATTTCAAGTATGAATCTCAAAATGGTGCCAAAGGGGTATTTAAACCCAATGAGTATTTCATTTATTTCTTAACTTTTTTTTAATTCCTTAACAAGAAAACGACATATTTGGATGTCCATGGTTTCTATAAGTTGTGTTGGATTACTATTAGTTGTTCTCTTGTTATTTGGTTAAATGATACAATTGTTAGAGCATTCAAATTATTGCTTAAATTCTTTTTGTAATTTGTTTTATATTCTCTAATTGTTGTTCATTATTGTTTCATATGTAGTGCATTGTTTTTTTAACACATTTATTTATTTATTTATTTATTTTGCGAAGATAATGCTTTACGCTTCAAGGCTTATGCCTCGCTGCATGGGTTGTTCTTGTGCCTCCCTATGCCTAAATGCTTTTCAGTTTTCACAACATTCACTGCAACTATCTCTTGCTATGACTTAATGAAAGTTTTCTTCTCCATTGCATCTCTTCTTTCTTCTCTATCTTGTTGAACAGTTTAGCTGTTTAATATGCATATTATTTCATAGTCTACATTTTTCTTGTAAGATATGCATGCCATTCATAGAATATTATCTTGATTATTGGGTGTTCAATGTCTTATGCAGCTCATAATTGTTTGACATGTGATATTACGGTTTTATCCTATGCAATTACCATTGTTTCTTGTGCTGTGAATTTTTTAGGATCTTTCCATTTTTCTTATTTTTATTAAAAATAAGAATTGTATGATACAATATGAGGGGATACAATATGTATCTTAATTTGGATCCGACCAATATAGGTTATGATATGCTTTTTACAGCCTTGTTTTTTGTCACTTGGATTTAGCATCTTGTTCACATTATCTATGACTATCTACAAATTTATATTAACAACTTTTGTCAATCAGGTTGCCAATGGCTTGGGTACCTCAACTCGAATCATTATGTTTATCAGTTAACATTGAAGAGTTTTGGACTATAAACACTCAAAACCCATATGACATGAAAGTAGATGACTTTGTGCTGTCAGTGGCTGTTCCCTTACTTGGTGAATGATAACTTTTATCAGTTACCAATGGAATGGAATGTTTGTGGATTATAGATTCACAAGATTCATGTGTGCTTTGAGGGCCATTTGTTTCAGCCCAAAATGAGGGAAAGAGGCCCATTTTCAAATGAAATGGGCTTCTTTCCCATGGGTGGTTGAAATGAATGCCTCCTTCAGGATCCCATGTTGGGGACAGATTTACATGGCAAGAATTTTCATATCATGTTTAAATACTAAAATATAACATAAACTACAGACTAAAGCTTAATATTAATAAACAAAAGAATAAACTTACGATCACCGCTAGGTGAAACATGCCATGTCTCTCCTTGACGGGCACCAATGCCTGCAAAAAATTTCTCTTCCCACTTGTCTCCCCATTTGGTTCCAAGTTCAGTCTCTGCCCATTTATCCGTCCTGAGCAAATCAAATAAAGACAAAAGGCATGTGCTTATTATAGTTTGAGTTGGACATAGAAATTGACTGTCGTGACAATGTTTAAAACTAAATTTAATTGCTTATTACAGTTTGAGTTGGACAAAGAATTTAACAGACATGCCAATGTATAACATTAAATTTATGGAGGCTGGCCACCCTGATGTTTTTATAACTCATGTTAAGAACTAAGGACTCAAATGATGCACAAATCAAACCAACATGATCTCTTGGTTTGAAATGCAAGCCCAAAGGTTTTCCTCTTAAAATAACAACAACATTTTATGTCCAAATAGAAGACACCAAGGCAACTTGGGTTCTATGAGCGCCATCCTAGCATTCTACATATATGAGACTGAGGCCAAATGATCAACCAACTGGCTCCAAAATCAACACAATCTGCAATCCATGAATTAGGAAAATAATAGCAGTAAGTCTTTCTAAGACTTTATCTAGAAGCTATGTGGTCTCTATCAGTGTTATCAGCTTGTGATAAGTGACGTGCCCAAAGTGAACCTAACCTATTGTCATGCTCTTATCAGATATCTCACTGTTATCATACTATAATTTAGTTAACCCTGCAAAGCAAACTTATGCAGAGTAATATTTTTTTGAACATCAACAGATACGGACTTTTGGCTTTAGATAGCAAGCCAGAGAGCTATTCTTCTCCATTTTGGAGTCCTAAATAAGCAGAGCATTCTCTTGAATCTTCACTCATACATTCAAAAAGTATAAATAAGTTTACCAACACAACCACTTTGCTGGCTATCCATGGAGCAATATTATGCAAGATTTAACACAAAGATCAAAGTATATAAATCTGAAATATACTCTCTTAATCTGATTCACAATTTTGGAAAAAACAAGTACCATGATAGACCGAATTTGTCACACTAAACCATGCAGTTACCTTAGAAACATATTACACCAAAATAGCACCAACTGCAGCAACATAGATAGACCGAATAGCACCAAAATCAATTTTTCAATGATAGTCCAACAACGATAGTGAAAACCACTCAACTGCAGCAACATATTACACCAATTGATATACAGAGACATGCTTGACTAGAGATCCTAATTCATTGCAAAACATGTTTTTCAATTCTATTAGAAGGGGAAAGCCCACGGAGTTTTACACTGCCAGGACAGCGACAATAAGTACGGCAGGCAGAGCCAGCGCGGCTAGGTCTCTGATCCTGGGGGCAGTTTATCCGTGTAAATATAAAAAATATATATATTAGAAGAGTAATTGGCATTTTCACATTAGAATAGAGCAGATCTGGGATAACAAGTTGTTATAATAAGCATGAACAGAGCATTTCAAAGAGTCGAAAGGGAAAAGAAAAAGTAGAGAAGACCATTTTAATACGGATCCAGTCCCATCATACTGTTCTCCCCATTTTTCCCACCATGATTGATCATTTAACCTGCCGTATTTGTGAGCCCCTTTCTCAGTCCAACCCTTAGCATCATACTTCTCCCACCTAACAAGGCCAGTAAAGTAAAGCCAAAAATAATAATGTCACATTTGTTGAAATTGGAATATGCACTACTGACAAATTTGGTTCATGAGAAAAGCCAGACAAATTCAGAACTGATAATTTCCCTCACCATTTCTCATACCAACCAGCAGCTCCAGAGCCAGATTTTGCTTGTTTCTGGGCACTTCTCTCTATCCTTGCCAGGTTACTGCAAAAACAAAAGCAATAAGGATGTCATTACAATATACTATTTCAACTAATAGGCATGGCAGCTAGGGGTGGCAATCGGGTCGGGTTGGCGGGTCGGGTTGGCGGGTCAGCATACCTCAACCCGAACCCGACCCGTTTATTAAACGGGTCGGCTGTGGCAAACACGAACCCGACCCGTTTAATAAACGGGTAACCCGACACGACCCGCCAACCCATTTAATAAATGGGTTGGGTCGGGTAAACGGGTTTTCAGGTTCGCGGGTCGTGTTGGCGGGTTGACGGATCGGGTTGGCAGGTTGGCGGGTTGACGGGTCGGGCAGACGGGTTGGCGGGTCGGGCAGACGGGTTGGCGGGTTGACCCACCCGCCTAACCCGTTTATTAAACGGGTCATCCGGGTTGGCGGGTTGGCATACCCCCAACCCGAACCCGACCTGTTTAATAAACGGGTTACACGGGTCGACCCGTTTATTAAACGGGTTGGCTTAAGCCCAACCCGAACCCGCCTAAGAGGCGAGTTGGCGGGTCGGGTTGGCGGGTCGTGTCAGAAATTGCCACCCCTAATGGCAGCATTCTTATACAAGTAGACCTTTATTACATAAATTCACGGGGATTTAGGAAAAATGAAATCAGGATTATGGCTAAATAAGGAAAACAAACAATTAAAACATGACGGCATGATAGATTAAAAATCCATCTGCAATGTACACATATAAGTAGATATGCAACCTGGTAAGAGTGCATTTGCAACCTACTGAAATGCCCTCTGCACAGAAAGGAAAGGAACCGAGTGCAGAAAGTGTTTCTACAGAAACAAAGACCAACAACTCCACACACACACACACCACCCCTCTGAAGAAAAAAAAAACCCTGAAAAGAAGGGAAAAAGAAACATTGGGCTTTGTTTCCGCAGCAAGCAGCAGGCTATTTAATGGGGGCAGGGGCACCTTTGCTTGAGGAAATCCAGTTCCAAGTGAAGAAGGCATCTTTCTTGTGCCACTCTAAGGCACCCTAAAACCAAATGAAGGATTTTGATATCCTAGTCTAAATCCCTAAACACTTTTTGGCCTCCAGCACTCCTGAATTGGAGAAGGCCCCTATATTCCATTGGCTCAATTTTTTTATAAAATAGATGGAACTTGAAAAACCAGTATTTGGATATTAACTTTATCGATGCAAGCATTTAAATTTAGACAGTCCCCAAATAATCATTTCTAGTTTCTACAGCCTTTAAGACATACGGAAAATTCAGTGATTTCTTGTTGACCAATATTATACAAAGCATTGATCCAAGTAAGGCAAAAGAATGGGTCTTCGAGTAGTTCAATGATTAGAAAATCATGTACTATAGCTGTAATATCATGTATTTTTCCATGATTTTTAAAATCGATAAATATAATTTTTAAATTATATATTTATTTAAAATCGATAAAATCGTGGGAAAATAGTTAATTTTATAGGTGACGTTAGTTGGGTCTGGGCATGGCCCAGAGCCCACTGACAAGACTTAGTTGAGCTAATTATGATTTGAGAATTTTTTGGTTTTTAACCTTTAAATTTGAGCAAAAATCCCGATTAAATTCAGGTATGAACACCGTTAGATCTGCCTCAAAATACTGATCACGTTGATGACCTGTTTTTCCGAAATCGGATTACGATTAACCCGAAAATCACATTTTTCAAAAATGACCCACCTCTATTTTTTGACATTGTCTGGATTAGATTGGACTAGATCCACTCTGTTTGATCCAAGTTAATATGGATCCGAACCCATATCAGGATCTATATTGACTAGGATCTGGTCCAAGTAGGATCCATGTAGATTTGGATATGAATTTGGATCTTAAATCCAAATTTGGATCCGAAATCCATCCATGGCCAATTTAAAACTTTAAAATCAACCTTTGAATTTAAATAGGATGAAGTAGAGTTTTACCTGGGGTAGAACTCTACCCCATAGGACTTTCCAGAGGGGGGCGACACCCTAAATATTCTTTAGAATATTAAATTAAATAAAATAATAAATAAAATAATTAAATAAATTTTAATTAATTGAAATATCTAGAAGAGAAGTAGAACTCTACTCTCTAACGTCGTTATCTAGAGGAGACGTCACCCCTTTTAGATTAAAATAACTTAAAGAAAATAAATAAAATATTATAACCAATATAAAAAGAGGGTTAGTCTCTCCCTATCTCTAGAACTCATGTTCTAGAGAGAGTGTGAGATAGGGAAAAACAAGAAGGAAAATTTGTGTGAAGAGAGAGAGAAAAAAAAGAAAGAAAGAGAAAAAAGAAAAGAAAGAAAGAAAGAAAAGAAAATAGTTTTTTTCATACATCCATCGATTTCTCCGATCTTTTTTCTGAACTTCGATCAAGGTATGGGTTTCTCTCTAAATTCTTACGAGCAAGAAATACGTATAATCGAAGTTATATATATGTATATGTAGATTTATTCTTATGAATGACGATTTCTTTTGTGCATCAAAAATCTGAAAATATAAATGGCGTTCTCATGTTGCACGCATATGAATATGTATAGTAGGCATATACATATTCAGATTTGATGATTTTACATCAAGAAAATAGGCATGTCGATACATATATGTCAATTTTTTTCTTCATATCTAAAAATATTCATGTAGTTCAGGTTTTATAGATGCATTTGAAAATATATGCGTGGTGCAGTTTTGGTAATATTCTTGTTCATGTACGCTGAAATATATATATATATATATATATATATATATATATATATATATATATATATATATTTCCATGATCAGATTTGGCGAGTGTTATACTTCTGGAAATCTGAACACACACACACACACACACACACACACACACACACACACACATATATATATATATATATATATATATATATATATTGGCTGCCGAGTTTCATCATCATGCATCTAAATACATATCTTGTTTTAGATCTTGTCAAATTAAAAGCAGGCATCTGAAAATATGCTTCTAAATAAATAAGTTTTAACTGCTTTAGATTTGTTGATTCGCATATACATGCATTTGAAAATATTTTCTTATTTCAGATTTGTTGAATTACATATAATAGTATCTGAATATCTTTATTTAGATCTATCAACATGCTGTTTCGGATCAAATCTGCTGAACAGCATGAATATGTTGTTTCGGATCAAATTTGCCAAACAGCATGCACATGCTGTTCTGGGTCAGATCTGCCGAACAGCATTTAGACATGTTTTGGATCAGATTTGCCGAACAGCATGCATATGCTGTTTCGGATCAGATCTGCCGAACAGCATGCATATGCTGTTTCGGATCTGATCTGCCGAACAGCATGTATACATGCTGTTCTGGATCAGATTTGCCGAACAACATGAATACATGATGTTCTGGATCAGATCTCTCAAACAGCTCGTACATGCTGCTTTTGGTTCAGACTTGCCGATACACACGTTTATCTATTTCGGTTCAAATCTGCCAAATCATACGTTTGTTTTTTAATAAGACCTGCCGATACACTACACGTTTAATTCGATTCAGACCTGCCAAATTATATGTTCATGTTGGATCAGATTTGCCGTGACACATGCTCATGTATATACATATGTTTATATTCAATTTTATTAAGTTAAGCATACATAAATATACAGTCCAGCATTTATAGTAGTGGGCTAATGGTCTGACTGACCCATGTACATGTTCGTGAACATGTATATAGATTAGCCAGCAGGCTGGTCCACATGTGCTTATGGTCTCGCATGGTACATGTTTGAGTGGGGTCTAGCCGACACATGTACATGTTTGTGAACATGTACATGGATCAGCCGACAAGCTGGTACAAGATTTCTTATGGTCCGGCCGACCCGTGTACATGATTACAATCATGTACATGGATCAACCAGCATGTTGTTAAAGTATATTTCTCAGCATTGGTCGACCCATGTACATGAATTTGAACATGTACATGGGTCAGCCCCAGTTGTTGGCCTGGTAAAATCTTCTGCATGGTTGACTGAGTACGTGAGTTTGTTCATGTACATGTTTAGGATTGATATATGCATTCTTTCTAACATGATAGATAAACATGATTTTGATTTGATCGACTTGCAGTTGTGTATATCATACACATGAATCTGAAATTTATTTGACATTCGCATAATTGTGATCATATACATGTTTGGATGTTTATGTATGAAATTGATCATGATAATGTGTTCTGCAAGCATCTGTTCACATGCGTAAGCATTTGACTTTATATGCATTCATTTTTTGTGCTTGAATATGCATTGTGAACATGTTTGGAAACAATGTTGTGTTGCATTGTGAACATTGTTCACTGAAATTTTGCAAAGATGCATAAATCACTTTTGAGATGTGTTGGTGGTCAGATGTGAATCATTGCGAGCCATGTAGGCCAGAAGCATATGTTGCTCCAATTGTTGTTGATTTTATTTATGCATTGCAAAATTTATTTCTAAAAATTATTGGTTTTCCAAATTTAATTACACTGATAAATTGTGATGGGCCAAGACCCAAATTTGTGTGTTTTGCATGTGAATTTGCAAAACGATTCTTGTGTAAAGAACTTGAAATTATTTAAAAGGTAAAAGAAACCAAATAGTGTAATTAATTTCTTCATTGATGTCTCTTCCACAGTGTGAGAATCTTGGATGGCGGTCTAGGGGGACCGTGAAGATACTAAAACTCCATGTGCGATTGTGCTCCTAAGCCTGATATGGTGGTTCACCTCCCGGCCACGATTTTAAGGAGATTTCAGTTACTTTGCCTGGAGGTGGTGTTGTTGACTTAGTTATAGTTTTAATATACCAAGAAAGTTGTGTCAATGGTTAAGGATTTTCATTGATGTCCTGGCATTAGGTGAGGATTCCTAATGTTCCGATGGAATGTGAGGATTCTTGATATCAATCGAGGAACAAGTGTGGAACCCAGTAATAAAATATAAAATGTGTTTTAAGCTACAACTGAGAGTCGAACTTAGACTTCGGAAATTTATACCCGTTTTGAGTATCCGCGAGTTTAAGAAAAAGTGAAAATTAAATTTATGTGCATTTAATAGAGACATGCATGCAAAAGCAACTCTGATAAATAACTTAATAAGTTATTCATGAATATTTATTGTTCAGCATTAGTTCATACATTATGCGTATTTGGCTTTGCATAATACTTGTTACTACATGGTATTTTGTTAAATGCTTGAATAGTAAGTTGATTGTGGTAAGTTGTTAATTGTGATATTCCTCTTAAATTTATGCATCAATTTGTTTATGCTATTTCCTGTACTATTTGAATTTTTAGAGGAATTCATACAAAGGACTTCGGTTCTTACCCGTTTTCTTAAAACGGTTCTACAAGCACGAATGATAAGTGATGCCCTGACTAGTTGGTTGGAGACTACGAGTTGTGTGATTAGTTTCTGGGTTTTGATAGGATGACTCATATGATATAGACGATTTTGATATTTTAGACTATTTGACTTTTTATTTAAATTAATAAGTTTGAATTATTCTTTTGTTGATTCAATATAAAGTTTGGCTTGTGGTTTGGTATATTAAATATGTGATGCCCCGGATCCTTGGGTTAGTTTGCGCAATTGTTTAAAAAAAATTCACTACTTTTACGAGGGTCAGTTGGGATCGTTACAATAGCAAAACATATAAATTAACTCAAGGACATCAAAAAGAAAAAAGAGAACTAGAGAAACATTTGGCAAAACTTTTGGCAAAGTATTGCACCAAATGACTATCAAATAGTTCTGCTTATATTTACAACTAATTAAAAATTAGCTACATCAAATAAGTAAAATGTGGGTGATACGAAGGTACAACACAAATTTCTGAAAAGTTGGGTACACAAGTATGTGTGTATATAATAGTCACAGAAATCCGCAATATTTTCAAAATATCATGATATTATTGGTGCACTTTCAGCAAACCATATTAAAAGGAAAATATTGCCAATTTAATTACATCGTAATATTATCAATTATGTTTACTATTTTTATTTATTTTCTATATCTTAAATATATTTTCTTTTTTACATTTTTTACTTATTTCTTTTATTATATATGTATTTTATTGTCAACACATAATATTTTCTTTACTTATTTTTTTAATTTTTTTAAACTTTTAAGCCCCGAGATTTACCACCTGACCTATAATATCACAAGAAATAGCCTCGTCGAGATATAGCCAATATCGATATTTGTGACTATGATATCTATGCATACATACATAGATATAAGGTTTATCTAGCATTAAACCTTAGTTATTAAAAGCAGCACCTAGGCGAAGCCCCACTGCCTGGGCTTGGGTGGTGGGGCCCTAATTTAGCTCCTAGGAGCCGCCTAACTCACCTAGGCATTGCCTAGGCTTGGACTGACCAGGCGTAAGCCTAAATCGGTCCTATTTGTTTTTGTTTTTTTGACCCACATGGATCATATAAAAGGCAAAAAGGGGGCCCTAATTGCCCCCTTTTTGCACAGTCTCCTTCCCTCCCTCCTCTCTAGGCTGCCCCTTTTTCGCACCCTCTCCCTCTCCTCTCTCGGTTTTTGCAAGAAGAAGAAGAAGAGAACGACCTGGACCCAACCAAGGTACACCCTCCACTCTATTTCTTTCATTCTCTCTCACTCTCACTCTCACTCTCGTTTATGTCATTTTTGGCACTAATTGAGTGGGTTTGAAGATTTGGATTTCAGTAAATGAGTGAAAAGAGGAAAACTTTTTTTTATTTAAAAAATTGTTGCTTCTTTGCAGTTCATGTTAAACTGAGATTGGCTACACACTTTTTTTACTTATACTAACAGATGTAATTTCTGATTGAGACAAAACTTGGGTCCATTTTTAGAACTTTCAAAACATTTGTTCTTTGCTTGGTGGGATATCCCTTTGCTTTGTATGGCTTCTTGGTTGAGTTCCTGAGGCACTTGCCAGTGCTCAGACTCTTGTTGATATCGGCATGTGATATGCAACATTTCAGAAACGTTGCAATGATAGTGGCTATAGTTATTAATGTTATATCTTTATATGGCATTCTATGCATGCATGCTTCTTATCTTTTCTGTTTTTTGGTAACATATATAATGTTTGGCGAAATGCAGAACATGATTACTGGAGCTGCTCAGATGGATGGTGGGATACTCGTCATATCTGCTCCTGATGTGTCAATGCCACAAAGAAGCATATTTTGCTTGCACGTCAGGTTGCTACTCCATTTCTGTGAGCTAGATATGGATGTTTCCATTGTAGAGCAAAATAACAGTTCATACTGTGTGTTCTAGGTAGGAGTGCCATCTCTGGTGTGCTTTTTGAACAAGGTTGATGCAGTTGACGATCCAGAGCTTCTGGAACTTGTAGAGATGGAGCTACAGGGTATTTTCCAGATGATATATTATTATTGTTGTTGTTGTCACTCTGATACTTTTATCAGGCATGACCTATATCTGACACAATTGGTAATTGTTATTTATTGTTCACAAGGTTGACTAAACTGAATGGTTCAATAATGTGTGTGCAAAATGCAAACAAATTACGTTAAGAAAGTATACATAACACTGGATAAATATGACTCGAAAAAATGATTTTTATTTTGTACAAGTTGTGAAGTTATTTATAGTCATGCCAATCAATATTAGATAGTACCATTTCCTTGTCCTATACTTTTGGTGCACAGGTTGTAACTTGTTTCTAATTCAACCTGTTTTGTTCAAATTTGTTTTATGGACTTACATGCTCAATTTGTTTTCTAGAGCTTCTAAGCTTTTACAAGTTTCCTGGTGACGAGATTCCAATCAGGGTTACCGGAAGCGCCTAGCTAAAAGGGGAAGCGCGAAACGTCGCGCTTCCGAAGCGTGGGGGGAAGCGTCCCCCTTTTTTGGGAAGTGTGCTTCCCTTTAATGGGGGACGTGTTTCCCTTTAATGGAGGACGTGCTTCCCTTTAATGGGAAGTGTGCTTCCCATCACGCTTCCCCCTCGCTTCCCCCACGCTTCCCCCTCGCTTCCCCTGTTTTTTCAATTTTTTTGTATTTTTGTATTTTTTATTTTATTTTTTTCGCTTCCCCCTCGCTTCCGAGACGCTTCCTAGGTCGCTTCCGAGACACTTTCCGAATCGCTCCTAAGTGGTCCCACGCTTCCCCGCTTCCTAAAATTTTGAAAGTGCCTTGCTTCCCGCTCCCGCTTCCCGTATCGCTTCCCGCTCCCGCTTCCTCAACTGGCAACCATGATTCCAATAATCTGGGGTTCCGCCTTACAAGGCACAAATGAAGAAATAGGGAAGAAAGCCATTTTGAAATTAATGGATGATGTGGACGAATACATACCTGAACCAGTACGACAACTTGACAAACCATTTCTCATGCCTATTGAAGATGTATTCTCAATTCAGGTAAAACTCTTGGTACAGCTTCCACATTTTTAGTATTTGTAGTCTGAAAACATATAGTGTGGTATTTCTTTTAGCAATTTTCTCATGTTTGATCTCTGTTGGATACTGTTACTACCAAAGCTATGGAACTTGACAGATTGTGCAAACTGTTTATCTTTTGTTTTAGGTTTAGTTTGGGAAAAGATAGATGAGTCAGTCAATTCTTCTTGATTCAGATGATGAATCGGGAAGAATCAGTGAATGGGATGGTTGTGAAACGTTTTTAACTAAAGAATTTGCTTAGTTCCCTGTTCCCTCCTTTCTGATGCTATGCACCAAGTGCATGTTTTAGTAAAAATGTTTGGCAAGGACGGAAAAGGGTTCTTCGGTTTTCAGGCAGTGATGTGTGTGTATGTGCATGCACATGCTCATGTAAAGCAGCTATAATCTTCTTCAACTACCGTCAGTCGACCTTGAAGTTGCACTACTAGTCTCAGGGTACTTTAGTGTATGTTCTGGAGCTTGTGATGTGTGTTTGTTTATTTAATTATTCATTTTTTCTTCTTATTTGTCCATTGCTTGTATTATGTCTATTGTTGTTGACATGTTAATTTTTTTGTATACAGGATTTTATTTTTTGTATATTGTTCATTCACATTGTTAGTTGTATGATTTGTTTATTCAATTGTTAATTTATTCTTAATCTGTTTGAGCAAGTTACGTAATATAATTGCTTGACAGTGTTCGACGTCATATTATTTGTCTATTGCTTATTGTTGATTGATTTTATGTTGTATACATATTTCTTATTAATTTTAGTAGTTTGTTTACATATTTTGTATGCTTTTTTTTGTTTTTTATTTAGGGTACCACCTAGTTCGCCTAGCGCCTATGACAACTAAGCATTAAACTAGTTGTATAACATTAGATACATTCAACTTATTAGAAATAACCAAAATTTTCTTAAAAGTAATGGCATTCTTGAAAATGCATGGTTATTTTTTAGGCATTATAAGTCTTTTGGATTTAGAGAAAAATAAAAAGTCAAAACACCCTTTTCAAAAATGCAAAAAGTGTATTTTATAAATTTAAATATAAAAAATTACCCCAAAAAGTACCCATACATGTTAAAAAATATCATAACTTTGAGGGTATTTTGATCATTTCAATAAATTGAATGCATCTAATGTTAAATAACTAGTTTAATGTTAGATAAACACATTATATATAAACACATTGACAGTTTTAAAAGGGAAATACGCTCGTGTCGTACATAGGGATGCACACGAGCTGAGCTTAGGCTGGCTTGGCTTGGCTCGAATAAAAAAATTAGCTTAAGCGAGTCAAGCTCGAGCCGAGCCTAAGCTAGCTCGGCTCATTGTGTAGCCCTAGTCGTACATACACCAATGCAGGTGTGACACTTGGCAGCGCTTTCTCAATGTCTCGAGCCGTCAACCGCATTGGGGTACATTTTTGTTTGTAACTAGAATTGGTTAACCCAACCAAGTCCAGTTTATCTATATTATATAAATAAATGTGTATACGCACAAAAACTATATACATATTTATATATGCATACCCTCACACTTATATATGAAGTTATGAACCCTCTCTCTCTAACCCTTTCCTTGATCCACACCCATCCTTGGTTGTCAAAGGCGGCCTAAGGGCAGCTCCACCGCCTGGGCAATAGGGTTTGGGAGGTGGGGCCCTATTTTACCGCCAAGGCATCGCCTAGCTCGCCTAGGCTGGGACCACCTGGGCTTACAAGCTTATTTTCGAGTTTTTTTTGTTTTTTATGTAGGTCGACCACAAGGTATAAAAGGGGAAAAGGTGCGCCCTTTCCCCATTTCGCTCTCTACCTCTCTCACCCTTTCGTTTTCCCTCACACTCTCTCTTGGTTTTTTGCAGCAAGAACAAGAAGAAAAAAGGTATGCCCTCTCTCTCTCTCTCCTCTTTTTTTCCTTCATCTCTTTTCTTTTTTCCTTTTTTCTTCTTCCTATTTTTCCTTCCTTTTTCTTCCTCATATTTTTTTTCCCTTTTCTTTTTTGTTCTTCTTTTCCTTGTTTTTCCTTTCCTTGTTTTTCCTTTCCTTTTTTTTCTTCTTGTTTTTCCCTCCCTTTTCCTCTTTTTCGTCCTGTTTTAACTTCCCTTTTTCTTTTTCTTTTCTTCCTGTTTTTTCCTTCCCTTTTCCTTTTTTTTTCTTCTTCCTGTTTTTCCTTCCCTTTTCTTTTTTTCTTCTTTTTCCTTCCTTTTTCTTTTTTTTTTTTCTTCGTCTTCCTGTTTTTCCTTTTTCTTCTTCTTCATGTTTTTCCTTCCCTTTCTTTTTTTTTCTTCTTTTTCTCGTTTTTCTTCCTTTTTCCTTTTTTCCATAGTTTATGTTTTTCAATTATATATGTTTTTTATATATTATATTACAGTTATTATAATATATATTGTGTTTGTGTTATGTTTTGTCTATTGCTTATTATTGATTATTGTTGATTGATTTTATATACATGTTTGTTATTAATTTTAGCAGTTTGTTTACATATTTTGTGTATTTTTTTAAAAAAAATAATTGGGGGCCCCACCTAGTCTTTTTAGGGGCTCACCGGCTAACGCCTTTGACAACTAAGCACCCACCCACTCTCTTTCTTGCCCTCCATCATCGGCCACTCGTCGGCAGATGACACACCAACATTAGTTCACTCATCAGTCGTCATCTGCCACAGTGAAAATAATAAGGGGAGAGGTGGTGGAAACAACAAGAGGAACAAGGAGCGATGGAAATGGAAAAAAGGAGGTCTCAATAGAAGAGGAGGTGGAAATTTCAAGCGAGAGAGATGGTGGAAACGGCGAAGGGGAGGAATGTTAGAAACGACAGAGGGAAGCTCTCTCTCTCTCTCTCAGAGCCACCAATGAGGTTGGCTCGCGAGTCAGGTGGTTGGCCGCCGAACTAATTGTTGGCAATATCTTTCCGGTGATTGTGGCTAAGGAAAGAAAGCGAAGGGAGGAAATGGGGATGGAGATGGAGATGGTGGAAAGGCAGAAGGGGGTGATGGTCGAGTAGTGAGGAGGGTAGTTCGTCCAGGGGGGGGGGGAGGAGAGAGAGGGGAGGGTGAGGTCCAGATAATGTTGAACCATGCATTGGACCTCTCTCTCTCTCTCTCTCTCTCTCTCTCTCTCTCTCTCTCTATATATATATATATATATATATATATATATATATAGAGAGAGAGAGAGAGAGAGAGAGATGTGTGTGTGTATTAATGTTGTTACGTTTTATAAAATGGGCTAGATATGGAGTTATAGAATGCCTATTACTAACCAGAAGTCGAAATCATGTCAAAAACATATAGTTAACTAACAAATAATGATTGACAAGTATATAGTTATGTGAAAGACACTGGCACAGCGGCCTAGCAGAAGTACCTGTGTTACATCAACAATTAGCAAGTAATCTGAAAATGCAACCCAACTAAAAGAGTTTGAAAGTAATAATCATCTCACAACAGGAAATGAGACATTAAGCTACCTCCATTCATCCTGGTAAAGAACTTCCTTCCAAGTTTCCCACCATGAATCACCTTCTGCATTCTTTCCAGATTTCTCCACACCTACCAAAATAAAAAATTGGTCAATATAAAATGTAAATTCAACTTGTCTGGATAACAGTGTTCAATCATGAGAAAGTATAGCAGTCAAAATGTGCAAATGGTCATCGCCATCTACAATACATACTTGACTATTTGCAAAACTCAACAGTTTTGTCAGGGAACCATTTTCTTATTACAAATAGCCAAATGAGAGACAATACAATGGGCTCATGAGGGATTACTTGACGGGCAAAACAAAAGTAAAACAAAGAGTTTTTCACAGTACAGAGATTTTCAAACTTTTTTAGATATCAATATGCAACAAATAATGAATTGGCATCACAAAGGAACTCTTTGTACCTAGCTCTTTGTATCCAGTCCAGTCACCCTTCTCCCACCACTGAAAATGAATTAAGAAAGTCAGTTAAATGCATTAACCATGATATTCACACATCCTGAGATAAATGACTTGCACCAATGTGTGGAAAAACAAGACTCACAAAATTGACCAGCGTGTAAATGGGAGAGGGGGGCTGGATGAAACATGCAGAATAAAACAGGTTTTGTTAATAATACCAGGTTTAGTAAAACTTGTGTTCAATTTATTCTGAATAATATAATGATCAAAACAGAAATCAGAACATGTAAAAGTAAGACAACTTATTTTACTTTAATATGTTTTTGGCTGTAACCAAAACATCTTCCCATTGATGATGAGCAGCAAGCCAGAAATCTGTGTTCCCACAAAGTTCACACCACTTCTGACAAAAATATCACAGGATAAACAATAAACTGCAATACTCAATTTTCTTAGCCAGAGGAGCGTACTAGACAACGAGAATGCTTTACAAGTATCCTACACTTTCCGAGGATCCCACTTCCCTCAGACATGCAAGCTACATGAGTTCAAGTATTCTTACATATTGTAATTACAGTTTAAATGAAGCCCAAGCACATATGAGCTACATCAAACATATGCTGCTAAAATCTAAAATTGAAATGCAAAGACCTACGCATCTCTGATTAAGCTAAAGACCATGTAGTAGTGACAACTATGCATCTGAATATTGTCATGAAAATCAATGCAAATTGACCAATTCACAACCAATGTTATGGGCCTGTTTGGATGACAGATTTTGAAAAAAAATGCTTTTAATAAACTTGTTTTTGTAAGTAAATTTATTGAAAATAAAATTTTGAAACTACGCTTTGTATTTTGAGGTTTTTGGTTGTCAAACATTTTTTAATAAAACAATGTCACCGGAATTGTTACTGGCTGAGTGGCTGTTCTTCTCCAATGTAACCACCGGAAAACCCTTCTTACCCACTTCTGTTCCTTGACTCATCCTCCCCACCAGAAAAATGCTGGAAAATCGCCCTCCTGTTGAATCCCATCCTCAAAATGCCACTCAAATCCATCTTCTCAAGTCCCCAATTTCCTCATCCCACCTCTTTCCTCTCTCTTCTGCCTCTGCCTTCATCACCCACCACGGTGCCCTCCCACTGCCCCCTCCATTTTCTCTACCATCAAAGTCACCAAAAAGATCATCATCAGATGGATAATGACAACATCAACACCTAAACCCTTTCCGGTGGAACCATCAGATGGGACTGTGGCTCCCATTCTGCATTGTGGTAGTGATGGGGTTGGGCATGAGTCGTATGACCATTATACTGCCTGCCTGAAGGAGCTATCTATATAACTTAAAGAGGGAGGAATGAGGGGATATGATGGCATGGATGAGGGAAGGGTGAATGGGGGTGAGCACGGTGTCAGATGGCGGGCTGCTGGTGGTGTAGGAGCACATGGAGACAAGGGTGAAGGCCTATGTAGAGGAGAAGGCCAAGTATGCAGAGGGTGGCGGGTTGCCATGGGAGGTGAGGAGGCTGCTGGCCATGGTCACGGCAAACCAGAAGGTGTATCTATGAAAGACATTGTCACTGATTTTGGACCCAGAAAATGAAGGATTCTAGAAAAACTCAAAAAAGAATAGAGAAAGTAGACAAAAAGATCTTTCCAAAGACACCTGATTCACTGGAAAACGATAAACAGAAGTTGAGATACAGTCCCAACAATGTTCCTAAAAAAGGGAAAAACAGGTGTGGCAGCTGACTACTCTACGCTATTTTTCGGCAACCTAGACCGAAAATCCAGAAAAAACAGTAAAAAGAACATAATAAGATCGGGTCGTCAGCTTTCTAATGCCACCAAGATCACCTTGGTCCGATGAGCGATTAGAAATAAACAACCTCTGGAAGGCAGACCACTTGGTTGTTACAGTCTGCAAGACAGTTTTCTATTCCAATTTTGGAATGTGGAAACAAGGACCCTGGAGGGGTTTTCGGTTCTAACCCAAAACAGGAAACTTCCAGGTCTGTGTCTTTCCAACGAATGTAAGAACAGTGATTTTCAAGGTCGGAGCATGGAGTTATGAACTTAGAAACAGAGACTACTCTGCAAAAAAAGTCAAAAAAGTGATTGTTTCCTCTGTTTCTATGTATTTTCGAAGACCTTAGTGTCGGAATTCGAATTTGCACTGAAGATGAGAACGATAGAGCTTAACGTCTATTTTCCAACGAGCCCTAGAACGTTGAAAAATGACTTATGGATAGGGAGAAGAGACTCTATCAATGGGACAAAGTCGGACATGACAATGCAGAAAACTGGATTTTGGATCCAAATGCATTAAAATATTAAGTCAAACTACTTTTATCTTATACTTTTGATTATTTAACCATTTAGGAACCAAAAACATCTAAATCAAGCCTATGAAACCGCCAAGAACCTCAAAACTCCCAAAACCCTCATTTTTCATGAAAAATACCAAAGACTGTACTTGGTGCCTTCATCATCATTATTGACATATTCTTGACTTTTTTCAAGGATTACGTACTAACAAAGGTGGATATCAGAGCATCAAAGAAGTGATGGATTTCTCCTTTATTTAGCTTTGCTTAAGTTTCATGTTATTTGATTTCTTTTGCTTTCCATTTTCCCAATTGTTCAGTCTTCCATGTAACCTTTTTTTTAGTATATCTTGTTAATTTCAGAGTTACCAGTCGAGGAAGTGGGAGCGGAAAGCGATACGGGAAGCGGGAGCGGAAAGCGAGGCACTTTCAAAAATTTAGGAAGCGGGGAAGCGTGGGACCACTTAGAAGAAAATTCTGAATCGTCTCGGAAGCGACCTAAGAAGCAAACCGGAAGCGAGGGGAAAGCGAAAAAAATGAAAAAAATGGGGAAGCGAGGGGAAGCGTGGGGGAAACGTGGGAGAAGCATAGGGGAAGCGCTTCCCAAAAAAGGGGGGACGCTTCCCCTCACACTTCAGAAGCGCGAAACGCTTTCCCCACGCTTCCAGGGTCATTTCGATCCATTTTTGTTTGGATTTTTTTTTTAAAAATTTGCCCTACGAAATGGGCTGCAGAATTTAAAAAAAAAAAAACTGTTGGCAGCTGCTTGCTGCTGCTGCTCTTGTTTTATAAAGGGGCACTTGTGTCCACAGCATCTGACGAGCTTTGTTGGCATCCCATGTTATTCCTGCCTCCAAACAATTAATTCACAGCGTCGGAAAACATATTGTTAACTTGGAAATGATGATCCATCTTCCTCAAAAATTAAAACCAAAATTCAAGAGCCTTTTGAAGTCTTTATGCTTTAACCATCCAGATCCTTTTTCGTCAAGGATTTTCTCTACAACAACAACTACGCCTTCATCCCAAAACAATTGGGGTCGGCGATATGAACCAAAAAAGAAAATCATTCTGGGTCTTCCACATGAATCCTTCTCCTCCAATCATTTCTATCCAATGCCATGCCATCGGTGAGGTTCAAAGCATTCATATCCTTTCCTATCATCTCCATAATAAATGATAATGGTGGTGGTAGAGCCTTGGTGGCTATTAGTATTCACTCTAGCCGTAGCCTTGTGTAGACCTCTCTTTTCCACATGTCAAATCCAATAAATTTCTTTTAGCTATCATCTGTGTTCAACTGTATATAAAATGAAATTTGAAGAACCCTAGGCAGTGGCATGGCAGTGGCGCCGTAGGCCTCGTGAAGACTCTCTCTCCAACAAACTACGTCAAACCTTTCGCTTATATTTTTTTTCGTGAAGACCAAGGAGTTTCAGACATGATTGAATCATGACAGTCACCAGAACGCAGCAGGCTGGGTCGATCAGATTGCCAATCCTTTCGGTTCATCAATTTTGTCCCATTGAGCCAAAGTACACAACAAGCATAACGTGGGTAACAAGTCTTCAAACAAACACACCAACAAAAAAAAAACCTTTCGCTTATATTTTTTTCGTGAAGACCAGGGAGTTTCAAACATGATTGAATCATGACAGTCAGCAGAATGCAGCAGGCTGGGTCGATCAGATTGCCAATCCTTTCGGTTCATCAATTTTGTCTCGTTGAGCCAAAATACACAACAAGAAGAATGTGGGTAACAAGTCTTCAAACAAACACACCAGCAAAAAAAAACTGGACCCTGACCCGCGCCGGGGGAACCCCCGACCTCTCTCTCTCTCTCTCTCTCTCTCTCTCTCTCTCTCTCTCTCTCTCTCTCTCTCTCTCTCTCTCTCTCTCTCTCTCTCTCTCTCTCTCTCTCTCTCTATATATATATATATATATATATATATATATATATATATATATATATATATACACACATATATATATATATACATTTTTTCCCCTGCCGCACCCGGGTTTTTTGGAAGTGCTGAATCCCCGCACCCGCACCCATGTGACATAGATTAAAAGTTTAAGAAAATTTACAACTCAAAGATCTCAATAGTCTCTGCCTCTAAGATCATTTCTTCAGGATGATGACATATGTTAGTGACAAAATGCAGCACATACATAAATTTAAAAGCTTAAAACAAATGGCTTCATGTGGTAAAACTCATTCCTCACAATTCTCAGGCAACCAAATCGAAAAACTCAAGGAGACACTCGACAGAAATTTGAAAAGACAACATTTATCCTTACAGTTTCTCTCCATTCTGAAAAGCCATCCTGGCTGCGACCACCCATGATAGCCCAACGGCACCTATATCCATTTTCACCAAGATCTTCCCCACTTTCACGGTACCAAGTGCTACCATCTTCATTGGTGCCTGATTCGTTTACATTTTCATTTAACAAATTGATCCCCCAGTCCTTCTCGCTAGCAATACCAGTGTCTGCATCAAGTTTATTAGGTCAAATGGTTTCACAAGAATGGGCAAGTTAGAAAGTAGACAAAAAACCATAAATCATACAGTATAAAGATAAACAAACTATATATGCAAACTAAGATAGTATAATATGCCATGTTGATTGACATAGCAAAAAAATATAATAATCAAGAATAGGAAATTTCGCAATTGTTATCCAATTCTTTTTCCAAGAAATATACAGCTTGAAGGCGTTAAAAAGTCTATAGGCATGTAAATTAGCAGAAGAATGTATGAGAAATGAACCAGAAATTAGAAATCACCAATCATTAATTATAGAACAATGATAAAAATAATAATAATAATAATATTCCCTTAAATCTCTCCAAAAAAAAATTGTGAATTCAAGATTTCATGATAATACTTCATAGGTGGGAATCTGACCCCTTTTAGGTGGAGTATCACGAGATTGTGGAGCAGAGTTTTTAGGACTACAGCGAGGAAAGAACTCCTCTTGCATGGAGGCATCTCTAGGTCTGCAATATAAAGAAGGAGAATTAAGTAAATGAATTATAAATAAATAAAGTATAAAATTTCCAAAATGCTTTAACACAAGAAGGAAGTTAAATAATATCTCAAATGAAAAACCCAAAAGTCTCGCACAAGAAATGGAGCTTGATATCCTCTAAAATTTAGACAATGCATGAAAAAGACCATCTAGAAAAAGGTTGGGAAGAACATGGGTATTTGACACACATACTTACAAACATTTGATACCCATGCATGCAAGCATGCATGGATGCACATATACATACATACATACATATATATTTGTGTGTGTATTCATTTATATTATGTATGTCACTACTACAAACCCATTTTCAAAAAAAAAACAGCAGTAACAGTAACAAAAACAACACTACCAACAGTAGCAAGTAATATTCATCATTGTTCTAGAAAATAAATAAATACTGCATCATGTTTGAGCAATGGTTACAGTTAAACCGTAAGCCCAAAAAGCATTGGAATACATGAGAGGATGAAGAAATCCCCTTCCGATGCATATACAGAAGGCTGTCCTCCAAGAAAATTCTGGCATAAAGAATAAGATCTATTAAGAGAGGTGATCCAGATGTTACCCGTCTTTCTGACCATATATAGACAAATAACAAACAAATAAATCAGCACCGGATAGCTCTGAAACTATTTAAAAAACAAAAGACAGAATATTCGCTGGCGAGACAAGTTTATGCCCCAAAATGTAACTAAGGTAAGAGTGCTTATATCCCAAAAGGCTTATAAGTGGCCATTTGCCATGACAATGGATCCATAACGCAATAATGACAACAACGACGACAACAATTTGGAGCTCTTCCAGATGAAACTTTCTAAATCTTTCAGGAAAGAAAGAAAGTAAATCCCAACCAAAAGTTTTCGACCATGTTAACGAAAACACGTATTAATCAAAATCTAAGTCTGAATGGCTAAAACGATGGCATGTTAACCAAAAAAATTGAGTTCATATAAACGCTCGCTAATTCAAGAAATGATAGAGAAACTCTTGGTCCATCTTTCCTGTACTTTAGGTCGGACTCAAACCAGAGGGCCTCGACTATGATAACATGGTTACACCATCCAACCATCAAAAATCAATGCCAACTCTAGGCATTTTTCACCACTCACTTGAAGCGAAAATATCTGTATTGTACATAATTCTAGGCGACGAGTTGAATACCAACCATTCAGTGTTTTACTCCTAATTCTCGATTCAAAACAAAACAATATTTTCATTTTTCACTTCATATCAACCCCACATTAGCAGAGATACTCTTTTCGAATCGCAATCCACTTATGAAAACGATTGCGGACTTCCGAAACTGAGACTTCAAACCGGCTCGCCCAAACCTATCCAATGCTAAACCAACACCACCAAAACCGAAGCTTCCACAATGCATTAGCGAGCACGCAGCATCGTACGAAGGAAAGAAGGGGAAAAAGAAAAACCAGAAGCGTTCGTACCTCGCTGCCGTGAACGGCCGGGGCTGAAGGGCCCGAACGCGAGCTCCTCCCCGCGGTCTCTTCGACGCAATGGCCGGTCCCTCCCACACTCCCCTATCCTCGGTCTCCTCCGCGCACTCGCCACTCCTCGGCTTCGGCTGCGCCCTATTCCGGCTAGCAGCGACTGAAACGCCCGAGCGGTTCGTGCGGAGGGAGACGCCGGCGGTGCCTGGGCCGCTCCGGAAGCTGACGCCCAGCGGCGCAGGCGTCCCGAACCGTTTGAGCCTCAGGCCGAGAGAAGACGAAGAAAGACCCCCGCAGCCGCTCGCCTCCATCCCCTCAGACGCTACGGGAACGGAGCGCCACCGCTGCCCACCGACGTCATTAATAGAATGCAGGGGAGAGAGAAACCCTAGTAATAATCTCAGTGAAACAATGCCGCTCCGCTGGTACAGCTTTCTTCTCTACTTGGTGGGTGACGAAGGAGGAGGTCGAAGGTGAAGACTTCAAGTCGTGTGCTGGGTTAAACCGACGGCGAATGAGCGCAGATCCAGGAAGGTAGGGGAACGGCTTCTGGAGTCCCTGGATTTATGGGGAACCTTTCAAATGTCACATTTCCCGAAATTACCCCAGTATGTTTTCAAATGCTTTTTTTTTTCCTTCACCATTATAAAATTGTGAAAAGAAATAAAAGCATGTGATAATCAATGTGACTTTCACAAGAATATACATCAACGTGCTCCAACTGTTCCCCAGTTACTGGTTATTTACTTTCAATGTAGCAGGTTTAATGTGAACATGACATACTTTGGAAACTCACTTGGTGAAAAACAATTTATTTCAAATATATCTTCTTGTCTACACATTACTCATGTAAATTGATACAAAATGGAATAACTTAAAAGGTAATCACTTTGATTATTAAATTTTTACCGCAATTGTTGGATATTTACTGTACTAAAAATATTTTTTTTTTTGCCAGTGTTGATCAAAATCTCGATCACAAATCTCATTTTACAAAGAATATTGACAAGGAAATTATCATCACATAATTAAAATTGTTATTTTTAAAACATATAAAAATTAATAATATATACATGAAAGAATATATATATATATATACATCAGAAATTTTAACATATACAAATATAAAAAGTCTTATCAAAAGACAATAATTTCCAAGTATGTGATATTTTGAAAATACTATCCTTTTAGAAATGTATTTAACTTATATTGGTTACATTGGTTTGGATATGGACAATATTCCAATTGGAACGCATTGGGTAATGATATCATGCATGTTGTAATTGGGATTGAATTTTGGTGGAAAACTAAGGGTATTGTTGGAGACAAACTAGATTTGAGTGCAACGCTATTTGATTGTTAATTACTTGGTTTGATAATTGCAACTTATTAGTTAATTTCATTTGGGCTATGATAACCAAATCTAAGAGTATTTGAATCTAGGTCTTAAAAACTTATTTACATGTAAATTTCAAACCCCATCAAAAGCCGATTTACTATGTGATTTGACAATATATCTCTTCTAAATCAATCCATGATAAGATATGCCAAGTTGTAGGATTGACATATTGAAAATGAATTCGAACCATTTGGATCTATTGGAAAATGTACCACAAGATCCAACTCCATTTGGCTCTCTACAGCCTTAATACAAAATGTTATGAATGTTTGTTTCTTTATTTTGTTTTGGATATTTTTTTGTCAAATCTGAATTGAAAAGCACCGTACTGAGTTAATGTCTTCATATTTGGATCAAGTAGAGCTTCTTGATCCAATTAACAAGGAATTTAAGTTGGTTAGACAAATAATCCAATTAAAAAAAAGGTATATAGTAACAAAGATCAACCATCTTTAAAAAAAACATCAAATCGCATGTTTGAACATTTAACAAATGGAAAATGATCATAATGTATGGTGAATTTGACATGTTTTCCCAAATGCCCTCACAAATTTCAAAATTGCCTGAAGTCCAATTTTGTATTTTTTTAACTTTTTTAAGACCTTTTTACCCTTTGCATATCTGAACCTCACGAATTTCACATCCAACATACACAAATTTTCTTTGAAATTTGCAGGACAACCTCTATTCTTATATTTATATCTCAGTCATCCAACATAAAAAAAAAACACATTTTCATAGTCATTGGAAAGTTGAGACAGAGATCTTGAACTTTTCTATTTTGACTTAGAACCAAAAACCCCTCTAGCGTTATTGTTTTTGATATACAAAAAAATGTTCTAGAGGTTGTTACAGTTGAATAGTCTATGTTTTTTTCAACCGTTCATCAAATCGACGTGATATTGGTGGCGTTGGAAAGTTAACATATTGGTCTTCTTATGTTATATTGTCTATTTCTACTAACTACTAGCACAGGTAGCCAAAAAATAGTATAGAATCATCGAAATAGGTGCAATTGTGCCTATTCGTCCCCTATTTTATAAACATTTTTGGGGTTGTATCTAAGTGTCTGTTTGTCATTTTTCACTAAATAAAATATCATTGGAAATATATTTTCATCTAAAATCTTTGTTTTTTTGTGTTCTTTTGAATTCTTTCATTTTTTAGGTAAAAATCGATGGTAACAAGAAGTATAGTTGATGAAGTGTCATCGATATGTGTTTCACCAAAAAAAATCATTATGTTATTTTTTTGTCACCTATGCCAAGAATCCATTAAAACAATAAAAATAACAGTGGTAAATCAACATGTTAACTTTTAAACATCATCAAGATCATGTCGATTTGATGAACGGTTGGGAAAAAATGCTTTCTGAAAGATAGACGGTTCGACTATAATAGTTTGCTTGTTAGCTTTCCAACGCAATAAACTGCTTATCAAAACTCTTCTGGATAAGGAAGATACGAGCGATTTATCGGTCAGGTGTGAGGTCAGAAATATGAAATACCGAGTATATGCATTTAAGTGGGGCCAAAAAGGGTCACCCGAATCCATATTTCTGACTTTTTTGCATAAATTAAATTTAAAAAATTATGAGATTCACACTACGCTAAACCAGAATAATCTAAAATGGACAAATCTATTTTTTCCAGCCGTTTGGCTGAAAAAACAAACCCGTCTTATATTGGGCTTAATTTCTCAAAAATATTTTTGATAAATTTTGTAATATAATAAGTAAATCATCTAATTTTTTTATGAATAAAAATAAAAAATCATGAAAAAATCCAGAATTTCAGCATGCACATACACTATAATCTATAATTAAATTTTGCATGAACTTAATTAGTCATATCATAGTTTTTACTAAAACTATCAATTTTTTTTCTAAGAAACCTGATAAAACAAAATACATAATATCTAAGAAATTTGGTTATGGAAATCCTTCAAATTTTTACAGAGCATCTATACTAATATGAACTACTAACCCAAATCAAGATTTACAGAAAAATCATTGAATAAATTAAGTATTTTGAAATTTTACGATTTTATTTTTTAAGAAACTGTTTTTTTTAAAAAATACAATTTCTAAAGGGGTTTTCTTTTGAAAACCCATTCTATTTTCATACTTTGATAGCCCTAAGTCAAACCCATGTATGGGAGGCATGGTTTAGGGTCTACACTTGTGAAAAAATGATGGAATTCATACCCACAAATTTTGTTCTACGTGTAGAGCATAGAACCCCCTACCTCTTTGACGAAAAATGATCCTACGAGCTTAGGTTGTTCTTTTTGCACAATTTGGCTGTTCCACACAAACCAAGGCCTTGCACATGGCCTCCTTGCACTCTCTTCATGCACGTGGAAGCCTCCCTTGCTAAGCCAAGGGTGAAACATAAAAGATTTGGTGTAGGGAAAAGAGATAGAAGAGAAGAGGAATTTGAGAGAGAAAAAAACTTGGGAAAAAATAATAAGGGATCAAATGAGGGGTGTTGTGAGCCCCTCTTCCATTTTTATAGGCCCTAGGTTAAGTCAAGGGCTGGAGCTAATATCACTCCTTGATTTAATCTAGGTTAAGTTTTCAAATCTCTAATTACTTTTCTTTTCTTTTTTTTTATTTCTTTTCCTTTTTCTTTCTTTCTTTTGCTAGATTAAGCATAGTATACAATATATGTATTATCTATCTTATATATTATATCATATATATCATATGCTAGTTAAGTGAGGAAATTGATGGATTGACCCCCATGGGTTGGCCTCCTTTCCATTTACATTAAAGTCAACTTGCTTGCTTGGCAAGCAAATTGACTTGGTAAATTCTTATATATATATATATATATATATATATATATATATATATATATATATATATATATATATATATATATATATATATATATATATATATATATATATATATATATATATATTCTTCCTTTCTTTCTTTCCTTGGCCTAGCCCTTGTTAGGTCCTTCTAGACTCCTTTAGGCTAGATGCTCCCTTTATGGGGCTTGATTTTGAAAAAAGACAACTTTTGACTTTTTAATCCTTCTTTTAAATTTTTGGTAACTTTAATTTAACTTTAATTTAAAGCTTTATTTTCGTATTACAATTTAAAGTTTTAAATTTTATGTCACGTAGGATGAGATGGACCACCTATGGACTCCTACCACTTTATTAAATTTAGTTAATATTTGAAAGTCATTACAGTAAATAAAATTCTATTTTAATTCAAACCAAATTCAAATGAAATTATTTTACAAATTAGAATGAAATGTCAATAAATAAAATTTAAGTTAACCTACACATAATTAATTTCTATTCATGATTTTTTGAATTCTTAAATATTTAAATTATTTATTTTAATTATCCATTAAGGGTTAAATTCAAAATTTTCAAAATAATTTCTCATAAATTTGAATTCTATAGAGTCGATGATACCCTTGGGCGTGTAGGGTATTTTTTTCACACTTAATATTTTTATTAAAATCCTACAAACCCTATACCACAAAACTTAACTCAAATTACCATTATAGAGTTTCTCTTCTAAAAATAATATTTTTTGAAAAATGCATTTCGAAAACGATTTCTACTAGGTTCGGCAGGACCTGTTGTCGTTTTGAATATTTGATTTCACTTTGGTTTTGTACCTTAGATTTTAAACTAAATTCAAATTTATTGAATTCACCTTGCATACATATCAAGTTATCCTAAATTCGTTTAAAATCCTATTCGATTTTATTTTAATAAAATTTATCAGTTATTTTATTAAATTTTATCTTTTTCAAAAAGTTTATTCTGAATGCAAATTTCACTTAAATCAACTTGAATCAACTTTAATTTTTTTCATAGAATGTTTCTTATATTCTATTTTAGACTAATTTATAGTTTTACACTTCTTTCTCATAAAATTCATCATTATTATTTTATTCATTAAAAATATCTTAAAGAATTTGTAGGTATTATTTGTAGATTAAATCGAAGGTTCCAAATTCAAATTCAAATAAATATACAAATTATTGTATATTTCAAACTTGATATAATATTCGAGACATATTTATTAAATCCGATTAAAAATTGAAACATTGATTTAGAATAAATTCTCAACTTGAAATTTATTCTGAATGTCAATTAATACTTGAATTATAATTAAATTTTGAATAATATTTTTGTCTTACTTTCACTGTTGTTTCTCGTAAAATATCAAATAATTATGAGTTTTTCAGCTAAAATCATGATAGATGCAAAGTACACATAATGGTGCACATCTAACCCCAAATAAGCATAGCGCTTCCTTCGTCAAAGAGATGAGGTGCTATCAAAAAGTTTGAAAAGATGTTCACCGGGCTTAAAAGAGCATAACACTTTCTCTATTAAAGAGAGAAGGTGCTGCAAAATTTTTTGAAAAGATGTTCACCGAATATAAAAGCGCATATCACTTTTTTTGTTAAATAGAGGAGATGCTGTCAAAATTTTGATAAGTCACCTTTCGTAGTAAAAAGAAATGTCATGCTTCCTCTGTCAAACAAAGAAAGTGCTACCAACATTTTTGGTAAAATACTTGCCTGAGCTAGTATGAATGACATGATGATGCCCCATTGTCGGAACCCTGCCTAGATAGCTCGTTCCACTTCCACCTACAAGAGCATCATACTCATAAGGGTCGATGCGCCAAAGTAGCCATTGTGCCTTGATTAGGCCAGTGCTCATTGTGGCTACATACGCCGAGCAGTCGATCTAAAGTGATAATTGTCTATGCATGCTCATGTGAAACACTGTTATACGATAAGACTCGTAAGGGCCATTGTACCAGAGTTGGTTGTTCACCCAAAAGGGGTGAAGTGCTCGTGAACATCATAGATGCCAAGAGCAAGGTCCTGTATGCATATAAATAAAACATAACGATAGTCCCTAGATCATACGGGTGACTCATGTTTCAGAATACTAAGTGAAGTTTAGGGTACATATTACCTTGGTGCATAATGCCCTGGATTGCCTATGTGGCACTTGACGTCCTAATAAGAAATATTATGTTGTTGAACCCCTTCAGGACTTATACTCATTGTGGCATGACAGTGATGGTGCAACCACGAGTGACCTGTATTATGTTATGAACCAAAGAGTTTAAGGGACCTTTCATCACTCAAGAGGTTTGGAGGTCAGGTTATCTTTAAGATCTAAGGATTGAACTCCGCTATTGCAGTAGACGGATACATCCGAAATGACCTCATGGGGGTCTTCCGGCATGAGTTTTGACTGCTGCCCTGCTACAGACAAGGTCATTCAAGCCTCTGAGATACACAAAATACATAGCATAATAAACCCCCAAATGACTTCGTTTGACGCCGAAGCTAATTAAGTTCTCTTGTGTACCAAGAGATGAACAAATAAATATCAAAAGAATGCATTAGCTATAGGTTTAGGGATGAATGGATGAATAAATGTATGTTGGCATTACTCATGCACAACCTTGTGAAAAGTATTGATATTGGTACACTGCTAAACCGATCAGACAAATGACCCAAGTTGTATATGCATGGCCAAGCTAAGCTCTAAAAGCTCTTGCTTTGACTTGTAGGATACCAATAGGCTAAGTCGTGAAGACTTGAGCTACGTTATTCCAACTGTTGCCCTTTAGAGACTTTCGTGTTTATATGCTAAGTCATGAAGACTTGAGTTACGTTATTCCAATTGCGGCCTTAAAGAGGCTTTCATGTTTATATGCTAAGTTGTGAAGACTTGAGCTACGATGTTCCAACTGCGGCTCTGAAGAGGCTTTGGTGTTTATATAGTAGGTCATAAAGACTTGAGCTACATTGTTTCTAACTGTGGCTCTGGGAGGCTCCTTATATTTCCAAGCTTTATACTTATTTTCAATTGGAATGCTTTTCTACCAGACCAACGATGGTTCTGATCCCGTTTTATAGGTGATACGAGTATTGAACCTGTAATGTGATATGCGGAGCAGGGCGACATCAAGTTTCAGGGTTTCTTCAGACTGTATTGAACATTTCATTTATAAAACCAGTTTTATAGAATAATGTTTTTCCAAATAGTGATGTTTGTAATAAATAACTTGTTTTGATAAATAGAATACTTTGATGGTCAATGAGTGCTTGGCCATATACTTGTGACTGACTCGACATCTTCTAAAATGGATGACTCATTATTGTCTATTTTCACTGCTAAAAATCTTTTCTAAATTCCATTTCAAAAAAAAAAAGAAATCCATGAATTTTTTATCAAGTTTTGTTTTGAAAATCCAGGGCGTTACAGAATTGGTATTAAAGCCTATGTCTGATAAACCTTTTTCAAGATCCGTCATGTTTATAATATCGCACTATAAGTATTAATTCTAAGTTCTGATCATGTAAATTTTTTTCAAGTATAGATGTCAATCCACGACTCGTGAGGGTACTATTATCGGTGTCGTATCATGCACTCTGAATGGTTATGTCTATTTGAAGTTCAGGACTTCCAGTTTTGTGGCAAAAAAGCAGCATTCTGCCAACAAATGCCAAAGAAAATATACTGTCGACATGGGTTGACAGGTAACGCTTGGTCTTAAAGATGAGAGCCCACACATCAGTGAACCCTATCACTCTAGTGTGGGGAGTAGCAGTACCCCATCAACCTCGATAGGATCACTGAGTCTGAGAGACAATGATTGGTTTTTCTTTGTTGCATTCTATCACTCTCTGAGTCATCATTCTGCCATACTTTAGAATGAAAAGGCATCACCGGTCTACCCCCAACTCTACTTGAGAGTGCGAAACTACTACCCAAGCACACTCCAACTGCGTCTACAAGTAAAAATTTACTTCCTTATATATATCGAAAAACTAAACCACATTAATTGTATGTGAATAGATAAATGACTCCTACGACGATGAGAACTATGTCGAGCGAGGAGTCCCACATATAGGGGTTCTTGTTAGAGACTCTCAATAATTTGGTGATTGTCATCCATGAGATGAGACGGGAACCGGCCCCACCTCACAATGAGAGCATATGAGTAATAACTTACGAAAAGTTTCTCAAGCTAGACTCACTGGTCTTTGCCGGTAGAACTGATCCATAACTTGCAAAAAGATGGATCAAAGATACGAAATGCGTATTTCTGGTATTGGGAGTGCTAGAGGAAAGAAAGACCAATTTTGGCACATACCAGTTAAAAGACAACACACAAAAGTGTTGGGATACTACTAAAATTATCTAGTTCTTAGAGTACAGGGTCATCCCTTAGGGTGATTTTTGAAGAGCCTTCCTGGAGAACTACTTTTCGATACACTCCAAGAATAGGAAGAAGATGGAATTCTTGGAGTTAAAACAAAGTAGTACAAGTTTCATCAACTATACTACAAATTTCCAAAACCTTGAGTGGTACTGCTACATGTTATTCAAAATTGACAAGGAGAGGGTCGACAAATACGTTAACGGGTTTCGGAAAGGGTTGCAGTCTCGTGTGATAACTAGTATGCCCCAGACTTTCCAAGTTGTTGTGGTAGCAACTTTGAAGATTAACACAGACTGAGAGCGATCCAAAGGGGTCATAGAAAAAAGGCCAGTAGCAAGCAATGAGAACAACAAGAGGACATTCTCAGGTGGGCAGAAATCACGACTATTTTTCCACAAGAGAGAGTTCAGAGTAAAGAACTTTGCTCCACCGGCCAAGGGGCTATCGCAGATGGAGGGACCCATTCTGCCCTACCAACAATCCAATTTTTGTTGCCCGAGATGTAGCACACATCACTCCAGAGAGGCTTGTCCCTGCGACATAGGAGAGTTCCTATATTGCGGCAAATAGAGCCATCATATAAGAGAATGTCACAAGAAGGCCTCAGACCATCAACAGAGAAATATGGGATCTACAGATACCTCTCAACAAACACAGCAACATCCCTTATTTCAACGACCGCCACTACCTATGCCAGAGCAAAAACCTATGGTGGACCGTATCTATGCTTTGTCAACTGAACAACTCACGAATAATGACCTTAGCGAGAAAATCAAATACCCTTGATAGGTAGAAGTTGTGTTGGGTAAAAAGCAACTGAAAAATAAAATAAGATCAAATGAATGATCGAGCCTAGACAGGTGACTCATGACTTTGTATATGGTCATTTAAATCAATATGTATTTATTGTCCAAAGAAATGATAAAAAATCTTGGACTTGTCAAATCGAATTTATACGTGCTTGTGCTCAAATTGGTGACCATTGACCTTATGAGTGGGTAATTGTGTTTGTGCAATTACGACACTAGAAGTCACTTGATAAAATTCATAAACCGTTAAGTAATTGTTACTAAGAGGAGGACCCTGTGAGGTTTTATATTATCCAAAATCGGATAGTCTGATCAGGGCAAGCCTACGAGGATGTATAGCTCCATGACCAGGCAGTTCTGAGAAACCCTATATGAGTATATATGTCCAAAACCAGTAACTTGGCTAAGATAATTTTTGTGAGGGTGTATTGTCTCAATATAAAGTGAGTATGATGAGGATGATCCTGTGAGGAGGTACGTTTTCAAGACTAGGTAATCTGATAGGGGACTTGCTCTAATATGGTAGATATTTATGAGAATTATCAGGGTATATAAAATTGTTACATGGAATGGCTATGATTGATAGCCAGTTGGGAGACTATGGATTTAACTTTGTTGTCATTGTAGTAGCGTGATTTGATACTGAACTCATATATGAAAAGTATACCCTCATCGATTGTAGATTGTGATATGAGGTGATGATTGAAATGAATATGATAATGAACTAGGTGAATGACACACCACACCTACTTAGACACCCTGCAAATGGTTGCAAAATTGTTTATCCGATATTTGACTGGGATAGATACATTGACATACTAGTGAAAAATATGTTACACCTACTTAGTCTTGTTGCTAATAGCATTATCGATCCAATATGCAAGAGAAATATCCTGAGCTATTCATGTAAAACTCATAATAGAATTTCAAGGATGAAATTCTTTTAAGGGAGTAATGATGTAAGACCTGGAATTTTTAGTAAAAATTCTGAATAAAACTAAGAGGTATTTTATGTAAAACTATCATATTGACCCAAAATGCGAAACAAACAAATTTCAATGAGCCAATTATACTTAGAACATATATATCCTTGAGGATATATGCTCAATCAGTCAAGGAGCCATAACTCTCTTCTTGAACAAAATTAGGAGATTTCAATAAGCCAACTCGCTTGGTCTCGTCGATATGAAGAAAATGGTGTATTTATATTTTTATACAAAAAATATCGACGAAACTCCAAAAATATACAGCTCCCACAAAAATATCTGGTGGAACCCACAAAAATATCTTGCCAAAAATATCTTGTGGACCTCACATAAATATCTCATGAAATCATGAGGTGGGCTCCATAGGGACATAAAAGTCTTTTTATTACTTTATCACTAAGTTTGGATCTTGAATCAAATGAGCATCTTGATCAGATCCAGACCCCATAGAATCCAAGACCTAAAATGTTGCCTATAAATAAGAGGTGACCCCCTCTTAGAAAACATCTCCCCCTCTTTCTCTACTTTTCTCTCTCTAGCCACTCTCCTCTCTCTACTCTCTCTTTGTTCTAACCTAGACCAATCCCACTTGCAATGAGCTTGGACCTGCCTTGCCTAGGCTGAGCCCAGTTTGGTCAAGACCACTTGACCTACTAGGCTAGCTTTTCTCTCTCCTCCATTGTCTTGGTCTTAGCCTAGGTCAAACCCACTTGACCTAGACTTAGCCTACTTGAGGTGAGCTTGGACCCACCTGACCTAGACCAAACTCAGTTGGGACAAATCCCCTTAGCCTTGACTACTTGACCTCCTCTACCATTTCCTCGACTAGGTCCAATCCATTTGACCTAGCCTAGCCCACTTGAGGTAGGTTCGAACCCAGTTTGACCTAGAATAGTTCTCATCCAGGTTTTAGTCTAAATCTCATCATATCACCACATTGTTGAATTCTGTAAAAGACACTCTTGTTGTGATCGTACCAGACGTAAAGGACATGTCAACCACGACCTAGGAGTGCCTCAACTACCTTGTTGCAGCACCACCGCCTAGCTTTGTTAGGTTTGCACACCAAACAATTATAAAGTTTTGCTTTTCTCAAGATATATGTATTTGCTTATGCATTTGAGATTATCATTGCGTCGAACGGTACCAAGGCTCTTGTTTTTCATTATATATATATATATATATATATATATATATATATATATATATGCTTATGCATTTGAGATTGTCGTTGTGCCAAACGGTGCAAAGGCTTCTGCTTTCTGCAATATATAAGTATTTGCTTATGCATTTGCTTTTCGCAATATGTACAATCAATTTAAGTTTTTACTTAACCCCGTGGGTGCGACACAAACATAAACCTGAATCAGGGTGATGGCCATACAATTTGTGACTTTGGACCTGGTTGGGCACCTTTCACCAGTTTCGGGTGAGGGACAACCGTTATCGAGAGAGAGCTCCCAACACCACCAACCCGATGCATCAGACTTACACTCATGAGTTTCTAACCATTCACCTTGTGGTCTACTATGAAGGTTTTCCCTATCTTCGTAGTTGGGGAAGAACAACCTTACATGCTCAAAACCAATATCCATGAAGTCATATGTAACACTTACCCTATCCTTGTAAGCATCATACTTTAGTGTCACATGGTTAACCTTTTTAAACTCATTAAGTCCATGCAATTCACACTAAGAATCTAATTAAAGATTCAGGATGGATGCAAATATTTCAAATGTCAATTAACAATCATGCATCATTGCATATTTTTATATTTTTTACTTTAACATTCATTCATCAATAGGCATTGGTCATATACAAGTTGTTGCATCCATATGCATTCTCATTCCATGCACATTTTCATTCAATTCGATAGTAATTTGCAATGAAAGTTATTTTATGCAATAAGCACTTTATTCAATTTGTAACTCTATTTAGGAACTCAATACATGCATAAAATCAGTGTTGGAATCACATTTGCAGTACCATTCATTTCATATCAAAATCTGATTCGACTATCGGTAAGGTATCACATTCATTGTTATCTCGGTTCTAAGTCGATTCAGGACCCGTTGGACCCCCAAACTGTTTTACAGTTATGACTATCATAGTACTATGTACAATTTGCATACATAGCTCAATTTTTGGCAGATTATAAAAAAAATTGTAAGCTTTCTAATGCCATAAATTGTTCATAAAAATTCCTTCGAACGAGAGAGATATAACTAGTTTAGTGTTCGCCTATACTTTTTTGTTCTAATTGTCACTGTCCAGTGCATAGTCGGGGAACAAAACCCAAAATTTCAAAGATTATATGAAATTTTATTAGTCTTCCAATGCAGTAAACTGTTCATAAAAAATTTTTCCGACGAAAGAGATACAAACGATTTACCAAACATATGTCAGACCGGTTATTCACAATAACAGGTAAAGTGCATTCGAGTGAACAAAAATATGCAAACCAAATTGAGTTTTTCATTGTTTTTCACTAACAACATGTCATACAACATTATGAAAATTTCAACTACTAATAAAACCAACTTTCTAGCAAATAAACCACATTTTCATATCCATTAAACCGGAAAACCGATTTGTAATCTCAAAAACTATTTTCTTAGAAAAGTTTTCGATATTGTTCGTAACCATATGCATTCATTGAACAACAAATATTTATCTATATATATTTTTTTCAGTTGGTGTGGTATAGATATTATTTTCTTCCTTAAGTTTTATTTTATTTTTTTTGGCTATATCCTTATGTGTTTATCTATACCTTTCACCAAACTAATTTACTAAAGCTCTAAAAAAAACTCATGAGCAAAGATGAGAACAAAATTGAGCAAAAGTATATTCATAGAGCATATTTTTAGGGAGAGGCTATGAATTCTCCTTTTTAAAAAAATATTTCACCTTCTTGCAAGAATAGGCACAATGATAAGTGGTTCTTTCAAGCAAAATAATTTTTTTGTTCCTAATCGGTGGTGTTTCACCATATATATATTTTCTTGACGCAGATCAGTCCCTACTCAGCCAAAGACTAATTTGAGTCACTTTTAGTCATCCTGGCATGACTGATCCATGAAGGAATTAGTCCATGTCATTACCTCCACCATCTGATTAATTGCATGCCTGAACTCGGCATTTGAACCCATAACTTCTCTTATTTTGTTTATTAATTTTTTTTGAAAGAAAATTGGTCAATCCTAGACCAGTTAGGGACTGATCTTGGTCATTCTCAACCTGGTTAAGGTCTGATCCATGCGTGGACCAAAACCTTAAACGATTTCACAACCAAACTCGAAAATGTATCCACTCAGGCTCAGTAACGATTGCACAAATATCAAAGCCCTGGCCCATCTCAAGGGAGACCCGATGTCTACAACCCAAATCCAGATCTACTCAAGAGTCCCAACAAGACTAAGATTACGGGACACCCCACCCATCCGGATTCCTACTTCTTGGATTCTCTCTCTTATAGACTATTTATTTTCTTGGCACTCTTGATTCTTTTGGACTCTGAGGTAGACTACATATAGGTGTTTATTCTTGTTTTATTCTTTAATGAAGTTTATTGAGTGAATAATTTTTAACTCTGATGGATCAATATTCTCCCTCCACACACCCCTACCACTTTTTCATTGCAAGATGCAAGCTAGGAGGGAACAATTTTCTTCCTCCTCCCTACCAATACCCCCTTTTGGAATCCAAGTCCAGGCCTCTCCCATAATTGGATCTATCAAAATCATCCCTCCTTGAGGTCTCACCTGGTCTAAACCGTGAAGGGCGTGATCCCTTGTTGACACAAAAAAGAATATGATCTAACTCCAAGAATGCAGATCTGGTTGATCTTGATCCCCAAAAAAGCCTCGCACTGTTACCAAATGTCAAAACCCGACCTCAAAGAGGGACGATTCTCACAGATCCAGTCATGGGTGAGGCCTGGTCATGGATCCCAAAAGGAGGCATCAGCTGCGAGGAGGGCAAAAATTGTTCCCTCTTGATTGGTGTCATACGCTGGGAAAGTGATAGGGGAGTGTGGAAGGAGAATATCAATCCCTTGAAGATGAAAATCATGAACAAGAATGAAAAATAAAGATCCACTCAATAAACTTTATTAAAGAATAAAGCAAGAACAAACACCTATATGTAATCTACCTCATAGCATAAACGAAACAAGAGTCCTAAGAAAATAAAGAATCCAAAAGAGAAAGAGAATCCAAGTAGGAGCTCAGATGGGTGGAACATCCCCCAATCCTAGTTTGGCTAGGACACATGGACGAATCCAAACTTGTCTCGTAAACATCAAGTCTCCCCTTGGGATGAGTCGGGGTTGTTCAGAATAATATATATAGTTTGTATGAAACTCATATTTCAACCTAATTAGGGAAGTTGATGAAAATGATACCATAACCTTATTAAAATGCAACAAATTTTTTTTATGATAATCACGACAAGTGTAGAAAGGAAAAATGCTGAGAGTTTTAGTGGGAAAAGGGTTAGAGTTCTTTCCATAAAAAGAAAAACAAAATAAACAAAAATAACCTTATATATGATTCAACAAGCATACAAATATATAAAAATTGCACAGATAGTCACATATTTGCGGATCTCCTTGAGGATCAGTTACTGAAAGGTGGTTCTCATGATATTTCGCGAATGTCATACTGTACATGCAAATTTATTAAGGTATTTATAAAGTTACATGGATTTTATTTACAGGAGGTTCACAAATTTGGTTATATAAACTTTGCAACATGTTATATTTGCAGATCACTACATGTTTGTGAATCTCCTTTATGATTAGTTACTGAAAGAAGGTTTGCATAGTATCTCGAGAATGTCATATCATATATGTAAATTTAGTGAGGTATTTGTGAAGTTATGCAGGTTTCAATTACAGGAGGTTTGCAAATTTGGTTATGTGAACTTCGTGAGATCCCCACAAAAAATGTGTGAATCTACATTTTAATGAGAGTTTATGATCCTTAGAAAGCATACCAATATATCACGCAAACTGTATGAAGGGTAAACATATCCTAAAAATGTCAAACATTTGTAATTTTCAAAAATTACGTGGCATTTTAGAAAACATGTCATTTTGCCGTACAATACGATTCATTTTTGCTTTCCAAATGCATGTTGTCTACTAACCCAACAAGAAGGTGCATTTTGCTTGAACAAGGTACCCAACCTTCTGTAGTCAACCACCCAAAGAAACACATGGGAGGGTGTGTGTGGGGGGGGGGGGGGGGGGGGGGGGCACCTCTAGCAAAACTGCAACTTTGAGGGCCATTGTGCAAGAAAACAAACCCCAGGCTTAGCATCACATTCATCCAAGGGGGCCTAGGCAACAGCGGGGCAGTGACCTACTAGCTCTGCATGGATCTCTGAACTGAAACTCTCTGGATGGCCATTTGGCCTATAAATCCAGAAGAGTCCTTTCTTTGATGGAATGTGATTACATGAACACGTTGATGCACTTCTTACCGACCATCAACCTAAAATGATGACACCACCACCCAGGAGTAGGGCTCGGACCATGTCCAAACAAGAGGTTTCTGACAAACCATACCAGTTAACTTTAGAAAAGGAACAACGCACACCACAGACTTATATTGTTCTTTTGACTAAAGCTGTTTTCCTTGAAGATCTGAATGAGGCTGCCAAGGACAATGTTCCTTCATAATACCCAACAGCGCCAGAAAGTCTGTGCCATGGATCAGTTCATGGCCAACAGCCTGATCACATGACCAGTATCAGTGTTGACTGAGACAATGGCAAACTTAAAAGCTACTACTGTGCAGGTAGGCTAGGCCGGCTTTGGGCTGGATCCAACTCCAAGCCTATCAACTTCAGGCATGATTTTTTCTAAACAGTCAAGGTCTGAGCTTATGCTTAAGGCTTTATCCAGTTCAATTTGGTCGGACAAGCGTAACATGCAAGTCCAGACTAGGCTCGAGCCTGGCAAAGGTACAAAGCCAAGGGCATATATGGGTAGTAAGCCCGGTATGACAGACTAGCCTCATTTGAACCTGGTCTGCTCGATGCCTCCTATGAACTCAACCTCTACTGCAACCAGGGTATTTTGGTACTCAGATTCACGTGTGGAACTTAAGCAGCCGTAATTACATCCGATAAATCACAAAAACAATGCATCTCTAAGAATCAATGAGTTTTAAGCACAAAAAGAAATAAAAATTGTGTGCCATGAAACCTACCAACATGGCACCCAGCTTTGCAATTTTAGAATTGTCAGCATATGAGAAGCCTTTTTGCAGGATAGAATAAAACAGCTTAGGTTTTTTTGCTAGTTCAATCTTAAGCGGAAACCTCAGAGCAAGAACTGGGTAATCACAAGTCACAATAACATTAATGTGTTGGGTATTTATGCTAAACGCAATCAAATGCACTCCAGCTTGTGCACTCAAAGGCAAATTGCCACTGATCAATTTCTGGAAACATCCAAAATAAGGTGCTCTGAAACCGGGGCTTCCAGGCATTAGCTTTCATCGCTTTGGAAGGTATGGCTTGACAGATTCTACCACCACCTGCAGTAGTCACAAGGTACAACTTGATTGAGCGCAACAAAGGCATTCAATTGGTCATAAAATTGGATGAACATACTTGCCAACCAAGAAATTATATGAAACGATGACACTCAACATGCATTTGTGCCCTGAATGCTAATGTTTTTCAGAAGCACTATGGGATATTTCTGGCCTGAAGAAAAAGAGAACTTGCCACTGGAAGTTTAGACAGTAGTTGTGGTGTTCAATTATTATGCTTCTCTGCATGCATTTCATACTGAGTTGTAAGACACCAATATTTTGAGTCTAACCATGTAAGCACCAAATATATATCATGGAAAAAGAACTTAATATGAAGGCAGAACCAAAACAACAAAAAAAGGAACATCTAAGATACTGAATGGATTTCACGATTATGTGAAAACAGCGCAACATGTTTATCTATGGTTAAGCAATGGCAAAAAAATTGGTAAATTTACTGTTAATAGCAGTTCAAATGCTAATAATTTTCAAGAATATTCATGCAAACCCATTTATTCATTTCAGTGAGGAAAAGAAACTAGCCTATATGGTAGTCCAAAATATCCCAAAATTTGTGGGAGTACTGAATATTACATGCTCTTCGATTTGATGAACACACAAAAATATTCTGAAAATATATAATGTCTAGCAATTTTTCCTGCAAGAATATGTCTCTGTAACATGCTGCAGCAACTTAAAAAAAAACTGAAAATAAAGTCAATCATCTACTTACCCTCCCATCATATGACAAAGAAGCAAATATCCATGGTTCCCGGCAACTCCATGCAAGACCTGCAGTTTTGGGTGGTTATCAAAAGCTCAATCCAGCCTTTCTGAAAATTAAAAAAAAAGGAAGCTTACCATATACACAATCCTCATAATCACCATATGAGTGAACCAGAGGATCTGTTTTTCTGGAAGGTGACTCAGACATGCTGTGGAACAATAGAAATAGTTTACAAGCCACAAAGAATAAAAAGTGGACTAAAAATACTGAAAGAATAGAGACCCTTCACCCCTAGAAAAGCAGAATACCTTTCAGATGTAGCAACATCACCGCCATGCACAGAAGCAAACCACAGGTTAACAGCAGAATCTGTTCCAGAGCTCTGCGATAATGAATGGCCCAAAGAGTTTACCATACCACAAGCAATGGAATTAAGAAATAATCATTCTCATAATCGAATTACCAAAATCAGCTCATCATATTCTGGGTTGTGCTGGATGGACCATGTCCTGCAATTCAGTCAAAATATGCTCAAACATACAATATTCTTGAGGAAAAGCACAGCCAAAGGAACATACAGAAAAGAAAAGAAAAGCATCCAGATGCCTAGTGCAAGTTGGGCTGAAAATCACTAGTCCTAGCAAGATCAGTAACAATAATAGGCCTGCAAGTATGTACATTCAGTGGGATGTAATAAATGAAGAGAAGTGTGCAAATATCAATTACAGAAACTCAGAAGTTTGCAAATATCAATTACAGAAACTCCAAGGTAGTCTATAGAAAGATACCAATGTGCATGACCAGGAAGCTCTCTGATAGGAGAATTTGGCATTCTAAAATCCCAAATGTAAATGCCAGATTCATACTCTGCAGTCACCTGGGGTAAGTAGAACCATTTTCATCAGTCAAACAAGAAAACAAAAGCCATGTAGAATCTTGAAAGAAGAGGCACTCAGCTTCTTCATGCTAATGAATTTCTAAGAAACCACCAAAAAGGCAAAGAAAATCAACAAATATTAAAAGTTATTTCTTGCAAAAGTAAAATCTATACATTTCATGCCACCAAATCTTTTTTTTTTTGCACAAATGCATGCTAAGTGAACGCATGGCATCAAGGAACAGAATAGTCCTTAACTCCTTATGGTTGCTTATGTTCTAATGCAGAATAATCCTCGGTTCCTCACAATTTTTTATGACTCAGACACTGAAATACAGCTTTGCTACCATCAGCACCTATAGAAAATAAAACAATGCTATCTCACAGGTGCTGAAAGATGCAGTAGAAAAGTGCACAGTTATGTTCCGCATAGGAGAAACAGACCAAAACATCCAGGGGAATTTTCTTAATTATCTGGACCACCGTAACTTTGCCCTGAGATTCTGGGACAATACTGTGCAACTCCTAGGTCTTTTATTCAAGAATTGGTTCTGCATGCTTTGCAGTTTTACACATGCTTGTACATTGTATACCAGAGTATGAGCATATTTGTAATTAACCCAAAGTAATAAATAAATAAATATATATATATATATAGTAACGATACGGTGCTCCCGGAGACCCTGCTTTTTATTAGCCATTGGATCTTTTGAGATCTAACAGCTGTGATGCATGCAGAAATATAGCTGCTCTCACTTTAAATATGCATGCAATGCTTTGGAAATTCCAGCTGTTACCTTAAATGGATCTCTCTCTCTCTCTCTCTCTTGTCCTTTCCCATGCAACTGCCTTAAATGACACTCTCTCACAAATAGATATGGTGGTGGATCTTGTAGTGTGTGGACATGGATGATGCCATGTGCTCACATGCCATCATCCATGTAGTGTGTGGATCTTAAATGTCTCTCTCTCGTCCTTTCTCTCTCACACCACATGGATGATGGCATGTGATGTTAATATATATATATATATATATATATATATATATATACCCGATAGGGGTATTTTAGACTTTTTACATAGTTGTTTCTAAAACCAACTATTTTTATGTTTTTCTATTCTTCCTTTTTTTATTTTTATTTTTTGTAGCATGCATTGGGAGTCCCAACATGGAGTCGTTGGGAGCCCCAACGACTCCATGTGGGAGACCCCACTGCTCTCTCATATGTGTACAAATAGGGGATTCCACCCCTTGTAATGGTCAAGCATTTTCATGCTCTCTCTAATAAATATTTCATTATTTCTCATGTTTGTGTAGCCTTTTTTAGGCTTTTGTATTGTCCCTTGTGGACTTCTTATTTGTGTAACTTAGTGCTTGTCCATTTTTTAACTTTATGAATGCTTGTGCATTCTTGGGTTACATTACCACATACTTTATTACATGTGGGTACATGCCATCATCCAAGTCCACGTATGTCTAGGTTTTCTAAAAAAAACTTAGTTTCCAACAATCTCTCTCTCTCTACTGCTGGACGAGAGCTGAGAGCTCCACTGATCTCTCTCTCTCTGGAGGACTTCCCCCATCCGAATCAATCAGGTACTGTGATACCCTAGTTTTTTATTGTCTTTCATTCTTTCTTTTATCCAGTTTTTGATCTCTGTAGGATCCAGTTTTTTATTCTGATTCTGCCTTAAGTCTCAAGTTGAGGAGCATCCTTTGATCATTTGACGAAAACCTCAAGAAACCAGGTAGACAAATAGGCATCTTCCCCTTCCTTGATAGAAGTCATTGCCTGAATTTTTTAGATACAAGCACAATCAGATTAGCTCAAATCTGAAATTCTAATTGCTGAACCTGAATGCTAACTGGTTGTGATTAGAAAGTCATGATGCTTTCTGATGATGGATTTATTTCCATTAATTGACTATGTAATATATCATAGTTTTTCATTAAATATTAATATTTAATATGACAAAATTATGGAAAATATTTAAATATGGACTGACATCAACATGGGTCTGGACATGGTCCATGGCCCGTTGACAAGATCCATATATGGCAAGAAAAATCTGTAAATTTATTTATTTTCACCTTTAAATTTGAGCGAAATTCAAGTTAAAATTAGGTTAAATTCAGGCAAAATTCAAGAGCAAAATGGATCTAGGACCATAGTTAGATCTGTTTCGGAACGTAGATCTCGTAGGAGATCTATTTTATTGAATTTGGATATCTGTTAGCTCAGAAAATGCGTTTTTCAAACTTGACCAGCTTCTATTTTTGGGTCTTTTTCGATTTGGATCGGACTCGACCCGCTCTGTTTATAATTAGACTGATGTTAATATGGATCTAGACATAGTCCAAGATCCATATTGACTAGTACCCGGTTTGGGTTGAGATCCAATTGAAATTGGATATGGATTTGGATCACGGGTCCAACTCAGACTCATAATCCATCCATACCTTTTTAAAACTAAAATGAATTTAAACTTTAAAAACATAAATGTGTATTTAAAGAGTAGAGGATGAGGTAGAGTTCTACCTTACTCTACCCCACTTAATACATCCAGAAGGGGGCGTCCCCCACTAGTATGGAATATTCCACAGGATAAAGTAAAATAAAAAAATAATAATAATAATAGAAGATAATGGTAGTTTAAAGGTTGGTTAGAGGTCACAAGAAATCTCTTTTTCTTTAAATCTTTGGCGTACATGCGCGAAATCCGCGTCTTTTTTAAAAAAGACAAACATGATAGACGGTAAGGCAGGACTCGATGTGTGAAACCACATATTGAGCGAAAACAATGCATACTTAGTGCATGAAGTACGAAACCATACCTCGACTAAATAAATGCATTAGTGCACAATGTACGAAACTGTACCTCAACTAAATAAATGCATAAGCAGTACACGAGATACGAAACCGTACCTCGGTTAAATAAATGTGTAAGCATTACATGAGGTACGAAACTGTGCCTTAGCTAAATAAATGCGTAAGCAATGCATGGGGTACGAAACCTTACCTCGACTAAATAAATACGTAAGCAATAGCCTGAGCATGTAATAGCGCGGTGGCAAAGTAAATAGTACAAGGCAAGGCTTGATGTGCGAAACCACACATCAAGCTAAATAAATGCATATGCAGTAGCCTGTGCACGTAATAGCACGGCGGCGAAGTAAACCATACAAAGCAAGACTTGATGTGTGAAACCACTCATCGAGCTAAATAAATGCGTAAACAATAGCATGTGCACGTAATAGCACGATGACAAAGTAAACGACATAAAGGAAAAAGACAAGAATCGAAAAACCGTGTCCTTAAATTAAATGTGTATATGTATATGTATATGTATATATATATATATAAATTATATGCTTATTTATAAGTTTTAGGATTGTCCTTCCATTGTCCTTTGTACAACTTTCTCCTACCTCGGAGATGGTAACTTGTTGACGATTTCAAGCGTAGGTTTTCAAGAGCTCGTGCCTTGGTGCACGTGTCGCGTCTGTTGCGCTGATGGGGGTGCACAAAAAGGTATTTTGTCATGTTGCAAAGAAAATGATGGAATCTTTTTACGTTATTGGACAAAGAAATGCTTGCGTCGTAGGGGTCGAACCCGAATTTGGTTCGAGTCGACTGGGCTAAGCCGGGCTTATGTCGTGAGTGAATCGAGTTGGGCTCAACTCGGTTACGTCTGTCCAACGGAAGGCGGGGAAGAGAAGGAGGCAGAGGGTGTCGCCCCTGCCTGCTAACAGAGAAGAGAAAGAGACAGGGATGTCGCCCCTGCCTGTTAACTAGGGGAAGAGAGAGGGTTGGAGACGACAGGAGGGGCGACACCCCTCCCCTGCCGTTGTTTCATCGGAAATACAGAGAGAGGGCAGGAGGGGCAACGCCCTCCTGCCGGCTAACCCAGAGAGAGGGAGAATAAACAGGGAGAAGAGAGGGAGGGCGCATACCTGCGGGGTTAGGTAGCTTCGACGGACGAACGACGGCTCTGACGAACAGAGGAGCGAGTGTAGGGGGGAGAGATAGCGTCGGGGAGAGGGAGGTAGGAGGTCTTTGGCACAGGGAGGGCTCCGGCGAGGGAGGGGGTCGGGTCCCGCCGACGAATTGAGGGAAGAAGACGAGGGGCGGAGAGGGAAAGAGCGTAAGGGGAGGGAGTGTCAGGGAGAGAGAGAGAGCAGGGGGAAAGGTTTTCCGCTTTTCGTAAAGAGGAACCCCCCTCAAGGGTTTAAATACAAACCACAAGGGGGGGGGGGGGGGGGTTGAACCCGGATTCAGTCGGATCCAACCAGAATTCGATATTCCATTTTTTTTAAATCTCGGGTTTTTACATTGGGATCCATATAGATTTTGGATATGAATTTGGATCTTGGATCCGAATCCAAAATCAAAGAGTAACCAATTTAAAGCTTTAAAATCAATTTAAAGATTAAATTAAAAGAGAATTTTGCTTTAATAGGACTTCCAGAGGGGGTGACACCCTTTGGAATATTATAAAAAATTAATTATTTAATAATTAAATTTTAACTAATTGATAAAAAAAATTAATTAATTAAATTTCAAAATTTTATTTATTTAGATAAGGTAGAGTTCCACATGGAGCAGAACTCTACCTAGAAAGGTGTTCTTGTAGAACTCTATCCTCTATAGAAAAGAGACTCTAGAGGGGGTGTTACCCTCTAGAGGATTCTTGATAGATAAAACAAAAATAAATAAATATCAAGAGAATAAAAAGAAAAATAAAATATTCTAGAAAGAGTTTATAAGGGGGTTGGACTTCCCCTCTCTCTATAATCGATATTCTAGAGAGAGAGGGAGCCCAACTCGGGGGGGAGAGAGAGAGAGAGAAAGAAAGAAAGAGAAAAAAGAAGAAGAAGAAGGAGAGGAAAGGTTGTCGATCTGTCTTTTCCACCCTATATCCGACGACTTTTCGATTTATTTTTGTTTCTAATCTAAGGTATGGATTTCTCTCTAAGTTTTTACGGGAAGAAATAGGTAGAAATCTGATTCATGTATGGGTTTGAGGGAAAAGGGAAATCTGGTTGCGAAACAACATATATTTAGGTATATGTATTGTCGATTTTAGCATATTAATATATTCGTATCATTTTTCATACATAAATCGATTTCCCTATGTGCACATATCTGAAAATATATGCGAATATATTTTCAGATTTATCGATACCATGATTCTTAACTTTTACATGAAAGAAAAATATAATAAAGGAAGCATGTAGATAGACTTTTTGATATTTTGTTCATGTTCATGTTCATGTTCATGTGGACGTGTATGAAATCTGTCATTACCTAGTGTATTTTTTGCTTCGTGTGTATATATATATATATATATATATATATATATATATATATATATATATATATATATTTATGAGATGCCCTGCCGATTTTCAGGTGGACTGTTATTGAGTTCAATCGGATGGATTGGTAATCAGATTTAACATACTGTTTTATGGACTGTTATTGAGTTCAATCGGATGGATTGGTAATCAGATTTAACATACTATTTTATGAATTGTTATTGAGTTCAATCTGATGGATTGGTGATCAGATTTAACATACTGTTTTACGGACTCTTATTGAGTTCAATTTGATGGACTAAAAAAGAAAAATCAGATTTTAACATGCTACTTCTTGGACTGTCATTAAATTCATTAAGGTTGGACTGATAATCAGATTTTTTCCATGCCTTGCCGTGGACTGTATTGAGCATTTAAAACCTATGAGCATATTTTTTTTGGTCATGTTAGTGGCCGATGGCTGGCCGACTGTTATCAATCTAATTTTTGGTTATAAAATCTATTTTAGCACCTATATGTGAACTATCATGAAAGTTTATTTTCCTGACAGATTTGGTTAACCTTACCATGGACTGTTATTAGATTGATTTTAGTCTGGCCGACTGTCATCAGCTTAGCTTTACTTTATGAAACTTGGTTTTGACAATATCATGTCACTGTCAAGACAAAACTGTGACAGGCTACCATGGTGATCAGATTAGCATTATGTGGTAGATGTAAACTTTTTACTGATTATGTATATCAAAAACATTTTCTGCTATTATGTATATCAAGAGTTTGATATGTTGTTTGCTTGTTAAATTGTTTTACTGTTGTTATGTATATCAAGAGTTCGATATGTTATTTGCTTGTTAAATTGTTTTCCGGTTATGAATACTAAACTGTCTGTCTGATTTTGGTTATCAAATTGTTGTTGTCGTGCATAATAAAACCTGTTTGGTCGGTGTGCATACCACACAGTGTTGTTATATATAGCAATCTGTTTTGCTATCCAAAATTGTCTATGTCATGCTATAGGCTGTCCACCATCAACATTGACTCACCTCATTAAAATCTGTCTTATGTTGTTTTTGGGCTGCCTATAACCCTGCTGGATGCAGCCTGTTTTCAGTTGCATTTAGCAAGCGGTTAGGGGCAGCAGTGTTGCACCCTTTGTGCAGCCACATAGTGTTGTTCACAATACTTTGATGTGCATTTTGGCAGCATGTTGTTGCTTGCCTTAGCACAACAGCGACATGCGGTTGATCGCATGTCTTGGGGCCGGATGAGACAAAATACATATCCATATGTTGAATATAAATTGTGCATGTTGTACATTCAATTATCATGTTGCAAATGCTCATGTCATACGCATTGGAAATTATGAAATTCATTTTAATGTTTGCATGAATATGATCATGTGCATGTTTGAGAGCTTATGCATAAATCAGATCATGTTAATGTGTGTTGCAAGCATCGGTTCGCATGCATATGCATATTAGTTTTATGTACATTCTTGTTTTGTGATGGAATGTGCATTGTGAATATGTTTTGATCAAGTGTGTGCATGTTCACTAAAAATTTTGCATAAGATGCATATATCACTTGAAATGCTCTTATGGTCAAATGTGAATTCTTGTAGGTCATGTGGGCCCGGAGCATGTATTGCTCCAAAATTGTTTATGCATTGCAAAATCTGTTCTGAAATTATTGGCTTTCCAAAATTATTGCACGGTTAAAATGTGACGGGCCAGGGCCCGAGTTAGGTTTTGCATGTACATTTGCAAAACAGTTCTTGTGTAAAGAATTTAATTTTTTTTTAAAATGGTAAAAGAGACCAAACAATATAATTAATCTCTTCCTTGATACATTTTCACAGTGTGGGAATCTTGAATAGCGATCGTTGGAAACCATGAGGATACTAAAACCCTATGTGCGATTATGCCCCTGAACCTGATATGGTGCACCGTTCATCCCTCGGTCACGGTTTTAGGGAGATTTCAGCAACTTTGTCTGGGGGTAGTATTGTTGATACATTTGTTATTGGTATACTAAGAAAGTAGCATCAGTGGATGCTGATTTCCCTGATGTCCAAACATTATATATTGATTTCTAATGTTCCAATAGATGGTGTTGATTCTTGATATCAGTCGAGGAACAAATGTGAAACCTAGTAATAAAATACAAATTGTGTTAAGCTACAATTGAAAAGCTAACTTGGACTTCGGGAATTGTTGTGCCCGTTTTGAGTATCTGCAGGTTTAAGAAAAGTGAAAACTAAAAATTGTGTGCATTTAATAAGATCATGCATACAAACCTCTGATAATAACTTAACAAGTATTCATGCATGTACATTGAATCATGCATCTTTACTGTTCTGCATTAGTTCATGCATTCATACTTATCCTGTCTCGTATTAAAATTGTTATTGCATGATACTTTTTCTAAATGCTTGAATGGTAAACTAATTATGAAATTATTGTTGTCACATTCCCGTGAAATTTATGCATGAATTTGATTTATGCTCTTTCCTTTCTGTTTGAATTTTTAGAAGAATTCATACAAAGAACTCTGGTTTTTACCCTGTATTTCAAAAATATTTTTAAGAACCGGGAGCTCAGTGATAGGGTGACTTGCTACATAGAGCCTGCAAGTTTGTGTGACATGTTCTGATGTTCTTGACAGAGTGGCTCTATGTTACAGACTACTTATTTATTTTTGCTATTATGACATTGATTTTATTGAGTAATAAAGTTTTTTATGCCTTCGTTAATTTAATGCACTATCTCTTGTAGTTTGGTGATTATTAAATCGGTGGACCCTGGATCCTTGGGTTTGGTTTCCGTAATTGTTTTAAAAAAAATCACTTTTCACGAGAATAAGTTGGGGTCGTTACACATCCAATTTTAGAATGTTGAGAGAGAGAGAGAGTAATTAATATTTATTGATACATGAGTTGGTTAGGTTGGTTGTCTATTTTATTTTCTATTCTTATTCTTTACTCTTTAATGCAATGAATTTAATGCAAGAAAAGGAGTCACTTTCAGGTTGGATTTTCTCATAATACATTTAATTCATATAAGGGATGGGTCTACACAATAGTCCCATATCAATGATTGAAGGAGTGGAGAAGCACTAGATCAAGTATAAAAAGGTAATGGAGGCCTCTCAGTGGACACTACTCATTTCCATTAAAGAAAGTAACATAAAAGGTTGCCTAAAATTTGCTGCTTTAATTTACAAAGTTTGTAAGCAGAGACAAAATGATCCTGTAGCATAAAATTCAAAATAAGCAACTTTATTTTGCCTTCATCAAAAAATTGACTGTAATATACACAAGCTCAGCAATAAATTCATTTGATATATCAGTTATCGAGTATATCACAAAAAAGTGATAAATTCAATATATTTGTGATATTTGTGAATGGTGTATGGGTACAGAGGAAACCCCTGCCATCTGTTCCCCATATCTCATCTATATAGCACCAAACAAGGATGAACAAGGTTTTCCCTTTTCTTCTAACATCATATATGGTGATAATCTTCAGTCAAATTATGGATATTTATATGATTCACTACCAACTATTATTCAACATCAGAAACATGACTCATATAAACAATCTGCAAAAAGTATATGATTTCTAAGTTCTAAAAGATTGTTAGATTAAATGTTGAATGAAAATTGAACTTTTACCAAGAATATCCATAGTCTTGCAAGAGATGCAAACACTGACATGGTAATTGCATAAGCATGGTAGCATGTACTTACAAGAATGTATTGTTTCTTAGAGTTATAATCTACACTACGAGCATGAGCATGATCAAGAGCAAGTGTCTTCCTGAAAGAATTTTGAGATACATGTTAGTGAACTACAATAATGAATTAAAATTTAAAGAAAAAAATGCATACTTTAGATAATCATATTGAAGCTCAAAACTAGCTAGAGATAACTAATAACGACTTTTGCAGTTTAGTGGCCTGTGTAACACCATAGTGTAACGAAACAAGAGTGCACAAATACAGTGCCAACAAAAGGCTACACAAGTGCACAAATATAATATGGTCTCTAATGGACCGATAACAATCTCATAAAAGAGATACAAAAACATGAAAACCCACAAGATCACAAAATCATAAAGCTCACAAGAGTATAACAAAAAGATATTGTATTAATGTATCTCAAATGCTTTTAGAAAGCATGCTTTTACAAGAGGAGGTGAGGCAGTCCAACGACTAGTTGGACTGACCTCCCAACAGCCATATTGACTTTAACATTTAAAAAAAGTAAAAAAAATAAAGAAAAAGACTTTTCAGTCCCTAATGGACTTTACTAAAATACAATATAAGAAATGACCAGAATACCCCTGATATATGTATATTTATAAATATACGTATATCAATGAATATGTACATAGTATTTTAACACTCCCCCTCAAACTTATGGTAAAATCACCGAAAGTTTGCTAAGAAGATACAAAAATCTGGGTAGAGGAAGAACTTTGGTGAAGAAGTCCATAATCTGAAATTTGGACTGAACATAAGGCAAAGTAATCATTCCCTTCAAATATTCTTCGCAAAATAGTGACAATCCATCTCAATATGTTTCGTCTGCTCATGAAATATGTGATTGCTGGCTATATATACGGTGCTTTTGTTATCATAGCATAGTTTTGAAGGTTCTGAAACATCAACACCCATATCTGAAAGTAATGATCTCATCCACACAACTTCAGTGGTTGTTGTAGTCATCGCCCTGTACTCAGCTTCCATGAAAGACAAAGACACTTTCTGTTGTTTTTTGTATCGCCAAGAAATGAGAGAATCACCTATAAACACACAAAAACCTTTAGTTGAGTGACGGTTATTGAAATATTCTCTTCAGTCAGAATCAGTATAAGCAATAAGGTTTAAAGATGATGAAGAAGATAAGAATATCCCTTTAGATATAGTTTTCTAGATGTATCGAACTATTCTTAATACTGCACTCATGTGAACCGATGTACACGCATGGTGAAACTGACTTGCAGTATGTACTGCATGCGCAATGTTTGGCCTGGTAATAGACATGTACATTAATGATCCGATAAGTTACTTGTAAGGAGTTGGATCATCTAATAATACTCCGTCTTCAACTCTCATTTTTGCATTTATCACTTCAGGAGTATCGGCATATTTTGTGTCAGTGATTCCCGAACGCGCAACGATATCAACTGCAAACTTGATTTGAGACAAAATGTACCCTCTTGGCGAGTAGGCTACTTCAATTCTTAAAAAATATCTAAAAAAACCAAGGTCAGTCATATCAAAAGATTTTTTAAGCATAACTTTAATTTCTTCAATTTTCTTCTGATCATTTCCAGTGATGATCATATCATCAACATACAAAAGGAAAATGCTAAGTGAGGTACCTGTAGATCTTAAAAAAAGAGCAGTGTCTGTGTAACAAAATTTAAATCCAAGGTCTACCACCATGACACTAAACCAATCATATCATGCTTTAGGGGTTTGTTTAAGCCCATATAAAGTTTTTTGAAGATAAAGAACCATATCATTTTCAATAGTCAAACCAGGGGGAGGATCCATGTAAACTTCTTCATTTAAGAATGCATTCTTAACGTCTAACTGATATATATGTCATTTTCTAATGGATGCTACTGCAACTAGAGCCCTTATTGTGGTCATGCGAGCTACTGGAGAAAATTTTTCTTCATAATTTATTCCATATTCTTTAGAGAACCCTTTTGCAACTAATCTTGCTTTATATCTTTCTAAAGACCCGTTACTTTTTGTTTTAATTTTAAAAGCCCATCTACACCCTATTGTCTTCTTTCCCTTTGGAAGATGTGGAATTGCCCAAATATGTGCCTTGTGAAATGCATCTAATTCTATTTTCATAGCTTCAACCCATTTTTTTATGTTTTTAGTTTCGTTGTAGTTAGATGGTTCATGATATGAATGAATTACTAGAAGACAAGCCCTATAGTTTGGAGAAAATGATTCATAAGAGACAAATCTATTTGGAGGCCTAAGTATTTGTTCAGATCTTCTAACACTATTTTTTTCAACATTTGTTGATTGATTATATCTTTCAAAAACACATAGATGTTCTCCATTATCTCGTCTAGAGTATTGTAAGAGATTATGAGTTGGTTCACTTTTTTTACTTGAGTCATTAATAGTCTCAAAATTACCAATGTCATTATCATCAACAATCTCATTATTTGATTTAGGTAACAAATCAAATAAGAAGGCATACTCAGATTCTTCCTTAGTTTTTTCAAGATCAAATCTATTTTCATTTAAAAGAAAAGTAACATTTCTAGAAACATAAAGTCTATCATTTGTTTGATCATAATAACAATAGCCTTTTTTATTTTTGGCATATCCAAGAAAAACACATTTTATAGATTAAGAAAAGAGTTTGTTATATTTTTCAAGAAGCACAAAATATTTACATCCAAATACCCTAAGCCTTTTCAAGTCAGGAGAAATTTTAAAAAGTTTTTCAATAGGAGACTTGTTTTCCAACGTTTGAGAATGAATTTTATTTATTAGATATACAATGATGAAGGCGGCTTCGGCCCAATTTTTTTTTAGAATTTCTTTTGAAATAAGTAGGGTCCAAATAGTTTCAATAATGTGACGATGCTTTCTTTTGGAAATACCATATTGTTGAGGGGTCCTAGCACAAGATCTTTGATGTATAATACCATGAGTTTTTAGATATAATTGAAATTCATTTGAAAGAAACTCTCCTAAGGAGTCGGAGAGGAAGACTTTAATATTTGTTTCAAATTGATTTTTAACAAGATTATGAAAGTTTTTAAAACACAAAAAAACTTCGAATTTGAGTTTAAGGAAGTATATCAAAGTATATCTACTAAAATCAACTATGAATGTAACATAATATGAATAACCACCTTTTGACATAACGAGAGCGAGAACCCATACATCCGAATGCACTAATTCAAACTTTTCATTAGACAAGGAAGTTTTAGATCCAAAAGGCATCATTTGCATTTTTCCAAATATACAATCTTCACATACAAAACCTTTATCTTTACAAAAAAAAATTCAAAAATGAAAAATAAGATAATTTGGATATACTTGGGTGTCCTAATCTTTTATGCCAAAGATCTAAATCAGTATTGTGAAAAGCATTGAGGCGTAGCGAGGCGCTCCACCAAAAACCAAGGCGAGGCGTAAAGCATAAGCCCCATTTTTTTTGAAAACTTAAAAAAAATTATAAAAAATATCTAAAAATACAAATAAATAAATAAATAAATGCTTTATTGATGAAATAACAACCAATAGAAAATAGAAAATCTCAAATAAGTACTAAAAATATGAGATTAACATATAAAAGTAACTAAAAACTGATTATATAATTGGAAAATATATGAGATTAACCAAAAAAAGTTAAAATTTACTAAGAAACTGATTACATAACTGAAATAACTGGAAAATATATGAGATTAACCTAAAAAAGTTAAAATATATGAGATTATTCTAAAAAATATGAGATTAACATATAAAAGTAACTAAAAAAATGATTACATAATTGGAAAATATATGAGATTAACCAACAAAAGATAAAAATATACTAAGAAACTGATTACATAACTAGAAAATATATGAGATTGACCAACAAAAGTTAAAATATATGAGATTATTCTAAAAAATATGAGATTAACATATAAAAGTAACTAAAAATTGATTACATAACTGGAAAATATATGAGATTAACCAAAAAAAGTTAAAATATATTAAGAAACTAATTACATGACTGAAATAACTGAAAAATATACGAGATTAACCAATAAAAGTTAAAATATAGTAATATACTAATAAACTTATTACAAAACTGAAATAACTGGAAAATATATGAGATTAACCTACAAAAACTTTGTTGATTATATCTCAGAAATCTTGTGGTAAATGTTTTTTTTTTGCACCTCAGGCTTGCGCCTTGAGGCACATAGGGTCGCGCCTCAAGGCGAGGCACGCCTTTTGCGCCTCAAGGCGCGTTTTTGATAACACTGATCTAAACTAATGCTTTTGACATGATTACAGAAAGAGTTTTTGGGTAAACATAAGGAATCCATGTAGTAAAGATCTCCTCTTTTATGGCTTTGCCCAATCAGTTTCCCTGACTAGAGATCCGTACCCAACAAGCCTTAGATAAGAAGAATACTTTACACCAATAATCGAAAATTTGAGAAACTAAAAAAAGATTTAAGTCTAATTTTGGAATATACCTCTCACATTTGGAACAAATTTTTTTTTTGAGATATTGTTGAGGTTTCCTATACACTTAACTTTTAAGGAAATACCATCGACGGTTGACACACATGAAAAATATGAATTAGTAAAATCAGATAATAAAGACTCATTATGAGTCATATGAAAAGAGGCTCCTGAATCCAAAATCTAAGAAGTCTTACCTGGAGGAGAAGAGGAGGAGATGGCGACCCCAGATGTATTAAGAATTTGTGAGACAACCTCTGCTATTTGGGCAATGGTCAAATCATTAAAGTTGCCCCATTTCTTTGATTCTTGAGGTTCTTCACTTATGGCGACCACTTTCTTAAACTTGGGACAATCCGGTCTTATATGCCCCGGTTCCTTACAATGATGACAAATGATTTTACCTTTGTATCCTCCTCCATTATGTCCTCCATTGAATTTTCTTTCAAAGTGAGGTGGTTTATATGTTTTTACAAAAATTTTGGGTCTTGACACGTCAAGAACCTCATCATTAGACTCGTGCATTCCAAGTCGTGTTTCCTCTTGACAAATTTGAGCAAGAGCCTCACTTATAAAATGAGTCGAAGTCCTATGAAGCAAGGAGGACATAACTTGCTCAAATTTCGACCGAAGACCATAAAGAAAAGAAAAGAGATTTTTTCTTTCTAATTGTGATATTCTCATTTCAATAGTCGAACCTTCTCATTTTAGTTCTAACATGGCTACTTCATCCCAAATAGGAGATAAAATACTATAAAAGTTTCTTACACTTTTATCTCCTTTTTTGGTATTACATACCTTGTCTTGAAGATAATATAGCCTAGCTATATCTTTTTGGATGAAGGTACTCTTTAAAAAAAATCATGCATCGCATGACCTTCTAAACTTGATGATGTTGGTGACGATTTTGAACTCCATGGTATTCATGAACCATGAGAGAATTTGAGCATTGTTAACTTCTCAATCCTCCAACTTAATTTGATATTCTTGTAAAGCTTTCTCTTTTTCTTCTTCAGATAGAGCTTTGACTTGATCTCCTTCTCTTCTTGTCAATTTGATTTGAGGTTCGTTAGTGGTTCCACTAACAAAACCCCATAGCTTTTTACCTTTGATGTGATTCTCCATAGCGGTTGCCCACATTAAATAATTGTTTTTATTGAGCTTGTAGGAAATAACAGAGACGGAATCTATTTTTCCCGTAACGAAGAAGTCTTGTATAGAAGGATTGGATGCAAACTAAGAGTTGAAGAGCACCACCACAAGGAGGATAATCCCAAGATAACTTTCACTATTTCAAGAGCCAAGCTTTGATACCATGTAATGAAACAAGAGTGCACAAATACAATGCCAACAAAGGGCTACACAAGTGCATAAATATAATATGGTCTCTAATGGACCGATAACAATCTCATAAAAGAGACAAAAATATGAAAATCCACAAGATCACAAAACCATAAAGCTCACAAGAGCATAACAAAAAGATATTGTATTAATGTATCTCAAATGCTTTTAGAAAGCATGCTTTTATAAGAGGAGGTGAAGTTCTATTTATAGAGCCTCACATTACATAAAGGGAGGCAGTCCAACGACTAGTTGGACTGACCTCCCAACAGCCATATTGACTTTAACATTTAAAAATACAAAAAAGAAAATAAAGAAAAAGACTTTTCAGTCCCTAATGGACTTTACAGAATTACAATATAAGAAATGACCAGAATACCCCTGCTATACATATATTTATAAATACACGTATATCAATGAATATGTACACAGTATTTTAACACATAGTGCAGCCATGAGTGTCACGGAAGGATAATAGCCCACATCTAGGTAGCAAGTACATTGAAAATTCTGAAGGACAAGTACATATAATTGACATTTTCATCAATATATTAAAGATGGATTACAATTAAAACCTGCCTATTCATTATTATGGTCCAAACAAATGAAGTAGGATATATAAAGCAGAATGATAATTCAAATCAGTTTAACAAACACTAACACATGAAAACAAAGCACAAGGAAAAATCCATCAGCAAAAGAAAATAGAAAGGATTGAAATAAGACACCAGGTTCTAGAAGCTAGACAGCTCTGGTACAACCATAATAACAGGCTTCAAAATTAGGAAGGGAAAACCACAATCAATCAGTTAGTTTCACTCTTTCAGTTGATTGGAATAGCTTGCATTGGTCAAATGTGTCACACAGCAGCTAGGATTAAAATTCAATACTGCTCCTTAAAATGATGATAGTGTAAAGTGAAGACACCATAATGGTGAGCTTCTATTATTAACAATCTTGAAACTCAAGGCCAAGATGACCTGAGCTTTGGGTTTTGCAGGAGAGTCAGATTGAGCTATAATTTTGTAGAACCTGTTTCATTTATTCAACCAGTTAATCTATGACATGTGGCCATACAGCTCACTTGCATGCTACATGATGACTATTATCTTTTCTTCCCTTAAAATATTCTTCTTAGGAAAACTTAGAAAGGCTTCAGTTGTAGCTTTGAAATGGCATATTAGCATTTGAATATAAACAGATACATCTCAATGAAAAGATGGACGAGATAAGTTCAATAAAGATGATACACAGCAGCATAATGGGAAAAAGTCAATGCAACAGAAAGGAACAGTGGAAGAAGAGACTTTGTCAAGTGAAATCATGAAAGAGGATTAAATATCAAATAAGATGGGCTTTTAGGAAAAAAGAGAGGCAAAGTTCAAACTAACAAAGAACAAAAATAGCAAAATACAAAAGAAAACTTTTTTAGGCCAAAGGCAATCATTTCTTTTTTTTTTGGTCACTGGGGATCCTAAACTAAACATGTCCAAGCGTTCTAGATGTCAAAGTTAGAAGATGTTATAATGAGGTTCTCAAAAGATGCATGGCACAATAAAGGTTCAGGAAGAACATGATAAGGATTAAAAAGATCTGAGAATTTTTTTTAAGTGTTTTATCCTGTGATTGTGACAATCTGAATGGCATCAACACTAATATAATATTTGTGAAAAAAATGAGCCATGCAACTCTTGCTCACTTCCAACAAGAGATGTGTTTAAATGTACTAATGAATGTTGTAGCATCCTTCCTTGTCTGGATGACATTTCTGAGCACACGTAGTCACAGAACTATTTCAAGAGAGAACATAAATTCCAATGATGCTATGAAGGATCACATCAGATATTTCAACAACAATTAACTACAAACTCCTATGGAAGCAGAAACTAGAATAGATAAAGCAACAAAATCTATAAGCCTAACGAGTAGGAGTGTCAATGGGTGGGTCCAAACCTGGATCCGACTAAGTGATCTGGGTATCGGATCCAGATTCGAGTCTGACCAGATTTTCATGAGAAAAACCATACCCGGATCTGATAAGAATCACATAAACCAGACCCAGTCCATGTTAAAATGTAAAACATATATATTTTTTTCTGTAATTTTATTTTATTTTTCTATATTTTTTCTGTATTTTTTAGTGTCTAGTTCTAATAGAACTAGACTCACCTTATCTAGTTAAGTTCCACTTGGAACTTAACTAGAAAGGTAACTATTGGAATGGTCCAACGGTTACCATTCCAATGGCTACAAGGAGAGCTCCTTAAGAGCTCTCCTCTTCTTCCCTTTTCAAACTTGTATATATAGGGGTGCAGCCCCTCTTGTAAAATCAATCCAATGCTTCTTAAGCATTGTGTTTTTCCGCTTCAATAAAGAATATATTTTATTCTTTTTTTGTTTCCTTTTATACCCTTTTTTAAGGGTTATACTTAAGTGTCTTTTTAAGACATTCTTTCTTACGGATCTTATTTTGTGTTTGGAAGATCCTCATTTCATTTCATGGTATTAGAGCAAGGTTCATCCTACGTCATGCGAATTTCTAGCCTTGTTTTCCGTGCCAAACTTACAAAGGTGTTTTATCACCTTGGTTGGGTTCTTTGAAGCCCCTTTTGAAGGAAGGAGAAAAGAGGAAGGCTCATTGCATCAAAATCTTGTGTTTGCTTTCTTTTACTCTCTCTTCCTCCTTATTTCTTTTATTTCTCCTTTTATCACCTTTGTAAAAGATGGATGATCAAGATAAAATCACCATCATACCCATGAAGCTAAACGACAAAAAATATGTAATGTGGGCTTCAATAATGAAGCACCACATATGGGGAAAAGGATTATGGGGCATAGTAGATGGTTCTGATTCGAAACCTAAACTTGTCCTCACAAAAATGGAAGGTGATAAAAGAAGTTCTCTTAACAGAAGAAGAGAAAAGCAAAGCCTTAGCCAACTTTGAAAAAAGTTGAAAGGAATGGCGAATAACACATGCTAAAATTATGTCATGGCTAATTAGTAGTGTTGACATAAAGAAATGCTCTAATCTGGCCAAGTTTGAGCATGCCGATAAGACATGAGAATATCTCAAGAATATGTATTCTCTAAAAGATATTGCACATGTGTGCAATCTTCAAGAAAGAGTGAGATCAATGACCCAAGGTGATAAAACTATACGTGAATACTATAATGAACTATCAAAACTTTAGGGTGAATTGACTATTTTAGAGCCAAAATGGCATTGTCCTGAGGACATTGAGCTCTAACAAAAGCAACTTGACATGGAGCACTTTTATCAATTTGTAAATGGTCTAAGATCAGAATTCGAGTCGACTAAGTCGGCCCTTCTTCATCGGGGAAAAGTTTCCTCTATTGTCGATACTATAGAGGAATTAACTATGAAAGAAAACAAAATAAAAAAGAATTCTCCTAAGACTGAAGATGATTCCGTTCTAGCTGTATCTAGACCGGAGAATCATATACGATCTTATAGACCTCCTCATTTTAACCGGCAAAGTGGTGACTATGACAAGAAAAAGGTTATTTGCCATCATTGTCATGAACCTGGACATTACAGGCCACAATGTCCCAAGCTTAAGGAGCTGAGAGAGAAAAGAGTTGTGATTGCTGGATCGAAGCCCAAAGATCAGGATGAACCAGTTTCCATGGCTCAACTAATAGAGATTCTCCAACCTCTCATCAAAGGAACCTCCTCTTCATCTGAAGCTTCAACTGGCGCAACTGCCTCATCTTTTTCCGATTCAGGTAACTTTCCTTGGCTCCTTGACTCTAGTGCTTCTTTCCATATGACCTCAAATAATCAAAGTCTATCCGAATGTGTTAAAAATAAAACAAGTGTGTCAAAAGTTTTTACAGCTAATGGAACTTCTCTTGAAATAGAAGGAATAGAAAATTTTGAAAAAACTCATAAAACTAAGAAATTTTCTATCCCAGAAGTTAGATATATTCCCAAATTAAATTTAAATCTTTTATCTGTATCTCAAATATCTGATTATGGATGTAATATTTTCTTTTCTTCTCATGGTTATTGGGTTCAGGATCGCCAGTCAGAAAAGCTGATTGGGGAAGGCTATAGAGAAGGAGGACTCTATTACATGGATTTTTTAGAAATGTCGAAGAATGCTTTTTGCTATAACATTCAGAAAATTGAGTTGGAACTGTGACATAAAAGACTTGGTCATCCACATATAGCCAAAATCCAACATTTTCCAAATCTAGGAAAATTTTGTAACTCTGAATCATTTGATTGTAAAGATTGTATTCTTGGCAAAATGAAAAGATTACCATTTCAGAACAAAACTTTTATCTCTTCAAGACCACTTGAATTAGTACACTCTAATGTTTGGGGTCCTGCACCAGTAATTTCTAAAGGAGGACTTGCTTATTACGTTATTTTTGTTGATGATTTTTCCTGACATACATGGATTTACTTTCTTAAACATAAGTCTGAAGTATTTTCATACTTTCAAACATTTCATAATATGGTTAAAAACAAGTTTCAAAATGATATTACCATTTTTCGCACAGATTCAGGGGGATAATTTTTATTCACAGATTTTAAAAATTACCTTAATTTACATGGCATCACACATCAAAGGTCTTGTTCATACACATCTCAACAAAATGGGTTGGCAGAACGTAAACATCGCCATATTATGGAAACCACTAGGACTTTATTAATAATAAATCAAGTCCCAAAAGATTTTTGGGCAGAAGCTGCCTTAACTGCCACCTATCTGATTAATAGGATGTCATCATCTTCTTTGCAAAATATAATTCTCATTGAAAAACTTATGAACGTTTCTCCAGATTACTCTAGACTGAGAATATTTGGATGCGAGTGTTTCATTTTTACAGACAAAAATGATAAACTTTTTCCTCGTGCGATTCCTTGTGCCTTTTTAGGATATGCTGAAAATAAAAAAGGTTATATGTGTTTTGACCTAAAAAATAATAGATTATATGTGTCTAGAAAATCGAAAAGAAGAGCTTCTTTGATTTTGAAAAACCAAAGGAAGTCACTGAGTACTTTTTTTTGTTAAATCTGACATTAAAATCTAATGAATATGATATTGACTATAACTTTGATAGTGATCAAGGAATTATTGATCTTGATCATAATGTTGACAATGAAGAAGTTCATAGAGACACTAGTATAAAGTATTTCAGGCGACGAGAGCCTAATCTTCCATGTACACTTGAAAGATATTCTGACATTCCAACTAGACGGTCATCCCGAGTCTCGAGGCCTCTAGGAAAGTTTGTGTCATACGAGTCTTTTTCACCTACGTATAGGGCAATCATTGCATTAATTCACTCATACGAAGAACCATCTACATATCTTCAAGCAAAAAATGATGTCAAATGGATAGAAGTCATGAAAGCTGAATTAGATGCACTCGAAAAGGCTTCTACATGAACTATTCAAGATCTTCCTCCAGGCAAGAGAACTATAGGATGTCAATGGGTTTATAAAATTAAAACCAAGAGTGATGGCACCCTTGAAAGATATAAAGCTCGATTAGTAGCCAAAGGGTATGCCCAAGAATATGGCATTGACGATGAAGAAACCTTTGCCCCTGTGGCTCGTATGACAACAATCAGAACCTTAATTGCCTTAGCCTCCATCAAGAAATGGTCCATCTTCCAAATGGATGTCAAAAATGCATTTCTAAATGGAAAGCTAGTTGAAGAAGTATACATGGAACCCCCTCCAGGTCTCAGTATTCCTAAGGGTAAAGTCCTTCACTTAGAAAAAGTTCTTTATGAACTTAAACAAGCACCAAAAGCTTGGTATGATAGGTTTAGTCGGGTTATGATTGATATTGGTTTTCAATTTTGTTTATTAAGAATTCTGATGCAGGAATCATTGTGCTTATTCTCTATGTGGATGATATGATCATCACTGAAAGCGATAAACATGGAGTTGAAACGATCAAAACACTTCTTAAATCTCACTTTGAAATGACTGATTTAGGCTTATTGAGATATTTTTTAGGCATTAAAGTTTCCTATTCTTTTAGAGGATATTTATTGTCTCAAACTAAATTTGTTTTGGACATTGTTTTCAGGTCTGGTATTACTGATGACAAGAAAGTAGACACTCTAGAAGTTGTCAATGTTAAAATGAAGATTGATGATGGAGAACTTCTTGCAGATTCTACCCCTTACAGACGGCTTGTCGAGGCACTTTTCTATCTATCCATTACCAGACCAGACATAGCACATGTTCACACAGCAAGCCAGTTTCAACACGCTCCCACCACTGTTCATATGGGAGCAATCATGCGCATTATGAGATACATCCAGTCCTCTCTTTCACGGGAACTTTTCTTGTCTTCCTCCTCTGTTGATTTAATTGCATATACTGATGCTGATTGGGAAGGTGATCCCAATAACAGACACTCAACCACTAGTTTTTGTGTCTTCTTAGGTGAATCATTAATCTTGTGGAGGTGCAAAAAACAACAGAAAGTTTTTTTTATCATCCACCGAAGCTGAATACAGAGACATGACAACCACAACCATAAAAGTAGTTTGGCTCCGGCGTCTGCTTGCTGACATGGGAGCTGAAGCAACAACCGCTTCACAAATGTGTTGTGACAACAAAAGTGCGATCTACATTGCAAGTAACTATACATTTCACAAACACACCAAACACATCGAAATGGATTGTCACTACGTCAGAAAGGAATTTCTACATGAGACAATTGATCTGCCATATGTTACTTCAGAATATCAGTTAGCAGATTTCTTTAAAAAGCCTCTCGCTGCTCCTCGTTTTCACTTCCTCTTAGACAAACTTTTGCTCATTGTACCGTAAGTTTGAGGGGGAGTGTTAAAATGTAAAACATATATATAATAATATTTATATTATATATATATATATATATATATATATATTTCTATAATTTTATTTTATTTTTCTGTATTTATTTTTGTATTTTTTAGTGTCTAGTTCTAATAGAACTAGACTAACCCTATCTAGTTAAGTTCCACTTGGAACTTAACTAGAAAGGTAACCGTTGGAATGGTCCAACGGTTACATTTCTAACCGTTGGACCATTCCAACGGCTACAAGGAGAGCTCCTTAAGAGCTCTCCTCTTCTTCCCTTTTCAAACTTGTATATATAGGGGTGCAGCCCCTCTTGTAAAATCAATCCAATGCTTCTTAAGCATTGTGTTTTTTCGCTTCAATAAAGAATATATTTTATTTATTTATTTTGTTTCCTTTTATACCCTTTTTAAGGGTTATGCTTAAGTGTCTTTTTAAGACATTCTTTCTTACGGATCTTAGTTGGTGTTTGGAAGATCCTCATTTCATTTCAGTCCATACCCAGTAAAATAATATCTTTTAAGTTTTTTACATTGAAAAATTGCAGATTTTAATAGGAACTCAGGTTGGACCCAGGTTTGGTATAAAATTTCATAAACCATACCCAACTCATTTAATAATCGGATGTATGGGTCTGACCCAGATAGTTAATTGGACCCCATTCTTTGTAACCAAACCCTGACCCTATAGGATCCGGTAGGGTTGGGATTGGGTCATACCTGATCCGTTGACACCTCTACTAACGAGGCTCTTTATGAAAACTCAACAGCAAAGACCTAGCTAATTTTGATGCTTAGGTTAGTAGCCACATCAAAGTCAAATTATTGGATTTCCAATACACAAGATAAAGTCATTACCTACATTGATTTCAAACATGCACACATGGGTGGAGAGAGAGAGAGAGAGAGAGAGAGTATCCAATACTCTGGCAACTGCTTTCTACAAATTGGGAACCTGGACCAACAAGGACTGATATTTTGACAATCTTGTGGATGTTATCATGAGATGTTTGTGGAAAATTATGAAATGTATTTGGTCATAATATTTTTGAAATATTGGCAAATGGAAATTTCAGCATAGGAAGCTAGCACAAAAGTTTCCAATAAAAAAAAATATGTTCTCAAAATTCAGTGTTTTTCTTGATGTTTTCCTGATTTTATGATCAAGTTTGCATGTGTGCATGCCTGTGAACCCCTTGAACAAAGAAAATCAGATTACTAAACATACTTCATTGTCCTTAAGTCCCAACATTGAACTGATGATTCACATGTTACTGCAACAGCATTCTGGTCATGCGGATCCCAAGCTCCCCCATATAAATGGTGCAACATCCCAACAGATTCCTGTGATTGCACCTAAGTACACCAACAAGTCCTGAATAAGAAATTTATGCATCAGAACTAAATATATTTGGCACTTTTTCCTAGAAACAGAAAAAGAAATGAACGTTCTGATCATGGACTTAGACAAATTAAAACATCAGCAATCAACGCTCTCATATCATAGACATGGACTCCAGGAAAAGCAATTTTATGCATAAGCAGTGCAAAAGAAACATTGAATAGTTACATAGAATGCAAAACAAATGATTGCTAATAATGCTTATTTATGTTTAACATGCTTAAGTTATGCGACAATCAATGAAATTTAAACCAAAGTGAGGATGTTTATGCAATATTGCAGTACAAAGCCTATAATTATAAGAAATGAATTTTAGAAGTCCTAGTAAATGAAACGCCATTCAACAGAAATGAGAAAAAATTGTTTTATGAAAAGAATCAGGGTTTTGCAAGGCTAAACATTTATACGATCTAGAATTCCCACTTTAGGCAAAGAATAAGAAGAACGATTAGGGTTTTTCTACAAGCATGAAGGTACGAGAAATCACCTCACAGTGAAACCCTTCTCCTTACTCTCTATGTGGGGCCCTGAGCACAGATTTGGGCTAGGTAGAAAGGTGTTGATGCCAGAAACATGGAAGCTTAAAGAACTAGATAAGCAGATATGGCAACACGCACAATGTTTAATTGTTCATGAGAAAGAGGGGTCAAAATAGCAAAATAATGCATAAAGGACAAAAAGTCAATAAACATAAGATTTCAAACTATCATGAAAATGCCTGCAGATTTAGACAAAATTAACAACAAAAGGTATGCTTTTCAGTAGCATGTTCCAACATTACAGAGTATGCATAATTGTCTACAATGTCAGACACCTATTTTGTGCCAATAAGAGTGAAACATATCATGAACTAAAAAATGGAGTACCCAGAAGATGCCAAGAAACAATTGTGTTGGCATCCACATAAACAAGGATAGTGGATCAAGTTAACATGGATTGCATCCATGGAAAATATATCACGAACTTTATTTTTGACTTTTCTTCATTACAAGAGAGTGTCTTCTGTACATCTGGGAGACATATTAAGCAATTCAAATCCACATGGATATATATCAAAAAGATTTCTTGATCAGGGTTCCTTTGCTCCATGTTGAAAGCCAATATTTTATGTAGGTATCAAGAATCATCTTGGTTGCAGATCTAGGTACCAGTAAGCAACATTTAACAAATCCTTAATTCCAATAGAACTTCGGCCACCAGAAATTTCAAAATAGTGCTCATGTTCGCAATGAAATCAGAGACTGTTTATAACTTCTTTCCTACCATGAAACTTCATTTGCACCGCTTACCAAGACAGACTATTTTTCAACTTAAGGGTGTAATTCTCCTCATCGAGAGTTGTTAGATTTTATGTCATAGAAAATGGAATCTTGTCTCGTACATAAAATGGAAGAAACAGCCAAGTACAATCAAAGACACAGGCAATGAAATGATGACTTGTGCCACACAGAGTTTGGTAAAGTGCTATCAATAACTGAAATTCTACAACCACCCCCAACCCAACCCACCCCACCTACTGAAATAATTCTGGAGTTCCGTTTGCCCAGCTATGGGGTTAACTGGGCAAACAGAACTCCAGAATTATTCCATAGCAATTTATGAAATTCAGTAAGTGTTATGCATAGGTCCCAACCAAAATGATGGCAAACCAAATGACCAAATATATGTTCAGCAGGAGGATGTGGCTCCCATTTCTACAGCTTCCTGATACTATCAAGCAAAAACATACAAATTTCAATTTTCCAATTGTTTTTAGTGTATGTCACCTTAAATTCCCATTTATTTATTAGGAATAAGGAAAAGTAAAAAGGATTTAAAATCCTTTGTGTTTTTGGATACCAAATCATTCAGTGTTTAGGGTTACATAGAGCTGAACTTCATAGCATTGAGCTATTGAAAATTTGTCACTGCGACCAAAGGAGCTCGTATTCAAACAAATTTCAGGGACTATGGAAGGTAAAAGGGAAGGAGTAAGAGGGATGGAAAGTTTGCAGGCACAAAAGAAGAAAGAGAGATGAGGCAGGTTGAAGAAGCTGCGAGAGTTGCCAAAGTAGGCAGCGACTGGTAACATGTAGCAAATCAAGTAACCTACACAAATCATTAGTTGCCACCAACTGACCTACAAAAATCATTAAACTAATACCAGAATAATTCACTGCAGTATCTCAGTCATTACTAATTGTCATCAGGAAGTTTTAGACCAGTGTTGAAGGTGAACTTAGTCAAAATCAGCTCTCAACAACTAAGAGAAAGATGAATTGCACAAATGACAGTCACTTTGTCAACTTGTAAGACACATATTCATCCAAGTCATTTCAAAATAAATAAACTCAGTCTCAGGCACACCAAGTTCTATATCTGCTCATTTTTTTATTGGTGCCGCTCGAGGCCAAAAGATATAAAGCATAAGAGCACAGATTTTGATAGAAACGCTTGGATGTGTACATGAATGTGAAAACCAAAAGGTTAGACATATCATTTTTTAGGTCTCAGAAAGCAGGACATTGTGCATAAGTCAGTAAGGGCTTCTGAGCCCTGATCTTACCTTGGCAGATTTATTAGAAGAATCTAAACACCATAAGAATAAATTCTCCTCATCGATGCTAATCAATTTGTCATGCTTCCCTGAGGGCCACCAAAGGACACTGTTTAGATGCATCAGAGAAAAGTCAGCATATTTGTAAATATATCCTTGTCTTTGAAAAAGAGCCATGTCTGTTAGTAAAGAGAAAAAAATTTCCTATATTGAAATGATGGAATTGGACTGTAGTTTTTCATCTCATATGGCTCTATAATGAGATTTCTATGCATGAAAGTGGATTTCAGTCTCTAAGCACATTACAATTTGCTGAAAAAATGGATTTATGGCATTATGATCATGAAGTAACAGCTTTTGCAAAAAATTGCTAGAGAAAGAAGAGCAACATCACTCAGATCTTGGCAGAAGCAACAAAAATGAAAATCAAGATATCTCACTCAGTTTACACCATATTGGCAGGAGTATCATTTCCATATAAAGCATTCGCCTGTATAGCTAGATTACAGAAACATGCCTCTACAGATATTTGACATAGGATGCTGTGAATCCAATGGCAGATCCAGCAATTTAAATAGAAAGATGACACAAAAGCGAGTGGATACCTGCAACACATGCACGCACACACAAATCCCGCATACATATGCAGGCACACATGTATACACAGACATACACAGGAAAAGAAGGTGAATGTAGAGCAGGACATGTTGAAGTGTGCGACCATAGAGCATGGTAATAAAAACATCAGTATTGGTCGTACAGTATCCAATCAAGCATACATACAACCACTTAATTGTGGAAAAAAAGAAAGCTCAATCAGTTCACCTTCTGATTTTGCTCGAATGAGCATCAAGTGACACAACCCGTTCCAGTTGTGGGGAACTGGAATTGGCATAATTCTCAGGGATCTCCCATACAGCAGCTCCATATACGCCTCCTACATGACAAAACACAATTTCAAGATCAAGGATATCCGCATTTTAAAATATTAATCGGAACAAACAAAACTAAGAAATAAAGATATGTTAATGGTGTAGTAGTTAAATTCACTTTCCACAACGGGAACACCCAAAATGAAAAAGATCTTCGCATTCATACAAGGAAGTGAAATCTGCAAAACCTTTTTGGGCTACCACTCCACGTTCCAATAAACGGGCAAACTCTTAAAAAGGAATGAAGCAGATTCAAACCACAATTGAAGTTTGTACAACATATGAATTCATATAATCACTCTCGTCCCCGTGACTCCATGATTTAGTGATACAGTTAGAGAATAGCCTTGCAACTATATTTTAACCATTAAGTTTAGCACTGTGAACTATTTCAAGACTTGTCAAAAACCCATAATGAAAGCTTTGGTGCGTAAACTCTCCCCGCCAAATTCTTAGCAAAACACAAACACAAAACGAAAAACACAAGCGGAAAACCATGAAAATGGGTGTGGATCGGTACCAGAATCGAAGATGGTCGAGAATATGAGCGAATTGAAGGGGCAGGAAGCGAGATCCCAGATTTCATTGGGGTGCGAGAAGAGGGCTGCACACGTGAGCTCGGTGCCTGAAGGCGAGATCTGGATCAGATGGATCTGGGGACGTTGCAATCGACCAAATGGAGGAAACCGGATCAGATCGATTGCAATAATTATGCACCGAAGCAAGAGAAGCAACCAAAAAAGAACAAAAAATAGGGATTACGATCGAAAATCAATATCCAGATCAGGGGAGAATATGTTTCTGGTTGAATTCTAAGCATACCTCGTTTTCTTCCTTGAGGCTGAGGGTGCCTGCAAGAAAGCTGGTGCGGTTGGCATCCGCCTTGACGTCCGAAATGCACCTCGCCTTCACGACCAAGATCGCCACGAATTAACAAGTAGAAGAAGAAGAAGAGAGAGAGAAAGAAAGAAAGAAGGGAAAGAAGGGTAGCAGTACCTGGTACTTGAGGTCGTAGGCGATGCCGCTGGAGGCGCCCTGCATTTTCCGGCGGTGCGTTTTTCTGACAAGGTCACAACGAGCGCGAATGGCGGGACCTTTCCCGAGTGAATGTGCAGTTGTGGAACCCGTCAGGAGGAAGGGAGTCGCACGGTAGAAGGCCAGGCCGAGGCGTGCTGCCTGCTACTTTGCCTTCCTTGCTTGAAAAACATATCGGACATTCTCAGATTATAGTTTATCCGAATCCTCGTTCAAGTAGTAAGTTCGAACCCATAGTAGCCACTAGCTATTTTGGCCGTGTGTCCCTGGTGACACAAGGCATGCTGATACTGGCACCGAGATGTACAGCCAGTATTGTAACTAGATAATTGACGGCCCATTCATATAGGCAGGTCTAAATAAATTATGTTTATATTATTTTTTTATTATGAACAAATAAATAAAGATATGCAAATACGTATGCATTTAAAAACACATTATAACAGAACATCTTACGGATCAACTTCAGCAGGTCCCGCTCCTGCTGTCCATGTTTCTGGTCACAGTCCAGAATGGGCTGCATGTGATTGAACTTTATACATACGTTAGTCCATCTGATACTCTAACTACTGAAAAAATATGAAAAAAAAAGATTGAAAATTCTTTGAAAAGTAGCTTCCAAAAGAAGTTATTATGGGCATCTTCGATGCTGTTGAAAAGATAAATCCTTCTTGTGTGTGTTGCGACAAGTGCATATTTTGCGCGTTAGGGGTGTTTACTAATAAGCAAAGTGGAGGCACGTTAAGCAGGATGGGCACGTGCCCACCCAGACCCATTGAAACCCCTCAAGGAGGTATGGATCAGGTGGGCAGTGCCACCCTGACCTCGACTATATGTGTAACCCTAGTGCCCATCCTAACCGGATCAGGTGGGGCATTGGTGCCTCGCCTCTGCCAACAACAAAAAAGGTCGGCTCTCTTTTCCCATTTTCCCTATTCTCTCTCTCTCTCTCTCACACACACACTCCCGCCCTCCCCATAACATCATTGTGATCCCCTCGGCGCGACCCCACATCCAAGCAGCCCAAGCAAAGGGCCCTACTGTCTCTCTCAATTTTGTAGCTCCACCCTCCCCACGACCTAGGTTGTCTCTATGCATTGCCCCTTTCGGCCAGGGCTTGACCTCATAGCAGGCGGCTCGGCCCCCCACTCTACCTCTCTTTATCTCTTGATTAGCTCGAAGGACAACTTGGCTAAGGCACATAACAAGATGACGCAAGTTCATGACAATATCAGGAAGGATCATGAGTTCCAACCAATGTTGTGAAAAGCGTTGAGGCGTAGCGAGGTGCTCCACCAAAAATCGAGGCAAGGCGTAAGCTTCGAGGCATAAAGCATAAGCCTCAAATAATTTTTTTGAAAACTTTTAAAAAAATATAAAAAAAATGTACTAAAGAAATGTTTTATTGATGAAATAACAACCACTAAGAAATAAAAAATCTAAAATAAGTACTAAAAAATATGAGATTAACATATAAAAGTAACTAAAACTGATTATATAACTGAAAAATATATGAGATTGACCAAAAAAAGTTAAAATTTACTAAGAAATTGATTACATAACTGAAATAACTGAAAAATATGAGATTATTCTAAAAAATATGAGATTAACATATAAAAGTAACTAAAAAAATGATTACATAACTGGAAAATATATGAGATTAACCAACAAAAGATAAAATATACTAAGAAACTGATTACATAACTGAGAAATATATGAGATTAACATATAAAAGTAACTAAAAAACTGATTACATAACTGAAAAATATATGAGATTAACCAAAAAAAGTTAAAATATACTAAGAAACTGATTACATAACTGAAATAACTGAAAAATATATAAGATTAACCTACAAAAGTTAAAATATATGAGATTATTCTAAAAAATGTGAGATTAACGTATAAAAGTAACTAAAAACTGATTACAAAAATATATGAGATTAACCAACAAAAGTTAAAATATACTAAAAAACTGATTACATAACTAAAATAACTGAAAAATATATGAGATTAACCTACAAAAGTTAAAATATATGAGATTATTCTAAAAAATATGAGATTAACATATAAAATTAACTAAAAAATTGATTACATAACTGAAAAATATATGAGATTAACCAACAAAAGTTAAAATATATTAAGAAACTAATTACATGACTAAAATAACTGAAAAATATACGAGATTAACCAACAAAAGTTAAAATATAGTAAGATACTAATAAACTTATTACATAACTGAAATAACTGGAAAATATATGAGATTAACCTACAAAAACTTTTTTGATTATGTCTCTGAAATCTTGTTGTAAAAAAAAATATTTTGTGCCTCAAGCTTGCGCCTTGAGGCACGCCTTTTGTGCCTCAAGGCGCGTTTTTGATAACATTGGTTCCAACTCAAAGATTTGGTATGGTTGAAATAAAGATCCAAAGGGCAAGAACCCGATCATGAGAGGGTTGTCCACAAGCTCTCACCTTGATACCATGGTTTGTATCAAGTTGTGGAAAGAATTGGACCAGCTGCATACAAGCGCCGGCTATTCCCCCCCCCCCATCCACCCCAATTCACTCTGTGTTTCACGTATCAAGATTGAAGGAACACCATGGGAATCTCCCGAGGGAACAACAATTGCATCGAGCGAAGTAGAAACTAAAAGGTCAGTGTTGTAATACATGCGGATTTTATTGGGTTAATTTAAGAAAAATTATGAAAATAAATTAGTTTATGATAAAGTAAATTAATTGAAATTGTTTTAATGTGAAATTCAATTAAATTTGCATTTAGATTTCGTATTAATTTCAGTGAAATTAAAATGACATTTGGATTTTAATTGAAATTCGAATTTCATGAAAATTTGGATTTGGATCCAATTAAAAAAAAATGGATTGAGTATTTCGTCTTGGGTCTTAGATGGATCTAAGATCCACTTTGGACTTGGACATGGATTTATTTTATTTAAGTATGCATTTGAGTTAGAATTAAATGTGTATGTTAAATTGAAATTGAATCTCAAGTGAATTGGAATTTAATTTGAAGTTTGCTTTTAATTTATATTTAATTTCATATAAATTGGAATTAAAATTTAATTAAACAAGAATTTAGATTTTCATCTAAATTAGGTTTGAGAATAATTGGATTTGGATTGGATATGGAATCCAAAATTTAAAATTGGATTGAAAATATAAATAAAAAAATTAGAAAAATTATCAAAATCATTTATTTAATTAAATTAATTAAATTGGAAAGGCATCCCAAGAGGGTGGGGCTCCCCTCCTACTTGGCGGGCCCTCTACCTCCCTAATTGGCATTATCCCCTAGGATTCTATATAGGAAATTAAAATCAATAGTTGCCAAAATTAAACAAAGGCTTAGATTAAATAGGTAGTCTTTGATGTTGCATAGTGTTTAAGAAAGTCACTACAAGGATGAGGGTCAATATCATCAACTCTTTAACGGCGAGCAAAAAACTTGCCGCTATTGATCAAGCAAAAATGGTGAGAGTTTTGACCCCACTAATTGATAAGTAATAGCGGCAACATAAATATCACATCTTTATTAATGTATTATGGTTATAAATCTCGCTGTTATTGCTTCATCAATAACGATATACTAGACCGGGCATTGAATGCCTTGCCCCTGCACACATCTCATCTTATATTTATAATGATGACATAGGATGTTACCATTAAAATTTGTTTATAATGACAAGAATATATGGTCGTTAAATATTATTGTTAAAACACTTTAACGACACATAATCTCACTGTTATAGATCAATAATGATGAGATCTAGATCATCACTAATTGGAGCTCAGATCAGTTCCCTTCCTGAAAATTTTAGTTATATCCGAGACTCAATTTATATTTGGATCGGATCCAACATCCAATTATCAATCTTCATCCTCGAACAGGAATTTCCAATTCTTTGTATCTGCCAGGGGTTGGACACCTCAAATCCCTAATCTAGGGTCTACATTTTACATATCATTTCATACCATTTCATATTATTTCGTATTATTTCATATTATTTCACATCATTTCATATCATTCTATCGCATTGCATGTCATTCTCGAGATCCAACACTCTAGCTTTTCGAAATCTCTAATCTAGATTCGAGTTTTAAAACCTTATTTCGAAATTAATTTCAAAAACCTGAGTTTTAAATCGACATTTGCCATTTGACTAACCCCCATGGATTTACATTCTTTATTTCAAAACCATTTTTCATAGAAAAATGATCTGAATTTGCTTTAAACTTGATTTCTAAATCAATTTCCAATTTCTATCAACTTTCATATGGGACCCACCCCGTAGGGGTGAAAACCCTAATTTATCCATCTTTATTTTATTTTATGTCTTACTTATTTCAAAAATAAAACAAAAATCATAAATATATGTCTTTTTAAAGTTTTTAGAAAATCTTGTTTTTAACCCCTTTATTTTCTCTTTTTTAAAATCATTTTTGAAAAATCAAATGGGGCCCACATTAGGTGGTGCCACATTTGAAGGTGTTTAGGTTTAGTTAGTGTTTTACTCAAGTTAGAAGTTTAAAAATGTCAAGATTGATTTAAAACTCCACCTTTATTTTGGTATTTTAACCTTGGTTTTTAACTTCTAGTTAGGGTTTGAAAAAACCAAATGTGGGCCCACATTAGGTGGTGCCATATTTGAGTTTTTTAGAGTTTAATTAGGATTCAATTAGATTAGTTAATTAGTGTTTGGATTAGGTTAGAAGTCTATATAGAAATCACCCCCCTTTATTGAATTAATTAAGAGAGTTCCGAAAAATCAAAGCTCTCTAATTAACGTTCTTTTGAAAATCTATAAAAAGGGTCCATGGAGATTTCGGCCAGGGCATCTCTCTGAGCCCTCTCTCATTGCTTCTCTCTCCCTCAAGCTCCTCCAGCAGCCCCCATTGCAGCCCAAGGTAAGCTTCTTCCTTTTCAACCTCTTTTGTTTTATTTTGTTTTATTTTTTTATTATTTCCACCATTGTCGCCCCTTATGTGTTGGAGTTTTCCCTTCTTTTTTATTTAAAGCCAATGCTCAAGACTCGAGATGATGATCTACTGATCATCCATGAGATTTTATATGTTTTTGATCCGTTGGAATCATTGGCAAATCATTTATTATGTTAAATGCCCGAAAAAGATCGAGATTCAACCTTTTTATAGGCCGTATCCATCTTTTAATGGCTAAATTGAAATCTTATTCATGCTTCCCTGATTTTTTTTGTTTATTTAATCATATCCATATTTATTTTAGTTATTCAAGCATCAAATCATGATTCACTGTATTATTTACATTTTTTTTATGTTTTCAGCATGAATAATCAATGTTATTTCATTCTAGGGTTTTAGATTCGTTATTTACAAATCTAGTCATCGGTTAATGTAATTATTTTGTCAGTTTATGTGCAATAATAAAGTACGAATTTTTTATGGTGAAATAATGCATGTGCCCACGGTTTTCAATAAAAAAATCAAGATTTTTAGAGGTCTGTAACTATTTGTTCAAAAATCAAAGTCGGAACCTATTTTCTGAGTCAGGAAAACACTATGAAAATCCAGGAGCATTTTTCTGAGGTCATATCTCCCTCATCCGAGATCAGATTGATGATCCATAAAAAATAGTGTATTCCTCATGATGTCTATTTTAATCTGTAAATTTTTCATAAATTTCTACAGTGAATTTCAATGTTTCTTTGATCCAACAACAATATCTATGTTTCTTGGATCGACAGACCCGATTAAGGGCCTGGGTCAACTTGCTAGAACGATTTCTCCCTAACCAAAGATCGTATCGATGATCCATAAAAATCCACTGATTCATCGTGATGTCTTCTTTCTATGCTGTAATTTTTATAAATTTTCACCTTGGATTTCTATTTTCTTGAAGCTCGCAATCAGAACCTGTACTTCTTGAGTTAAAATTTTGATTCAGATAATGGTTCAACTTGCCAAAACGATTTCTCCATCACCAAAGATCATTTTTCCAATCCGTAAAAAGGGTTCTTCTCTTTATAATTTCTAGATTGCCTCTGTAAAATTTTATAAATTTTTATTCTGGTTTGCTATATTTTCCTGAGCTCGAAACCGAATCTGCCTGTTTTACATCGTTATGCATAGACTAGAATCAAGTACGTATTTCTGGAGGCGTATCTCTCTAACCAGAGATCATATTCTAGATCTGTAAAAAGGGTTATCTTTATCAATCTATCTAGTTTTCTTTTGTCAAAGTTGATAAATTTCTATGGTCGTTTGATATTTGATTCGGGCCTAACACCATGACAGGTACGTGACCCCAGGTAAAATCGTATATTTCCATATTTTTATTTAATTTTTATATCAAAATAATCCCAAAATTTATATTTTTCAATTTCATTTTAATTTAAAGGTTATCAGAGGTGTTCATGTCGATTTTTATGAATTTTGAAATTCATTTGATGCATTATTTAGTTATTTCATAAAAAGCAGGATGCCCACGAAATCCTGATTCAACTGAAATACGAGCAAATTTTATTTTTTTTAATATTTCATTTTTCCAAGAAACGTTTTATTTTTTTAAGGATTTGATCATGTTCATAATCATATCAGGGTGCCGTCCACCCGATTTGGCTTTCTTTTGAATTCGTTTGATCCCCGGATTAAGCGATTTACAAATTTTTTCTTAAAAAACCTTGTTTTTAACCATGTTTTGCAATAAAAGTTAATTTTCAAAGGTATTTTAGCCATTTTCCCTTAAATTTTGAATTTTAAAATTATTTATTTTTATTATTTATTTAATTTTGCATCACCCTTTATTGTGTTTATTTCAGGGAAGCATGGAAAAAGGCGTATATCTGGATAAATCCCTCAAATTTAGATATTGTTAGATAAATCCTGAAAAGCCGACATTTGTCTACTAACAAGTTTGCTAATTGTGCAACGACACTCAATATTAGATTTCTTTCTTTCCTTTTTCTTTATTTTCTTTCAATTATTAATGTAAACTGTAAATTTGGAATAAGAATTTCCTTTTCTGCTTAGATTAGGGTTGCATTGCATACAGTTTATTTTCAATAATATTAATCGTGTGATAAATGATGATTCATGCATATTATAAATCCATAATGGTGTACAGGAATGACACGTGCACTCACTTCTAAAGAGTTAATAAACTCGATTGAGTTTATATTTGTGGCCATAGTCAAAATACGAACAATGTCCAGATTTATCTTTTTTTAAGTCACAAACAACCTACACTCTTAAGCTATCTTCAGAAATCATTGCATATTCTCAAAAGTTTTCTAAATATTTTCTCCTTTTAGAATCAAATGAAGTATATTCAAAATATATTTGTGGTCATAGTCATGGATATATGACGAATCAATCTTATTTAAATTCTATAAGGCACAAAAGATCCCTTTATCAATGATTTTGCATAAATTCTTCAAAAAATATTTTCTCAAAACTACATTCATGCATCATCTAGCTTAGATTGCATCATGAAAAGAGTTTGACAGGGCCACACGCCCATCCCTTTTGACCTAGTTCACAAATCAACCTCAGAGAAATCGATTTTCTCAAAGTTTCACTGAATTTTCCTCAAAATCAATTTTCTCAAAACCCTTGTTTTTTCAAGAAAATTCCAAAGCTTTTCTAAGTCCAGTTCACAATTTTCTAAGTTTTCTTCAGAAAGGTTTTCCAAGTGTGAACAATTTTCCAACCATCTCCTTTTTTCAAGAATTTTCAAGTATTCCAAGCAAACATCATGTTTTCAATCTGCATTTTCCAAAGTTCATAGCACGTGCCTGATTCTTTGTACATTTAGGAAATAGAACATCGATTTAGACAGTTGAACAAAGCAATGCACCGAATTTATCCTTGATTCGATTACCGCTGGTTATGGCACCGGGAACGGTTGAACCTCGTACCGACAAGCGAGTCTCATTCCTCAGAATTTTCCCGTATTTTAAAACGGAGGCAAGTTATTTTCAAAAACTTTTTCAAATGTCAGTTTGACTTGCAAAAGTAAAATTTTGCAAGGATAATAGGAAGACTTGTTTTGAAATTTCTGAATTTTTTTGGACTTACATAGAAAATCGTGTTTTGACCTAATTTTTATTATAAATGAATTGTTTCCAGCACACCACCACTTTTTTCCCTCTTGAAAAAATGTAGCTTCTTCTCCCCCTCTCTTTTCTCTTCCTCCTCCTTCTTAATCCCAATCGGCTCTCCCTTGATTTTTTTTGTTTTCCCCGTTGATTCATCTTGCTTGTAACCTTCTTTTGTCGCCGATTCTTCTTGCCTTACTCGACAAAAGCATGCACTGCTCAATGAAAAAACCATCTTCTTCTTCTCAACCCCTCCGTTGGAGGTGAATCAAGGTTTGCTTCTTCTCCCGCATCTCCGTAGTTATTTTTAGATTTAGTACATGTATCATAGTTTATTTTTATTTTCAGCATTGCATATAAGGTAGTCTGAATTTTATGTGTGTGGTTTTGGCATATTCGAATAGTTTGCATAAATTGTAAATAGTGGCTTCATAAATTTCGGGTTTCGTTTGATTATTTTTGTGTTTAGATAATCTAGTTGAACCATATTAATTTAACCATAGATAGACATTACATTAGATTGTGTTTTGTTTTGTGATTTCTAATATTTTTTTTTTGTTTCTTGTTCTTCACGATCTGCAGAACACTACATAGAGTATAATATTTCTTTGGTTCAGCAGACCATGAAACTGCAACGAACATTATGCTCCAGCTAAACAACATAACTCGTTGTTGTTGTTTTGATCTATTTCTTTAATGTCAAACACACAAGATGTGTGTTGACGTTAAAGAACAAGTTTTGCTTTGTTTTGTTGGCAGCAAGTAAGCTGAACAAGGGACGTCTTTATGTGTGAATAGTCTTAGGTTATTTAGGTATACGTTATATTTTTTTTGGTGTTTCATACAATAATTTGTTATTATGTTTCATAATGTTCTTTTTCTTGAATCCATAGAATAGTTTAACATTTTATTTTGTTAGTTGACGTGTTTTAATTCTTTTAGCTGCATCAAGGTAATAGTTAAGTGCAAATACACTGTATGTAGTTAGGTTAGCATTGTTAAATTTTTTTTAGTTAACTATATTGCTGATAGAATTTTATGCATCCGTGTGCAGCCTAACAGTGTTGATTTTTCACTCTATTAGTTAGCTCTATTGCTGATTTTTAATTAGCGTGTTTCAATTTTAGCCAGTTAGAATTTACTTCATTAGTTAGATTGAATTAGATTTAGTTCAAATATGGAGTTCCATTTAGTTTATTTCCTTGCTTTCTTAGTTGGAGTGTTAATCTAGTTGTTAAGTAGTTTGTTTCATAATTTGTTACAGGATGTTAGTTAGTTTTGCTAATTTGTCTTTTAGTGTAATTAGTTTATTTAGTTTATTTCAATTCATTTTGCTTAATTTTTAGTGAATTAAGTCTTAGATTTGGTTTTGTTTTGTTCGTTCTACTACTTTTGATGTTTTTGATTTTTGCAAGGAAGTTATCTGATATGCGAGAGACCATTTTCATACCTTTGAAGAGCCCTTTGAGATCCTGAAAAGGCCCTTTAAGCCCCTCAGAAGGACCATAAAGTGATATGCAAATAAGAAAAGCAAAAGCTCAAGGGGGAGAATAAAGACTCGCAACATTGAAAACTTTTCCTCTTTCTTTTAGATTAGGCTTTTATTTTAATTTAATTTAATTTAATTTGGGGTTTGTAATAAGGCACTATTATTTTATTTGTTTCAACCCTCCGCAGAGGACCGCAATCTCTCATTTATTTATTCAATTAATTCTTTTATTTTTTGCAATAAAGACTAGTTAATTGTTTGTTGAATACAAAGTATTTTCTCGTTCCCTGAGATCGACCCAGACTTCACCACTAGTGTGAGCCGGTTTTTATTCTTGGTGTCTGGTTTTCACATTGTTTTTACATCGAAATATTATTTTAAAAATCTATTTCATAAGACTCGCACCAATAACTATTGTTCCCGAAAGGGGGCTATGCGCAAGCCAAGGACCGAAGAGTCTGAATTTGCGTAATGTATTTGTGAATGTTCATGGAATCCCAACTGAGATTGTATGAAACTCTTATGATTATGATGATGTTGTCATGTATGGATGCTAAGAAATGAATGAGATTCACATTTATGCTTATGCGCATGTTTCTATTTAAAAGCATAAATGAATGATTTTTTTTCAATACCAATGCTTTTCAAATGCATCCATTGCCCAAAAAGTAGTTGAATCCTTATAACGGATTCAATCATAATGTTGCATGTTAGGCATTAAAGTAATCAAGTTAAAACTTACGACACTAAAGTAAGGGCTTGCAAAAAGAGGGCAAGCGGTATATCTAGCTTTATGAAACACTTTTTGAGCATGAAAAGTCGCTCCTCCCCACCCACGAAGATAAGAAAAACCTCTGAAATAGTCTGCAACATAGAAGGTAAGAAACTCATAAGTGGAAGTCTGATGCATCAGGTTGGTGGTGTTAGAAGTCTCTATCGCTTGCCGTCCTATACCCGATATTAATGAAAGGTGCCTGACCAGGCCAAAGCCACCCATGTATGTAAAACACTGCCTGAGTCATGGTCACGAACTAGTTTTCTGCATGTGTTGTATCCACGAGGCTAAGAAGTGATAACTTAAGATGTATGTACATTAATTAGGCATTGCATGCATCATTTAAGAAAGAACATATAATTAAAGATAAAATTTGTGCATGCATTCGATGGCTTCTGCATTTGATAAGTTCATGCATTTTATCTGATTCGAATTAAAAATGAATAATGTATATTTGTTTAAATTTGAAATTTCATATGCTTATTATTTAATTAAAATGCATGATTAGTCACTTAGATTTAATTTACTATGAAAAATTAGATGAAGTTCATGTTTCATATTTTTCTTTTAAAAGTTTAGTATAATCTATCCTACTGAAACAAGTTGTGTCTGACTCCTCTGAATTTTATATTTTTCAGGAAGTGAGTAGGTACTTATGTGCAAAGGCGAGAGGTTGCGATGGAGACTGAGCCTACCTTTTCTTTGCTTTCATGGATTTTGGACTCTATTTTTTCTATTATTTAAATTTAATTCATGGATAAGTATAATTAATTATGAACATTGTGAAGTTTGATTTATTTTATGCATAGTTAATTATTCATAAAATTTAAAATTCCACAATTGTATGTTTGTAAGTGATCATGTAAATTAGCACGCCAAATTTTAGACCTGATGATTTTTTCGATGTATTTGTATAAGTATTTCAAAAAAAAAATTCTACCATTTTTTGGGTTATGAAAATTGGAGTGTTACAGTCCCATCCTCTCTAGAGCCTTCCATGGTTCTAGAAAACTCTATAAAGTCTGGAGTGGATACCAATTAGGTCCAAATCTAAAAGTGATATGGATCAAAAAACCTGATCCAAATAAAAAAACTTGATTCAGATCCAGATCTAAAAACCCAATTGGGTTGGATCTAAGAGCCAAACAAAAAGGTCAAAACCCAAAACCCAATTAAATATTCATATCCAAACACCAAATCCAAAACAACACTTGATCCAAAGACAGGTTTGGATCCGAACCTAACTCAATCTAAGATCCATAATACAAATGTATACAAAAGTCATTTATTTTCTTGTTTAAGTTACATATTTTAAATTTTATAATTATTCTTGTAATATTCTTGATAACTTAAGTCTTAATTTCATAATAATTCGAAATCAAGAAAATCAATAATTTCAAAAACCAAGAAAATCGCAGATGTTATAAATATTATTATATTTTTATGATTATTGTTATAATAATATTACCATTTCCAAAATTCCCTAATTAGCTCAAAAATTTCAAATACTCATTTTGGATCCTGGATCTTCTCCATAAGGTCTACGATCTGCTTCTTAGGATCCACACATATACTATTCCCCTAAAATATATTTAAATAATATAAATTATTATTTAAAAAATGGCTTAGAATGCTATAAATTAAATTTTCTAAATTAAAAAAATTATTAAGAGGTATTACATGTTTCTACCCCACTAGACTCACCTAACCAAGGCTTGACCTAAGACCAATCTCGCACACCACCTGTCTGAGTCCTTGTAAGAGCCAAAACACTATGGCCTTATCTTCCACTGGCTTGCCTATGGCAGCCAGATCATCTCAAATGGATTTGAAATTTTAAATGTAATAATTCATAGAGTCTATGCCCTTCTCATGTGCAGTCATAAGGTTGGTAAGAAAAAATTATGTGAATCCTGTGCAAAAGCTTATGTCAGGCACTCTAGATTTTTCTTGGCAACTCGAGGCCGACAACTAAACCCAACACTCTTAGATAGTGTGCTGGTTATCTAACCCTTCAAAAGTTGAATGGTCTTTCTCCAAGCAACAAATTGTGGATTTGAGATCTCTTTAGAGACTTCGACAACAGAAGTGTTGTCAGGCAAAAGTGGTGGAGGAATTAGAACTTCACTATCCAAGAAACCTTGCAAATCTTGACTTTCTATGAGAACCAAGATTTGTGCCTTCCACAAAAGAAAATTGTTCTGATTAAGTTTCAGATTGATAAAGTTAGACATTAATGGTGCAGGATTGTGGGTAGGCCGAAGCAAAGTTTGATACTAAACATGGGGAAGCCATAAGCCTTTAAGCACTCTTAGCATGTGCTCCTGAATAGCCTGGAAGCAATAGTAGTTAACTTTCCTCGTTGTTCACACACGCTCAACAAAACATTGTACATTCCTTACTCTCCAGATTTTCCATACAATTATCTAAAAGGCAAGGATCCAAGCTTGTTGGATTTTCTGATCCTTGAACCTCTTGGTCCATCTATGAAGTGTTGTGGCCATCAAGTTTGTTGGCAGGCAAGCCTTACCAAAGATTCACACCACTTTTTTTCCAAAGACTCTAAGAAACTAGGCAACTAATAAAGAGGTGTGATGTTGTTTCATGAGCCTTACGGCATAGAGCACATCGATTTGCTATGTTGAACCCCATTTTTTGAAGTCTTTCCTATGTAAGCAGGCACTCGTTGACAACAAAACATAGAGTGATGGCAACACATGGAAAATAATTTTTGCACCATATTACTTTACTCAAATGGAAAAGCTTGTCCCTTTTTCCCACTGACATTCCATGCTGCTTTAGTGGAGAATGTGGTAGAGCCCATCCATTGAATATGATTTGGATTGAAAGAGCTCCATGAGTGGCTTTGTCGGAATTCTGTAGCCTCTATTGGTATTAGATAGGGTGAGTTCCCATTTTCACCTTTGCTTGTTCTAACATTATTGGCCATCTCTGTTGGATGTAAGAAGAGATGAAGAGTTAATTCAAAGGAGAAAACAATTTGAGGACCACTCCTTTATGGAGTACTTTTGAACTTTGATGATGTGGAATAGTCTCATATTGAAGAATCTCAAAAAGGTTGTGGGGTTTATAACCTACATGGAGATTCAATCATTTGTTCCAAAGAACAAGGGGATGGGAAGCCTACCACACACACGCTCGCCCGCCGCGCCGAGTTCAAGTTCGGGTAATTGACCATTTAGGGTCATATCCATTATCGAAATCCAATGTTCTTTTTATCCCATATTTATTGTTTTTATTTGGATTAAATAATGGGAAAAAAGAAATGGATAACAGATTGTTTCGTTGACGGGTCACGTTACTTCATAAATAGTAACGAGTCTCTTTCACGTTTTAGTACCCGTTCAGGGGTTATAAAACGTTGTTAGAGAGCTACGGTTACATATACACATAGACGCAAGTAACTCGAGTTTTTTTATTTTCTCTCTCTCCCTGTCCTGCTCTCTCTTGCTGCCCTGTGGGTGTTTCCCAGAAAGGAAAGTTCTGCAGCAGTCGTTGGCAGAGGTTGTTTTCAAAGAGTGATCTACCATCGGAGTGCACCGATCCAGATCGGCGAGGCTACTGTATACTGAGGGAAGGACGCCGAACCCTTTTTGCACCGTATGTGGGGGGTGAATCTTCTCTAAGGGGAGTATTTTTATACTCCTTAGCCTATTTTAGAATATTAACATGATTGTGTTGTTGTTCTTATTATGTTTCGTGCATATGTTTGATTTGTTGTCTTCATTTGAATTTTGGTTTAAAACTGACTTAAACCTTGTTACGAATTGAATCAATTGTATTATATATATATATCACGATGTATTATAATCTGATTTATATCATAATTATTGTATTGATTCTAACAGTCTTAGAGAAGATTCTAAGCATGTCGATAGCATCGAGTTTTTTACCAAAAGTAGACATGTCTGGTATGCCTGGAAAATTTTTCGGTCAGAATTTCAAGCGCTGGCAACAATGCATGAAAATCTGGTTTACGACTATAGGCTTGTTATCTGTTTTAGAGTTCGAATGCCCTTCGATTTTTAAGACTGATACTGATCTCACCGCTGTTACTGCAACTGTAGAGTGGAAAGAGAAGGATGGTATATGTCGTGGTTGCATTTTGTTGGCTCTGTCTAACACTTTGTTCGATGTATACAATTTTTCTTCTACCACTGCTAAAGCCTTATGGGATCAACTTGACAAAAAGTACAATACTGAAGATCAAGGCTTTGAGAAGTACTCTATTACCAAGTTTCAAAAATATCAGATGGTTGAAGGCAAGTCGGTCACTGAACAGGCACATGAGTTTCTGCTATTGCTTCATAGTTTGGCAGAGGCTGATATGAAACTTCCTGAGAAGTTTCAAGTGCTAACCATAGTAGAAAATTTTCCTAAGTCTTGGATAGACTTTGGAATGTCTCTCAAGCACCGTAAAGGAAAGATCTCCCTGGATGATCTTATGATAGTCATAGCCATTTAGGAAGAGCATAGGAGTCAGAAACAAGTTGTGATACCAACTGAATATCCTAAAGTGAATATGATGACCGGATCATTTAAAGGCAAGAGACAAAAAGCTAAACCTGCAATGAAAAACCAATTTAGACCTAAGTCCAAAATTCAGAAAAAGACAAAGAACAAACCTTGCTGGAACTGTGGACAGGTTGGGCACTGGGCCAAGGAATGTCCTTCCAAAAAGGTCAAAGCTAATGGAACCACAGATGGTACTCCTCAAGTCATTATGGTGACTGAGGTCGTTGGGACCAGTGCTGGGTATGTTTCTGCTAACCCGCAAATCTATCATGTTTATGAGCCAACTAAGTGGATGGTTGACATTGAGGCTAATAAGTACATGTGTTTTGATAAGTCTGTCTTTCTCTCTTACCAGGCTGCTGAAGGCAGATTCGTGACTATGGGAAACTCCACGCCTGCAAAGGTGTTGAGGATTGGACGCGTGGACCTGAAGTTTCCTTCATGACAAGTTCTATCTCTACACAGAGTACACCATGTGCCTGTAGTTAGAAAAAATATTTTAAGTGGTTCATGTCTAGTTAGAGAGGGTTATAAATTTAACTTTAAATATAATAAAGTTGTTATTTTGCATTCTGAACCATTTATTGGCAAGAAATATTTAGATGATGATTTATTTAAACTTCGTGTTGAACATGTTTGCAGTAATAAATTAAAAAATGATATTTCTTTTAATTCATTATCTAATATTGCTTACAATATAGAATCATCTGATATGTGGCATAATAGATTGGAACATGTAAATTTCAATTCTGTAAAACGCATGATGAACTTAAAGATGATTCATGAATATTTTATAGATAAAACTAAAAAGTATAAAATTTGTGTGCAAGCAAAACAATGTAGAAAACAATTCTATACGATTGTTAGAGATTCTAAAATATTGAATTTGGTGCACACAGATATTTGTGAGTTTAATGAAGTGTTAACTAGAAATTATAAAAAGTACTTTATTACTTTTATAGATGATTGCATTAAATATTATTATGTGTATCTGCTAAAATCAAAAGATAAAACTTTTGATAAGTTTCAAAATTTTAAGAATGAAGCAGAAACACAAACTGGTAGAAAAATTAAAAGATTGAGGTCTGATAGAGAAGGAGAATATACGTCTAACAAACTTGATAAATATTGCAAATCTGTTGGCATACTTCATAGGTTTACCACCTCATATTCTCCTCAATCTAATGAGCTTACAGAAATAAAGAATAAAACCCTAACTGACATGATAAATGCTTTACTTGAGAGTTCTGGATTACCCACCTATATATGGGGGGATGCTCTGAATATGGCTTGCCATGAGAATAATGATAATTGGGTGGGAATAGATATAGATGGAGAGGAATTTGTTGATAATTGGGTGTCTTCTACTTAGTTGGAGCTAGTAAATTCATCAATATAAGAAAATTTGACTAATTTTATAAAATATTAAAACAAAAAAATTTAAAAAGTAGTGGTTTTGTATTTTTTAAAAATAAATAATATATTATAGTGACCATTGAATTCGTAGTGTGTAGTGACCTTTTTTAAAGAAATGTAGAAGAGAGAGATCTTGTTTAAAAAAAAAAGTAGAAGAAAAATAAAATTAACAATAAATTTAAATTACCTCAACCTTCAAAATTTGAAGCTTCTCAAAAATATTATCTTGAGTACTTCTTAAAAGTTATAAAGAGAGATTTAGCACTTGTAGAGAGAGTAGTGAGATAATGAGAATTTTAGAAAGAGAAAATGTATAAAAAATATAAAAGGTGAAGAGGTATTTATACATTTTCAAACTTTAATTTTTTCCAAAATAAACTTACAATATAGTTGTTGAGAGGGTTAAACATGTCTTTTAAGTGTTTTAAACTCATTTGACCAACCCCCCCCCCCCCTCAAATTAGCCACTTATAATTGTTGAGAGGGTTTTATTGAAAAAAACTGAAACTAGCCATTTTATAATCGATATCGTTCACTAGACAAATTGTTAGACAGGTTGAGGCAGGTTAGACCGGTTTGGTTCACGGGTAAGTTTTGGTCGTAATGGGATTTTGGGCCAGGAGTGAAACCAACATGACCCACTACACGATTCACTAGCTTGGGTCATGTCAGTCCGAGATTCAACTGGCCAATTCCAGTCTAGTTAACGGGTTGAACCAACCCATTAGCTACATCTAATTTTAAGTGAGTTTGCAACACTCACCAAACAGAGCGATATTTCATACAAACTTCATAAGTTTCACATATGCAAAAGGTAAAAAGGATACTCTAAAGCTGGTTAATTACAATTTTGAACATAGAAAGAATATAAAAAAATTTATAAGGTTTTTTAAAAAAGACATCAAATTAGTCAAAATCTACAATCATTTTTCATTTTTTATTGTGTAAAGATGGTTTAAACATCCCATTAGGGCCGAGTGGTGTCATATTGACCATGGAAACCTATTGTGTAATCCTCCACATTACCCCCTCAATGGAAATAGTTTTTCATTTGGCTTTGGCATTGGCCTTTCTGGGTGAAAACAAAGTTTCATAATAAAAGATGCCCCGGTGCAGTAAAGAAAAGGAATGTTGGACATATGAAAAAAATCGATTCTTTATTGATGAAATGTCAGCAAATGACTGGGGACTGAAGTGACAAACTAAGAACATAAAAAGGAACTGCAACTACATTGTCCCTACAAAACGACAAAAGAAGAAGAGTGTAAGACCCACGAATTTTGTAAGAAAAATTCAATTCAAGATGCAATTACCTATGTATTCGTGTGTGTGTGTGTGTGTGTGTATATATATATATATATATATATATATATACTAAATCCCTAAGTTTTATTCAAATGACATAAAATTAATCAAATTGCTATCAAAGAGTTTAAATGATTTAAAAACCCCATCATTTTTCATAATTTGATAATAAATTGAAAAATTCTTAAGTCTTTACCAGAGTTTAGAAAGTTCAGTTTAAAAAAAATATATAACTCTAGTGTAATTTTTAATACAACAAGAATAAAAAAAAAATTAGGGTTTGGTTGAACTCGACTTGGAGAGGTCGAACATAGACCTAGCTGAGCATGTTTGACCAGCTAGGTGGTGGCTGAGTTGTAATTACCTCAATGTTTCATAAAGGAGCTAGAAGCTCATTGGCCATAAGGGACAGCAGCCCTATGACAATTTTGAAAGAAAAACTAAAAAGAAAGTAGGATTAATGCTTATTGGTCTCTAGGGGCGACAACCCTAGGACACCTTTTGAAAATTTTTAAAACTAAAAAGGGTATAAAAGACCTTAGTCAATGGCATTTTCGAAAAAAATGTTTTAAAGAATTCAAATGAAAGAATCCTATAGGAGGCATACTTGAAATATTTCGTATGTCATTTCCTAGGTAGGTGTGCAACACATCCTAACCATTCATTTTCTGAGATTTAATCTCAGCCATACATCAAATTAAACCCTAGCATATATAGGTTTTGAATGAAGAGAGAGAAGACCAAAAAGAAAAGGGCATTTTTTTTTATTGCTCTCTCTCTCCCAACCATGCCTCCATTGGAGCTTCCTTGTGCTCTTGTGTAGGGTTGGGTACCGAAAAGGGACTCCCCTCTACACTAACAACCAAGTGAAATTGTGTTTCCTCTTTCTTTGAATTTCCAAATAGCAAGGTGAGAATGTATCTAATATTTTCATTTTCATTTTTGAACAATGTATATTTCACTTTCTTTTTTTTCCAAGCATGAAACCAAATCCTACAATGCATTTTATGAAATGTGGGGTGGATTAGAGTGATAATGGCAGTCTCTTTTGTTCTTTTGTTATAGTATGCTATCACACACACAACCCTAAACCTCTAGCCGACTTCAACTTTAATGCCTTAAGCGACCCACCTAGCCAGGTGCAAGGAAGACTAGTGGGCGGGCAAATAGGTTTTGACTTGCAGAAGTAAAATGCTGTTGAGAGTAGTCTTGAATTTAGCTTGCCAAAAGACAAATGCCATTAGTTTATCAATTTGCGCTTGATTGCTCATACTTGTCAACATTTAATTTCTGATTTCTAAATATTAATCACTAATCTCTACTAGGAGTCAAAAATCGTTTTTGTATTAGTTGCAACAAGAACCAAGAAAACACTCCACTTGCACTTTGTCCATGCTGAAGGAGTTGACAAGGTTGACTAAGATAAATTCCGCAAGTAATAAAGTCTAGGACAAGCTCTTGAGCAAGAGGACATCTATTCCAAATTTTCAATTACACTCTATTCAAAATGCTTCTCGTAAAAAGCTTCATGAATTGGTCTCTTAATGTCCACCAAAACATTCAAGGATCGTATCCCACGAAACAGAGCCCGTCTGTACCACTGAGGGATAAATTGATATGCTACATTCATAAAATAAAACCATGCCTACCTACCGTACACCAAACCAATCACTCAAGAACTCCAAGTTTATGCCAAGGAGAAAGAAAAAGATTATTTACACATTCAAATGCAACATAAAACTTCCCATTCAATTTCCATATGCAAGGCGTACTCCATGAATGTATGAAACTTGCATTCCACAACCATGCCCAAGGTAAATCATAACGTATCTCTGTGAAAGGAAATCACCAAATCTGAAGATCATAATTTTACAAGATACAAACGAAAAAAGGACCAATCAACAATACAATTCTAAGTTAATTACATTTCAAAAAATTTAACATTTAAGATGATATCACCAATGAAGTGTTTTTCATAAAAGCTAAAAAATTAAACAGCTTCAATAAATGACAAAGATCGTTTGATAGAGAGAGAGCACACATTAAATAATTTCATACTTGATACTTTCATACATTCAGCTATCGGTTGCATAAAAGTTGAGAATTTACTAGACATGGAGTAACAAAAACCAGTATTGTAAGCATCTAATCTTATTCAAATACATCAAATTACATTCTAGCTAAACAGGTTCAATAATGTCAGTTCTACACTGAAATTACATTAACAAAACAAAATATAATAGATATAAAATCTTAAAAGAACCAAACATAGGTTTCTAAGGGCACGTTTGGAAGCGATAAAAATTCTCATAGAAAAAGAAAGTTTTGCCTATGAGAAGTTTTACAAAAGAAAATTTTTCACTTGTTTGTGTAGCATGAGAAAAACAGAGTAGAAAAATGAGAAAATGAGAGAGGAGGGTGGTGGTGGTGGTGCAAACTGTTCTGATCGAGGCAGCAGGGTAGAGGAGAGATCGAAGAATCGCTTCTCGGGCAAGTGAAGGAACTCCCCTCATTATGACTGTAATATATTGTATTTTTACATAATTTTTAAAGTCCAAAAAGTATAAATTTTAAATTATATATTTATACTTAATTGATAAAATCGTGAGAAAATGCGTAAAATAAAGGTGACATCAGCAGGGTCTAGGCATGGCCCATAGTCCACTGACAAGACCTAAAAGAAAGTTGTGAAGTTTTTGGTTTTGAACCTTTAAATTCGAGCAAAATTTAAGTTAAATTAAGGCAAAATTCGAAAGTGAAATTCAAGTATGACCACCATTTGATTTGCCTCGGAATGTAGATCGAGTAGGAGACCTGTTTTTCCGAAATCAGATTACGATTGGCCCGAAAAATGCATTTTTAAAAAATGACTGGCCTCTATTTTGGAACTTTTTCAGGATTAGATCATTTGATCCATGCTATTATGGATCTGAACTCAGTCTAGGATCCATATTGACTAGGATCTGGTTCAAGTTGGATCTATATGGATTTGAATCTTGGATCCAAATCTGAATCTGAAATCCATTCATGGCAATTTTAAAACTACTTTGAATTTAAAGTTTTAAATGTAAACAACTTTTAAATTAAAGTAAGGATGAGGTAGAGTTCTACCTAGGGTAGAACTCTATCCCATAAAGCTTTCCAAAAGGGGGTGTCCCTATCTGGAATATTTTTTAAAATATTAATTAAAAACAAAAATAAAATATAGTAAATATCTAAAAGATAGAGAGAGAAGGACTAGGTAGAACTCTACCCATACGAGAGCACTCTAGAGAGGATGTCACCCTCTTTCTAGACTAATTCACATAATATAAAAAGGGACCATAGTCTCTCCCTCTCTAGAACTCGTGTTCTAGAGAGAGAGAGAGAGGTAGAGAGATAGAAAAAAAGGGAGAAAACAAAAATTGTTTGGAGAGAAAATAAAAAAAAGAAAGAAAGAAAGAAAAGGAGAAGAAAAGAAAAGCACATCCATCCATCCAGTGTTGTGAAAAGTGTTGAGGCGTAGCAAGGCGCTCCACTAAAAACCGAGGCGAGGCATAAAGCGTAAGCCTCTAATTTTTTTTAAAAACTTTTAAAAAATATCTAAAAATACAAATAAATAAAAAAATGCTTTAATGAAAAAAGTAACAACCAATAAAAAATAAAAAAATCTTAAATGAGTACTAAAAAAATATGAGATTAACATATAAAAGTAACTAAGAAACTAATTATATAACTGAAAAATAAAATGTCTAACTGAAAAACTAATTATATAACTGAAAAATATAATGTCTTATGAAGCAATATGTAAGAAACTACTGATTGTATAATTGGAAAACTAATTATATTAACTTTCTTCTTCTTCATATGAAGCAGTAACTAAGAAACTAATTATATAACTGTAACTATCTTCTCCTTCTTCCAACTAATTATATAATTGTAACTTCTTCTTCACGCCTCACGCCTTAGCTGGCAGCTTGAGGTGCAGAGGGTCACACCTCAAGGCGAGGCGAGGCATGCCTTTTGCGCCTCAAGGCGTTTTTTTAATAACACTGGTCAAAACATATTTTAGAATGTCCAATTGCATTGTGTAAGCAGATTTTTGAAGAGCTTCAAAATTTTGGTCCCTGTATATGGACCATGTTGAAGGCATCTATGGGTTCAAATTCATCAAATAAAACTTGCACCTGTGAGTTTTAGCTACAGAATATGGTACTCTAGAGTGTAGCCAATATTTTTCCCAAAACAAACTAGTTTTACTGTAATTACTGCTAACCTATGTCACACAGACTCGGCTAAGGAGGCGCCGCACCCGAGTCGACACGCCCCGACACGGGTGCGGACACAGGTGCGGCTTCGGACTCGGCTCGGACTCGGTCAACGCCGAGTCGGACTCGGTCAACGAGTCGAGGCCGTCCACTTTTTGGATTCGGTCAACTTTGACTGAGTCTATTTTTGTCCATTTTTTAGGACAAAAAATGTATAAAAACTAAAAAAATTATCTTTTATATATTTTTTTAAAAATATATATACTTCTAGAACCCAGACTGCACAGTCTTCACCAGTCTGTGCTGAGCACAGTCTTTACCAAGACTGTGCTCTGCATAGTCTTTACCAGACTGTGCTCAGTACAATCTTGGTCTTAGATATATATATTTTTTAAAATATATATATATATATATATACACCCGCGTCCCCGTGTCCAAATTTTTTGAAATTGAGCCGCACCCGTGTCGCACCCGCACCCGCACCCATGTGACATAGCTGCTAACCTATCTTCTGTTGGTACAAATGCATTACTTTTTCACCTTCCAACAATCAAGATGTATTTTATATGCCAACCCGAGTTTGGAGGTCAATCAATTAGATGGATAACAATTTGATATATTCCTCCCTTATTTTTTGATCTTATTGTTTTTTATTTATTAAATTAGTATTAGGTATGGATATTATTAATATTATTAGTGTTTATGCACCTCAAGTAGGTTTAGATGATTCCATTAAGCGTCAATTTTGGGAAGATTTAGATGGAGTAGTACAAGGGATATCTTATGGAGAAAAGCTTTTCATCAGCGGTGACCTAAATGGACATGTAGGCATTAGTAGGGATGGATTTGAGAGTATCCATGGAGACTATGGTATAGGAGAAAGAAACGAAAGTGGAGAAAGAATTTTAGATTTTGGTTTGTCCTATGATACGATCTTAGCGAACACTTGGTTTAGAAAGAGGGAGTCTCACCTAGTAACATTTAAAAGTGGGGTTAATATGAGTCAGATAGATTTTTTCCTACTTAGAAAGACAAATAGGGGTTGTTGCATCGATTGTAAGGTTATACCGGGAGAAAGTGTAGCTACACAACATAAAGTCTTAATTTTAGATCTTAGAATTAGACAATGCCGCAAAAAGGATAGACATAGGATAGATCCTACAATTAAGTGGTAGGCACTGAAAGGAGCTAAACAAGGAATGTTTGTAGAGCAGGTAGTTAAGGAAGCTGATTGGTGTCTCGAGGAGGATTCAAAATCAATGTGGAATAAGATAGCGGGTGGCATGAGAAAGGTGGCTAAGGAGGTATTGGGTGAGTCTAAAGGCGGTGCACCGCTAGGTAAGGATACATCATGGTGGAACGAGGATGTCAAAATAGTTATTGAGGTTAAAAGAGAGTGTTATAGAAATCTAAGTAAGAGTCGTGACAATGAGAATTTGGAGAAGTATATGATAACAAAGAAGAAAGCTAAAAAAGTAGTTCGAAACGCGAGTGATAAGGTAATATAAGGAGGTTTATGACAAATTAGATACCAAAGAGGGCGAGAAGGATATTTATAGGCTTGTAAAGATGAGAGATAGGAAATCGAGGGATCTGGGTATGGTTAGATGTATCAAAGATGAAATGCAAAGGGTTTTAGTCAAAGATGAGGAGATTAAGGAGAGATGGAAAGATTATTTTAATAAGCTATTTAATGGAAGTAATGAGCAGGATCTTGGAGACTTCTCAATTCCTTTTCATGAGATGAATCATGACTTCATGCGCAAGATTCAAAAGAAAGAAATTGCAGAGGCTTTGAAGAAAATGAAATCAAGAAGGGCAGTTGGCCCAGATGGTATACCTATTGAGGCTTGGAAATGCTTGGGATAGAAAGGTTTAGAATGGTTGACAAATCTTTTTAACAAGAATTGGCGGACAAATAAGATGCCTAATGAGTGGAGGAAGAGTACTTTGGTGCCTCTATATAAGAATAAGGGTGATATACAAGATTGCACAAACTATCGTGGTATAAAACTCATGAGTCATACTATGAAACTTTGGGAGAGGGTGATTGAGTTTAGGTTGAGGAAGGTTGTCATGATATCGGAGAATCAATTTGGTTTTATGCCTAGAAGATCAACTATGGAAGCTATACATCTTCTTAGACAACTTATTGAGAGATATAGAGAGAGGAACAAAGATTTGCATATGGTTTTTATTGATTTGGAGAAGGCATACGATAGAGTACCTAGGGACGTTCTCTGGTGGACAATGATGAAGAAAGGTGTTTCTCTCAAGTACATTAGTATAATTAAAGATATGTGTGAAGGAGTAGTAACCAATGTCCGCACTTGTGGAAGGGTGACAACCAATTTTCCTATAACGGTAGGGTTACATCAAGGATCTGCTTTAAGCCCTTTCCTATTTGCTATAGTGATGGATGAGCTTACGAGATCAATTCAAGAAAATGTGTCGTGGTGTATGTTGTTTGCTGATGATATTGTTTTGATTGATGAGTCTAGAGTTGGGGTTAATGCTAAGTTAGAATTATGGAGACAGACATTGGAAGCAAAAGGTTTTAAGTTGAGTAAGAGTAAGACAGAATATATGGAATGTCGATTTAGTAAGCAACGAAGTAGTGATGGGAGTGTAGTGACGCTTGGTGAGCAAGAAATACCGGTGGATGATTGTTTCAAATATTTGGGATCTATCGTTCAAAAGTATGGAGAAATTGATGGAGATGTAAATCATAGGATAAAGGTTGGGTGGATGAAATGGAAAAGTGCAACTGGATTGTGTGATCATAGAATGCCATTGCGGTTGAAGGGAAAGTTTTATAGGATGACTATTAGGCCCGCTTTACTATATGGTATCGAATGTTGAGCTGCCAAGAGACATCATATTCAAAAAATGAGTGTAGCTGAGATGCGTATGCTTAGATGGATGTGTGGAAATACAATAAAAGATAAGATTCGAAACGAGGAGATACGTAAGAAGGTAGGCGTTGCACCCATTGAAAATAAGATGAGAGAGAATCGTTTACGGTGGTTTGGACATATTTGGCGAAGGCCTAATGATGCTCCAGTTAGAAGGATGGAGAAATGAGAAAATATATTAGTTAAAAGAGGTCAGGGTAGTCCTAGGAAGACTTGGATGGAGATGATAGGAAAGGATATGAATGCTTTGAACCTCACCAAGGACATGGCATTGGATAGAAATGATTAGAGGAGAAGGATTTATGTGGAAGACCCAGAATGATTTTCTTTTTTGGTTCATATCACCGACCCCAATTGTTTTGGGATGAAGGCGTAGTTGTTGTTGTTGTTGCATTGTTTTTTATTTATCCCTAAAATGCATTAATCTTTAGATCATCATTGTCCCATGCCACAACAGTTTGGTTCAACTTAGAGAAAGAGGCATCAAACTTTGGAGGAGAAGAGAAAGGGTGATTGATAAATTGTTAAAGATCATATTTTTAATGTCAAAAAAATTTCATATATTTTTTATTAACCATGTAGTGAAAAGCATTGAGGCATAACGAGGTGCTCCACCAAAAACTGAGGCAAGGCATAAGCCTCAAGACGTAAAGTGTAAGCCTCAAATTTTTTTTTTTGAAAACTTTAAAAAATATCTAAAAATACAAATGAATTAAAAAATGCTTTATTGATGAAGTAACAACCAATAAGAAATAGAAAATCTCAAATAAGTACTACAAAGTATGAGATTGACATATAAAAGTAACTAAGAAACGACATACATAATTGGAAAACTAATTATATAACTGAAAAATATAATATCCTATGAAACAGTAACTAAGAAACTTATTGTATAATTGAAAAACTAATTATATTAACTTTCTTCTTCTTCCTACAAAGCAGTAACTAAGAAACTAATTATATAACTGTAACTATCTTCTTCTTCAAACTAATTATATAATTGTAACTTCTTTTTCTTCACGCCTCACTCCTCACACCTTGAGGCGTAGAGGGTTACGCCTCAAGGCGAGGCGCGCCTTTTGCGCCTTAAGGCACATTTTTGATAACACTGCATCCATCGATTTGTCTAGGTTCTTTTGTTAAAAAATGTAATATATGTAATATCTCATATGTAATTCTTTTTAACCCGTTTAATCTAGTTATGTAATCTAGTTAGAAACTAGTTAGGTTAGCTTTTTCTTTTTGACATCTGTAGACCTTACTTTTTTACCAAACGTAAAAAAGTACGATGTACTAGAGAGTCGTGGACTCCCAACGACTCTATTTAGAGACGTTGGGAGCCCAACAACTCCCTCTTGAGCACCACCTCTTGTGTTATAAATATGGGGTTGTTCCCCTTTGTAAAGAATGCTTTTGTGTGGGTGTTTTCCCATTTGAATAAAGATTATATTTTTCCACGGCTTTGTATACCCTTTTTTGGGTATATTGTATGAACCCTAGTGGTTCTTGTGAGTGTGTATTCTTTATAAACCTTTGTAGTTCTTGTGAGAGATCTTTTGTGAGTATCATTTGAAGATTCGATTGTGGGTCTCATCTTCTTACATGGTATCAGAGCTCCGTAGTGATCAAGCTATTCTTATTGGTGCATCGAGAAGTGTGTCATTCAAAGTTTAAAAAGAAAGTGGCATTCTTTTCAAGTATATGTGAAGTTGGAATCGTGCAAAAGCTTAGAGGAACGCTCGTACTCACTATCCATGGTAGAATACATATTCTATTTTCTCTTCTTTTTCTCTACTCTTCTTTATTTTTTTTGTCATTTCCTTATCCAAACCTTGTAAAATGGATGACAATGATAATGACACCATTAAACTCAACAATTCAAACTATGTTACGTGAGTTTAATTGTGAAGCACCTTATATGGGGAAAGGAGTTGTGGGGATTAGTAGATGAGACCGAGGTTGAAAATACCACTTACGTAGGTTGAAAAAACTGAAGTCATTACCACTTACGAGAAAAAGTGAAAAGAATGGGACACGCCAAGATTATGTCTTGGCTCATAAGTAGCATGGATATCAAGAAATGTTAAAGTCTCGCAAAAATTTGAACATGCCAATGATTCATGAGACTATCTTAAGATAATGTATTCTCTTAAAGATATTACACGTGTGCAATTTACAAAACCAAGTTCGGAATATGGTTAAGGGGACAAAAGTATTAGAGAATACTATAATAGCTTGTTTGAATTATGGGAAGAGTTGGCTCTTTTTGAACCAAAGTGGCATTGCCCACAAGACATAGAACTCAGACAAAATCAAAATGTAAAACACTTTTTTCAATTTGTTAATGGATTAAGATCGGAATTTGAATCTACCAAGTACATTCTTCTTCATCGAGGGAAGGTTCCCTCAATAGAAGACAAATAGACAATAGAAGACAATAGAGGAATTGAGCATGAAGGAGAATACGCTCAAGAATAGAATCATCAAGAGTGATGATGACTCGGTTCTAGCCGTATTTAGACCAAAAAACCAAGTTCATACATACAAACCTTCAAATTATGGGAAGACAAAAGATGAGAGAAATGGAAATGAGTTTGAAAAAAGAAAAGTAATTTGCTACTATTGTCGAGAACCGGGACATATAAAAACTTATTGTTCGAAGTTGAAGAAACCATATAAAAAGAAGGTTGCCTCTGTCGAACCTCCTTAAGAATTAAGTGAACCATCCATCTAAAGCATGTCCTTAACACAATTGGTGAAAGCACTTCAAACTCTGCTCAAAGGAGCATCTTCATCCACTGGAGACCTCGTATCTTCCGTTGGCATCTCCGACCCTGGTAAATCTCTTTGGCTCATTGATTCCGGTGCTTCTTTTTATATAACACCAAACATTGGTATGTTATCCGAATGTTATAACTCAAATTGATCAAATGTTTTTACTGTTAGATGAAACATCCCTTGAAATCAAAGGAGTAGGAAATTTTGAAAAAGGTTTTCAAAACTCAAAAAGATTTTGCATTCCATAAGTTAGATATATTCATAAGCTCAACCTAAATCTTTTATCTGTCTCACAATTGTCTGACCATGGATATAATGTTTTCTTCTCCTCTCGTGGATGTCGAGTGCATGAACATCAGTTGACTACATGGATTTTTTAAAAAATACTCAAGAAGACATTGTGTTGTAATGTTCAAAAAGTTGACTTAGATCTATGACACAAGAGACTTGGACATCCTAGTGTATCCAAGCTCCAGTTTTTTTCAAAGATGGATTTTTTTTGTAATTTTGAAACTTTTACATGTGAAAAATGTATTCTTGAAAAAATGAAAAGATTACCTTTTCAAAAAAGAACCTTTGTCTCTTCATGTCCACTTGAGTTAATAAATTCAAATGTATGGGGTCCTGCACCAGTTATTTCAAAGGGTGGCTTTATGTACTATATAATTTTTGTAAATGATTACACAAGACATACTTAGATCTATTTTCTCAAACATAAATCTAAAGTTTTCTCACACTTTCAAATATTTCATAATCTAGTTAAAAATCAATTTAAGAATGATATTTCAATTTTTGACACTGATTCAAGGGTAAAATTTTTGTCAAAAGAATTTAAAGATTATTTGAATCTATATGGTATTATGCATAAAAAATCATGTCCTTATACCCCTCAACAAAACGATTTAGCAGAAAGAAAACATAGACATATTATCGAAACAACAAGAACTTTACTTATCATACATCAAGTTATAAAGATTTTTTGGGCTAAAGCTACTTTAACTGCAATTTACCTTATCAATAAAATGTCATCTTCTTTATTAAACAATATTTCACCTCTTGAAAAACTTTTTAAACAAATCTCATATTACTCTAGGTTAAGAGTTTTTATGGTGCAAATGTTTCATTTTTTTCAACAAAAATGACAAACTCTCCCCTCCTACTATCTCGTATGCCTTTTTAGGATACGCAAGTCATCAAAAAGGCTATAGATGTTTTGATTTCAAAACCAAAAAATTGTGTGTATCAAGGAATGTATCCATTCTAGAAAAAGAAAGTTTTTTTTGAAAGTGAGAACTCTAAGGAAATAGATGAATATTCAATTTTGTTGGACTTAGTTCCAAAAAATTGATAAAAGTGATATAAATGAGAGTCAAGAAGAGCAACATGACACGACAAATACAAAATCATTTAGTGATCATCCAGATTGTATTCAATACTCTAGACGAGGTAATTTAGAGAAACCATGTGCTCTTGAAAAATATACTAAAGGGTCCGCTACAAAGTCGTCTAGAGTGTCTAACGCTCCCGAAAAATTTGTCATACGAGTCTTTTTCACCAAAATATCAAGCTTATATTGTTTTAATACACTCCTATGTAGAACCTTCTAACCATGATGCAGCAAAAGAACAATCTGAATGGGTCAAAATAATAACAGCAGAATTAGAGGCTTTAGAAAAAGCAAATACTTGTGCTATTCAAGATATTCCACTAAGTAAAAAACCTATAGGTTGTCGATGGGTGTATAAAGTTAAAACCAAGAGTGATGACACTCTTGAAAGGTTTAAAGTCCGATTAGTTGCAAAAGGCTATTCCCAAAAATATGGAATAGACTATGAAGAGATTTTTGCTCCAGTTGCTAGAATGACCATAGTTAGGATCCAAATAGCTCTAATGTCTTCAAAGAAATGACATATATATCAAATGAATGTTAAAAATGCATTTCTAAATGGAAATCTAATTGAAGAAGTATATATGGAACCACCACCTGGTATCAACATTTCAAAAAAAGTATATATGGAACTAAATAAGGCCTTATATGGGCTTAAGCAAGCTCTAAAAGCTTGGTATGATAAATTTAGTCAAGTTATGATTGATTTTGGTTTTCAATCTTGTCTTACTGAAACTACTTCGTTAAGAATTTTAATACAGGTATCATAATTCTTCTTCTCTACGTAGACAACATGATCATCATTGGAAGTGATAAGCAGGGAGTTGATAGCATTAAAAAAAATTTCAAAACACATTTAGAAATGAGTGATTTGGGTTTCTTAAAATTCTTTCTTGGTATAGAAGTTGTTTATTCTTTTAGAGGCTATTTGCTAACTCAGTTTAAATTTGCCCTAGATATTGTTGACAGGTCTGGTATCTTAGATGAAAAATAGGTTGACACTCCAAAAGTTGTTAACATTAAAATGAAGACTGATGATGGAGAATCACTTGAAAATCCAACACCTTGTAGACAATTTGTCGGGGTACTGTCTTATCTCTCTATTACAAGACCAGACATTGCGCATGCAGTCCATACAACAAGTCAATTTCAGCATACTCCTACCACTGTTCATATGGGAGTTGTTTTACGTATTATTAGATATATTAAAACCTCCATCTTTAGAGGACTTTTTTTGTTTGCTTCTTCTTTAGATTTAACTGCTTATACTGATGCAGATTGAGGAAGTGATCCCAATGATCGACACTCAACTACTGGTTTTTGTGCATTTTTAAAAGAATCATTGATTTCATTGAGGTGCAAGAAGCAATAAAGTCTCTCTCTCATCAACCGAAGTTAAGTAGAGGGCAATGGCTACAATAACCACTATGAAAGTAGTTCGCTCAAGGCGCTAGATTCATGACATGGGTGTTGAAAGTATAGAAGCATCAAGACTATGTTGAGACAACAAAAGTTCTATTTATATTGCCACCAACCGAACATTCCACGAACGCACCAAGCATATTGAAATAGACTATCACTACGTGCGAGAGGAATTTCTATATGGCACTATTGATCTTCCGTGTGTTTTCTCAGAATATCAACTGGCGGATTTCTTTACCAAACCTCTCGATGCTCCTCGATTTCACTTTATCTTGAACAAACGTTCGGTTATTCAATCATAAGTTTGAGGGAGTGTTAAAAAATGTAATATATGTAATTTCTCATATGTAATTATTTTTAGCCTTTTTACTCTAGTTATGTAATCTAGTTAGAAACTAGTTAGGTTAGCTTTTTTCGTTTTTATTTTTGACATTTGTAGATGGTCAAAAAGTAAGATGTACTAAAGAGTCGTTAGACTCCCAACGACTCGCTCTTGAGCTCCTCGTGTTATAAATATGGGGTTGTTCTCCTTTGTAAAGAATGCTTTTGTGTGGGTGTTTTCTCATTTGAATAAAGATTATATTTTTCCATTGCTTTGTATACCCTTTTTTGGGTATATTGTATGAACCCTAGTGGTTCTTATGAGTGTGTATTCTTTATGAACCTTCATGGTTTTTGTGAGAGATCTTTTGTGAGTATCATTTGAAGATTCAATTGCGGGTCTCATCTTCTTACACTTTTCGATCTACGAATCAAGGTATGGGTTTCTCTCTTAATTTGCTCAGAAAAGAGAATCATATAAATCGATTTAAGCATGAGTTTAGTGGGGAAAAGGGAAAATCTGATATATATATATATATATATATATATATATATATATATATATATATATATATATATATGTGTGTGTGTGTGTGTGTGTGTGTGTGTGTGTGTGTGTGTGTGTGTGTGTGTCTTGATTGTCGATTTCCCTTGTGCATTTAAATCTGAAAATTTGCATGTTTATTTTATAAAGTCTGAATTCATATATGTCAATTTTCTTGATTTGCATCTGAATATGCATGTAGTTAGATTATCGATTTTATTTTTCATGCATACTGAATATATACATATATTCAGTTTTGATGATTTTCCTGTTCGTACAAATCTGAATATATACACATATATTTCAGGTTTGACAAGTTTCCTTGCTCGTGCATTTGAATATATATGTATGTATATATATTCTAGGTTGGTCGATTTTTACAAATCTGAATATATTCGTGGTTTAAGGCTTGACGAGTTTAGCATTCATGCATCTGAATATATTTTTCATGTTTTAGACTTGTCAAGTTTGACATCCATGCATCTGAATATATATTTTTCTTGTTTTAGATTTGTCGAGTTCATACCCATGCATCTGAACAAATTTTGTTTCAGATTTGCCGAATTGGTACTCATGCATCTGAATAGTATGTTGTGTTTCAGACTTGTCGGGTTTGGTATTCATGCATGCCAAATAAATACATACATATATATGCAGCTCAACTAAATCGATCTTTCTTATTAATGCTGCTGAGATATATATATATATATATATATATATATATATATATATATATATATATATGCATGTAGTTTTATGCTCATCGATTTCTTGTTTCTGAAAATAAATGTGGTTTAGATCATTGATTTCTTTATTCAAAAAAATATGTCTTTAGCATGCTGCTTATACCATGGATGATTTTTTATTCACATATGCATGTTGTGCACACGTTGATTTTCAGCCTGGCCGACCCATGTACTTGATTTTGAACATGTACATGGATCAGCCAGCATATAATCAACATGTTTATTTTCAGTTCGTCCGACCCATGTACATGGTGGATAAGCCAACATGCTGGATACGTGTGTGCACAGGTCTGTCTGACCCATGTACATGATTATGATCATGTACATGGATCAGCCAACATGTTGTATACACATGTGTACAGGTCTGGCCAACCCATGTACATGATTATGAACATTTACATGGGTACATGATTATGAACATGTACATGGATCAACAAGCATGTTGTATACGCATGTGTACAGGTCTGGCAGACCTATGTACATGATTATGAACATACACATGGATCAGCCAGCATATTATATATAGGTTTATTTTTAGCCTAGCTGGCACATGTACATGATCCTGATCATTTACCTAGATCAGCCAACATGCGGACTACGTGCGTTATGTAGGTCTGGCAGACTCATGTACATGATTCTGATCATGAACATGGATCAGCCAGCAGCCTATTTACATGGTTATTTTTAGCTTGGTCGACATCATGTACATGGATCAGACCAGCTCTGAAGATGTTCACATATGATAGGTCAATCCATATACATGAATATGATTCGTGGATTGCATATTTATTGTTATGGTCAATACAGGTACATGATTATGATCATGTACATAAATCGAACCAGCAGTGGTAAATTTAATGCATAGTCGATTTGAGTATATGAAATTGGTCATGTACATAAATCTGATCAGAATATGTATTTTCTGATATGGTACATGAATCTGATCCTAAATCGATCAGTTTACAATTGTGCATATCATACGCATGAATATGAAATTAATTAAATGTTTACCTGACTTGATCTTATGCATGTTTGGTTGATCATGTGCATATATTTGATTATGAATGGTGTAGTCTGCAAGCATTGCATTCGCTTGCGTATATACTTGGCTTAATGTGAATTCCTTTTGTATTTTGAATATGTATTGTGAACAAGTTTGGAAATTGTGTGTTGCATGTTCACTGAAATTTTGTAATTTTGCATAAATCACTTTCTAGATGTATAAGTATTTAGATATGAACCATTGCGGGCCGTGTAGGCGAGGAGTATGTATTGCTCCAATGTTGATTTTATTTTTGCATTGCAAAATTTATTTCTAAAAATTATTGGTTTTTCAAATTTAATTATACTGTTAAATTGTATAGGTTAAGGCCCAAAATTGTTTTTGCATGTTGATTTGCAAAGCGGTTCTTGCATAAAGAACTTGAAATTTTATTTCAAATGGTAAAAAAGACCAAAAAGTGTAATTAATATCTTTCTTAATGTTCCTTCCTCAATGTAAAAATCTTGGATGGCGGTCATGGGGGACAGTGATGATACTAAAACTCTGTCTGTGATTGTGCCTCTGAACCCGATATGATGGTTCACCTCCCGGCCACGATTTTAGAAAGATTAAGACACTTTGCCTAAGGGTGGCGTTGTTGACTCAGTTATAATTATTGTTATACCAATAAAGTGGCATCAGTAGATGCTAATTTTCTTGATGTCCCGGCATTAGATGTTGATTTTTAATGCTCTTATTAATAGTGTAGATTCATGATATCGGTCGAGAAAAAAGTGTGAAACTCAGTAATAAAATACAATTTGTGTATTAAGCTACAACTGAGAACCTAACTTGAACTTGAAAATTAAACTTGTGTGCATTTAATAGGGACATGCATGCAAAAGCAACTCTGATAAATCACTTAATAAGTTATACATGCATGTGCATTGAATCATGCATATTTTACTGTTTAGCATTAGTTTATGCATCTTTGCCTATTTAGCCTTGCATGATATTTGAGTTTCTATGATAATTGGTTAAATGCTTAAATGAAAAGATAGTTGTGGTAAGTTATTGCTTGTGATTCCTCTGAAATTTATGCATGAATTTATTTATGTTATTTCCTTTACTGTTTGGATTTTTAGAAGAATTCGTATGAGAACTTTGGTTCTTACCCGTTTTCTTAAAATTGTTTTACAGGCATAGATGCTCAGTGATATCTTGGACTGGCTAGTTGGAGACTGCGAGACTTGTAACTGGTGTCTGAGTTCTGACCAGATGGCATGGATTTGAGATAGACGATTTTTATGTCTTAGATATTGGACATTTTGAATAAAATGGTTTGAGGGGCGATCCTCTCTCAACTTTCCATATTGAAAAAAAAGCTCAGATGTCATGGACATTCATTCTATCAAACTTGTTTTTTGGAGAAAAAAAACCTTGGGAAGCCTATCTAGTGTTCGGACAGAACATCCTATAAAGTGTTCTGGCCAACCAAGCCACATAGTAGCAGCAGCCCTCTCCCCAGCAAACACTATCAGGTTATTTCAAAAATAAGTGTTTTGCTCACCCTAACATCGTGTCCATCCATTTACCGGATGAATGTCACCTCGCAAACAACTTTTTCATTAACGGCATCAATTGTTCACCTTTTCAAATCTAAAATAATAATACAATATTTATACGAACCCAAAAAGGCATGCCTGCCTTTTGAGGACTGTCTTAGATATGATTCTCTCTCTCCACACCAAGCCACCGACAAACCACCACCAGCAGCAGCAGCACGCCTTTTCAGACGATCTAATCTAACCACCAGGATGTCATCCATGACCTAGTGATTGATTACTATAGAAAGCAGCTGGCCACGGCCTCCTCCGACACCACCATCAAGACCATTGGTGTCTCCTCAGAGTCCACTTGTTTTATTAAATCCGACTAAACAGATTCAGATTCTATCAGTTTGTCAGAACTGAATCCAAATCGTTTACATCCCTGCTGCCCATAGTCTATAGTTGTGGTCCCTGTCACTACTGAAAGAGACCTGTAATAGGACAGCCAACATTTGGGTCTAAAACGCAACTCGGATCGTGGTCCTACCATGTGCACAAAGTAGTAGTGTTATAGGGGTTGAAAAGAGAGACTTACATCTGTCAAAAAACTGCATTCTGACCAAAGGTGGGCTCCGCTTGTCTGGCAGGAGCAGTTAGTGCTCGTCACCTTGTGTTGAGATGTTGCAAGTTCGAATCTCAATGGTATGGTTGTATAACTGGTAGGGGTCTGCCTAACCCCAGCTTTCTCTGTCGAAAAATTAAGAAACTGCATTATGTGGACTTTAGTTTTTAGCGGTTATGGCCTAAGTCACAAGTAGGGGTGTCAGCGAGTTGGGTTTACCCGGACCAAACCCTATAGGTATGGTGACAAATAAGAAGACCCAATTAAGACCCGGATCTGGACTCGAAAGTCCAATTAATACATGGACCCAAGTATAATTTGTGAAATTTTATACCAGACCCAGGCCCAACCCGAGTTCCGATTAAGACCCACAAATTTTCAATGTAAAAATGGTTGATTTTATTGATTTAGTTTGATTCAATGCATGAAATGGTTTGTGGTTTGGTATATTAAATTTGTGATGTGTCCCAAATCCTCAGGTGAGTTCCCATAATTGTTTTAAAAAAAAATCCACTATTTTCGAAGGTCAGTTAAGGCCATCACACCGACCCCTCAGCCCGGTCATCCTTTTTAGGGGTGTGCATGAATTGCAAGACCAGAGACCAGTGGCCAACGAGTACAGATGTTTGTGCCCCTGGGAAGGAAATCCCTCCCGATGAGCACCTCAAGCACCCTCGATTTTCTGCTGCTTTAGCTCCCGACGATGGCAACCTATAGCAAGTTGATCGTCGACGAGCTCCCAAGCTGCGCGAAGATGACCTGGAGCTTGTTGACGATCGGGATCACCCACTGCCCCATCGAACTGACCCCATCAAACTGTCATCGCCGGATGTGAGATGGGTAGTGGTGATGGTGAAATTGTGGGTGGTGGTGGTGAGATGTCGTGAGATGGGTGGTGGGGAGCATTAAAATAAATTTTCTCTTGGTAAGGAAACATTCCACCCCCTGAAGGAATGTTTCCTATCAAAAAGTGTACTTTTTAGAAAAACTCTCTCGGCGAAAAAGTCTTTCTCATTTGGAAGGGTCGGAAAATCCGTACAGATTTTCCATTTTGCATTACTTTTCTTACATCTTTCTCGCTTCCAAACGTGCCCTAAATGTTCCTCTAGAAGCATATTATTTCATGTGATTTCAAATGTAAACCTTTTTTTGTCTGCAGAGGTGGACTATGACCATAGTGACAAAAGTTAAAAAACGGGAAAATATCGGCAGTCAAAAACTCGAGAGATTTTGAAATCTTTCAAAAATCTCGCATTTTTTTTCAAAAAAATCTCGACAATAAAAAACAAATTAAAATATATAAAAATTTAATTTTTATAAGAAAATATAAATAAAACACATTTAAAAAGAAAAATCTTGAGGGTTTTCACGATAAATATTAGTTAAAAATGTAAATATCGCAATATTTGTCACAAATTGAAAGTCTCGTGAGAAATTACCGTTTTAAACTTTCAAGCAATTTCTCACGATATTATCGCGAGATTTTTTTAATGTGATATATGTGGTAAGTGTTCATACTTGTTAATTTCAAGAAAACAGAATTCCCATAGAGAACTCTAAACCCTAAACCAATCCTTTGGTTCCTGCTTAGTCATTTGAGTCCTATTCAAATCAATAGTCCCTACCAAGAACATGTCCTAAACAAGCATTATACAACTTGCAAAGCTTAACTTATTAGTTTGTAATGTACTATGTAGATCAAGAGGACCATACAGCACATGCAAACTGACACGCTAGAGAACTAGAACCAGTTTTTGAATTTTGGATAAAGCTATAGAGATTACCAAGTCTGCATTCAAGCCTCAACAAAAATTAATTTGATTTTTTAGCAGGAGCACGAGTAGGGTTCCTGAAAATATTTTCTGAATCAGATGCCTCGAAGCCACCACAATGTTGTTTCAACAGAAAATAGAGAGAAGGAGAAAGGGATGCAAAGGAAAAACAACCTCACTTGCAATAAGTGTACCCTAATGGTATTATATGCAACACAATATACATTGGGTTTAAAATACAAACAAATTACAAAATATGCCGTTACAATATAAAACATGATTACGTGACCAGACGCATGGATCTGGATCCAATCCAGATCTAGTAACGCCCTATGTCACATGGGTGCGGGTGTGACACGGGTGCGGCGCGATTTTAAAATTTTTGGACACGGGGACTCTGCTATATATATATATATTAAAAAAAAGTGCAAAGGTCTGGGACTGTGCACAGTCTGTGACTGTGCACAACACAGTCACTGTGCACAGTACAACCTCTTTTTATATATTTTTTTAAATAAAAAATAAAAAAATTTGTTTTTTTTTAGTTTTTTCACCTTGCAAATGGACATATGTGGACTCAATCAACGTTGACCGAGTCTAAAACAAGGACGGACTCGGCATCGACTCGTTGACCGAGTCTGACTCGGCATTGACCGAGTCTGACTCGGCATTGACCGAGTCCGGGCCGTGTCCGAAGCCGCACCTGTGTCGGGGCGTGTCGACTCGGGTGCGGCGCCTCCCTAGCCGAGTCCGTGTGACTTAGGTTACGCCTAATCACATTTTATCACCCTCCCTCAAGTTGTGCATGGTCTTGTACCATGGACAACTTGTTCTTTAAGAACCAAAATTCATGTCTTGTTAGGCCTTTAGTGAACAAGTCGGCAACTTGACTTTCTGTGCGAATGTGATGAGGCTCAATCTCCTTGTCTTCAACCTTCTGTCTGTTGAAATGTTGATCTATCTCAATATGTTTTGTGCGACCATGCTGTATTGGATTATAAGCAATGTTAATAGCACTCTAATTATCAAAAAACAAAAATGATTGAGAAATTCCTTCTCCTAGAGCAGCTAGAAGATGTCTGAACTAAGTAGCTTCAGTCGTCCCGGCTGCCATAGACCTGTATTCTACTTCAGTACTGGATCTAGCAACAACTATTTGTTTTCTGCTACTCCATGACACCAAATTTCTTCCAATGAATATACAATATTTAGAAACAGATCTCCTCTCATCTGGATCACCTGCCCAATCTGCATTTGTATAAGTGATGATTTTATGCCCCTTATTGTCAGGTTAATTTCTTTGATAGAAAAGACCATCTCCAATGGTTCCTTTCAAAAATCTTAAAATTCTCTTCACAACATCAACATGACTAGTTCTTAGTTCGTGCATAAATTGAGATACCTGATTAACAGAATAGACAATGTCTAGTCTAGCCTGATGAAGGTAAGATACTGAAGCATGCACTGATATGTAGTTGGATCATTATGTAAGTCGCCATCATTAGAGCTTAGCCTTTGATGCAAAACACTAGGAGTGTTTAGGGGTTTACAATCTGCTATTCTTGCCCTACTCAAGAGATCAAGAATGTATTTATGTTGTGTAAGAGTTAAAACATCAACTCTTCTATCCACTTCAACTCCAAGAAAATATCTTAAATCACAAAGATCTTTCATCTTGAAATTTTGCATCAACAATTTCTTTAGTGTCTGAATATGATTGTCTGAATTGCCTATAAGGATTATGTCATCAACATATATAAGGAATAAGGTAGTAACATCTTTATCCTTGAAAATGAACAGGGAATTGTCAAGAGAACATCTGCGAAAACCATAATTTTGAATTTTGAGAGAAAAACTCTCAAACCAAGAACGAGAGGCTTGCTTCAATCCATAAAGGGCTCTTTTTAGTTTGCAGACAAAATCCTTGGGATCTCCTTCAGCATATCCAAGAGGTTGTTCCATGAAAACTTTTTCATTCAGATTTCCATGTAAGAAGGCATTTTTTATATCTAACTGACTCAACTGCCATCCATAATCAACTGCCAAGGATATAACAATCTGAATTGTTCTCATTTTAACCACGAGACTCAAAGTCTCATCATAATCTTGCCCATATTCTTGTGTAAAACCTCGTGCCACAAGTCTTGTTTTATATCTCTCAATGCATCTATCAGGCTTATATTTAATCTTATAAACCCACTTGCACCCCACAACGTTTTTCTCCTCGGGTCTAGGAACAATTTCCCAGGTTTGGCACTCATGTAGAGCCTCCATCTCTTCATTCATAGCCTCTATCCATTTATGGGATTTAATGGCTTGATAAAAGTTGACTGGTTCATCATGCTTCTCAACTTGTAACATAAACATCTGAAAATCTATGGAAAATTATCATAGTTGATCCACCTTTGCATAGGATGATGTATCATTTTTTATCTTCTTAATGGAGGTTGACTCATATTCTGCTCGGTATTGTTTGTGACAGGATCTCTCTCTTTGAACATAGACTTGACCAGAGAATCTCTGAATTTCTCTAGGCCTTTCATTTTCTGAAGTATGTGAAGGTTCCAGATTTTGCCCATTTGAGCTGAATTCTTCACAAAATGGCTGACAAGTCCCCCTTGTTAGAAATCATGGATTCCTCCAGACATACACAAGACTCAGCACAGATTGAAGGGAAAGAACGTGAGGGCTGCAGAATCCTCAATCAGAGGCTGCGGTATTGGGCTTCCCATTAAATACACACCGTTACAATTACTAGGGTACGAAAATACCCATCATACAACAAAGGTAATTTACAATATGCCATTAATGCTATTAATGAACATGTGCTGAAATCTGTAATTAGATAAACACGAATTGGGTTTGGATAAGATCCAAACCCAGTTCGTGAATGATGACTTCTTTTTATCCTCCCTCAAGTTGTACATGGTTTTGAACCATGAACAACTTGCCTTTCAACATCCAGAATTTATCCTTGATAAGTCCTTTGATAAACAAGTCAACAACTTGATCAGTAGTCCGAACAAATTCTGGTTCAATTTCCTTTTCTTCGACTTTCTGTCTTACAAAATGTTGATCAATTTCAATATGCTTGGCACGACTGTCGTAGATAGGATTGAATGACATGTTGAAGGCACTTTGATTGTCACATAAGAGAATACATTTAGATATTGATTCTCCTACTTTTGTCAATAGATGTCTCATCCATGTTACTTCAGTTGTAGCAGCTGCCATTGATCTATATTCAGCTTATGTGCTTGACCTGGCAATAACCCTTTGTTTCCTACTGCTCCACGAAACAAGATTTAGGCATAGGAATGACAGAGTTTCCAATGTGAGAAATATGATGGTGAGACCCATCTCCAGTGACTATACTATTTCTACCAGCATAAGGAATAAGAGTTAGGAGCTTACCAACATCACCAGTGACATGAGTGGCTGCACCAGAATCAACATACCAAGTGCCCTAATCATTTTGTTTCAAATTCAATTCAGCTAGAGCAGATAGTAATAACTCCTTGACTTTGCCACTATTTTTCAATTTGTCTGGCACTTTGCTGGTTCCTGGTTGTTTGTCTTTATTTTGAGGGTTAAACCAGCAATTAGCTTTGATATGCCCCCTTTTATTGCATAGAAAACAGGTTGGTATTGATCTTTGCCTTTGTCCATTGGGTGGAATATTGGGTATAGGTAGGATGCCACGACTTCCTTGTTCATTTCTTTCTTAACCCCTTCTTTCCCGAAAATCAAACCTACCACGTCCTCGTCCATAGACAACTCCTGTGGCAAGAACATCGTGTGCTCCAACTTGGACATGAATATCTTCAGAAAATCCCTTCAAGGTCATCTCATACTGTAAAAGCTTGGCACGCAGATCTTCAAATGTAAGTAAATCTGGCAGACACAATAAAGAAGTAACCATCATATGATAATAAGATCCCAGTCCACTCAAAGTTTACTGAACCATATCTTTGTTGCTAACTGCGCATCCCACGATGGCCAACTGATCTGTAATGGTCTTCATTTTGTTCAAGTACTCCATGATAGTCATGGAGTCCTTCCTCAGCATTTAAAACTCTTTCTTTAAAAATAATACTATGGCCTGAGAAACTTGAGAATATGTCTGAACCAATCAGTGCCATAATTGCAGTGCGGAGCAGTCATTTGGAATTGCCACAAGCAGTTCCTTTGACAATGTAGAAGTAATATAGGCGACCAACGCTTGATCTCGCTTCATCCAGGACACATACTCTGGATTTCTAACATAGGTAATAGAAAAATTTCTCTCAACATTCTTTTCTTGCGGTATGAACTCTAGAGGAACAGGAACAGAAACAGAAACAGAACCATCCAAATGTCCAGAAAGATCCTGACTTCTTATGAATGGTATGATTTGTCGCTTCCAAGTTAAGAAATTAGAATTGGTCAGTTTCTCAGTCACGAGTTGACTAAGAAAGTTTGACGAAAGACCAGGCTGAGAGTGAGGAAAGGAATCCATATTCTATCAAAACCAAAAGAAATAAGAAAGAATAGAGAATAAGAAAATGGCTTTATATTGAATTGTAATAAAATTCAGAACAGAAACTTGATATCAGACAATTTTGCTCCCACTGCCTCTTTTTTTTTTACCCGAATAGGAAGCCAGAACTATGCAGTGAGAATCTGTTCTGAATTAAAACTCAATCAGAGGGGCACGTTACCTTTAAAATAACGTATTTTCTTTAAGAAAATGAGAAAATATAGACAAACAATGCAAAAACAGATTGTGTAGATAGAAAAGAAGACAGATCTAGTGCAAAAACAAATTGCACAGATAGAAAACAAGTCAGATCTGGGATCACTTCCAGATCTGAATCGGATGTGCCCTCAAGGTGCAAAAGAATATGACGCAATCTTATTGAAGCTTTGAAATCACGCAAAGACCAAATGATTCAAATCCAATCTTGCGTGATTTTCTGAAACTGTTGATATATAAGAACACGTGCAACAGTGAGACAGTACGGAGACGTGAGCAGGAAATCAGCAAAACAGCAAACAGAAAATCTGAGTTTTGTATAGAAGGAAATCAGCAAAACAGCAAACAGAGAATCTGGGTTTTGTATAGGATAAATATGTTGGGTTTGGTACGAAGGAGGACCGTAAAGAATAAAAAAAGGGAAATCAGTAAGAGAAGAGGTAGAAGAAAGAAGGAGATCTGTAGAAGAAAGAAGAAGATCTAGGAGATGAGGAAGATTTACCGTTCATAAGAAGATCACGATCCTTAAGGTTGGATCTGAGGCTCTGATACCATGATAGAAATCATGGATTCCTCCTGCCATACACAAGACTCAACACAGGTTAAAGGGAAAGCACGTGAGGGCTGCAGAATCCTCAATCAGAGGTTGCGGTATTGGGCTTCCCATTAAATACACACTGTTACAATTACTAGGGTACAAAAATACCCATCATACAACAAAGGTAATTTACAATATGCCATTAATGCTATTAATGATCATGTGCTGAAATCTGTAATTAAATAAACACAAATTGGGTTTGGATAAGATCCAAACCCAGTTTGTGAATGATGACTTCTTTTCACCCCCTTCTCTTATAAACAATTATGCACTCATCCAGGGATCATAAACTTCAACATTTCGAGGTAAGTCCTTCTCTTGAGACAATGATGTGCTTTCAAAATTTTGTTCATCAAAAACGTTTCTGGAAATATTGATTTGTTTAGTTAAAAGATTGTAACATCTGTATCCTTTATAATCATTCGCATATCCAACAAACCTGCACTTCAGTGCTTTATCCTAGAATTTATTTCTCAGAGACTTGTCAACATACACATAATAAACACAAAAAAAAATATACAAGTCATTATAATCAAGAATTCCTATGAGTAGGCAGTTAATCACATGTCCTGCAGTATGAAAAACTTTTGTCCAAAGATTAATAGGAACATTACTATCATGAAGCATGCTCAGCACTCTCAACAATATAGCGGTGTTTTCGTCCAGCCACTCCATTTTGTTGAGGGGTATGTAGACAAGACACTCGTCTACTTGTCCCATTATTTCGAAGAAAATCAATAAAGTCATTTGAAGAATATTCACCTCACCTGTCACATTGAAAATGTATAATATTAGAAGAGAAACATTTTTTTACGAATGCACAGAAGTCTTGAAACAATCTAAAAACTTCAAACTTGTGTTTCATGAAGTATATCCAGGTGAAGCGAGAATAACTATCAATGAATAAAACATAATATTGACTCCCAAATGAAGAATAAACAGGAGTTGGTCCCCATACATCAGAATACACAATTTCAAAAGCTCTTGATGCTCTTTCATTAACAAGATTAAAAGGAAGTACATGGCTCTTGCATAACTGACAACTTGAGCACTTTTTAGCATCTAAAACAAGGTGACTCTGGAATCAAATTCTCCGACACAAGTTTCTTAATAAAACCATTACTACAATGACTCAAACGACTGTGCCACAAATCTGGCTTATTACATTGAGAAAGACTGAAGACATCTCTATAACGAGACTTAAGATTCTGGGACGCTGGTTCCAAGAAAGGAGACTTCAAGACGGAAGATGAATGTACAGTGGGATCCTCCTGGAAGACGTATATGTTTTCTCATCGTTCCCCCTAAGCGAACGTCTCATTCGTTAGAAGATCCTTGACATACACAGAAGAGGGAGTGAATTCAATGAAAGAATTTGTATCATCAACAAGTTTGGAGAGAGAGACAATATTCTTTTTAACGTTAGGGGCAAGAAGAACATTGGACAAACCAAGGAAAGAACTAGACAAAGGAATTTGTGCACTTTCAATATTAGTGATGCGATGATGTGTGTCATCTCCTATGACTATGCTACTTTTTTCCTAAATAAGGAGATATGTTTGAGAGCTTACCAACATTACTTATGACATGAGTCGTTGCTCTGAAATCCACATACCACTTCCCTTGCTCATTCTGCTTGATAGTCATCTGAGATAAAGTTGTTGCATATCTCCGATAGGTTTTTGTCTCAGATTCTCTTTGTTTTCTGCTTTGTTATTCTTTCCCTTGTTTTGAGGAATAAACCAGCAGTCAGTTTTTACATATCCTTTCTTATTGCATAAAAAGCATGTAGGCACTCATCTGATTCCCTGCATTAAAATATCCTGGAGGATTCATAGTAAGAATGCCACGACCTCCCTGTCCAAAACGATCACGTCCCCTACCACCTTGAAAACTATTACCCCCACGTCCAGAAGTTTAGCTTGTGCATCTAAATGTTCACCACCTTCGGTCATGTTCTTTATGCTTATCTCATACTAAAGAAGTTTAGCTTGAAGATCCTCAAAATTGGGCAGCACTAGCAAGACAGATAAAGATGTAGAGAGAACATGGTATTCTGGTCCCAAACCATTAAAAGTTTGTTGAACCTTTTCCTTGTCTGAGACAACACTTCCAACAATAGCGAGTTGATATGTAACAAACTTTACTTTGTTTAAAAACTCCATGACTGACATTAAGCCTTTCCTAAGCGACTGAAACTCCCTTGTTAAGAATAATACTCTTGCTTCTGAAATCTGGGAATATGTTTGTGCAAGCATGTTCCATAGTTGTGCAGCTGTGCAATCATCCGGTATTGATATCAACACTTCCTTGGATAGCATGGAAGTAATGTAATGTATGCAACCAATGCCTGATCTCGCTTCATCCATGTTGTAAATTTAGGATTTGAAATATAATTAACTGATGCAACTCCTTTATCATCCTTCGATTCCTGCAAAATGGATTGTGATGGGACTGGAATCAATCCATCCAGATGCCCAAAGAGATCTTGCCTCCTTATGAAAGGAACAATTTGTCTCTTCCAAGTCAAAAATTTAGTATAATTAAGCTTTTCGGAGACAAGCTAACTCAGAAAGTTCAAAGAGAGACCAGCATAGGTAGAAGAATCCATTGATTAAAGGAGGAGAAGAGAATAAAATGAAACAGAAGGAAAAGAAAGACTGATTCAGTCAAGTACAAATGTGCAGCAATAAGAAATCAGATTCAGCCAAAATTATGCAAACGTGCCTTTTTTTTTTAAAATAGGCACTTCACCCATCACAGTCTGATTCCTGCGAACACAACAGATGTTGCCGGTATTTATACTGACTGAATATTTAATAAGATAATGAATAATCTATAAGTCGAATGCTTCAAAATACGACAAAGAAATGTTGAAACAAATTCAGAACTTTAAAACAATGGACCGATCAGTTTCACAAAAACTGATCTTATACCAGAACAGACATGATTTAAGATTAGGATCTTGAAAAACAAGAAACACATATTTGACGTCAAAAACAATTATTTAGGGTTTTTGATGGAAAACTTGACGTCTAATAGGGTTTGATACTATTTGAAAGAAATAATCCAAAAGAGAACGGAATGAGAGGAAAGAAGAAGAAAAGGAAGGATTAGATTGAGAAAGAATCAGAAAGGAGAGTTTCTGACTTGAAGATCAAATTTCAGATCTCTAAGGGCATACCTTTTGGAAGAAATCCACAGCCTTGCTCTGATACCATGAAAATATTTTCTGAATCAGATGCCTGGAAGTCACCACAATGTTGTTTCAGCAGGAAATAGAGAGAAGGAGAATGAGAAAGGGATGCAAAGGGACAGCCTCACTTGCAATAGGCATGCCCTAATGGTATTATATGCAACATAACATACACTGGGTTTAAAATACAAACAAATTACAAAATATGCCATTACAATACAAAATGTGATTATGTGACCAAACGCACAGATCTGGATCCAGTTACGCCTAATCACATTTTATCAGTTCCCAAGTTGGCCTATATGAGAAACCATAATTATTTGGTTCTACATATCAACTTGAAAGTCTAGATAGCAGCATGAGTAGAGCAGCTAGATTAGCCTATATGAGAAATCATAATGATCGAGTCCTACCTATCAAATTGAAAAATATGTTGTAATAGAAAAAAAAAGTTCACTTTACTAATAAAGGAGCAATGAGGGGAAATGGTGCACAAAAATATTTTGCTTTAGAAACGTTTTAAAAATGATACATATGTTATGCTAGTTCAAATGCCCTTTTAAAACAGTCAAACGATTGACTCACAATGACCCCGTGACGCATGAGAGAGAGAGAGAGAGATACTTACATGGGGATTCTATGGGAGAAAGATTAGGAAAGCAGACCACATTGGGATCATATGGGGGACATGAGAGAGAGAGAGAGTAGGAAAATCTGACCCAGTTGAAAGTTACCAACATGGGGATGTTAGATTTTATTACACCTCTCTCTCTCTCTTGGATGCATTAATTATCTATAAAAGTTAACCAAATTACAGATGAGCATTGTTATTTGATGTTAAGCATGCTTGAATTTTGTGTGTATGTGTGCTTACTCATCATGTTTGATATATGTGTGTGCACGTGTTTTCTAGTTTAGTATAAAAGAAAGATGCTGAATTAGACAGCATTTAAATGTTTTGATGGATTACTATTAAATCAATTATGGTAGTTAATTCAAATTTGTGCTAGGACATAGCATTCTTGTTGTGGCTATAGTTTCCTTCAACCAAAATAGGACACATCAAGAAAAAAATAGAAATCTAAACCATGATAGAAATTGTGAAAAATACTAATTTCTTTAATACACTTGAATTGTGAAACATAGGACTGCAAAATAATCACTAGACAGAAAATTGTAAAGCCCACAAAATTATGTTGAAGAAAACAAAGTAATGGAAGGAGAAACAAACCATGTAAAACTGTTTTGTGCTTTGCCAAATTAAGGATAGTTGCAGCCCTCTCGGGTGCTTCCAAGATCAGCACCATGTTTTCTGATAATTCGAGCAGATTGCAATAAAATATCTTGCTCTATAGAGTACAACTCGCATTTTCTCTACAACCACAGCCAGTAGTATTATAACTACATTAGGATAATATAATAAAAGATGAATTGAATAATCCATTTTAGATAGGATATGTTCCCCCATATTTCACAGAATTATGGAAGCATGTGTTCATTAGAGTACAAAAAAACTGTATGGTAATGCTATCAAATTTACGCATGGAATAAGACACCTAACAAAGATACACAACAAAAGAAGGTTCATCATGGATGTTTGACAATATCACAAATTTAAGTAAATAGTATAGTTAAGTTGACTAATCATGATGAGTCAAACTAAAGTTGTCAATTGGCTTGGAGTTAGTTTGGATCTGTTTAAACAGGACATGAGTGAAAGAAACAAAACAGAAAAGAAAAAAGAATACAGGTTGGAGTTGAATATGCCCACATTATAATCCAAAGACATTTTCAATTATGAATAAGAGGTGGATGTGATTCACTCCCACTAATACATAAATGGGTGTGCTGCCCAAATTTGACATTTTGACTTGACAAAATAGTGAGCTAAAACTGGAGCAAAGCTACTTTCCAAGCTTTAATATGTATTATATTTCACATATCGCGTTCAGATCATGATCAACCTGACCAAACTGCAACCACAATCCACCCAAGAATTGGTCTGAGCTGGATTACACACTTGTACAACCTGATCCAACATATTGACAGCCACTATCGTTCCTGCTTTATGCAATCACACCAAACTTGGTGATGCAGGAAATCCTCAAAGTGATGATCCCAGAGTGAAGGGGTCAAATGAGGAGCCCCAACAGATCAACTGATCTTGTTTCTTTTGCCATTCTTTAACCAGCAAAGCAAAGCCTTCCTGACAATGTCATAGATGATATGAACTCTAATTATATAAGTGATATATGCATTTAGAGTTCTAACCATATGTTGTATTTCCTTCATGCCATGGCTAATAATAATATGAACGTCAGCCATGCTATTGGCTAAGCCCAAAAGAACACCATTTGAGGGGGGGGGGGGGGGGGGGGGAATAAAGAACATCCTCATGTTATATATAACCATTCTAAAGCATTCCATTTAGAGGGCCAACAAAAGCTGCTAACCCATGAGAAAGTTATCATTTTTCTTACATGGATTAAACTTTTGGGTGGGGAGAGAGAGAGAGATCTAACCATTCCACTTAGAGGGCCAACAAAAGCAGTTAACTCATGATAAAAGTTGTCATTCTTCTTCCATTGATTAAACTTTTGGGTGAAGAGAGAGAGTTTCTGCCCCAAGTTGTGTGAAAGACCAACAAAAGCTGCTAACCCATGAGAAAGTTATTATTTTTCTTACATGGATTAAACTTTTGGGTGGGGAAAGAGAGAGAGAGATCTAACCATTCCACTTAGAGGGCCAACAAAAGCAGTTAACTCATGATAAAAGTTGTCATTTTTCTTCCATTGATTAAACTTTTGGGTGGAAAGAGAGAGAGTTTCTGCCCCAAGTTGTGTGAAAGACCAATGGATGGACATATTGCCAGATGTATAGCTACAGAACATGATGGATGGAAGATAGCTCGTTCGTCAGGCTTTCACCAATGAGGAAAGGGTTTGATACAAGAGTAGGTAAAAGAATTCTTATTGAAGAAAAAGGGGTATAAAAGTTATTTTTATATTGTACATGACATAGTTAATTGGATGAACATTAGTCAAAGGGGTAGTTATGGGTAGATCTAGGAAATGAACTGAGAAGCTCACAGCTCAGCTTGGTTTAGCTCGTTCATGTTCGTCAAATGGGCTCAGCGAGATGAGCTGCGAGCAGCTCATATAATGTAAATGATCGAAGTGCGAACAATGGTTTGTCTCAGCTTGGCTCATCTAGGCTAATAGAAAGAGAATATATATCATATATATGTGAAATAAGACATAAAAAGTATGGGTAAGTGGTCAATATGTATGGCATGTGATAGAAAGGTTTGGTGTTCGAATCTTGTTGGTGATATTCTCTTTAAATATGTGACTTTTTTTTAACACAATCCAACTCCAGTTCGGCTCGTCTGGCTCGGTCTTGACTCGCCTAGACCTTAGCCCGAGCTCGAGCCCAAGCTAGGTCAACTGGTAAACAAGCCAAGCCTGAACAAGTTGTGTTTGGTTCATCAACTCATTTACCAGCCTTAGTTATTGGTTAAAGATTTACAAGCGAGGGATGTTTTTGAAGAAGGAAAAAAGGAGTTCCTTTTTCAATTTCCTTTTTTTTTCTTTGGGGAAGGCATAAGTTACCCTAGAAGGGTACTTGGGCTATTGAGCCCAAGGTGCCAAATGTTGTAGGCACATGTGAGGTAACGTCACAAAACTTTTAATGAAAATAACTCATAACCCATTTAAAATCGAGCCTACCTTGGAGAGGGTAGGTGCTACAAAACTCTGATGGATCCCGTTTTATCTTGCTTCGAGCGACAATGGATTAGTTTATCCCTAATGCTCGGAGTTAGGGGGCCGAACTACCAATTTTGTCCTAGGTGGTAGCTCCATGTTCTTCTGCAGAAATTATGATGCATTTTGTTCTGGTTTGGCCTCTGGGGTTCTCTCTCAGTCCTTGTTCCACCCCTTTGGATTTAAGTTTCAATTAGATTACTCGGGTTATTAAAATACATAACAATGGACCCCGGATAATTTCTTCTGTTACGATTACAGTAGCTTTGCGTGTGCCCAAAGGAAAAATAACATGAGAAACAAAATAAGAAATTAGTATAAAATTACTTTATGTTCGGTTGTATTAATTTATGCTTTGATGAGGTTGTTTCTATTTAGCAAGTTTATTCTTGTTTGGATATTACTGAATAGATTTACTTGTGTTATTGATTTCTTGAATTGACTTATGTTCTAGTATGAAAATGTGTTGCATATTTTTGAGATAAGTATGTATGTTTATGCATCCTTGATACTGAGTACCCACGTATCACTACTATGCTCAAACTAGATGTAGTATGACTCTACTATTTAACAGATCAGGTGAAGAGTAAATAGTGTTGGAGCGGTTGGGGATGTTGTGGGGGCACCATTGGAGCGGTTGGGGATGTTGTGGGGGCACCATGATTCATGAATTTTTGATGTTCTCGGGATAGCTCTTAAACAATTTAATTATTTTTATTTAAACTCGTTTGTAAACAAACTTTTAATTTATTAAATGTTGGAATTTATTTGAGTTATGGAATGATATCGTTTAACAGGAATGCTTGACATGAATGACTATTACGTGTATGAGATGTTTAACCCAAAAACTAAATTAATTATTTTTGTTGTGTTTAAAAAAATGATCATATTTTTCGGGTTAAAGTCTCGGGACTGAAACTTTAAGCCAAAAAATATGACCATTTTTTTTAAATACAACGAAAATAATTAGCTTAGTTTGTTGGTTAAACATCTCAAGCACGTAACAGGCATTCATACCAAACAATATCATTTCATAACTCAAATAAAGTCTAACATCAAATAAACTAAAAGTTTGTTTACAAACGAGTTTAAATAAAATTGATTAAATTATTCAAGAGCTATCCTGGGAGCATCAAAAATTTGGGAATCATGATGTGACGCCCGTGTAATGAGATACGCGAAAATACAAAAGGTTCAATAATGAACCAAATAACACAAGCACTTAACGTGCAAAACACACAAACCCACTATGGGGTGAATGCCAAAAGGCAAAAAAAAATGAATATTATTAAGGAGATAATGTGAGAGAACTCCACCAACTCTTGAGAGGGGAGACCCCTTTATATACACAAAAGAGAGGGTCCATTAGGGCTCACACAATAGACGTTGGCGAGCCCCAACGGTCATTAATATGACCGTTGGGGACCCCAACATCTATTTGAGTGGGGCCCCTAATGGTCCCTTACACGAATAAAAAAATTTAATAAAAAATAAAAAACAAAGATAAGAAAATAGAAAAACCTAAAAGATTTAAAAAATACATAGTGAAAGGACCAAAATACCCCTATCAGGTATTTTGATATGAATACACAATATATATATATATATTAACATCCCTCCTCAAACTTTATGAGGAGAAAACCGAAAGTTTGCTAAGAAGAAACAAGAAACGAGGAGTTGAAAGCGCTTTGGTGAAGAAGTCAGCCAACTGATATTCTGATATAACATAAGGCAATGTAATAGTTCCTCTAAGGTATTCATCTCGAACATAGTGACAGTCCATTTCAATATGCTTGGTGCACTCATGAAAGGTATGATTGCTTGCAATGTAGATTGCATTTTTGTTGTCACAACACATCTTTGAAAAAGCTGATATGATGATCCTCATGTCATAAAGAAGACTTGTAAGCCATACAATCTCCATGATTGTAGTTGCTATGGCACGATATTTAGTTTCTGTTGATGACAAGGATATTTTTGTTGCTTCTTGCACCTCCAAGAAATAAGTGAATCTCCTAAGAAAATACAAAAACCAGTAGTTGAGATTCGATCATTGGGATTACCTCCCCAATCTGCATCAGTATAAGCAGTTAAATCAAAAGATAAAGAAGAGGATAAGAAAAGCCCTTTTAGATAGTGTTCTTGATGTATCACACAATTCTCACGACAATTGCCATATGAACTGTCGTAGGGGCATGCTGAAGCTGGCTTACTGCATGAACATGAGCGATATCCGATCAGGTGATAGACAAATAAGAGATCAAATTATAATGAAATGGTGGTCTTCAACAAATGCACGAATAACTCACAAACAAGTGTCTATTGGAGACACTACAAGCATGACCCTTAAAAGGGTATAAAAGGAAGAACACTCAAAAAATAAATAATACTTTATTCATGCACAAAATGCTTAAGAAGCATAGTAATATATGTTAAGTAGTCGTCGCATATCGGTAGTTTAGTAACTACTCATATGCGTCAGGGGCATTATTATAAATAAGGTGTGTCTAATCTCTCTATTTAAGTGAGATTAGACCTAATTATCAATATACGATTCTTTTCTTCTTCTCTCTTTCTCTCTCTCTCCTTTTCCTTTTTTTTTGTTTTCAGGCAGTCACCCTAGCTGACTTCAACATGGTATCAGAGCCATCCACCCTGGGTGCCTAACATCGCTGATGACGACGTTGCTCAGCCGCCGCCGTGAGACATCGTTGCCTGAAGACGCCTCTGCAGTATCGCTGGGGTGGCCTCCGTAAGCAGGTGACGCGAACGACGGCTACTTAACATATGGTCTCAAACAGAGTCTCCGTCCATGGTTCTCCAAGTTGGTTGAGGTCATGTCAGCATTTGGGTTTGTCCGCTCTGCCTCAAATCACTCTCTTTTTATTAAAAAGACCTGCATAGGGATTAAGGTCATGATAGTATACGTTGATGACATTATAGTCACAGGAAGCAGTGAAAAAGACATTTCTGACACAAAGTTCTATCTTCAGAAACACTTTGTGACTAAGGATTTGAGACCACTCAGATATTTCTTAGGCATAGAGGTTGCAAGGAGTAAAGATGGATTGGTTCTGTCACAACGGAAATATGTCTTGGATCTGCCGAAGGAGACAAGGATGTTAGGTGCCAAACCTGCAAGGTTCCTATGGATCCCAAGTCTCATATGTTTGATGAAAAATCTGAGTATGTGAACTGAAGCCGTTATCGCTCCTTGGTTGGCAAGCTATTATATGTGACTGTGACCAAACCTGACATATCTTTCGCAGTGAGCAAGATAAGTCAATTTATGGACAAACCTACAAAGACTCACTAGGATGATGCTATGATGATTCTCAAATATCTAAAGTTCTCCCCTGGTAAAGGACTATGGTTTAAACAAAATCCGTCTTTAGATGTTACTGCCTATTTAGATGTAGATCATGCAGGGTCGGTTGTTGACAGAAAGTCCACAACTGGATTCTATGTGTTTGTTGGAGGGAATCTGGTTACTTGGAGAAATAAGAAACAAACTGTTGTTGTCAGGTCGAGAGCTGAGTCAGAATATCGGGCTATGGCTCAAACTGTTGCTGAGATGATGTGGGTTAAATCTGTGTTGACTGATCTTCAAGTGAAAGTCTCATTACCTATGGAGATGATATGTGATAATAGAGTTGCTACCTATATTGCTAATAACCCAGTATTTCATGAATGGACAAAGCATATTGAGGTGGATTGTCACTATGTATGTGACCTGGTCCAGATTGGGTACATTTGCACCAAGCACATATCTTCAGAGAACCAAATTGCTGATGTCTTCACAAAACCTTTAGCGAGTTCAAATTTTTCGAGATGTGACAAGCTGAGCATTATTGATATATATACTCCAGCTTGAAGGAGAGTGTTAAGAAGTAGTCGTCATATATGGGTAGTTTAGTAACTACTCATATGCAACAAGGGCATTATTGTAAATAAGGTGTGTCTAATCCCTCTATTTAAGTGAGATTAGACCTAATTATCAATATATGATTCTTCTTTTCTCTCTTTCTCTCTCTACTTTTCCTTTTTCTTTGTTCTGTTTTCAGGCAGAACAAGGGCATTATTGTAAATAAGGTGTGTCTAATCCCTCTATTTAAGTGAGTTTAGACCTAATTATCAATATATGATTCTTCTTTTCTCTCTTTCTCTCTCTACTTTTCCTTTTTCTTTGTTCTGTTTTCAGGCAGTCGCCCTAGCCGACTTCAACAATATACATTGAAGGGGTTCACCTCTATATATACAAAAAAATAGAAGAGAGAGGAGAGCTCATTTTGAGCTCTCCAAAAGAGACGTTGGAAAAATATCTAGTTCTTAACACTCCCCCTCAAACTTACGGGATTAAATATCTAGTTCCTATTGAACTAGATGTTAAAAAAGAAAAAGTAGAAAAATAGAAAAAGAAAATAATAAAAGAAAAAATATAATAATAATATTAAATAATATATATGTATTACAGTTTACATTTTAACACTCCCCCTTAAACTTATAGTACAATGAGCGAAAGTTTGTCTAAAAGGAAGTGAAATCTGGGAGCAGGGAGAGGCTTGGTGAAGAAGTCTACTAATTGATATTTTGATGTAGCATATGGCAGATAAATGGTTTCATGTAAGTATTCCTCTCTGACATAGTGATTGATCATCTCAATGTGTTAAGTGCGCTCATGGAATGTCCGGTTGCTTGCAATGTAGATCACACTTTTGTTGTCACAACACATCTTTGAAGTTTGCGTTGTTTCAGCTCCCATATCCGCTAGCAATCGTCTGAGCCAAACAACCTCTATAGTGGTGGTTGCCATGGCGCTGTATTCAGCTTCGGTGGAGGAAAGAGAGACCTTCTGCTGCTTCTTGGACGTCCACGAAATTAAGGCTTCACCAAGGAATACACAAAAGCCAGTAGTTGGGTGCCTATTAATGGGATCACCTCCCCAGTCAACATCAGTATACAACAACAACAACAATTGCGCCTTCATCCCAAAACCATTGGGGTCGGCGATATGAACCAAAAAAGAAAATTATTCTAGGTCTTCCACATAAATCCTTCTCCTCCAATCATTTCTATCCAATGCCATGTCCTCGATGAGGTTCAAAGCATTCATATACTTTCCTATCATCTCCATCCATGTCTTCCTAGGCCTACCCCGACCTCTTTTAACTAATATATTTTCCCATTTCTCCATCTTTCTAACTGGAGCATCATTAGGCCTTCGCTGAATATGTCCAAACCACCGTAAACAATTCTCTCTCATCTTATTTTCAATGGGTGCAACGCCTACCTTCTTACGAATCTCCTCATTCTGAATCTTATCTTTTATTGTATTTCCACACATCCATCTAAGCATACGCATCTCAGCTACACTCATTTTTTGAATATGGTGTCTCTTGGCAGCCCAACATTCTGTACCATATAGTAAAGTGGGCCTAATAGTCGTCCTATAAAACTTTCCCTTCAACCGCAATGGCATTCTACGATCGCACAACACTCCAGTTGCACTTTTCCATTTCATCCACCCAACCTTTATCCTATGATTTACATCTCCATCAACTTCTCCATACTTTTGAATGATAGATCCCAAATATTTGAAACAATCATCCACCGGTATTTCTTGCTCACCAAGCTTCACTACACTCCCGTCACTACTTCGTTGCTTACTAAACCGACATTCCATGTATTCTGTCTTACTCTTACTCAACTTAAAACCTCTTGCTTCCAATGTCCGTGTCCATAAGTCTAACTTAGCATTAACCCCAGCTCTAGACTCATCAATCAAAACAATATCATCACCAAACACCACGGCACATTTTCTTGAATTGATCTCGTAAGCTCATCCATCACTATAGCAAATAGGAAAGGGCTTAAAGCAGATCCTTGATGTAACCCAACCGTTATAGGAAAATTGGTTGTCACCCTTCCACAAGTGCGGACATTGGTTACTACTCCTTCACATATATCTTTAATTATACTAATGTACTTGAGAGAAACACCTTTCTTCATCATTGTCCACCAGAGAACGCCCCTAGGTACTCTATCGTATGCCTTCTCCAAATCAATAAAAACCATATGCAAATCTTTGTTCCTCTCTCTATATCTCTCAATAAGTTGTCTAAGAAGATGTATAGCTTCCATAGTTGATCTTCTAGGCATAAAACCAAATTGATTCTCCGATATCATGACAACCTTCCTCAACCTAGACTCAATCACCCTCTCCCAAAGTTTCATAGTATGACTCATGAGTTTTATACCACGATAGTTTGTGCAATCTTGTATATCACCCTTATTCTTATATAGAGGCACCAAAGTACTCTTCCTCCACTCATTAGGCATCTTATTTGTCCGCCAATTCTTGTTAAAAAGATTTGTCAACCATTCTAAACCTTTCTATCCCAAGCATTTCCAAGCCTCAATAGGTATACCATCTGGGCCAACTGCCCTTCTTGATTTCATTTTCTTCAAAGCCTCTGCAATTTCTTTCTTTTGAATCTTGCGCATGAAGTCATGATTCATCTCATGAAAAGGAATTGAGAAGTCTCCAAGATCCTGCTCATTACTTCCATTAAATAGCTTATTAAAATAATCTTTCCATCTCTCCTTAATCTCCTCATCTTTGACTAAAACCCTTTGCATTTCATCTTTGATACTATAGCGAATAAGAAAGGGCTTAAAGCAGATCCTTGATGTGACCCAACCGTTATAGGAAAATTGGTTGCCACCCCTCCACAAGTGCGGACATTGGTTACTACTCCTTCATACATATCTTTAATTATACTAATGTACTTGAGAGAAACACATTTCTTCATCATTGTCCACCAGAGAACGTCCCTAGGTACTCTATCGTATGCCTTCTCCAAATCAATAAAAACCATATGCAAATCTTTGTTCCTCTCTCTATTTCTCTCAATAAGTTGTCTAAGAATATGTATAGCTTACATCAGTATATGCAATTAAATTTAATAAAAATGAAGCAGGCAAGAAGAGTCCTCGTGAAAGAGAGGATTTTAAGTATCTAATAATATGCAAAACTGCTCTCATATGCACAGAGATGGGAGCATGCCGAAACTGACTGGCTGTATGAACAACATGCGTTATATTTGTCCTAGTAATGGAAAGATAAGAAAGAGCTCCAATAAGTTGTCTGTAAGTAGGATCATCAAGAAGTTCTCCATCATTCATTTTAACATTGACAACTTTTGAAGGGTCCACTTTCTTATCATTTGTAATTTCAGACCTGAAAACAATATCAAGAGCAAATTTAGATTGAGATATCAAATACCCCTGAGGGGAATAAGCGACTTCAATGCTTAAAAAATATCTTAATAAACCTAAGTCAGTCATTTCAAAGTGAGTTTTAAGAAGAGATTTGATATTTGCAACTCCCTGTTTGTCGCCTCTGGTGATGATCATATCATCCACATAGAGAAGAAGAATAATGATGCCTGCATCAGATTTCTTAACAAACAAAGCAGTGTCAGTTAAACAAGGTTGAAAACCAATATCAAGCATAAGACGACTAAATCGATCATACCAGGCTTTTAGAGCCTGTTTAAGACCATAAAGAGCTTTTTATAGATGAAGAGCTTTACCCTTAGGAATACTAATACCAGATGGGACTTCCATGTATACTTCTTCAACGAGATTCTCATACATCCAATTGAAAGATAGGTCATGTTCTAATGGAGGCCAAGGCTATTAAAGTTCTAACAGTGGTCATACGGGCCACAGGAGCAAATGTTTCTTCATAATCGATACCATACACTTAGGCATATCCTTTTGCCACTAAACGAGCCTTATACCTTTCCAGGGTCCCATCACTTTTGGTTTTGACTTTGTATACCCACCTATAGCCTATAGGTTTTTTACCTAGAAGGATATCTTGGATCGTCCACGTGTTGGCCTTTTCTAGTGCATCCAATTCTATTTTTATGACTTCTATCCATTCTATATGATTTTTGTCTTGAGAATAGGATGATGGTTCAACATATGATTGTATTAATGTAATGGTTGCCCTATATGTGAGTGAAAAAGATTCGTAAGACAAATTTTTCAGGAGGTCTAGAGATTCTAGACGTTCTTCTGGGTGGAACTTCGAAGTACTTTTGTAATGGACATGGAAGATTTTGCTCTCTATGTCTTGAATATTGTAGACTAACATCCCTATGGATTGACTCTTCATTATCATCATTTTCAACAATAATAGGACTTTGATCATTGTCAAGGTCACATCCAACATCACATTCATTGGATTTTGAAGTTGGATCAATTAAAAACGAGTATTCAGTGACATCCTTGGATTTTTCAAATTCAAAGAAGCTTTCTTTTTTCAAAAAGGATACATTTCTTGACACATAATTTGTCATTTTGAAAATCGAAACACTTGTAGCTTTTTTTATTATCTGCATATCCTAAAAAGACACATGGGATTGCACGAGGAGAGAGTTTGTCATTTTTGTTGGTGAAGAAAAATATTTGCATCCAAAGACTCTTAATCTAGAATAATCTGGAGTTAAATAAACAAGTTTTTCTATTGGAGTTGTATTCTTTAATGAGGAAGATGGCATCCTATTGATGAGGTAGGTGGCAGTTAGGACCGCTTCAGCCCAAAAACGTTTTGGAACCTGATTTGCAATTAGCAAGGTCCTAGTAGTTTCCATAAAGTGTTGATGTTTGCGTTCAGCTAGGTCATTCTGTTGTAGAGTGTTTGGACATGATCTTTGATGTGTAATACCATGTAAATTGAGATAGTCTTTGAACCTTTTTATCACCCTCTTTCTTGATAAAAGATAGTTTAGGTTCCGAATCGAAACCATCCACTATACCCCCATAAACCTTTTCCCCAAATGTGGTGCTTCATAATCGAAGCCCACATTACATAGTTAGTATCATTTAGCTTCATAGGAATGATGGTGATCTTATCATTGTCATCCATCTTTTACAAGGGTAAGAGAGGAATAGATAGGAGAGAGAAAAAAAAGAGTAGACAGGGGAATAAGAGAGAGGATACAAAACCAAATTTTTTTAGCACAAGTCCGCCTTTCTTCAAACCAATCTTCTTGAACCAAGAACAAGGTGATGAAACACCTTTTGTAAATGTGGCACGAAAGTCGAGGCAAAAGTACTTCAAGATCTAAGGATTCTGTAGCTCTAATACCATATAATGAAATGGTGTTCAACAAATGCACGAATAACTCACAAACAAGTGTCTATTGGAGACACTACAAGCATGACCCTTGAAAGGGTATAAAAGGAAGAACACTTGAAAAATAAATAATACTTTATTCATGCACAAAATGCTTAAGAAGCATAGTAATATACATTGAAGGGGTTCACCCCTATATATGCAAAAAAATGGAAGAGCGAGGAGAGCGCATTTTGAGCTCTCCAAAAGAGACGTTGGACTCTAGTCCAACGGCTCTTATTATAGCGGTTGGACTACAGTCCAACAGCTCTTATTATAGTTGTTGGACTACAGTCCAACAGCTATTTGCACAGTCAAGTTCCAACAGGAACTTGACTATATCTAGTTCCTATTTAACTAGATGTTAAAAAGAAAAAAAATAGAAAAAGAAAATAATAAAAGGAAAAATATAATAATAATATTAAATAATATATATGTATTATAGTTTACATTTTAACACCAATTAATTGACGATAAGGAGTAAGATCATCAAGTAGAACACCATTTTCAAGTCTTAATTTGGCATTTATAACTTCAGGTGTTTCTACTTTCATATTACTTGAAACCCCTGACTTAGCACAAATGTCTGCACTCAGCTTCATTTGGGATAGAATATATCCTCTTTGTGAATAAGTCACCTCAATACCTAAAAAATACCTCAGAAAACTCAAGTCAGACATGTAATAACCCGTGAAAAAAAAAATAAGTTAGGATTCGGGTCGGATCCGGACCCGACCCGGACCCAATTGAGGCACCGCCTCCCTCGTGCCTTCTTTAGAAAATAAGTCAAGGGGTTTCAAATACGAAACCCCCCCCCCCTCGTTGTCTCTCTCCCTCACCGCCTCCCGACTCTCCCTCGCTCGTCTGCTGCCGCCACTTGTGACCCCCCTCCGATGCCGCCGTTGCCGCCGCCGGCGACTCCCCAGGTACGCTTCTTTTTCTTCTTCTCTCCTCTTCGTCTCCCCCGATCCTCCTCTTTAAGGGTCGGTGAACCAGAGCCACCAATCGTGGTGGCTCTGGGTCTGCCAGGGAGGGAGGTGCTGCGCACCTCCCCTCATTTCCCCCCCCCCCTTTTTCATTTTCTTCTCCCTTCGTCGACTGACAGGGGCAAAATCCCCTGCCGTTTGGCCTATCACGGCAGGGGAGGGGTCGAGCCCCTCCTCCCTGCCTCCTGTTACGGTAGAGGAGGGGCTCGGCCCCCTCCTCTCTGCTCCCTCTGTCACGGCAGGGGAGGGGCCGAGCCCCTCCTCCCTGCCTCCTGTTACGGCAGAGGAGGGGCTCGCCCCCCTCCTCTCTGTTCCTTCTGTCACGGCAGGGGAGGGGCTGAGCTCCCCTCCCTACTCCCATTCGGCAGGGGAGGGGCTGAGCCCCCTCCTTTCTTCGTGTTACTTTAGGGGAGGGGCTGAGCCCCCTCCCTGCTCTTTGTTTCGGTAGGGGAGGGGGGTCAAGCCTCTCCCTGCTCCCTCTTCTCGGGCGACAGGCAGGGGCTTTGCCCCCTGCTTGTTTACGTGCTCGACCGGCAGGGGCCAAGCCCCTGCCTCTTGGTGTATTCGACAGGCAGGGGCGAAGCCTCCTGCCTCCTCCCTTGTGCTAACGGGTTGGGGCTTGGTCCCCTGTCTCTTTGCTCTTCTGGCAAGCAGGGCGACGCCTCGGCCTCCCTCGTGCCTTCATAAGGCAGGGGTGCAACCCTGCCTCCCCGTTGTTTGCTGACAGCATGTCAGCAGGGGCTCGTGGCCCTGCCCCGGCTTCTTGCGCTTATAGCAGGTGCACATTTGCACGATGCCCCTGCCTCTGCTTCCTTTACGTCAGGACGGCAACATTGCCCCTGACTTTCTATTTTTGGTATTAGCTTGCTAAGATCGTTACTTTTGCAGATCGTACGACGGGTCCAGCTCGCGCTCTGCGACCCGAGCCGCCAATCGCGTACATCCGCGGACGACAGCAAGCTTCCAACTCTCAAAAGTAGGGGAAGATTGCACAGAAGACTTGGACAATTGAATTGAGTTCAATTAACTAAAAAAGACAATTAAATAAATATATATGCATATATATATATATATTTATATGAGTACACATTTAACTCAAGGACGCGGTTTCGCGATCCTTGTCCTTTACTTTGCCGTAGCGCATCGCGCACAGGTTTTGTGTTGCACTCTTGTTTACAGTTCCTTTACTTTGCTGTTGCGCATCGTGCAAAGGTTTTGCGTTGCACTTCTGCTTACCGCCTTTACTTTGCCGTTGCGCCTAGGCTCTTGCTTTTGCATATTTGTTGGTATTGCCTTGCTTTTGCAGATGACGTGCAGGTTCTTGCTCTTTGCGTATGCCTTAAAGGCATCCCCGTGGAGGATGCAAGAGACATCTATCACTCACTCTTGCGACAAGAGTTCAGTTGGGAGCTGGCGATACACCTCCGTTTAAGGAGAGGGATACCTCGCAAGGATCCTGGCTCTTCGTGTGCGCAGTCCTGCAGAGTCGACTTGAGATTTTAGGGAGCTGCGCAAAAGCATCAAAGACTACTCCAAATCGAAGCATTTGGAAGGATGTGACTGGCTGGCTTTGCTCGCCTTCTTGGCTTATCTCGGGTGATCCCGAATTGGGGGTTCGAGCGAACTTCGTAGCGGGTGTTCTATTGAGAAACCTGTATCCCGTCTATCGAGGCTGGTATCGAGTCATGCGAGACATGTAGATACCCCGATAGCGGATGTGATTCGAGATAATCACATGCATAATGTTGGCACAAAGTACTGTTGTTTCAAAAGATAAAGTAAAGTTGATAAACTTTACATCTTTGTGAAACACTCTTGTTAAGGCTTCTATTGAGGAGCTATACCCCCTTCATCCTAGAGTACTTGTAGTTGTGCACGACACGTCTAGTACTGCGATGATCGGATGAGACGGTCGTGCAACCTCGAACAACGCTAAATGCAAAATGTTGTAATCACATAAATGGCCTCACATTCGCCTTCACAGGCAAGATGCTCGAGTGGTTTAAATACCACAACATAGAATGGGTCGTTAGTTAAGCAACCCCTAACGCACCCGTTCGCTTCTGGTTGTTTGTCAAGGGAGAGGACAAATCGGTACAAAAACTCCAATGGACAGGTTGTTAACAACCACCCCACGGGGAAAGATCTGGCCTCCCCAGTCATTGGAGTTAGGGGATAGGGGCTACACAAGTTAGCTCAACAGTTCTGCAGAAGTTGGATGCATCCGTGGCACTGCTTTTCAGCCTCTGGGGAATCCTCTCTCGGCTAATGCCGTCCCCTTTGGAGCAGACTCAACTAACTATTCGGGTTATCGAAAATACATAGAATAACAGACGCCCGAACTAGTCTTAGTTGTTTCTATGTTTTGCCTGCGCGTACCCGCAGGCCAGTAATTATCAAAACATAAGGTCTGTTCACACTGGTCATGGGTCGTGAGATTCGCTTGCACTACGGATTCGCTTGCACTACTGATTCACTTGCACTACTTATTCGCTTGCACTACTAATTCGCTTGCTTGCTCGATAGTTCAGTATGCTACTCGTTGAACTGTGCACGCCTGTCAAGGCGTTACTCTAGTTGGTTAAACTGCTTATGCAGTTCTTTGCGGAGTAATAAGGAGTTTCTCATGCTAGTTAAATGCTTATAATAATAGCATTATACCAGTTGCTACATATTAGCATGTGACATGCTTTATCCCTTGGTCGAACTGTTTGGTGCTTATTGTAGCGTAACACTTGTTGGCTTGCATCTCTTATGATTGATGTAATTGCATACAGGTCGTAATCTACGAACTGGTGGCAACTAGGATTGATGTGGCCGCTTGTCTTATAAGCTGCTTACATATTGTGATATAATTGTTGTCGTATGATTGCTTATGAGTGACTTGTGATGTAATGGTTTATGCCTTACGATTAATTTAATTATTTGTTCATGGACTGAGCCATTTTATGGTAATTATATGTTTTACGAGCATTGTTATGAGTGCTTGTCTTATTCAGCTGTTTTGTTTGGCAGACGGGTAGAGTTAGTTACCCTTCGCCCATAGAATCAACTGAATTGTCAGATCTGCGCGTTCTCATGTGTCGTTTACACATGCTTTGAGGGCCTAGTTGAGGATTGCAATATTCCTCGTGGCAATCATACGATGCGTAGGATTATATGCTTCTGCGCGGAGTGATACAATGCATATTGCTGATATACATGCTTGTGCCCATATTGTGGCTACTGACCTCGAGAGCAGTCAATTGTTCGGAGCAGTCGATTGTATAGATGCGTGTATCACCAAGTAGGGTGTCTGACGAGCACCTGATCTCCAAAGGATTATCTGCGAGGGCGTGTATGATCAAGACCAGGTACCCGGCTAGAGTGGTAGATTCTCTGTGAGGATGTACACTGTCCACGAACGGGTAGCCGCAAGGACGGTGAACTCCTGTGAGGAAGTGTATGGTCCAAGATCAGGTATACCATCTAAGGCGGAATTACTTGTGAGGTTATACATTTCCCAAACCAGGTGATCCGGCGTTGATCTTGTTGTTTGTATTAGTAGCTATCGACCCCAAGAGCGGTCTTTTGTGTTGATGCGTGTATCGCAATGATTTTCATTGGATATGGCATATGTTGGGGATCGGTTTCCCAAAGGTTTCGCTGTGAGGTTATACATTTCCCAGATCGGGTGACCCGGCTAGAGTGGGAGATCTCTATGAGAATGTACACTGTCCACGAACGGGTTGCAAAGACGGTGAACTCCTGTGAGGAAGTGTAGGGTCCAAGATCAGGTATACCCTCTAGGGCGGTAATTCCTTGTCCGGTCGTATATCTCTCGGACCGAACGATCCGACGTGGATCTTGTGTTTTTGTTTACCATAAAAAGTTATGGTGAGCTGTGACGATCTTCTAAGATTGTTTATGATAGCCAACTATGAATTCATAGTTTCGGCTTTCTGTTTTAGCATGATTACGTGCATGACTCAGATGTGAGAATCAGATCGTTAGCGATTTGAGTTAGTGATCATGTTTTAGACCTTCTACGGAAGGGTGAGCTTTTTCTGAGAAAGTACGACGCCTTAGTGCGTCATAACCAGTGATGGTTAGCCGCGTAAGACTTTGAGAGATGAGGATAGATTAAGGTCGTTCAGGACAAAGCGTTGGTTAGAAGTAGTGAGTGACAAACGATGTCCTGATGGTGATTAGATGCAGAGACCTCGTTCTAGGAACGAGGACAAGCTTGTTGCGTAGTAGTTCACAACTTACGATCAAATGGGTTGTATGCTGCGTTTGTCAGTTGCACTGCTTGCTTGCTTTGAACTGCTTACGCATTTGCACTGCTTACTTGCTTTGAACTGCTTACATGCTTGCACTATTTACCTGCTTGCATTGCTTACCTGTTTAACTGCATATCTGCTTTAAACTGCGTAGCCTACTGAATTAAATGTACTTAATTCAGTTCCTTGTAGTCTCTCTTGTGCACCTACTAGTTTTTCGCGAAACTAACCCATTCTATGGATACAGGTGATGATTAGGTACACTACGGGCGATGGCGCGATTGCAAGATGGCTTCAAGACTTCCTCTTCCTGCTCTTAGCTCGCATCCTGGACGCTATGGGTTTGTATCGGATTTTCCTTGGGATATCTGAATCTTGTGAGTTTTGGCTCTTTTAGCTAACGTGCCCAAAGTTGTCAGCTTGCCTTATGATTTATCAAAAGCAAAATCTTCCGCTGATTTCATAAAACAACTTTGAAGGAAAGAGATATTTGTAGTCTCTTGCCTGTTTTTTTCTCAAAAGGTTCGCAAGTTAAAAATTTGGGGCGTTACAAGACATATCAAAAGTTTTCTTTAGCATAGACTTAATGTCATTTACTCCCTCTTTGTCACTCCATGTGATGATCATATCATCAACATAAAAGAATAAATTGTTTTCTTAATAAAGAGAGCAGTGTCAATATAACAAGAGACAAAACCCAAAATAATTAATACATTACTAAATTTATCATACCAAGTTTTAGGAGCTTGTTTAAGACCATATAATGTTTTCTTTAGTTTCAACTTTTTCAATTAAAATTATGCTAGGAAGAGGATCCATATAAACCTCTTCACTAAGATCTTCATTTAAAAAAGCATTTTTAATATCAAGTTGATAAATATGTCATTTTTTAATAGAAACAATTGCAATAAGAACTCGAACACTTGTCATTCGAGCCATCGGAGTAAACGTCTCATAATAATTTACCCCATATTCTTGATCCATATCCATTGGCTACCAATCTAACCTTATATCTTTCTAAGGATCCATCACTTTTCGTTTTTATCTTAAAAATCCATCTACATCCGATGGGTTTCTTTCCTTGAGAAGGATTAATAATTTCTCAAGTTTGAGTTATATTAAGTGCATAAAGTTCATATTTCATAGCTTCATTCCAATGTGCATATTGTTTGGCATCATTATAAAATGATGGTTCATAAAAGGAGTGGAGAGTTAATAAACAAGCTCTAAAATGTGGTGAAAAAGATTCATAAAACACAAATCTATTTGGTGCTTTAGAGATACGACTTGACATTTTTTGAAAAGATTCTTCCAAAGACATATTTTGAGAAAATTTGTCAAAAGCACATGGATGAGGATTTTCACTTCTTCTATTATAAACTTAAGTATTATTAGTTTCATGTTCATCTAAACTTTCATGAGAGTCATTTCTTTCATTGTTAAAAGCTTGTTCATTTTGATCCTCATTAAGAGACTCAAGAATCTCAATAGGATTTGATTCTTTTCGGGGTAGTAAATCAAATAACAAAGAATAATCAATGTTTTCTTTTAGTTCATCATTTGCAAAACCGTTTTCTTCTTCAAGAAAAGTAACATCTTTTGAGATATAAAGTTTATTATTTGATAAGTCAAAACATCGGTATCTTTTTTGTTTTTCACCATATCCTAAGAAAACACACTCAATAGCCTTTGGAGAAAGCTTATCATTTTTGTTAGTAAGAACATAACATTTGCAACCAAAAATTCTTAGCCTTTTGAGATCCGAAGACATATTATAAAGTTTTTCAAAAGGAAAAACATTTTTTAAAGAAGACGAAGGAGTTATATTGATTAAATATGTTGAGGTTAAAGCGACTTCAGCCCAAAATGATTTTGGAATGTTTTTAGAAATTAAAAGAGTTCTAATTGTTTCTATTATATGCCTATGTTTTCTTCCCGTAAGATCATTTTGTTGCGGTGTGTTAGGACAAGATCTTTGATGACAAGATCTTTGATGACAAATCTCATTTTGTCGTAAATAAGTTTGAAATTCATTTGACATATATTCCCCTCCCGAATCCGATCTTAGAATAGATAGATAAATTAGAAATTGATTTTTAACTATTGCATGAAAATCTTTAAAGAAACGGAAAACACTTCGAAATTTTGATTTAGAAAGTAGATCCGTGTATATCTAGTGTAATCATCCACAAAAATTACATAATATGAAAAAACTCCCTTAGATATGATAGGAGATGGTCCCCAAACATCGGAATAAACTAATTGAAACGACCGTGTAAAGGCAAAACCTCGTTGAAGAAATGGAATAGCTTTTAATTTACCAAAGATGCAATCTTTACAAGTCGTAACTTTTTCATTACAAGAGTTTCCTAAAAAGGAAAAAAGAGACATCTTTAAAAAATTCAAATGGCCAAGTCTCTTGTGCCAAACTTCTATACTTTTGACATTTACAAAATTACAAAAAGACTTGGATGGTAGAGTAAAAAAAATCATAAAATATAGATCGCCCTATTATGGCCTTGCCTAATTAGCTTCCCTGATGGGATATCCTGCACGGTGCAATCTTTAGGTGAGAAAGAGACTTTGCAACCATGATCGGTAATTTGAGAGACCGAAAATAAGTTAAAATTGATTTTTGGAACAAAAAAATCCTGAGAATCTTTTAAATCAAGTGTTCCAATGTTTTCAATTTTTACAGAAGTCCCATCGGCCGTTAAACGTAAGATGTTGTGGGGGTGGAGTAGACACTAGAAAGGATGTTTTTATATGGTGTCATATGAAAGGAAGCATCGGAGTCCAAAATCCACATACCTGGAGGAAATAAGGAGGTTACGATGGCAACACCCAAAGTAGAGGAACACTTAAGAAGATGTTGAAGTGTGTCTCCCAGATTTGATTTAGAGTATCTTTAATGTTTCCTCCGTTGTTGTTCACTTCTTTATTTGGAACATTTTCACCAACCGCGGTCACCTTTCCTTTAAGCTTAGGACAAACTGGTTCAATATGTCTCGGTTCATTATAATAGTGACAAATAATACCCTTTCTAAAACCATTATTTATGGCAAAGTGAGGAGGCCTATACGGCTTAACATTGGATCCCGACCTAATAACGGCCAAGATCTCATCACTTTTATAAGTCATACCAAGACAAGTTTTCTCTTGCCATACTTCGGCAAGGGCATCTTCAATAGGTAAGGCCTTGCTTCTATAAAGAAGGGAAGCCCTTGTTCAAACTTCAGTCTAAGACCGTAAAGAAATTGAAAGAAATGTTTTTTTTCAATTTGTTCTCTTCTCATTTTAATATTTTCTTGATCCACCCACTTGGGCTCAAGAAGAGCAAGTTCATCCCAAAGGGAAGACAATGCACTAAAATAATCTCGAACACTCATGTCCCCTTGTTTAGTGCATCTAATCTTTTCTTGACAAAAAAAATTGTCTAGCTAGATTCTTTTGGGTATACATATCCTTAAGAAATAACCAAGTTTCATTGGCTCTTCTAAACTTAGTAATGTTGGCACATGGCACAAATCTTTATGTCAACATTGTTCATGAGCCACACCAAAATTTTGGCGTGGTTATTTTCTCAATCCTCTACCTTTGTTTGATACTCATTAATAGCTTTGATACGATCTTCGCCATCAAGAGACCTTTCAACACCACCTTCGATCTTGGTGAGCTTCAATGTTGGTTCAAGAGTGGTCCCCATCACGAAGCCCCATAGTTTCTTTCCACGAAAATGGTTCTCCGTAGTTGACGCCCACATCAAATAATTTGAACCGTTGAGTTTGAAGGATAGCTCTACCCTTGAATCGTGCTCCATGATGATGAAGAAGATAGAGATGAGATAGAACTTACAAAGATCTTAAAAAAAAAACTTCCAAGATTACAAAGAACCCAACCGAGCTCAGATACCATGTAATGGGATATGCAAAAATACAAAAGGTTCAATAATGAACCAATTAACACAAGCACTTAATGTGAAAAAACACACAAACCCACTATGGGGTGAATGCCAAAAGGCAAAAAAATAAATATTATTAAGGAGAGAAGGTGAGAGAACTCCACCAAATCTTGAGGGGGGAGACCCCTTTATATACACAAAGAGAACACAAAAGAGGGGGGTCATTGGGGCTCCCACAATAGACAGGGAGCCCCAACGGTCATTAATATGACCGTTGGGGACCCCAACGTCTATTTGAGTGGGGCCCCCAATGGTCCCTTACGTGAATAAAAAACAAAAATAAGAAAATGGAAAAACCTAAAAGATTTAAAAAATACATAGTGAAAGGACCAATATGCCCCTATCGGGTATTTTGATATATATATTAACAGCCCGCACAACATCCCACAACCGCTCCAGCACTATATGTTCCTCACCTAAAATGTTAAATAGTACAGTCAGACTACATCAAGTCCGAGTAGTAAGAACACAATAGTGATAGGTGGGTACTCAGGATCAAGGGTGCACAAACATACATACCCATCTCAGAAACATGCAACACATTTTCATACCAAAACATAAGAAAATTCAAGAAACCAATAACACTGGTAAATCCATTCCCAGACCTATGTAGTCAAAAGCCCTGGCTAGTCCGCCTAGTCGGTCTAGGCGTAAGTAAAACGCCTAGGCCTTGCAATTCTTAGGTGGGTACCTTAAAAGGTACCAATTTCGCGGACTAGGCACCTAGTCAGCGACAAAGCTGGCTCCCCCTAGGTACGAGGAGAGTTTAGTCATTTATTATTCTTATATATATATTTTTATTTTTTTGTATATATATCTATATATGTGTGTGTTTGTGTGATTTGTTCAGTAAAATCATGAAAACATGGTTAGTTATTATATTTATATATATAAGTGTGAGTACTACTTTGCTTTTGGGATTTTTTTTGTGAAACATTGAAAGAATGCACAGTTAATTTTAATTGATTATGTTTTTTATATATGTGTGTTTGTTTCTGATGAATTTTTCTATAAAAAACTGTAAGCATGTTTAGTATTATGAATTATGTAATATGTTATTTATATATGTATGTGTTATTGTGCTTTTGTGAAAGATTGAAAAACATATTTTGTTGATTATACTGAATATGTTATGAATAATTGAATATATATATATATATATATATATATATATATATATATTTGTGTGTGTGTAGAATTATCTATATGTATATTAATATATTTTATGAAAGCATGTGTAATTTTATACTTGTAACTACCCAATGTGTATTCAGCTCTACGCAACAGTGAAACTATATATATAAGGTTTAGGCATTCAATCTCAGTCATGGTTAATACCCATGGCTGAGAATATGTAACCGCATGCATATGCCTGATATAAGGATGTATGTTGCAGACACACTATTGCAACAGGTTCCTACCTCGATTCAGACTGGAGGCACCCCATTGTTCGTCTATGAATGCAAGTAGGTCCATCCCCTCCAAGTTCAGCAGAAGTCGCAGCACCTTCAGCAGTAGCAGCACTTTCAGTTAAGGCCCTCCCCAACTGCGTGGGAGAAACAGCAAAGAGAAGGGGAGAGAAGAGAAACAGGTCAAGAGAGAGAGAGAGATGTGGGATCAAGTGAGAGGGAGTTAGAGAGATAGGGTCGAGTGAGAGGGAGAAATAAAGGGGTCGGTCATAGGGGATAAACAAGAGTGGGGCATGAGAGAGATTCCATAAAAAGTTGTTTTTTTCCTAATTTTCAGCCAACTCCTATCCTAAATTGTAGGTTTCCCTTTTTAGAGGTATCTCTCCAAAATAGTGTGGGAGAGATATCATAACCACTCCCACCAACTTTTCAAATATTTTCCCTTTTTACCTCACCATTTTATCTCCTTTCCTTTTCTCTTTTCCAAACAAAACTAACCCCAAAAAAACGTGTTCCCACTTACCATTTATCTTTTAACCTCTCCCGTCAGTAACTCATCTATGTAATTTAGGAATTACTTTAACTCCTCACTTTTTACTTGGTATCTTATCTAATTACATAATTATGTATATAAATCAAGTAGGTGGGTGACGCCCCACCCTTATTTGGTTTCTCTCTCATCACATGTAACTGGATCTACCCAATGAAGATCCAAGATCCATTTAAATTTTTGAAATTCATATTGGGACTATCCAGATCCAAATAAAGATCCAAATTTTTTCGAGAACCAATATCAAAGATCCAAACCCCAAGATTTAATATTGGGGATCCAATCTCCGAGAACCAATTTTTGATATCCGATATCAAAGATCCAATCTCTGATATATGATATTAGAGATCCATGTTCCAAGATCCTATATGAGAGATTCAATCTCTGAAATCCAATATCAAAAATCCAATCTTTGAGATCCAAATCAAACTCCAATATAAAAATATACACAAATAAGAATTCAGACCATATTTAAATCGAAATGTTATTTTTATTTATTGCAGAATTATAGAAAAATTCACAGGTGTTACATCCTCTCTCCCTTAAAAGAATTTTGTCCTCAAAATTCTCATGCAGGGACTACTCAAAAAGACGGGTATTTTTCTCTCATATTGGTTTCGGGTTCCCAAGTACATTCCTTGATGTTGTGATGTTGCCATTGAACCTTAACGAGAGGAATGGTTTTGGATCTCAACACTTGTTCCCTCTGTTCCAATATCTCCACGGGCTTTTCTTCGACAATCAGGTCTTCCCGTATATCTACATCCTCATACCGGATCACAAGAGACGGATCATGGATATACTTCATGCATGGACACATGAAAAATATTATGAATCTGTGCATTTTGAGATGGTAGTGTTACCTGGTACGCTGCTTCACCAACTCGTTCCAGAATATTAAACAGACCTACATGTCTATGACTCAATTTCTCCGTTTGACCAAACTAGAACACACTTTTAGTTGGAGATCTCTTTAGAAAGACATCTCCCACATTAAAAGTGAGTTCCCTCAGTCGTTGCTCCGCATAGCTCTTCTGCCGACTCTGAGTTGTACACAACCTATCTCTTATCATTTACACCCGCTATGTATAGTGTTTTAGCACGATCAACGATTTCATAGATCGTTCACCTATTTCATCTCAATATATCGATGATTTGTAGCCACATGGTAATGATATCGTTTGGTATGAATGCCTGTTATGCGCCTGAGATGTTTAACCAAAAAACTAAATTAATTATTTTTGTTGTCGTTTTAAAAAAAATGGTCATATTTTTCAAGTTAAAGTCTCGGGGTTAAAGCAAGGATAGATGAAGTATTGTGGTAGTTCATTTTGTTAAAATATATGTAACTACACACATATATATAATACCCAATAGGGGTATTATCGACTTTTCATATAGTTGTTTTAGTAATCAGCTATTTCTTTTCTTTTTACTTTTTACTTTTTACTTTTTATTTTCTTTTTCTTTTTTTGTCTCAAAACCCAACCCAAAAGGGGCCCCACATAGAGTCGTTAGGGGCTCCCAACCAGAGTTATCGGAAGTGCCCCTACAGTTGGAGAAGCGTCCCCTTTTTTGGGGAAGCACTCTTCCCCCACGCTTCCCCCTCGTTTCCCTCTTTTTTCCATTTTTTTTTCTTCTTTTCTCGCTTCCCCTCGCTTCCTAGGTCGCTTCTGAGACGGTTCGTGATTCGCTTCTAAGCAGTCCCCCGCTTCCCGCTTCCTAAATTTTTGAAAGTGCCTCGCTTCCCGCTCCCGCTTCCGAGACTGGCAACCATGCTCCCAAGAACTCTATGGTAGCCCCCTTTTAGCTCTCCTTTTGAGACCCCTTTTGGGTGTATAAATAGGGGTGAACCCCTTTGTATTCTTCAAGCTTGAGAGCTCTCTTTCAATAAAGAGTCTTTATATTTTTAGTTTGTGCCTTTCTCAAGCTTGTTTATGTTGTCACATAGTGGACTTGGCTATTATCTCTCTTGTGTATTGGTCCATTGTTAGACATTGTGAATGCTTTTTAGTATTCTTTATTTTTCCGCATACTTTATTACATGGTATCAGAGCCATTCGGTTCTTAAAGGAAGAAGCATGTAATTCATCTTCACATTCTTCGTATCTCTTCTTCGTACACTTTGGTGGCATTATGGAGACCAAAATCGACTTATCCTTCAAGCTCAATGGAAAGAACTATATGATGTGGGCATCGACAATGGAGAATAACCTCAAAGATAAGAAACTTTGGGGTTATATGATGGATTCTATTCTGGAACCTCAATTGAAGCTCACCAAGATCGAAGGAGACCAAGAAAAGGCTCTTGAGGGAGATGCATGCCTCAAAGCCATTGAAGACCACCAAAGGAAAGTAGAAGATTGGGAGAGCAACTATGCCAAAATACTTGCTTGGTTCATGAACAATGTCGAACTCAAGGTATGTGCTAATATAGCTAAATTTCGCCGAGCCAATGAGGCTTGGTTCTTTATGAAGGGTATGTATATCAAAAAAAACCTTGCAAGAGCATATTTTTTGCAAGAAAAAATTAGAACCACCAATCAAGGTGATTCCAGTATACAAGATTACTATAGTGCATTAAACCCACTATGGGATGAGTTGGCCCTTTTAGAGCCAAAATGGGTAGCTGTGGAGGATATTGAACTAAGGCAAAAACAAATGGAACAAGATCGATTGTTCCAATTTTTGTTTGGGCTACGTCCCGAATTTGAGCAAGTGAGGTCATCACTCCTCCAGAGATCTATTTTTCCACCAATAGAAGACATTATTGCCGAAATCACACAAGAGGAAACTAGGCTTGGCATCAGTAAAAACATTGATGAAGGGATTGTCGTATCCAAACCCGACAACAATGTCAAAACCTATAAACCACCCCATTTTGAAAAACAAGGAAACTATAATGAAGGAAGAAAGATGATTGTATGTCATCATTGTCATGAGCCGGGTCACATTAAACCCGCTTGCTCAAAGCTAAATGAAACATTCAAGCCTAAGGTGGCTTCTCTTGAAGAATATACCACCAACAAAAAAGATGAAGGCAAAAGTGGAGACCTCAAAGAAACACTGGTCAAATATCTATAACTCTACAACAAATTCTCAAAGCCACTTCCTCCACATCGGGTGCGGTCATTGCGTTTACATCATCACCCGGTACGTATTCTTGGATCCTAGACTCCGAAGCATCCTTTCATATGACCCTTCATGAAAATGCTTTAACCGATGTATGCACCAATTCAAAAGGTCCATGTGTTTCTACGGCCGATGGGACTTTTTTAAAAATCACAAGTATTGGAACACTTAACTCTCAAAATTCTCAAAATCTCTTTGTTCCTAAAATGAGAGTTGTTCCAAAGCTTAATTTAAATCTTTTTTCGGTTTCCCAAATTGTCGACCATGGATGTAAAATATCTTTCTTATCTAATGGTTGCTTTGTGCAGGATCTCTAGTCCGGGAAACAGATTGGGCAAGGCAATAGGAAGGGGAACCTCTACTATATGGATCATCTAAACCTTCCTACAAACTCTTTTTGTACTTATGTCCAAGATAAAAGCATTGAAACTTGGCACAAAAGACTTGGACATCCAAGTTATTCAAAAATGTATCTTTTTCCATTTGAAAACAAATTTTGTACGGAAAAAGACATTAATTGCAAAGATAGCATTTTTGGAAAAATGAAGTGTATTCAATTTCCAGTTAGAACTTTTCTTTCCATAAGATCTTTTGAATTGATGCACTCAGATGTTTGGGGTCCATCTCCGATCATGTCTAAAGGTGGTTACTCATGTTATGGCACTTTTATTGATGATTTTACTCGTTATGTATGGATTTATTTTCTCAATCATAAATCGAAAGTATTTTCCTTCTTTAAAGAATTTCATATGAAAATACAAAATCAATTTCAAAGTAATATATTCATTCTTATATCTGATTCCGGTGGAGAATAATTGTCCAACGAATTTCAAAATTATTTAAAACAAAATGGAATTTGCCATCAAAAATCAAACCCGATAACTCCACAACAAAATGGACTAGCGGAAAGAAAACATAGACATATTATAGAAACTGCTAGAACATTGCTTATTTCTAAATATATTCCAAAAAAAAATTTGGGTCGAAGCCGTCTCAACTTCAACATACTTAATCAATCTAATGCCTTCTTCTAAATTAAAGAATGTTTCTTCTTATGAAAAACTTTTTAAATTTTCCCCTGACTTCAATCACCTTTGCATCTTTGGTTGTAAATGCTTTGTTCTCTCACATAAGAGAGATAAGTTATCTCCAAAGGCAATTGAATGTGTTTTTCTAGGTTATGGGGAAAATAAAAAACGCTATAGGTGTTTTGATTTCAAAAATAACAAACTATATGTTTCAAAAGACGTGACTTTTTTGGAAGATGAAAATGGATTTGAAAAAACTAGATAAACAAAATGAAATTGACTACATGTTTTTACATGATCTTATAGATGATATACGTGATGATTCCATGAATCATCTTGAAAGCATAGATAATACTTGTGATGTATCCAATATTGAAATATCATCACATAATGTTGATACTAATAATGAAAATATTCATGTTTATACTCGAAGGGAACAAGAAAGGCCTATTAGTGCCTTGGAGAAATTTTCTCAACTTACCGAATCCTTAGAAGAAACCTTTGTTAGGCGATCTTCTAGAGAATCAATTTCACCCAATAGGTTTGTGTCATATGAGTCTCTTGCACCAAATTATCGGGCATGCCTAATAACCTTACACTCATATTATGAACCCACTCATTATAATCAAGCAAAAACTCTACCTCATTGGATTGAAGCAATGATAGAATTAGATACTCTAAAAAAGGCTAATACTTAGAAAATAGTCAAGCTCCCTCCTCATAAAAAAACCTATTGAATGTCGATGGGTCTTTAAGGTTAAAACCAAAAGCGATGGATTCTTAGAAAGATATAAAGTTAGATTAGTGGCTAAAGGATATTCGCAAGAATATGGAATTGACTACAAGGAAACATTTGCCCCTTTAGCTAGAACGACAAGTGTTAGAACCTTAATAGTTGTCACATCAACTAAAAAATGGCCTATATATCAACTCGGTGTGAAAAATGCATTCCTAAATGGAAATCTAAATGAAGAAGTATATATGGATCCACCATCCGGAGTTAATATTGGAAAAGGTCAAACTCTTAAACTTTTAAAAGCCTTATATGGTCTTAAACAAGTTCCCAAGGCTTGGTATGATCGATTTAGTGATATCATGATTAAATTAGGATTTAGTTCATGTTATATTGACATTGCTGCTATGTTTGTTAAAAGTGCAGGTACTAGTATGTTATCTTATTTCTTTATGTTGATGACATGATTATCACAGGAAATGATCAAATTAGTATTATTAATGTTAAAAATATGTTAAAAGACAATTTCGACATGTCTGATTTAGGTTCTCTTAGATATTTTCTAGGCATTGAAGTTGCATATTCTCTCAGAGGATATATACTGTCACAGATGAAGCTTGTTGCAGATATATATACTAAATCTGGAATTTCAAATAATAAAAAGGTGGAGACTCCAGAAGTAATTAATGCAAAATTAAGATTGGAAGATGGGGTTCTTCTAGAAGATCTCACGCCCTACAGACAACTCATTGGATCTCTCACATATCTGACTATCACCAGACTAGACATCGCTCATGTTGTTCACTCTACTAGCCAATTTCAGCATGCTCCTACAACTGTGCATACGAGTGTTGTGCTCTGAGTGGTTCGATACATCAAAAACACTATAACTAAAAGATTATTTTTATCCTCATCTTCGTCTTTGGAGTTACTTTCTTATACTGATGCAGATTGAGGAGGTAACCCTAATGATAGAATCTCAACTATTGGCTTCTGTGTCTTTTTAGGAGATTCCTTAATTGCTTGAAGATGCAAGAAGCAATAGAAAGTCTCACTATCCTCTACTGAAGCTGAATATCGGGCTATGGCAAGTTCTACAATGGAACTTGTTTGGCTTCGAAGCCTTCTCAAAGATATGGGGGTTGACATTATAGGTGCTTCAAAGCTATGTTGTGACAACAAAAGTGCCATCTACATTGTCAGTAATCACACCTTCCATGAGCGCACCAAACATATAGAAATGGACTACCACTATGTTCGTGATGAATACCTACATGGAACAGTTATTCTACCATATGTCACATCAGAATATCAGTTAGCAGATTTTTTCACTAAAGCTCTTTCTGCTCCCTGCTTCATGTTTCTTCTTAACAAACTTTCGGTTATCTCCCAGTAAAGTTTGAGGGGGGGTGTTAGAATATATGTAACTATACACACACACATATATATATAGATATACATATGTATAATACTCGATAGGGGTATTATCGATTTTCACAATTGTTTTAGTAAACAACTATTTCTTTTCTTTTTACTTTTTATTTTATTTTATTTTTTTTATTTTTATTTTTTTTTGTCTCAAAACCCAACCCAAAAGGGACCCCACATAGACACGTTGGGGGCTCCCAACAACCCTATGAGAGCCCCCTTTTGGCTCTCCTTTTGAGACCCCTTTTGGGTATATAAATAGGGATGAACCCCTTTGTATTCTTCAAGCTTGAGAGCTCTCTTTTAATAAAGAGTCTTTTATATTTTTAGTTTGTGCCTTTCTCAAGGCTTGTTTATGTTGTCCCATAGTGGACTTGCTATTATCTCTCGTGTATGGGTCTATTGTTGGACATTGTGAATGCTTTTTAGTATTCTTTATTTTTCCGCATACTTCATTACACATTTGTCATGAGTTTCTTTATGAACATATATATGTCCATATTTTTAACATTGGCAGAAAAGACTATTGTGGAACAAAATTTTGCTAGCAAACCTTGTGCTAGGCTTAGGAAACTATAGCACGTTCTTGTGCTGGTGAGTTTAGTCGCACATTAATTAGAATGTTTTTTAGACCAATATCCTTATATTATATACAGGTCTTTTGGGTTGGTATTTCATTTCTCAATGAGAGCAGCAGGTGACATGAAACGCCTCATTTCTTGTGTGGCTTCCGAGTCGTCAATGGTTTAATTAACAAATGATTCCATTTCCATAGCATGGTACTGTAGCCATGTGTATTGTTCCACTTGGTGGTTAATTATATGGGTTGACATGTATTCTTCTTTTTTCTTTCTTTTATATAAATTTATAGTAGCTTCTTGTTTGCATCTTTACCTGCCTTAGGTCATGGATCTTATCGGTATTCCCTAAGAGAAAGTAGTAGCACCATATTTCTTGAATGTATCTTCAGTTTCTCAAGAAAAAAGTTCTAATAGAAAAAGAGAAGAAACAAAATATTGACACGAATGTAAATTTTACACAAGGAACATCTCAAAGAAACAAGTAATAACATCATGATATTGTTGTGTGGCTTCTTTCCTTTATATAAAGCAGTTAAATAGTTTCCTAAAACCCTTTAACCTAAGATTAGAAGAGTGAACAATTTACCTTTCTCAGATTGCCCCAACCCCAAGATCATTAAAAGAAAAAGAACATTGATAGAGGGAATATGGAGATAAGGTTAATTGTTTATTTTTTGTAGCATTGTTTTTTGGGGGGACCATCCCTTCTAGGTACCAATTAGAATGTCATGAAATGACATTTCAATAAGCAAAACATGCATGAAACATATGACTCCTTTACAATGTCGTGACATAAAATACAAAAGATACTCTATGTATATAAGAAGATGGTGTACTAGCATAAACTAATATAAGAACATAAAAATCAAGTGAGAACACAAATAGAAACAAATGACTATATCAAGTTATTCATTTGATAAAAGTTTTTTCATAGCAGAATGTAAATATAAATTTGGCACAACCTTCACATCAACTTTTGCCTAGATTAGTGCTGTTAAATACATCACTAGAATAAATAATTTTGTGGGAAAGACAAAAGTAAAAGAATTTTCAGTAATTAAAGCTCTTAATTATTAATCTTTCAAAAGCTTAAAAGTAAATAATATGATTTGTACATTAAAAGTACATGGAGAAGGAAGTGTACCACATCCTTAACATTGCATCGAATAGTGAGTTCTGCATATGAACTTTCAATTTGTGAAAGGAAACAGTATGGAGCCTCCCCGTCCATGTAAATTTTAGGAAGGGACTTCAGCATCATCCTTATATCTTCTGAAATATCAGAAATCTTTTCTATGTCACAAGTTCGAACAGGTATTTTGATGAATATAGCACGTAAGTGAGCACGAGATTTATTAACAATCACCTGAAATTTAAAAAAAAAATCATATAATAAGGTTAGTTATTTCTTCTAAATGCTGAAAGGGAAACAAAAATCAGTCCACTGTAATTACTTATATGTGAAATCATACAACAATCATAAAAAAAAGGATTATAGCATGATATTTTCTTCATATTTTGCATGCATCTACATAATAGAAATAATTAAAATCTAAATGAAAATTTTAGATAAAAAATAAAATACATACCTGACTAGAAAATAAAGAATTTGGTACCAACACCAAAAATTTCTCAGGATTCAACACGGAAGTCGTTGTTAAGCCTATTTCTAACACTTGACCTTCGATGGAACCAGCCTGTACAAGAAAAAAAATAAAAGAAAACCCCACACTGTTTTTCAAGCATCATATACAAAATATGAATGAGTAATACATGAAAATAAAAAATATTCAAATTCAATTCCAAAGAGTTGGATCAAGTGAAGCATAACACAAATATCATGATGATATATCTCAGTTCTGTATTATATATGAGTTACATCCATATTTATTATGGTCTTTTTGACACTAAGCTCAAACATGCTCCATGTCTTCTCAATCTTAATTACAGGTACATATGAGATTATTCATTTGCATGGTTAAAGAACAAACTTATGTTTCCAGTTTGAAACTTTTGACCCTTCCAGGATACAAAGGATTGGGTATCACAACTGTAAAGAACAAGTAGCCTTCAATCAAGAACCAAAGTGTCCAGCAATATCAAGTGAACACACAAGTGTTCTCTAAGGAACAAACTCACAAAACCCACAAAGGGGCACACACAAGAAGGCTCACAATATAAAAAATAAGATTTTATTAAACATCACAAGTATGCAAAATCCATACCTTACAAAGAGGGAAAGACCAGAGTGACCGGAAGCGCCTAGCCTAGTGGGCAGTGTTGTGAAAAGCATTGAGGCGTAGCGAGGCGCTCCACCAAAAACCGAGGCGAGGCGTAAGCCTCAATTTTTTTTTAAAAAAAAACTTTAAAAAAATTATAAAAAATATGTAAAAATACAAATAAATAAAGAAATGCTTTATTGATGAAATAACAACCAATAAGAAATAGAAAATCTCAAATAAGTACTAAAAATATGAGATTACCATATAAAAGTAACTAAAACTGATTATATAACTGGAAAATATATGACATTAACCAAAAAAAAGTTAAAATATACTAAGAAACTGATTACATAACTGAAATAACTGGAAAATATATGAGATTAACCTACAAAAGTTAAAATATATGAGATTATTCTAAAAAATATGAGATTAACATATAAAAGTAACTAAAAAATGATTACATAACTGGAAAATATATGAGATTAGCCAACAAAAGATAAAATATACTAAGAAACCAATTACATAACTGGAAAATATATGAGATTAACCAATAAAAGTTAAAATATATGAGATTATTCTAAAAAATATGATATTAACATATAAAAGTAACTAAAAAACTGATTGCATAACTGGAAAATATATGAGATTAACCAACAAAAGTTAAAATATACTAAGAAACTCTGAAATAACTGGAAAATCAATGAGATTAACCTACAAAAGTTAAAATATATGAGATTATTCTAAAAAATGTGAGATTAACATATAAAAGTAACTAAAAACTGATTACATAACTGGAAAATATATAAGATTAACTAATAAAAGTTAAAATATACTAAGAAACTGTTTACATAACTGAAATAACTAAAAAGTATATGAGATTAACCTACAAAAGTTAAAATATATGAGATTATTCTAAAAAATATGAGATTAACATATAAAAGTAACTAAAAAACTGATCACATAACTGGAAAATATATGAGATTAACCAACAAAAGCTAAAATATACTAAGAAACTGATTACATAACTAAAATAACTGGAAAACATATGAGATTAACCTACAAAAGTTAAAATATATGAGATTATTCTAAAAAATGTGAGATTAACATATAAAAGTAACTAAAAACTGATTACATAACTGGAAAATATATGAGATTAACTAACAAAAGTTAAAATATACTAAGAAACTGGTTATATAACTGAAATAACTGAAAAATATATGAGATTAACCTACAAAAGTTAAATATATGAGATTATTCTAAAAAATATGAGATTAACATATAAAAGTAACTAAAAAACTGATTACATAACTGGAAAATATATGAGATTAACCAACAAAAGTTAAAATATATTAAGAAACTAATTACATGACTAAAATAACTGAAAAATATACGAGATTAACCAACATAAGTTAAAATATAGTAATATACTAAGAAACTTATTACATAACTGAAATAACTGGAAAATATATGAGATTAACCTACAAAAATCTTGTTGATTATGTCTCAGAAATCTTTTTGTAAAAAAAAATGTGCCTCAAGCTTGCGCCTTGAGGCACAGAGGGCTGCGCCTCAAGGCGAGGCGCGCATTTTTTATAACACTGCTAGTAGGGAAGCGTGTTTCGAAAGCGCCAATTTTTTTGGGAAGCTTGCTTCCCATTTATGGGAAGCGCGCTTCCCCCTTGCTTCTCCCCTTTTTTCATTTTTTGTATTTGTATTTTTTTTTCTCTTTTTTCACTTCCTCCTCGCTTCCTAAGTCGCTTCCGGTTCGCTCCCTAGGTCTCTTCCGGTTCGCTCCCTAGGTCTCTTCCGGTTCGCTTCCGAGACAATTCTCGATTCTCTTTTAAGTCGTCCCACGCTTCCCGCTTTCCAAAAATTTTGAAAGTGCCTTGCTTCCCGCTTTCGCTTCTCGTATCGTTTCCCGCTTCCTCGACTGGCAATCATGAGGAAGACCCCTATATATACACATGAGAGGAGAGAGGGTAAGGAAAGCCAAAAGAAAAGAGAGAGAGAGACCACTCCCAACGGCTATATTTATAGTTGTTGGGAGAGTCCAACAGCTAGAAATCTAGTCGTGGGGGCTTAGTCAACTTAGGTTGACTAAGTCCAAATCAGTCCAAAAAAATTAAATAAATAAAAAGAAAGAAATAAAGAATATAATAAATATATATATAAGTATACATATGTATATGTGTATTATAGTATATACATAAATATATATATAGGTACAATTTAACACTCTCCCTCAAACTTAGTTTTAAGAGCCTTTTTAATATTTTGAATCCTTGTTTGTCACCTCCAGTGATTATCATATCAATATAGAGGATAAAAAATGACAGTACCTGCATCAGAATCCTTAACAAGCAAAGCAGTGTCAGTCAAGCAGGATCTAAAGCTAATATCAAGCATAACTTTGCTAAATTTATCATACTAAGCTTTGGGTGCTTGTTTTAACCCAGATAATGCCTTTTGTAGGCGAAGAGCCTTTCCCTAAGGAATGCCCATATCAGGGGGTGCCTCCATGTAAACTTCTTCTATAAGATTTTCATTTAAAAAAGCATTTTTAACATCCATTTGATGTATGAATCAATTTTTAATTGAAGCAACTGCAATAAGAGTTCTAATTGTGGTCATGCGAGCAACAGGTGCAAAGGTTTCTTTATAATCTATGTCATATTTTTGCAAATATCCTTTTGCAACTAGCCTAGCTTTATATCGTTGAAGGGTCCCATCACTCTTAGTTTTTCTTTTCCTATGGAGGATTTTGAATAGACTAAGTTTGAGCTTTTTTTAAAGCTTCTAGCTCTACCCTCATAGCTTTAACCCATTCAGAGTGTTCTTTAGCCTCGGCATAAGATGAGGGCTCTATATATGAATGAATTAGGGTTATGCGTGCTTAGTATTTTGAGAAAAAGGAGTCATAGGATACAAATTTTGATGGGAGTTTTAAAATTCTATATGATTTCCTAAATTGCAGTTCAGCTTCACTAAAGCTAGAAAATTTTTCAAGTGCACGTGGAGGATTTTGATTTTCCCATCTAGAATATTGAATACAAGTTTGATCATCATGAGGCAATTCATCAAGAGATTCAATAACATTTTCAAAATCATAATCACAATCATTAATATAATCGATTTGATCCTTATCAAAGAAATTTTTTTCCAAAAAAGTTATATTTCTTGAGATATACAATTTTTCATTCTTAGAATCATAGCACCTATATCTCTTTGAGTTATCGGCATAAGCAAAGAAGGCACAATGAATAGCACTAAGAGAAAATTTATCATTCTTATTGGTTAAAATAAAACATTTGCAATCAAAAGTTTGTAATCTAGAACAATTAGGAGTGAGTTTAAAGAGTTTTTCAACAGGTAAAATATTGTGTAAAGAAGAAAACAACATTCTGTTTATAAGATAAAAAGCAGTCAAGACAGCTTTTGCCCAAAAAAACCATAGGCACAAGGCTACCAATAAACAAAATTCTTGAAATTTCAACAATGTGCCTATGTTTTATCTCAACTAAGTTGTTTCGTTGTGGTGTGTATGGGTAAGATCTTTGATGTGTGATGCCATGTAAGTTGAGATAATTTTTAAATTCATTTGACAAAAATCTTTTCTATGAACCAGTACGAAATAAAAAAATATCATTTTCAAACCTATTTTTAACCAACTTATAAAAATTTTGAAAGTGGAAAAACAATTCAGATTTATGCTTAAGTAAATCCAAGTATATCTAATAAAATCATCCACAAAAATAACATAATATGCATATTCACCTTTAGACAAAATTGGGGCTAGACCCCAAATATCTGAATGAACCAACTCAAGAGGTCTAGATGAAATAAAAGTTCTATCATTGAATGGTAATCTTTTCATTTTTTCCAAGAACACAGTCTTCGCAAGTAAAATCATTAATATTACAAAAAAGGTCTAGATGAAATAAAAGTTCTATCATTAAATGGTAATATTTTCCTTTTTTTCAAGAACACAATCTTCACAAGTAAAATCATTAATATTATAAAAAAAATCAAACTTAGAAAATATTGGATTTTAGATACATTTAGATGTCCTAATCTTCTATGCCATAAATTTAAATCTATTTTTTAGACATTACAACAAAAAACATTTTTTAGTAACTCCAAAAAAATCATATAGTAGAGACCTCCCTCTCTATGGCCTTGCTCAATCAGCTTTCCTAACTGGTGATTCTGCACCAAACATTCATTTGAAGAGAATGAGATATTACAACCATAATCGGATATTTGTGAGACGGATAAAATGTTTACATTTAATTTAGGAATGTATCTAATTTTTGGAATAGGAAATCTTTTGGAGTTTAAAAGATCTTTTTCAAAACTTCACATTCCTTTGATTTCAAAAGATATACCATTGGCCGTAAAAACTTTTGACAAACTTGAGTTGTTATAACATTCAGATAAAATATCATAGTTTGAGGTCATGTGAAAATGTGCACCAGAATTAAGAAGCAAAGGAATTTTACTAGGGTCAGACTAAGATGAAATTGTGGCTCCAGTTGAGGAAGATATCCTCTAAGAAGAGTTTGAAGGGCTTCAACTAATTGAGACAAAGATTTGGCTATTTCCATTGATGAGTGTTGAGAGTTTAGCTTTCTCCTTGTTCTCTTGAGGTGTTTCAACCGTAGCGGCCTTTTTTCCATGTTGTTTTTGTCCTCCCTTCTTCTTAGCTTAGGGTACAAAGGTTTAATATGCCTCAGTTCATGACACTAATGACAAATGACTTCTATTGTCATATTCATTTCCTTGTCTCCCAAAATAAGGTGGTCCATAAGTACGAAAATAGACTCCCATCCTTGAGACAGCCAAAATGAAATTGTCTTCATTCTTAGAGATATGTTTCTTAAGATGATTTTCTTCTATCTATATTTAATTCATCAATGGTATCTATAATAAAGACAACTTTTCCCCTATGAAAGGGAGAGCTGATTTGGTTGATTCAAATTCGGGTCTCAAGCTATTGATGAATTGATAAAAATGTTTTGCATCAATTTGTTTTCAGTGAAGCTCAATATCTTCGGCACAATGCCACTTAAGCTTGGCATGCCCCATTCTTCACTTTTCCACTTTTTCTTATAATTAGCTATGGCTTTAGTTCTCCCTTCATCGGAAAGAGGTACTTTCTCATTTTTTACCTTAGTGAGGGTTGTTTTTTGTTCTGAATCGGATCCATCCACTAATCCCCCACAATGTTTTCCCCATATGTGATGTTTTATAATAGAATCCCACTGAACATAGTATCTTTAAGCTTACTGGGCATTACGGTGACATTATCTTTGTCATCCGTTTTTATAAGGGATAAGAAGGATAGAAATAAGAAGAAGAGCGAGAGATAGAAAGTAGACAAGAAAAGGAACACAAGCACTCTACCACAAATTTGGACAAGATACACCACCAAGAAGCACCAAAGAAGGATCACACAAACACTTGAGAGAAGACTTTCAAATGCATGATCACGTATACTTGGATTTGAATCACCAACAAGCTTTGTCACCAAGCGTTTATATCATGTAAAGAACCAATTAGACTTCAATCACAAACCAAAATGTCTACCAATATTAAGTGACCATCACACAAGTGTTTTCTAAGGAACACACTCACAAAACCCACAAAGGGGCACAAATAAGAACGCTCACAATATAAAGAATAAGATTTTATTAAACATCACAAGTATGCAAAATGCATACCTTACAAAGAGGGGAACACCCCTATATATACACAAGAGAGGAGAGGAGAGAGGGTAAGGAAAGCTAAAAGAAAGAGAGAGAGAGACCACTCCCAATGGCTAGATTTTATTAAACATCTCAAGTATGCAAAATGCATATGGTACAAAGAGGGGAACACCCCTATATATACATAGGAGAGGAGAGATGGTAAGAAAAGCTAAAAGAAAGAGAGAGAGAGAGAGAGACCACTCCCAATGGCTAGATTTCTAGCTGTTGGGAGAGTCCAACGGCTAGAAATCTAGCCTTGAGGGCTTAGTCAACTTAGGTTGACTATGTCCAAAATAGTCCAAAAACTTAAAATAAAAGAATATAATAGATATATATACGTATGTACACATATATACATGTATGTACATACATATTATAGTATATACATAAATATATATATACATATAAAATTTAACAACAACTAGTTACTTGCCATCCTTTTCATCGACTTCCTCTAATAACACATTCTAGTTGGAAAGGAACATTCCCATCAGGATGTCCCATTAATCCAGGCTCTACACGAAAGGGTACAATGTTTTTTCCAATTTAAGTACATTTTTGGAGTTCAAATTTTCAGCTCCTAATTGGGAAGAAACGAGAAGGTTATGGCAGCCATGATGTGAAATTTCAAACAAAAACTAATGGGAAAGATATTAGGGAAATATGAAAGGGAATAAGAGCATTAATGAAATGAAGAAAATGGCTTTTGCACACACCTTAACAACCATAGGCTGATGTTGATGTCAGCCATATGGTAGGATGATGTCAACACGGTTTAGAGATTTAGGGCAGAAGTTTGGTGATAAAAAGGTTTGATCTGATTTGGTTCAGTTGTGAAGTAGATTGGAATAACAAGAGAGTGCAAAGGAGGAGAAATTAAAAAAAGAAATGAAGATGGTTAAGTTTAAATGGTTTAAAGAAACATTTAGAAAGAGAAGAAAGAAAGTTTTGAAAAAAGGAGACTGCTGAAGGAAGAGAGAAAAAAAGTTGATATGGAGAAAGGGATTAAGAAAGAAGGAATCAATAGGAACCTTAATGTCAGGTTTACAGATAACATAAAGTATTTTTGAACCTTGATTATCAATAAAGGAAGAGGAAAGAGAAAGAAGTGGAAGAGACAACTATGGGTACAAGAAGAGAGCCCAAAGAGAGTTCCCTGGTTGCACAGTCTTATTTATAAATATAGTTTACTTCATGGACTCTATTTCCATGCTCCCAATATGAACATAAAAGAAAATAGATAAAGTTAATGACACAATGTTGGTTGTGCATGAAACCAGTTTGACTATGTCAATGAAGTGCCGTATTGTGCCTGTGAAGTAAGTGTCGTATTGTGCCTGTGAAGTAAGTGTTGTGTTGTGCTGATATGGGATACACATGCTAAGTGAAGTGTCCGTATGACATATAAGTCAATGGTACAGTGAACCACCATTTGAATTCATTTAGAACTGTAATGCATGGTTTTCTTCTCACTCAGGCCCTTCCGTTGTCATAGGCAGATTAAGAAAAGGTGGTTTGTAATCTCCTCATCCTTAAGGTATAAGTGACAACAGTTCCAAAATTGCAGGCCACTCTTCTGAAGGTGCTCTTCAGTGTACAGTCTATACTCCACGGCTAAGCACATGAAGCATGCTACACTAGATTTTCTTCATCCAATGTGCAGGTGCATGTATGTCTTTTATCATTGTACAACTCCTTTCTAGATGGAGCCTCAATCTCCCAGCCATGCCAGAGAAGTTAATTCTCGCTATGATGAAGATCATAGTCAATAATGTGTCACAGTCAAAAATATCTTCCCACAAACAGGCAACAGAATGGGGTGGATCTTGATCTTTGTAGATGCTTATGCACTTTGCTCACAGGGAAGAGAATATGATCATGCCTTCCTAACAAGTCCTGTGACTGAATAATAATACCCCTGTAATATGAATGTTGGTCTGTGAAGGAGGTTTGCTAGATGCCGCTAGTAGTATGCATCATTGTTAATAAGTCAGCGAGCATGATAACACAGATATTTCAATAATACATACGATATCTAATAGGTTCTATCAAGGTAGCTGTATCTACCAAACTGAAAATCAATGTCACATGGATACTTCATTTTGGCTTCTAACCCATATCCCCTTGCATATTAGTCACATGGTAAACTCATAAAAGGCTGTGTTCATGCATGCATGTGACAATACTTTCAATTAAAAGTTACAACAGCAAAGTATCCTAATTGTATGCATCAATATAGGGGCTTGTGTGACAGCCACCTCATTTGAAGTGCTCATCCAAGTCCCTCACACATGCACTACTCTGGCACTATAAAGGATTTCTGAACCTTGATTATCAACAAAGGAAGGAGAGGAGAAAAGATAAAGTGGAAGAAATGACTATGGCTACAAGAGAGCCCGATACACCTTTTTATACAACAGCAACTCAATCTCTTCCCAATACTACATTTGGCTATACAATATTAACTCTACTTTTACACTATCCAATCCCCATTAAGCACAACATAACTTCAGCTACATGTTCCAATAAATAACAATCAAGGGACAAATGAACTAAATATTACAATTCTGCCCATAAAGGCGACACCCTGTAAATTGATTAAAGTGCTCGAACAGGTCATCTCTCCCAATTTCATCATTGGGATCGATGATCTAACTTACAGTAAAGAATAGTTCACTATAATATCATAATGCTGAGAAGCCATTTGGATTTAGAAAAATCCATAGAAGCATGCAAAGTATGCATACTCATTTCATAAGGCAATTCTTTGACTTATGCTGTCAATAAAATGTTAATCTCACTCTACCCTAAAAATAAAATAAAGAAAAATAAAAAAGCACATGCATCATTTGAATTTCATTATTCTAATATTATGACAATACTAGAAGGGTATAAAAAGCCTTAATATAAAAACTAAAAAAGTTATTAGCCTCTTGAAGTTGTAAAGATGAACAAAGTAGAAGCGACCTTGAGAATTGTGCAAAATACTATAGTATACCTACTTTTTGCCACAAGAAATTCCTTGATTCATAATATTAAAACGACAAGATGCATGATGATATGATTGACCTTACCATGCCAAATGGAATAAAATAATAAGAAAATGAGGCCCATCAATGGAATCATTTGATCGTTTAACAAGCATACGTGCATCCAGGTAGCACAAATTAATATCATGAAAAAGAAATGCTAAAAGAAAGAAAACTTTTGTATAGCAAAAGTCTGAATACTATATCAATCATACAAGCATATGGACAGCAGAAGTTTATGTTGCGTACATACTCTAATAGAATCTCCAATTGAAAAGGGCTTTGAGAACTGCATGGACAAACCAGTTAACACATTCCCAAGGATGTCTCTAGCTGCAAAGGCAGTAGCCACTCCTACAAATGATAAAGAGAGGAGTATTTATATTAATCTAAGCAAAGCACAATGATATCATGTTTTACCTTTACCTGCAAATAAATTTCTAGCAACTACCACTGATTAAATGTTCGGTGAATAGCATTTGTGATGATCAGTCCAACAGATCACATGAGGTAATATTTTGTGATGTTCTCTACACATGGACATAGTTTACCGTTTCTTTAGTAACTACATATAAATGCACCAGCTTCTTTACCTTTTTCAACAGTGTGGAAGTGGGAAATCATTTTCATTCCTCTTAATTCTAAGGGAGCAATCTCCATCGCTATACAAGCATGACCTCCATATTACTCATTCCAAAACATATGGTTACTTTCGTGTTATCACGCAGACTGCATAATGCCTTATCAAGGCCTATGTAGAAGCTGAATAAAAAATGTCGGCATTTTGAAATTATTGTGAAACAAAAAGTGTAAAAATTCTCAACAAAAAATTTACTGCTTTAAATGTGATATTTTGAAATATCACCAGAATGTAATTTATCACACTTTTTTGTCATGCTTTTTTTATTTTATATTAAAAAGCATATTTTTCAGTTTACCCAAATTGTTGAACTGTCAGTTTTTGTGGTGAATGGTGACTGGGTAACATTTATAAGAGTAGAGACACCTCTCTGCAATGTTGATATGAAACTAATTGTTTTAACTTTTTTATCACTTTATGAATCATAAACTCGTAATTTTATATTTATATTTCATTGCAATCAATGAAGTAACAACTACGAAAGCACAAAAGCCCATAGCATCCTCATCACAGTGAACTCATGAACTGAAAGACCTCCCCCAATGCATGAACTAATGACCCCTATGCTATGTCACATAGGTGCGGGTGCGGCGATGCGGCACTTTAAAAAAACTTGGGTGCAGGGATGCAGAAGGGTATATATATAAACGTAAATGGGTAGGTGCCTGACACTTTTTGGGTCCACCGCGTGCCTACCGAGCTTGGACAGGGGTTTTAAGGTTGTTTCTCAAAAATCTGACCGGACAGATCTCTTCTGCATGATCGATTTGCTAGAAAATAACACTTGGAACATTTTTTTGAGAAAAAAATTGATTTTTTAAGCATTGAATATTTTTTAAAATTGTAGACAGTTGATTTTTCAATCTTATAAAAACCTAACTCGTGTTGAAATCGGACAATCCAAAAGTCGATTCCCATAAAATCAAGCATGTAGATTGTTAGAATATGAATGTTTAATATGTATTTATATATATTCTTAAATATAAAAGAATATATATAATGCCCACCAGGGGCATTTTGGTCATTTCACTGTGTGTAACTAGTTTAGGAATAGGTTAGGTAAATAGTTTTTATTTTTTTCAATAAATGTAGTTTAGGTTAGTGTAAGGGGCTCTATGGGAATCTGAGTCACAGGGATTCGGCAAACCAGGTGCCGCACCCGCGTCGACGCGGGTGTGCGTACGGGTGCAGCACCAGGTGCGGTCAACCCAACCCTGGGTGTGGTCAACGCACCTAGGGTCATTTTGGTCCAATTTTCGAACTTAAAAAAAAAATTGCCCGATCAAAAGGACTGCGAAGAGAGGATTAGGGCAAATTTTTTTGCCCTAATCCTTCCTTCCTCTCCTCCCGACTTCGCAGCCGAACGCCAACGCCGATCTCTCCGTCGAACCTCGACGCCGCCGACGACCTCTCCTCTCCTCTCCTCTCCTCTCCTCTCCTCTCCTCTCCTGCGCTCCTCTCCTCCCGATGTCTCTCAGGGGAGCCCGACGCCACCTCCTCCTCTCCCTCGTTGCAGACCTCCGACGATTGTCGGCATCAATGCCACCCGCAACCCCGACGACGACCGAATCTCGCAGGTACGCTCCTCCTCTTCCTCCACTTCTCCCTCTATCTTCTCCTTCCTCCCTCTCCCTATGTTCGCCGACAGGAGGCCGGTGGCCCCTGTCGTGCCTTCCTCCCTCTCTGTTTGCGGGAGGGTGTTCGGCAGGTGGCCGGTGGCCCCTGTCGCCCTCCCCTTCTCCTTTGGGGCCTACCTGAGGGTTGGTAGGTGGTCGGCAGCCCCTGTCACCCCTCCCTCCCACCTCTTTATGCTATTGGAGGGTCGGCGGCCCTGTCGTGCCCCTCCCCCTCTCTGTCGCCTGAGTCCTATCTAGCAGGGGCTTCACCCCTGTCACTCGAAGTTTCGGCAGGAAGGGCGAAGCCCTGCCTCCCTCCATCTCCTCAGGCAGGGCCTTGCCTGTATCTTCTGGCAGGGGCAAAGCCCTTGCCATCGACATTCATGGCAGGGGCAAAGCCCCTGCAAACCGCCATTTTCCTGGCAGAGGGTTTTGCCCCAGATGATTGTTTTTCCGGCAGGGGCAGGACCCTTATCGACGGGCTTTCTCTAGCAAGGGCTTTGCCCCTGTCGTCGGTCATTTCTCCGGCAGGGGCCTTGCCCCTGCCGACCATCTTTCATCCGGCCCAGCAATCTTTTTGGTAGGGGGGCTTGTTATTCTCCATCAGGGGCAAAGCCCTGTCGAATGTCGATATTTCCCGACAGGGGCCTTGCCCTGTCGACTGTCGTTCCGACTTTTGGATCACCGAAATCTTACATGTATAGGTCTTTTTCTCATAAAAACATATTTTTCATTAAGAAATCATGATCCAAGAGTTGATTCTCACTAAATCAAGCATGCTAAACACATCTAAAGGTTCGGATCCGAACCATTAAATGTGTTTAGCATGCTTGATTTAGTGAGAATCGACTCTTGGGTCATGATTTCTTAATGAAAAAATAAGACACTTCAAAACTATAAAATTAGCGATATATCTCGCTGTTTTCGCAAGTGCTTAATTAATCCTATAAAATATATTTTTTATAATCCCATGCTTAGGAGTGTTCACTTTTGTATTAATGATTAATGTTTATATGTTTTTTTCGTACCTTTCGGTATTTATTTATACGTACTACTACTATATTTTTTAAATTATTGACTTTGCACTCAATATTATAAATCTTGATTGCGTGCATAATTGATTTTAATATAATTTTTTTTTGTTTTCAGGACAAAAATGATAGATAAAGGGAAAGGACTTGCGTCATCCACATCCCCACATGTGAGTCTTGCTGCTAGTGTTAATGATAGTTGTGGTGGGAGCGACGATATGGGGCCACTATGGGTACATGTAGATAAACTTGCAAAAACTGGAGGAGGTGGTGAAAACAAGAGATTTCGATGCAAGCTCTGTGAAAGAGATTTTGTTGGGGTCTTACACAAGACTAAAGGCTCATTTGTTGAAGATACCAAGCCATGGTATTTCAGGATGCAGAAAAGTTGATGAGGCAATGCGAAGACAATACAAGAAAATACAAGAAGATTATGAGAAAAGAAAGATAATGAGTGATTCTTGTGCAATTAGTGTGTCATTTGAAGCCACCAAGAAGATGCTGAAAAAAAAAAGTCAATGTAGGAGGTAGAGGAACGATATAAGCAGCATTAAATACATATGGAAGGAAGGATATGGATAGAAAAGTAAAGAAATATTTTTATTCTAGTTCACTCCCATTTAATGTGGCTAGAAATCCTTATTGGAAGGATTTAGTAACATCTTTGGCAAATTATAATTTGAGTGGCTATGTGCTTCCAAGCTCAGAAAAACTATGAACCACACTTTTGGTAGAAGAGAGGCAAATATAGAGAGGTTGCTGGAGATTAAAAAATATTCATGGGAGCAGAATGAAGTTTGTATTATTTCTGATGGGTGGACAGATATTCAAAGGCGTTCACTAATCAATTTCATTGTTTCTTCGCTTAGTGGTCCAGTATTCTTGAAAGCAGTTGATGCATCTAGGAAATATAAAAATGCAGTGTAGCACACAGCTTAAATCTGGCCCTAAAGAGCATCTGCAACCCCAAAGAAGAAGAAAATTCACAAGCATATGTTTTATGTTAATGGATTGAAGATTTAGAAAGAAATGTCAAAAGCATTAGGAATTTTGTTGTTAACCACTATCGTGCTAATCCTATATTTAATAGGCATTCTGACCTGAAATTGTTGAAGATCGCTGAAAGACGTTTTGCGTTCATCATTATGATGGTGAAGAGGATTAAAAAATGAAGAATGCTTTGGTTAGCATGATGAATGATGAAAATTGGACATTTTATTGTGTTGATGATGATGTCAAGGCTCAAGAAATTAAGAAATTCATTGTTGATGATGAGTTTTGAGACAAAATGGTATACTTGCTTCAATTTACGCAACCTATTTGGGAAATGTTGAGAGAAGTTGATAAGGATGAGTCTATGCTTCACAGAGTTTATAAAATGTGGGATAATATGATTGAGAAAATACAAGTTGTAGTTTTCAAGCATGAAGAAAAAAATCCTGCATTGGATGATTCAAAATTTTTTAACCATATTCATTCAATTTTAGTCAGAAGATGGGATAAGAGCAACACTCATTTGCATTGCATGGCACATTCTCTTAATCTAAAATATTATGCAAAAAAGTGACAGGCAAGTGGTATTGGTCGTGTCCCTCCAAATTTAGGCACAGAGTTATCAAGACATAGAAATATGTGTATGACAAGACTTTTTCCAGAAGCATATCTTCTAAATCAAGTCACACAAGAGTTTAAAAAAAATTTATCTTCGAGATTATATGGACAGGCATTACTCGCGAGAGAGGAGGATAATATAGATCCTATCACATGATGGTCAATATTTGGATCAGAAACACCTCTTCTCCAATGCCTTGCTAATAGATTGCTATCGTAGCCTGTTAGTTCATTTTGTTGTGAAAGAAATTGGAGCACATATTCTCAAATTCACAACATGAAAAGAAACAAACTCATCAGCAAGCGTGCAGAAGATTTAGTATATGGTCATTCAAATCTTCGACCACTTTCACGAACCAATGATGAATACAGGTACTAATTTGCTCTCTTAGTTATTTGATTATTTCTTAGTTTTTCATTTAAATATACTTGTATTGTATTTAACATTTTCAAATTGGGTTTGTAACGCAGACAAGGAACATCCAAATTTGGGATGTAAACCCAGAAGAGTGTGACTTTGAGATAGCATGATTTCAACATGACAAACATGGATTTATCTTAGCTCAGTCTTCCTTCTTATGATGCATTTAATGACGAAGCAGAAAATTATTAAGATCCATTACTTCATCATCATATACATTGTAGAATATACTTTTGGTATGTAATTTAGTTCTTTTCTGCTTTACTTATTTGATTGATATTTAGGTTGATTTAATTGCGGTATTAACTTTGTGATGGAGAATAAAACTATAGAATTGTTAATTTGATATATTGCATGTATAATGAATGATATTATGACAATGTTAACTATCAAAACTTCAAAATTATATATATATATATATATATATATTATATAATTTTTTACACTTTTTGCCCCACCGCACCCCCCGCACCTAAGGTTTTTTAAAGTGTCGCATCCCCACACCCGCACCTGCACCCGCACCCATGTGACATAGATGGGAATTAACCCATAGAGACATCGGATAGCTCCCAACGACTACAAATATAGCCATTTGGGAGCTCTCAACGTCTCTATGGTAGCTCCCAAGGCTCCCTCTATGTGTATAAATAGGGACATAAGGTCTCTATTTATTTTTAAGCTTCTCACTAAGCTTTTTGACAATAAAAGATATTTTTTACATTTTGTTACAAGCCCTAGTTGGCTTATTGTGTTATCTTTAAAGTGGATTTGTGGTTGTATTGTGTGTTTGTATACCCTTCGTTGGCTTGTATTTGTTTTTCCACTCATTTCATTTCATGGTATTAGAGCGATAGGGCTCTCAATCTTGAGGAAAGTGTTTGTGTTCGTGAAGAAGCATCCAAAAGTATTTGTGAGATCGTAAGTGGTTATACTCTTCTATATCTCTCTCCTCTTTCTCTATCATTCAAATGGGGCATGAACAAAAGATTTATATTTCCTTCAAACTCAATGATACTGACTATTTGATGTGGGCCTCCGTTATGGAAAACAATTTAAAAGAAAAGAAGCTTTGGGGATACGTGATGGGCACGATTCCCGAACCTTAACTCAAGCTCACCAAACTTGAAGGAGATACTCGATCAAAAGCTATTGAAGAACATCAATCAAGAATATAAGATTGGGAGAGTAATCATGCTAAGATCTTTGCATGGCTCATGAATAATGTGGAAATGAAAATTTGTGCTAATATTGCCAAATTTAGAAAGGAAAATGAAGTTTGGTTGTTTATAAAAGGCATGTACACTCAAAAAGATCTTGCAAGAGAAAATTAGAACCAAGCAAGGGGACATGAGTGTTCGTGACTTCTTTAGTGCATTATCCCCTCTTTGGGATGAATTGACACTATTAGAGCCTAAGTGAGTGGCCACCGAAGACGTGGAACTTGGGCAGAAACAAATGGAAAAAGAACACTTTTTCAATTTTTGTATAGATTACGTTCGAAGTTTGAACAAGATTGTTTCTTCTTCATAGAACATCTTCACTTCCCTTAGAAGATGTTGTTGCTGAAGTATACCAAAAGGAAACTCGTCTAGGCATGGCTAAAAGAGGAAATGAAGTGATGGCCATGTCTAGGCCCGGAAACAATGTTAAAGCATATAGGCCTCCACAATTTGGGAGGCAAAATGGCTCATGGAACAACTATGGAGGATAAAAAAGCCTATTTGTCACTTTTGCAATGAGCTGGGTCACATTAGACCTCTTTGTCCAAAGCTTAGAATCCACACCAAAGAAAGAGGAATAAGGCAAAAGTGGAGGAGAGCTAAAGGACACAGTTTGTCAATTAACTATGGCGCTTCAACAAATACTCAAATCTTTATCCTATACATCAAGTGTCGTCATTGCCTCCTCTTCATATCTCGGTGAGTGTTCATGGATTCTTAATTCAGGAGCTTCCTTTCATATGACTCCACATGAGATTTTTTTATCCAACACTTGCACTAACTCAAATTTGTCTTGTGTTTCCACCGCTGATGGAACACCTTTAAAAATTAAAAGTCTTGAAAATTTAGAATCTCAAAAAAAAAATTTGTTCCAAAAATTAAGATTGTTCCTAAGTTAAATTTAAATATTTTTTTCGTTTCTCAAATTACCGACAATGGATGTGAAATTTTTTTTTCATCTAAAAATTACTTTGTGCAGGATCTCCGATCCGGGAAACGGATTGGGCAAGGTTGTAGGAGGGGAGATCTCTATTTCATGGACTCTTTATCTCTTCTACCCAAACATTTTTATAATTACGTTCAAGATAATAATATTGAAACTTGGCATAAAAGACTTGGACACCCAAGTTATTCAAAAATATATCTTTTTCCTTTTAAGAAAAAAAAATTTAAAGAAAATAATATGATGTGCAAAGATTGTATACTTGGCAAAATGAAATCCATCTCTTCTCCAAATAGAACCTTCATTTCTAAAAAACCTTTTGAGTTAGTGCACTCGGATGTTTGAGGTCCTTCTCCGGTTATATTGAAAGGAGGTTATTCATATTATGTGACATTTATAGATGCCTTTACTAGATATGTATGGGTCTACTTTCTCAATTTAAAATCCGATGTATTTCCTTTCTTTAAAAAATTTCATATGATAGTCAAAAATCAAATTCAAAGTAACATTGTCACACTTAGATCTGATTCGGGTGGAGAATATTTATCAAAAGAATTTCAAAACTACTTAAAACAATATGAAATTTGTCATCAAAAATCTTGTCCTAGAACTCCCCAACAAAATGTGCTAGTGGAAAGAAGACATAGACATATTATGAAAACTGCTAGAACCCTCCTTATTTTTAAGAATATTCCAAAATCCTTTTGGGTTGAAACCTTGTTGACTTCAATTTCCCTTGTGAAAAGTTATTTGAAATAACACTAGACTTCAAAAGATTATGGGTTTTTTGTTGTAAATGTTTTGTACTCCTACACAAGAGAGATAAATTATCCCCAAAAGCCATTGAATGTGTCATTATTGGATATGGGAAAAATCAAAAGAGATATAGATGTTTTGATTTTAACAACAAACTTTATATTTCCAAAGATGCGACTTTCTTATAAAATGAGAATGGCTTTAATCAAAGAAATGAAGGAAGTAGACTATACTTTTTTATTTGATCTTGCTCCAAAGAATGATAATGAGACTTTAAATAATGATAACCATCCTAGTGATGAGAGTATAGAACCTTGTGATCATCATATTATAGATGGTGATATAGTAGATAAGAGATCTACTCAAGGCATACGTGTTTATACTCAGGGTGAGAAAAATAATCCTCAAAATGCTTTAGAAAAATATTCTTCTTCCGAAGAAGAATCATTAGATAAAAATTTAGAGATCAAACATAATCCTTCTATAGAAGAATCCAACTTTAGAAGATCTAGTCGTCCATCAAATCCACCTAATAGGTTTGTGTCTTATGACTCCTTGTTCTGACAGTATAGAGTATGCCTAATAACATTATATTCTTATCATGAACCATCTAATTATAATGAAGCTAAAAACTTATCTAATTGGAAAGAAGCTATGACGATGGAATTAAATTCCCTTATGAAAGCCAAAACATGAGAAATAACTACTTTACTGTTAGGAAAAAAATCATAGGTTGTAGATGGGTGTTCAAATTTAAAACCAAGAGTAATGGAAGTTTAGAAAGATATAAAGTAAGGCTAATTGACAAGGGTTATTCCCAAGAATACATAATTGACTATAAAGAAACTTTTACCCTTGTAGCTAGGATGACTACTATTAGAACCAGTGTTATAAAAAATGTGCCTTGAGGAGCAAAAGGCGCGCACCGCCTTGAGGCACAAACCTTTGTGTCTCGAGGCATATATAAAAACCTAAGAAAAAAATTTATTCATTTCGGACCCGAGTCAGATCCGGATCTAACCCGGATCTGAAAACCCGTTAGGGTTGTAAAAACCTAACGCAAGGGTGAGGGTTTTTAAAAAAGAAAACCCTCTCTCCTGTGCGCCGCACCCCGCCCGTGCCGCTCCCCCCCTGCCCCTGAGCTCTTTAAGAGCATCGCAGGAGGGGAGGGTGGGTTCTCAGTGATGCGCCCCTCTCCTATCCTCTTGTTCCTCGCTCTCCTCGCGTCGGCGCCCCCTTCTCGCAACCCCCGACGTTGTCGTGGCCGGCCACCTCACTCGTACGCTTGCACCTCTCTCTCGTTCCTTGTGCGCGACAGCATCGACGACGATGCCAGCCGTCGCCGCTGATCCCCTCCCAGGTACACTCTTCTCTTTTTCCTCCCTTCTTCTCTTCTTCTTCTGTTGTCGGAATGCCAGCAGGAGGCCGTTGGCCCCCTGCCGCGCCTCCCCCTTCTTCTCCTACTTTTTCTCCTCCCTCTCTCCCCTCTCCTTGTTGGCTCGCCGGGAGGCCAGCAGCCCCCTGTCGCGCCATTCTTCTCCCCTTGTCTTCGCTCTCCTATGTGTCCGTCGGAGGGTCGACAAGAGGTCGACGGCCCCCTGCCACGCTCTTCCTCCCTCTCTTGTGGTTTGCTGGAGGGTCGATGGCCCCTCCCGCACCCTCCCTCCCTTTTTGGTTATCGGAGGGCCGACGGGAGGTGAGCAGTCCCCTTGTCGCGCCTTCCTCCCTCTCTCTATGTACAGGAGGGGGTCCGACAGGTGGCCCCTGTCGCCCCTCCCCCTCTCCTTTGGGGCCTGTCTGAGGGTCGGCAGGTGGCCGACAGCCCCTGCCGCCCTTACCCCCTCCTCTGTGACCTGCCAGGGGGTCGGCAGGTGACTGGTGGTCCTTGTCGCCCTTCTCCCCTCCTTCGATCTCCTATGTTGTCGGAGGGCCGGCAGGAGACCGACAACCCTTATTGTGCCCTCCTGCTCCCTCTATGCCTACCGGAAGGTCGACTGGGAACCGATGGCCCCTGCCGCACCTTCTCCCTCTTCCTGGCTTTGCCGGATGGCCGACAGGAGGCTGGCGGCCCCCTGTCACGCCTTCCCCCTCTGTTCTCTGCGTTGTCGGGAGGCTGGCAGGAGGCCGATGACCCCTGCCATGCTCTCTCTCTCTCTCTCTCTCTCTCTCTCTTCTTCATTGTATCTGTTGGGTAGGGACCCCCCTGCCATTCGATGTCCATCGGCAGGGGCTGAGGCCCCTGCCATTTGAAGTCAGTCAAGCAGGGGCCAAGGCCCCTGCCATTCAAAGTCTGTTAGGTAGGGGCTGCCACTCATCAGATTTCGTACGACAGGGGTCTCAACCTCTGCCGCTCATGCTTTTCGCCGACAGAACAGGCCTTACCATTGTCCTTCTGTTCTTATTACAACTATGGCATAATAGCTTTCACACTTTTGCAGATTTACGCAACGGGTCTCGTTCATGCTCTGCGGCCCGAGCCTCGTATCACCTACACTCGTAGGCGCTCGCAGAGACACAACATCCCGAGGTAGGAGAAAGTCACACGGGGATCTTGAATGAATGAAATAAAGTATAAGAATTCTAAGATAGAATAATTGATTTTTCATACATACTTACATGTAGAACAATATAACTTGTGATGGTTTGTGTTTCCTCGTTCCTACTTTTCTAAAATTACATGCCTGATGTTTGCTATATGGGTAGGATCATTTCTACTGTGATTCCTACTACTGCGTTTCTGTACTTGCTCACTGTTGTGATTGCATTGTAGATGTTTTGTTTGTTATTACATGTTGGATCTTGTTGCCGCCTTTGGGCAAGCCTCGTGGGGTGTGCATGTGCGCATACCATATTCCGTGCCTTTCGAAAAGGTGTGAAATTGAGTACATACGCTAAAATCTCGAGAAGAGGATCGTCCTAGTGCAAGGCTGACTTCTTGAGCACGAAATCTTGCTTTTAAAATGAATATTTCATTTGTGCGTTGCTAGAGGCAACTAAAGGTATCCCGAGCCGGTTACTCAGAGAAAGTGATTGGGTCCACGATGATCCCAAGACTTGTCTGAGATTTTCTGTTTTGTAGTGATTAAGCATGTCAAGTATATTACTGATTTTATGAATTATTGTGTTGGGTTATCCTTCGAGAAACCCATAACCAACTATCGTAGTCGTACCTTGAGACGGATACGGTATATACACTACAATAGGTAGCATGAGAGGTCGTTGAGTACCTCGAAGTGTGCAATGTAGGGAGCATTTTATGCCAAATGTTTACACCCCCGCTTCCTGCATCGCGAGACCTGATGTGGGAGCAAACACTTTTGAGATCAAGGCCAGCATTATTCAAATGCTTCTATTTTTCTATAGCCTAAGTAATGAGGATCCTTATCGCCATATAGATGAATTTTTAGAAATTTGCAGTTGTTGCCTATGGTTGTCTATTTGTTTGGAGGAGAAAAGCTATTCACTTATCAGAACAAGGTTCATCAAATGTTAAAGGCATATATCTAACTTCTCACTTGAAAATACACCTAGAAATATTACCCATAAAGATGCATAAAGTAATTATAAGCATGTTTCTGATGAAAGTGACTTTTCTCCAAGAAAAGGGGGACACATGTGCTACTCTGATATGATTGAATGCAGTATAATTGATCCCAAACTTTTAAGGGTTGTTTCTAACAATGAATCAATAAGCTTATAATAGACATTTGTGTCAAGAAAAGTGTGGAAATTCAAGTTACAGTATCCCAATTACAGCAGCACATTGCCAAAACAAAGTATGTGGATAAGCCAGATGCATACCAAGACTATGTTTTGGAAAGAAATAGACATAATGTAACCAATTCCATAATTTAAATGAAATTAGTGCAGATATTACTCAAATAAGTATAGAAAAACAAAAGGATAGGCCAATTTTTCATTTATTAGCATGTATTATTATATCTAATACTTATTGGGCTCATGATTTTTATTTTATATTTAATCTAAGATTTTCATCAGCTAACTGATGAGAGAAGTTCTTCAAGTTTGCACCTTATAAGGTACAACTGCTCATTCATTATGTTGAACCGTAATTTACTAAAGCATTGCCCCGAAAAGTCCAAGCAGACTGACCTTGGTAGCTAATATTAAATAGAGTTTCTTATGATTTATAGCTGCTTGTGCCACATTTAGAACATAGACTCTAATTTAACAGACATCATCCTGATTGCATCTTCTTATAAATGGCCTGCAATAGTTATAAGTATCTGAAAATTCAATGTAAAATATAGAATTATCATTCATCTTTTTTAATGGAGAATTATCCTTCATTTGATGTAGTTCAATATGATTCTTACTCCATAATCATCAAGAAGAGATCTAGAAGATCAGAAAATTTGTCAATGCATCAATTCACTTAAGATAGTCACAAGAATAGAATAAAGTACCTCCAATGCCACCAATAGTTAGAATCGATTGTACAGCTACACCAAAAGCTTCAGCAGTACCCATCAAACCCAACACAAGAAGAGCCACAGATGACAATTTATCAAAGACCAGTAACCTTTCTCGATCAAGCCCAGCAATACTCTGACTTGCAAGAATACGACCAAATGCATTAGATTTCCACCTATAGAGAAACCACACAAGTGAAATAACGAAAGCGCCCCTCCATGCTTGAACTATATACTCTGATGCAAATGTCGTTGGAGCGATCTTCACAGCCCTAAAATGGAACACATGAACTAAATCATTCCATCTGATAAATCATTATGGACTCATTCATGTCAATCCACAAATAACTACTCCCAAATTCTATTAGGCAACTTGAAAATTATGAAATAAAGCATGACAATTGATAAATCTATCATCTCAAAGCCATGTAAATTGGAAAACATAAACTAAATCCATGCCATTATACCAACCACCATTTCCTCAATTGGGTAAATGGGAACGAGATGAAGTAAATCATGTCATTCAACAAACCAACTATTTCCACTTTAAATAAGTAAACTAAAAATATGAATCAAAACGTACCATTATGAAAAAAAGGATCATTCATATTGAATTGGGCAAATTAGATAACATGAATGGGATCATGCCATTCTACAAGTTCCACGAACTTTGCATTTGAATCTTTCAATTGAAATGCATCAAACAAAAATCATGCAATTTTATACAATTGAAATGGGTAATTGGAAAAGTAAACTAAATTTTATGAAGTCAATCAGACTATGATACAAACGATGCATCATAAATTCAAATGGGTAATTGGAAGTTATGGAACTATATGATGCCATTATACACATTACGGGTAATTCAAATATACAAAAGAGAAAGGAAAAAAAAAAGAACTTACAGTTGCGAGAAGGCCATAAACGTAACGACATATCTAACAGGATCTTCTAAGGCGCCCCAGAAGCTCTTCTCGTACGGAATCTTTTCGAAATTCATGGATAACAAGGAAACAGGGCCCTGAGTCGAATACCGGTGAAGCCTCCGCAGAATCCTCGGCATGACCCACCAAGCAACGACCGTGGCAACTGCCGTCCCGCCAATTGGGACCACCACGCCATTGAGAACCGGAGAAGAATCAATCAACTGCTCGCCATAAGAAGCGAATTCGTCGAACCGCTCCTTCGCACCGTCGATCGCGTCGACAAACGACTTCGCCGCCAGCTTCGAGGAATCGATCCACTCCGTGATGTTCCAGTCACCATCTTCGCTGCTAGGGGCAGCCGACGAGTATCTCCGCTGGATGGTATCGAAACCAAAGCAGGCACAAGGCGACCGCAAGAAGAAATCGTTCCTTCGTTGTGGAGTCTGGAAAATGGAGGAAAGCGAGGACAATGGGAGGGCCGTGCAGAGAATTGCTTTATGGGTATGAATCGAACGGTATGATCCAACGGGAGGATGTGGGCTAGCAAGCAAGGGCTTGAGAAATTGAGACCGAAACACCCTTGCCATCACACATACAGAGAGAGAGAGAGAGATGGCGCTATTGGAAGGAGAAGAAGATGATGAGGACCCAAAAGGCCTTCCCATCAAACAGGAACTCCAATGGCTTCATGGTGAAGCGCGAGACGGCACCCAAAAATCGAAACCTTCCCTGCATCGGAAACCAGGAAAGAGAGTGCAGAGAATTTAGGTTACCAGTGCCAAACGTTATAAATGGAAACTTAAGCCAAAAAATAACGTGATAGGTAATTTACTGCGCTTTTATAGGCAAAAAATTTAAGCCAAAAAAATAAAATATAGAATCGTATAAGGTATTTAGCTCATTATAAATTTAAATACTGCGTTGAAAAAGCGATCTTTCCGGCTAAATAACAAGACTGACATATCTCAAAAATCCCAATATATCTACCGTTGTTGTTCAAGATATTTTCGAAATATCACGAATATTTGTCAATGCCACCCAAAACCAGGTATAAAACCTAGTTTTAGGTGTAAACTTAGTTTTTCACATGAAAGCTAGGTTTGGTGTTTGTTTGGAAGAACCAAAACCTGGGTTTAATGAAAACCAGGTTTGGCAAAACTTAGTTTAAAATAGGTTTCGAAAAAATTAGGTAAGGTTAACTTGGTTGCCCCCTCCACCTAACCTATGCCCCCACATCATCCCCTCCCACCCGTTTTCACTTACCTAAGGCAGCATCACACAACAACCATTTATGGCTGGCGTGCCAAAAAATAAACAGCTTGGTATAGCCCTCGCCAGACTGGAAATAGATGGCTAGATTTGTGATTCTTTTTTGTTTAGTAAAATTTAAATAGGTGGTGATCTAAACATTCACTTAATTTTCCAGCCATCTATTTAAAGTTGATGGGCATGGTATAATTGGTGTATATTTTGTCAATGTATTTTTTAAATAATATTTTGATAAAAAAGTATTTATAAAAGTTGGTCACCAAATTTTAAAAATCCAACTCTCACAAGTAGTGAGAACCAGGATTGAACTCGATGAACGGATTGATAAAACTTTGTATTCCACTCAAAGCTACTTTATTTATTGCCTTAAAAAGAAAAAATAAACTAATTAAAAGTAATATAAAATAAAAATTAAAGGATTATTACAAACTCCAAATAATGCTTAAATTAAAATTAATTACAAAGCTTGAATGTGGCCAAAAAGACCTTAATTAACTAAGAATTGAAAATACTAAAAAAAATAAAAATAAATCGTCTTCGCCTTTGCTTCTTCGATTTAACTTTGAATCCACTTCATTTCAATCATGTAGAATAAAAAAAATGGTCTCACCTCCTGAAAAATAATACAAAAATACATGAAATGCAAAATATACGTTAATTTGAACATCTACTTGAAATTATAATCCTGCCACTAGCTATTATAGAAATTTTTGTCATAATAGGTTTTTGTAAATCAACATAATCAGATAACAATTAGATTTCAATCCTTCTCAAATTTTTCATATATGTTCTCAAAACATTAATGAAGAGAATCCAATTTACATAATTGAAAATTCAAAGTAGAACTTGATTTATTAACAAATGAACGACAACTTCCAAACTCTGAAAATTGCTGATAAAAGTTCTAAGAACTTTCAAATTTTAACAGATTTAGTCTAGCAAAACAAATTGAAAATAACAAAAAATTACAGCAGAAATTAGATTCATTCATGAATCTAATCTATTTTACGGATTTAGATTTAAATTCTGAAAACTCCAGATATAACAAAAACAAAAACTATAAAAAATACAAGAAATAAAAGTTTCAGAAAATAGAGATATCGAAATATGCAGCCAGAAAAGGCTCATAACAACTTGTCAATCAGACTCTGAGCATAATGAGTTTTTGCAGAGAATAACTAGACTCAAGCACGAATCCAATCCACTTTATGGATCATAATTTGGATTCTGAAATCTCCGTATATACTAACAACAAAAAAGCTACTAATAATCAGGAAAGACGAAATTCCATAATTCTATAATTTTACACTTTGATCTATTGCACTAGATCAAAGGATGAACACTTAGAAATTCATGAAAATGAAATATAATCATTTAAATAATCTAATTATAAACTAGAAACAAAAATACAGAAATTAACGGGCAAGAATTAAGATCTAAACTACAATATGAGATGAATCTATCTAATGCTTAATTGAATTGAGATCAATTAAGCATAGAATCCCATATTGGTTTTGATTTTTTCTTAAGATAAAAAAAAATCTAAATGAGAAATTACAGCAAACAAAGCAATTGCATAAATAAAAAAATACAAAATGATCAAATTAGAACAAAGAAAAAAAAGAACAACCGAAATTACAATTAATTTACAAAAAAAAGGTAAAGAGAACTCACCAAATCGTAGATCTAGTGATTTAGATTGATCTTTAACCAAATATATGTGCAACTCCACTTCGGTTTGGGCTCTAATCATGCCTCTATTGCTGAATTAGAAAGAAGATAGAGAAAATAAGAAGAAGAAAAAAAAAAAGAGGAAAGAGAAAGAATGGGGAAAGAAGAGCAACAAAGGGGTTTTACTTAGAATTCAAAGAGGAGATAAAGAAGAAAAAGTGAGGTTGGCTTGAAATGGGCTGAAAACCCTTTCATTCCAGCCCTAAGCTTTGTATTTATACTAAATTTTAGGTTAAAAACTATTTACAATTAACTTCTTAAAAGTTTTCTTATTTACAAATTAGTACTTAAGTAACTAGATATTGTAAAAAGAAGGTTTGGCACCAATTCAAGAGGAGTTTCTAAAAATTTTGATGTGGGTTTAGGTTTAAGTGTTTGTTGAATACATTAGCATTGGACCCAAGATCCAATTAATGTGTTTTAGACTGAACCATGGTCTGAAATGGCTTGGGATTCGCTCCAAAATCATAAAATGATTGTAACTTTCTTATTTTAACTCTGAATCGCAAAAAAAATGAATAATGACTTCTTTAACCCTGAAACATTTTAAGCATGAAATAAAAACCAATAAAAAATGCTTAAATGCATGATTTTATGTATTAAGAGTGAATGCATTATCAATAATCACAAATCTTGTTATTGAAAACTTTTTATTAAAGAAAATCTTGTTATTAATTTTTTCTTAAGGATATTCTGAAAAGATATATTTTAAATTTAAAATATATAATATATATAATATAAGAAAAACATAAAAATATGAAAAACATGTAACATTTATAAATATCATGTAACTCTTTTAATTCATGTAACATAAAAGTATTTGTAGAGTAGGCAATATTTTGAAAATTATCATTTATTTTAGATTATATCGATTTTGGAAGTTATCAAGAAAGTCAACGTTCACCTCGAATGAAATCCAAGAGGCTTTGTTTTTTATAGAAGGATCAAAAAATGTTCATACTATATGATAAAATGATGTGTTTCCCAAAATGCTCTATGATTTTTAAAATTTGCTCGATGTTCAATAACGCAAATAGTCAATTTTAAAAAGATTTTTTTGTAAAACCTGAGATTTTTCTCTGAAATTATAACTAATAAAGATGAATCTTATGTGCAACTATGACTTGAGTTCAATTCTTAAAATTCCTGAGTTTCTTGATTTTTTTTTATTGATTTTTGAATTAATGTCCAATTAAATGAGAGTTTTAGTGTGGCACTTGTATAATTTTACAATAGACCTAATATGAGCCCTATTTAATGCAATTAGGGATCCAACTATGAAAAATTGTATATGGATCTCAGATATTTTTGTAATAGATTTCAGATATATTGGATTTGGATTTAAACCATAGCATTTGAATCAAATACAAAATTGGATTAATTAGTGGATTGGGTTTATTATGTATTAATTAGATACAATTAATGATGAGTAAGATCTAAATATTTAATTAGAGTTAATTGGATCTTTAATTAAAAATAAATGGACTCTAGGTGGGGACACCACTCTATATGGGATCCACTTAGAATTAATTAATTAAGTATGAGGTGAGGGTGGGACGTCCCCTACCTCTCTACCTCTTAATTAGCTTAATTAGTTTAGTTAATTAAGAAAGAAAAAAGTCAAGTTTGAGGAAATCTTAAAACAAATAGGAGTTTTAAAGGAGAAGAAGCTCAAAACAATAAAGTTGGAAAGTTTTATGGGATTCTCTCTCAAACCACAAAGTTTTGGAGAGGGAGAGGCCCTTTTAATTGAGAAGTGGGATGGTAAGGCTATATAAAGCCTCCCACACATCCCTGTAATGCCCATATTTTCAAAACACTACTTGGTCGAAAATTCATGAATTTCTTTTTTTCTCTTTATAGTGAAACTTAGAAAATGTTTTTAGCAGCGAAAACGGATGATAATAAGTCATCGATTTTAGAAAACACCGGGCAAGCCATAGGTACGTGGTCAAGCACTCATTGATCACCAAAGTGTTTCTTTTATCAAAAGAAGTTGTTTATTATAAACATCACTCCTGAAAAAAATAGTATTTTATGAAACTAATTTTATAAAGAAAGTGGTGCAACACTGTATGAAAAAACCCTAGAACTCGATGCCGTCTTGCTTCACATATCGTATCGCAGGTTCATTACATGTATTCTCCATTAAACGGAGTGAGAACCATTGTTGGTCTGGTAGGAAAACATTCAAATCAAATCAAGTATAGACTCATGAAAATACATAGAGCCATATAGGGCCATAATTTGCAACAATGACACTCAAGTCTCTACGACTTAGCATATATCACGAAAGTCTTCTCAGGGCCACGATTAAAATATTAAGCTCAAGTCTCCAGGACTTGGCATATATCACGTAAGCTTCTTTAGGGCCATGGTTGGAATATCACCGCTTAAGTGTAACGCTCCGGATTTTCAAAACATTACTTCGTCAAATTTTTTTTATTATTATTTTCCTTTGTACGGAAACTTAGAAAATGTTTTTAGCAACGGAAATAGACGATAATGAGTCGTTTGTTTTAGAAAACACTGAGTAAGTCACAAGTATGTGGCCAAGCACTCATTGGGCACCAAAGTGTTTCATTTATAAAAATGAATTGTTTATTACAAGCATCACTGCTTAAAAAAGCAGTATTTTATGAAGCTGGTTTTTATAAATAAAGCGGTACAACACTGTCTAGAGAAACCTTGAAACTCGATGACGCCTTGCTCCACATATCGCATTAGAGGTTCAACACATGCATTCCCCATTAAACGGGGTAAGAACCATCACTGGTCTGGTAAGAAAGCATTAAAATCAAATCAAGTCTAAACTTATTAAAATACATGAACCACTTAGGGTCACAGTTCACAACAACAATGCTTAAGTTTTCATAACTTAGCGTATATCCCGAAAGCCTCCTCAGGGCCACAATTTGAACATTTTGCTCAAGTCTCCAAGACTTGGCATATATCATACGAGCTTCTTTAGGACTACAATTGAAACATCAAGCTCAAGTCTCTAAGACTTGTCACATCTGTATCCCATAAATTTAAGCAAGAGCTCATCGAGCTTAACATAGTCATATGGATACAATATAGGTCTTTACCCTATTGGTCCAGTAGTATATCGATCTTAACACCTTCCACAAGGCTTGTCAGAACAATGCACATTCATTCATATATTCATACATCGTTGAACCTATAACTAATGCATTATTTCAATATTAACCGTTCACCTTGTACTACACGAGAGAAGCTTAAACTTCGACATCAATGCAGCGTTATGTAGTTTATTATTCTATGTATTTTAGATACCCCATAGCCTGATGACCCTGTTGGTGTGAGTTTTATGAAAACAAATTTTAAAATAATATTTTATGTAAAAATAATGTAAAAGTGAGACACCAGATAATAAAAATGGCTCGCACGAGTGGTGGATTCTGTGTCGGTCTCAGAAAAGGTGAAAAATACTTTGTATTCCATAGAAAAGCCAAACTACTCTTTATTGCCTTAAAAATATAAATAATTAATTAAATAAGAATGATGCCTCTGCAGAGGGCTTAAACAAATAAAAATAAATTGCCTTATTACAAACCCAAATTAATTAAATTAAAATAAAATAAAAGTCTAATCTAAAAAGAAAAGGTCTTCAGTGCTTGAGCTTCTTGTCCCTTGGTGTTTTAGCTATTTGATATAATTGAGGGCTCCCCGAGGGGCGTGAAGGGCCTTTTGAGGAGACCTTTTAGGGACCCCAGAGGGCTCTTCGAGGGTATTTTTGAGGACTCACTGCACGTCTGAACATTTTTATGCAAGAATCAAAAGGTGAAACACAAAATAAAATGCAAAAAGTCACAAAAAATTAATATTGGCTTCAACTAAAAATTACAAAAGCATGAATTAAACTAACATGAAATAAACTAACTACATGAAACTAACCACTACATTAAAAGACAAAATATCAAAACAAACTAACTAACAAGAACTTAAGTGTAACACACTAAAGATAATCAAGAAACTAACTAATAACAAATGGACTAAATGACAAAACTAAAAGCAACTAAATGAATTTCAACAAACTATATGCTATATGGATTTTTAGAATTAACAAATAAAGCTGACAATAGAAGCTAACTGAAATAATCTATCTAACTAACATATTCTTATGAATTAACACAGAACAAGAATCAACTATTGATTTCTAATCTAAACGATTTACACGTGAAATTAAAAAAACTAAACTAACTAACATTGACAAGAATCTAAGCTAACTAATTAATTCTAGAATCAATAACAAAACAAAAGATATTTAAACTAGCTAATTATTGAAGCATATAAAACTAATAGAATTTGGCTAAATAATCAAACTAAACTAATTATGCTAAACTCATATCAATTAATCTAACAAAATTAAACTAAAGAAATTCTGCTCTAGTTAACATGAAAACATGAATTAAAACATGAGATTAAAATTATTAATAAAAGAATATAATTAAAAACTACCTAAATCAGCTATTTAATCTATTTAACGAAAAATGCTACTTGAACGAAAACACGATTTTCTAATTTAAGCTATTACAAATTAATTTACGAAAGTAAATAATAATTTAACTAACCATTAAAAACAGTAACTAAAACTATCTATTTGACTAAAATAATAAAAATTAAAATAACTAATCTATTTATTTACTGATTTCTACTTCAAGCAATTAATTAAATAAAATGATCTAAAGTAATTAACAAAAATCATGAGTATGAATTACGCATTGAATAAACTAACCTAATACTAAAAAATAATCAGAAAATACATGCATCTAATTATGACAATTAAAAGAAAAGAATTTAAAAGATTATAAAAACCCTAATTGGTTACTAAAAAATCTAATGAACACCGAATAAAGAACATGATTTAAATTAAATCTAACCTAAATCTAATACAAACTGAATTAAGACTCAAAAATATATCAGAAACTTTTATGTTAAAACTATCAATTGAAATAAAATATTATTATCCTAGATACAAATAAAGAATAATAGCTAAACTAAACTATTATATATATATATATATATATTATATTTTCAAATGTTGAATATAAATTAATCTAATATAAATATGATGAATATGCAATGATCAAACTAAAATACATGCAATAATATGATTTATGATATGTAAAAACACAAATCTACAAAATTATGAAGAAATGGGAAAGAAGAAGCAAATCGTATGATCCGCTTTCGATGGGAGGGTTGAGAAGAAGAATGTGTTCTTTCTTGCTGCAATTGAATGAACTCCGTTCTCTCTCCGGCAGAGGGGATACGAGAAACCGACAACAAAGAAGTTTAGAAGAAGGATTGAAAAGCATAAGAAGCAAGAAAAAAGAGGTAGGCAACTGGTCGATCAAACAAGAGGGAGAAAGGAAGAAGGGGAGGGAGAGAGGAGAGAGAGAGAGGGGTGCAGGCTACAGAGAGAAAATGTATGCTTTTCTAAAAAAATACTATTTATACTAAGAAAATTAGTTTTACACATTTTTTTTAGAAAACTTTAATATATTTTCAAAAATTTCAAAATAATGATTCTAAAAATCATGTTTCACAAAAATATATTTCCTAAACCAAATAAAATATGAATTAAACACTTCTAAGCTAATTAAAAAGTCTTAAAAAAAATCAAGCATTTAAAAATGCAGGTAAGTATTTAAAAATACAGTTTTTTCTTTATTTTTAATTTAAATACAGTTTCTCGAAAATACTAATAAGACTGGTTTTTAAAATGTTTTTTCAATAGATCACACTACAAGAAAAATGGCCATTAGCGATGGAAGTTTGCGACGGATTTTTTCCGTTGCAACTTTGCGGCAGATTAACGAGAGAAACAAATCTGTCGCTAAAATCCGTAATATTTATGAAAATAGCGACAAAAAAACTTTCGTCACTAAATCCGTCGCTAATTAGTGATGACTTAGAGACGTCAGGTTTTTGTCGCAATACCCGCAGAATTTAGTGACGGTTTTGGCGACAGAGTTTTTTCTGTTGGGACATAGCAACGACGTTAGTGACAGAAATATTTCGTCGCTAACTTTTCATGTAAATTTACAATGGCGTTGCGACAGAAGTAGATTGTCGGCAAATCCATCGCTAAGTTTCTCATAAATCTCTAATCCAAACCCTTCTTTCTCTTTCCTGTTTCGTCTATCCCGCTCGACGCACTCCCTCGGCCGCCACCCTCTCTCGCCCGACGCACTTCCCGGCCCGCCTCCCACTGCCTGTCGCTCCCTGGTCTGCCGCCCGTCCCTCCCCCGACCCATCGCCCCCCGTTCCGCTGCCCGTCACCCCCCGCCCGACGTCTCCCAGGTAAGTGGGTCATTTTTTTTCTGGCACGGGGTCGCCCCCCCTTGCCTAGTTCTTTTTTTTCGGCAAGGGGGGCGCTTGCCTCATTTTTTTTCTAGCAGGGGGTCGCCTCTTTGCCTCGTTTTTTATTTCCGGCAGGGGGGTCGCCCCCCTGCCTCTTTTTTTTTCTGGCAGGGGTGGGGGGCGACCCCCTGCTGGAAAAAGGCAGGGGGTCGCCCCCCTTGCCTCATTGTTTTATTCGGGCAGGGGGTCGACCCCCTGCCTCTTTTTTTTCCGGCAGGGGGGGGGGACCCCCTGCCTCTTTTTTTTTCTGGCAGGGGGTCGCCCCCCTTGCCTCATTTTTTTATTTAGACAAGGGGTCGCTGTTATCATTGCAAAATTTTCCCCTCCCTCTGTGAGAAAGTGAAACAATTCTGTGAGTCAAACTTGACCAAAGTTTTGAAAATGATTTTTGAAATTACTCGCCTTCATTTTGAAAATTTGGTGGAAAATTTCGTGGAATGGGATCCGCCTGTCAGTACAAGGTTCAACCGTTCCTGACACCTTTACCAAGGGTACTTGAACCAAGGATCAAATGTGTTCCCTTGCGACTTATAGTGTACAATTGCGCTTAGAGTCTGTTTTGCTTTTGTTGAGTCTAATGTAAGTTGTCCGGTTCAGGTGAATCAATACCCCAAAGGGGTAACCCGTATACTTGAATTGTAATGGCCTGCGGGCAAAATTGTGAATGAAGTAAATGCGTTGAACTTTCTTTTGTTCACCCTCGTTGTGATTGCTTCTTGTGATTGCAATTTCTCTCCCTCTATTCTCTCTTGCTCTCTTGCACTCTGATTACAAGCTTCCGCGATCGGCAAGCGAGCTGACGAGTAGGCTTGCGGTGATGAGGAAGGACCATCGCGCCACGCTTGCCCATTAAAGGAAATAGGCCTGTGACAAGTGGTACCAGAGCCCGTTCTCGTGCAGGGAAAGGGACTCCGGAGTCGGTGTCGACAGAAACATCGACAGGCTGCGATTTGTGAGCAAAACATCGTGGCGCCTTATCAAAACTTGCGCAACACCAAAGGCAAGGCAATTGTTGAAGCTGAGGAGATGGGTTCACCTCGAGGCCAAGAAGAGTTGGTTGCAACTGTTAACAAGCTGGTGGAAGAGGTGACTTCGCACGAGGAAGCGATTTCACGCACATGTGAATCATTCAATGGACTGAATGATGTGATGGTGAGCCTGCAAGAGCAGATAACCTTATTAATAGGCAGGTCACTTCATTGACGACTATAGTGGATGACTTGCAGACTGAAGTAGGGGAGCTTCAATTGAAGAATCATACGTTGCAGCGGACGGTGACCCTAAATGGCGGAAATGGTGAGAGACCATCAAGGATTGATGTACCAAGACCCACAAAATTCAATGGTTCTCACGACAACAAGGCCATTGAGAACTTCTTGTTCAAAGTAGAAGACTACTTGGATATCCAAAATGTGAACCTCGAAGATCTAAGGATTAAGGCTGCAGCGGCCTTACTTGATGGAGATGCTATCGCTTGGTGGAGGCGGAAGCGCAATGACATGAAGATGGGTCAATGTGTGATAGACACCTTTAATGACTTCAAAATGGAGTTACGCAACTACTTTATGCCAAGAAATCCGCAAAGGCAGGCTTATCAGATGGTTTGTGAGCTCAAACACACTGATTCGTTGCAAGACTATTTCAGAACGTTCCAGAAGCTTATGTTGGAGATACCTAACATGCCAGAAGACGACATGCTCAACTGGTTCATTGTGGGACTTCAGCCATGGGCACAGCCTGAAGTGAAAAGGAGCAACCCTCTTATTTTGGAAGATGCATATGTGGCGGCTGAGCGCTTAGTTGACATTCAGCACAAGCCTTTCACCCCATCAACCAAAGTTGAGAAGAAGCCTGACCACAAAGGCAAGAAGGATGAGCAGCGCAATGATAAAGGTGAGGCGTCGACACACCATTAATCCGAAAAGAAACAGAACTTCACGAAGCATAACAACAGCAACAAGGGTGCGGTTGTGACATGTTGGTTCTGCAGCGATAGACATATCGTCAGGCAGTGCCCAAAGCGCCTTGTAAAGGACAACAAGCAAGCCAATGGTGCACAAGAAGAATGCAGCGATACTGAATGCCGTGACACTGAGACCATGCAACCAAGGATGGGGGCCATGTGATTGATTAATGCAGCTAGAAGTTGCGCAGCTAAGAACATGAAGGTCAGTAAGGAACTTATGTACGTAGAAGTCATTATGAATAGAAAGTCTACTTCAGCAATGGTAGACTCCGGGGCCACACACAACTTTGTCTCACGGGAAGATGCAGAGCGGTTGGGCTTGAAAACTGGGCCAAAGCAGAGGACTATCAAAACAGTAAACTCTGAGGCCAAGCCCATCCTTGGTGAAGCAAGAGATGTGGCTACTCAAGTGGGGAGTTGGGTCGGCAAAGCCAACTTCTCTGTGGTGCCTATGGACGATTTCAAGGTGATTCTGGGTATAGAGTTTCTGCGAAACCAGAATGTTATGATGCTGCCAAAGTTTAACATGTTGACGATCATGGGGTCAGACCTGTCCCACACAGTGCAGTGCCTTACGGAGAAAGGCAAGTCTTCAATGTTATCGGCAATGCAACTGAAGAAGGGTGTCAAGCATGGGGAGCATACATTCTTAGTTGTAGTGCGTGCAAATGAAGAAAAGGCAGAAGCAGCAGTGTCACTGACCCTAGCCCCACTATTGGAGGAGTTTCGGGGGGTGATGCCCTCGAAATTGCCAAAGCATCTTCCGCCAAGACGTGAGGTCGACCACAAGATTGAGTTGACCCCAGGAGCGAAGCCTCCCGTAATGGTTCCATACCCTATGGGGCCAGCTGAACTGAAGAAGTTGCGCAGACAGTTAGACGATATGTTGGACGCAGGCATTGTTCGTTCATCAAAAGCCCCATTTGGTGCCCCAGTCCTTTTCCAGATGAAACATGATGGCTCTAAACGGTTACATGTGGATTACCGTGCTTTGAACAAGGTCACGGTGAAGAACAAGTACCCATTGCCATTGATAGCGGACTTGTTCGATGAGCTAGGCAGTGCCCGTATCTTTTCTAAGCTAGATCTGCGATCGGGTTACTGGCAGGTGAGGATTGCCGAAGGTGATGAGCCGAAAACAACTTGCGTCACCCACTATGGTGCTTACGAATTTCTAGTAATGCCATTCGGGTTGACAAATGCTCGAGCCACGTTCACGACTTTAATGAACCTGATCTTCTACCCTTAGACAAGTTTGTGGTAATCTACCTGGATGATATCGTGATCTACAACAGCAACATGGAGGAACATGTCGGGCACTTGCGAACAGTGTTTCAGGTGCTGAAGAAGAATGACCTCTGTGTCAAACGAGAGAAGTGTTTCTTCGGGCAGGAGGAGATCAGCTTCCTTGGCCACGTTGTGGGGCATGGTGTGCTGCGTATGGATGGGCAGAAGATAAGGGCTATCCAATAATGGGTTTCGCCAAGCAAAATGCCAGAATTACGGTCGTTCCTCGGTTTGGCAAACTATTATCGATGTTTCATCGAAGGTTATTCCCTCATTGCAGCGCCCCTCACAGATTTGTTAAAGAAGAATCGGGTATGGCTCTGGACAGAAGCGTGCCAAGATGCCTTCGATGGCTTGAAGAAAGCCTTAGTGAGGGAGTCAGTGATACAACTGCCTGATCATTCGAGACCCTTTGAAGTCCACACGGATGCCTCAGACTTTGCCATTGGCGGAGTTATTATGCAAGATGGTCATCCGATCGCATATGAGAGTCGCAAGTTGAAAGATGCAGAGAAGCGTTACACAGTGCATGAACGTGAGATGACTGCCATTGTGTATTGCCTCAGGACCTGGCAGCACTACCTTTTGGGTGTTGAGTTTGTCGTCAAGACGGACAATGTGGCCATGAGCTATTTTCAGATACAGAAGAAGTTAACGCCTAAACAAGCTCGATGGCAAATGTTTTTGGCTGAGTTCAACTTTGCCTTAGAGTACAAGGTTGGAAAGACTAATGTTGTGGCGGATGCCTTGAGCCGTAGGGATAAACTGGCAGCTGTGCGCGTGGAGCCTTCTAAAGTGCACTTAGAGGGCACACTGCTGAGCCGCATCCGTGAAGGTACGCAGTAGGATCTGATTGCACAACACCTTGTTTCTCTGGCGCAGACAAGGAAGACTCTGCGATTCTGGCTACAGGATGGCCTTCTCGTAACAAAAGGGGGACGCATCTTCGTACCGCGGTGGGGAAGCCTCCGCCGAGAATTGCTTAAGGAGTGCCATGATATACTATGGGCCGACCATCCTGGTCAGAAGCAGACCTTAGCACTCCTTGAGCGCGGCTACTATTGGCCGCAGATGAGGGACAATGTTGAGGGGTATGTGCGAACATGCCTTATCTGCCAGCAAGATAAGGAGACAAACCAGAAGGTTGCCGGTCTCCTTGAGCCTCTACCAATTCCAGAACGTCCTTGGGAAAGCATCTCTATGGACTTTATTGTTAGTCTGCCAAAGGTAGAGGGCCTCAGTTCTATTTTGGTCGTGATGGATCATTTCTCAAAGTATGCCACCTTCATCCCAGCTTCCAAGGAGTGCCCTGCAGAGAAGACTGCAGAGTTGTTCGTAAAACATGTGGAGAAGCACTGGGGCATACCAAAGAGCATTGTGAGTGATCGCGATGCTCGCTTCACGGGAAAGTTCTGGCGTAAAGTATTTCGGCTACTTAGCTCTGATTTGCTATTTTCAACAAGTTTCTATCCACAGACAAATGGGCAGACAGAGCGCATCAACGGGATACTAGAGCAGTACCTTAGGCACTTTGTTAGTGTCAATCAGAAAAAATGGGTGAAGCTCCTCGATGTGGCACAGTTTTGTTATAATCTGTAGAAGAGCGAGTCTTCAGGCCACAACCCGTTTGAGATAGCCACGGGACAGCGGCCACTGACCCCGCATACTCTTGCCGCTTAAGAAAAGTGAAGGTCATCTTTCGCCTATCAGTTTGTTCGCGATTGACACGAGCAAAATGAGTTGGCGAAGGCATTCTTACACAAAGCGGCAAAGAGAATGAAGAAGTGGGCGGACAAACACCGTCGGCTCGCAGGGTTCCATGTTGGAGACCAAGTGTTGGTGAAGCTATATCTTGGTCGCACAGACATCTTCCGCGGGTGGCACCGCGGACTACTCAGAAAGTATGAGGGACCCTTCACCATCACCAAGAAGGTGGGCAAGCTGGCATACAAGCTGGAGTTGCCCCCAGACTTCAAGGTGCACCCAGTGTTCCACGTGTGCAACCTTAAGCAGTTTCATCCAGATGATAGAGACCCAAAACACAGTATGTCACAACGCGCTCCCATCATGCAGAGGGCCCCGACAGCACAATGGGCTGAGAAGCACCTCAGTCAGATCATTCGCCACAAGGTCAACTACTTGGGGCAAGCGAAGAAATACTTGGTGCAGTGGGAGGAACCAACGGAACCAACGTGGGAGTCTGCATTTCGAATGAACAGCCGCTACTCAGCTGAAGTCAGGGCTTACCACGAAATAGATGGTGTCGAGAATGACACATGATTTGAAGGGGGGAGCATGTTCCCTTGCGACTTATAGTGTACAGTTGCACTTAGAGTCTGTTTTATTTTTGTTGAGTTTAATGTAAGCTGCCTGGTTCAGGTGAATCAATACCCCGAAGGGGCAGTTTGTATACTTGAATTGTAATGGTTTGCGGGCAAAATTGTGAATAAAGTAAATGCGTTGAGCTTTCTTTTGTTCACCCTCGTTGTGATTGCTTCTTGTGATTGCAATTTCTCTCCCTCTATTCTCTATTGCTCTCTTGCACTCTGATTATAAGCTTCCGCGATTGGCAAGCGAGCTGACGAGTAGGCTTGCGGCGATAAGGAAGGACAGTCGCGCCGCGCTGGCCTATTGAAGGAAATAGGCCCGTGACAAAATGTGTGCTTTGTCTAAGTTAAATTATCTAAATTATGCTCTATTTTCCTAGAATGCACAAAGAATCAGGCATGTGCTATGGAATTTTTAAAATAATGCAAGTTTGAAAAATATGATGTTTGCTTTAGAAAATTGAAACGTGCTTGGAAAATGCTTGAGAAATACTTGAAAAAATCATTGAATTTCATTGGAAATCAGAAATTGGATTGGAAAATGAATTCTCAGAAAACTTGAATCTTGGGAAAATCGATTTTTTTGAGTTTTGGAATTGCTTTTCTGAGAAAATGGATTTGAAAATCTTGAGAGAGTCAGGAAGTTCATTGGAAAATGATTTTTGAAATGGAAAATGGATGCTCAGGAAAATTAAATCTTTGAGAAAATCGATTTCTGAAAACTTGGGATTTTGACATTTGAGAATCTTAAAACATTGGAAAATCTTGATTTGAACTTGGGAAATACTTTGAAGTCTAATGTTTGGCACATGCTCATTCATCGACACTGATCTGAAGTCGATTTATGCATCATACATTGAACTATTGTAAGACATGTATCATGTCGATAAATATGCATGGGGAGAAACCTTGTATACCTGTATGCATTTTTTAGTAGCGTGACGAGTGAAAGGAAATATATGGCTGGAATGTTGGTGTTATTGGAGGTATTTATTCCTTTATTGTACCTAAACTTTTGATTTATACACATTATTTAGCATTGTTGATGTATTAATCTTTGTTAATTTTTGTAGGTTTGGATATGAGATCACATATTCATTGCAAGACCTCAAATGCATGGTTGTCTTCATGAATTTCCACATGTTGCAATATGAAGTCGGTTACATAGCAAAGAGGTGACTGATCGAAGAGTGGTGGGTCCTCACATGGAACATGCCCTATGTATTATATCATTGGACAGGCTGACTAGGATATATGTAAGTATTGTTGATGATATTTCTTACACTTTTTTAAATAATGTAATATAATACTAACCATGAATGAAATTTCATTTTGTAGGTAAAGTGGTGCCCCTATGAAAACACAGAGAAGGAGGAGAATGTCGATGTGGCTGTGGGGGTGAAGGACATCACGAGGATGAATATTTGGTTGCTTAACATGAATAAAGTTGACATTAAATGACCGGCCGAGTTGTCCAACAATTTGAGTTTATTCAACCACCCCATCGCCCTTATGCAGTTAGCAAATCTGCCTTGCCACAATATTTCTCTCTAAACTTGTTGATTGGCATAATGGCTTCGAAGACATCGACTTGACATTCATGGTATGTGCTACCAATGATGAGGTTATAGTTGTTGTATCTTGGCATGTTGTAGACAACCCCTCCACAAAGAGGGACATCGAGAATAAGGAATAAGTTGAGGCGAAGCACATCAAGACTGCAAGTAGAGAAGAAACAAAGTTGGCTCTTGCATTAGAAGAAATCTGCATGCTAAAGGATATTATACAAACTCAAGCTGACCTTCTCAATAACGCAACAAATGCGCTAGAAGCATCTACAACAACGACTTTTGTCTTTGATTATTTTGTAAATTTTAGTATAACTGAGATTTATTGTAAATCAATATAATTGTAAATCATTAAATTATCTTCGATTGAATTTTATATGTAATTCTAAATTTGAATTGTAAATAATAATAGCGATTCATTATAATTTGAAATGTAATTGTAAATCATTCTAAATTTTATGAAATTGTAATTGTAGATTTTATATCTGTAGATTGCAATTGTAAATAGGTGAATTATGTAAATGCTATGAATTTGAATATAACAAGTAATTTTTATATTTGTAGATTTTAATTATAGAATGTAATTGTAGGCGCAGGTGAATTATGCAAATGTTATAAATTTGATTTGAGTAGGTAAAACTATATATTTGCGAGGATGCGAAAGTCTGCAAAAATAATAGATGCAAATAACCAATATTTGCAAGGATGAGAAAGTTCACATAAAATAATAGGTAAAAAATAATAAATATTTGCGAGAATGAGAAAGTTTGCATAAAATAATAGGCAAGCAATGACCAATATTTGTGAGAATAAAAAAGTTTACTTACATTATTTATAAACAATGACCAATTGTGAGGATGTAGAAGTCTGCAAAATGAATTTGCAAACTTTGTATTATATATATGAACTTAGTCAGATATTTGTAAAGTTTCAATGTTTGTGTTTAACATAATATTCACAATATGATTACCTCAAAAAATGTGGGGACCTCCTTTTAAGTGGGAGTTTGTGATACTCAACAAGCAAAACAATATATCATGCAAATTTCATGAGTTTTGCAAATGTCCTAACAAAATTGACTATTTATGATTTTGAACATGAGGTAGATTTCAAAAATTATGGATCATTTGTCATTTGTAAAATTACAATACCACCATTTTCCTTAAAATCTACCTACTCGTTTGACCAAGTCTTTGTATATCGTCCCGAACCTATTGGAACCAGGTTCATGACCAACGACTTGGTTAAAGAACATAATATTGCAAACCGCTCCACCTGCGTAAGCAAAAAATCAACAGGAACCAACGTTTGCAAATTCCATGTAAAACCCCCAAGCTCAAGCCGCTCTCTTAAGCCACATCAGCTATAATAGTAACTAATTTGTACCGCCACAATGTAGTCTTTGAGCAAGTTATCAATATCATCATTGCTTATCTTTTTAGTGGAGGGCAAGAGATCCATAAATACATGCCTACAAATAGTTGGCTTTCTTTAGGGGTCCAAGAACAAGCTTTTATCAAACACACATGATTGAACGACATAATATATTCAGATACGTTGTCTTTTAGCAAAAGATGCACTGGTTCTTATCATATCTCCTTGACTATTTAAAATGGTACGAAAGAATAGATGTTAACCATCTACTCAACCTAATCACAAAAAACTCATTTATCTAATAGTGCACATGCATGATGGTACGTTTTGGTTGTGTTTTTGAAAAATGAAAATATTGTTCAAGAGTTTCACTGGATTTCAAATCTCATTAGACCTCAGGTGAGAGATTTACTTTCTAAATCTTATTTTTGAGGTTCTATGCCAACTCACCAGACTTTTGATTGCTTTTAAAGCATTGTTCAAACAGATTCATCAATAAGTAACATTCAATAAGAAAATTAGGGAGGAGTTCCAAATCTGTTAGCTCCTTCACAAGATGCCGGCCAAGGCAGAAATGGGCGTCCTTAGCACATGCACATACCACTTGAGGTTCTCGCACAACCAAAGTGTTTTCCTTCACCGCAACCATCCTTGAACATGGAGAAAATGGTAGAAAATAGACATTCACGTCCTCTTATTCTTATTCTTTCTTTTCTTATAAAACAACCAACCCCTCTCATATTTTCTGCTAGGGTTTTAAAAAGCAGAAGGGCGTTCATTGAAGAGAGGTGGAGAGACGTTAAGGAGCAAAAGGAGGAACGTTAGAGATGAAAGATGATAAAAAGAGGCCATGGACGACGGCCCAATGACTCCTGCAAGCGAAAAAAAAGAAAGGAGAATAGTGGAGGGGTCGACCTCCCTCACTCATCCTATTTGTCTCAGGCAGGTCTGGGTCTAGGATCCGACCTACCTAGACCAGATTTGGGCTTGAGAATCCATCAGGCTATTTGAACGGATCTTGGGTCCAGGTTTTTACAAAATAGGTAAAAAAAAAATACAAAACAAGCTAACGTTGACCTAAATAGATACTACTGGCCAAGGGCACTATCCTAATAAAAAAATAAAAAAAGCATAAAATAAAACTAATTTATTCGAGTTTCAAATGCCCATGCTTCACCTGAGCTGGGTTCAGGTAACTGGACTCGAGTTCGAGTCATATTCACTTTCTAAATCTTATGTGATCCCAAATCACAAGAGATGCAAACAAACCTACCCTAAATATTCCTAGTGACCAAAGATAACAGCCGCACAATAAGCATTGTTTTGGAAGGACATATGACCGCCTATCCTTCATAAGACCCTAGTCACTCAATAAACTCTATCTGATCAAAGTGTAATCACAATGAGAAGTGGTATACACTAAAGATATATGGCCACCTATAGCTCAACGTTACAAGAAAAAAATATAAGACATGACAGTTAACATATGCTTTAATCATCCAGCATATAGCCAGTGATGCAGATTTTGATCTGTTTGAGCTTGCGCTTCTATTATGATACTCATTGCAAAGGTGGGTTCTTTTCTGTGACAGAAGGCTTTCCAACCACAGGCAGCATCTGCAAACATAGTCATTTTCACACTTTGGCCACCACATAACTCAACGAAAGCAGCAGTTTCGAGTAAGCAACTTTCCCTCTTACAGATATTGGACAATTTCCAAGGAACTCTCATTTCTAAACAAAAATACCCAGAAGGCCCTAATCCCTATGATAGGAATGGAAGATTGTGAAACTACTCAGAGAGAGAGAGAGAGAGAGAGAGAGAGAGGCATAAAACGGTAAGTTAAGTTAACGTGATAGCTTCCGAATTAGCCTTCCATGTGTCATTAAACACGTACACATAACATCCCGTCAAAAAAGTGATAAAGGCTTTGCTCCCAACATTACATCTTGCATTTTCTTTTTTTTCCCCCATCTATTGAAGCCATCATTTAGCAGGGGACACAGTGAACACAAACTACAGGTCCACCGTCCACAGAGCTCATTACCTTTTGCCTTCTGCGCTTTGCGATCATTCCATTCATCACCGAAGAACTTCAGACAAAGCCATCAAATATACAGAAGACAATGACAATTGCCACCAAACGAACAAAAATTTTCTCTTCAGAGGAGCACTACCGAGCAATCTCAACAGGCAAGGATTTGTTGTATTCAATCGTCTCCATCTCCCCAAATAGCTTTTGACACGATACCGTCATGTTGTGGTACGTAATCCTGTAGCACAGAAGTCAGAGAGAGAGAGAGAGAGAGAGAGAGAGAGAGAGAGAGAGAGAGAGAGAGAGAGACCTCAAGTTTCTGCACTAGCTCCTTAGAGTTGGGCGCAGACACGATTATGTTCCGCTGAGAAGGGGTGACAAAACCATCGTCCACTGCCTTGTCGATGAAGCTCAAGAAAGAATTGTAATAGCCATCGACATTCAACAGTCCAACCTGCAAAATTCTCTTGATTTCTTGCATACAAATTGCAACCATGAAGTAATACTATGCAGCCCATACAACCATAAGAAAGGCCATATACCGGTTTATCATGTATTCCGAGTTGAGCCCACGTTATCACTTCCAAGAGCTCCTCTAGAGTTCCATACCCACCTGAGTAGAATCAAAAGTATATATCTTGAGTTGCACCAAAAAGCTAATATACAGAGAGAGAGAGAGAGAGAGAGAGAGAGAGAGAGAGAGAGAGAGAGAGAGAGAGAGAGGTATGTGGCATTGCGTGCACTACTGACCTGGTAGAGCAATAAAAGCATCGGAATGGTGAGCCATTTCCGCTTTCCTTTGGTGCATACTAGCAACTGGTCTGACCTCGCCTACTGTCTCTCCCGTTATCTGAAAAACCTTAAAGCAAATAATCAATATCCAACATAATTGTCAAAAAAAAATAATAGAAAGCCCAAAACCACTCCCCACAGTTTCATTTACCTCTTTGCACATCAAAGTCCTAGGGATAATCCTGTAAAGAATGAAAGAGAGAAATAAATTTATAATCATATTCATAATTAATAGCATAAACCAACAGAAGAAACAACAAAGGATTTATAGGTACCCTAAAACATGGCCACCTCCTTTGAAGACCTCCTGTGAGACCAGGCCCATGAGCCCTACGCTCCCTCCCCCATACACCAAGTTCACGTTCCTAGAGACCTACAAGCATGTCACAAAGAACTTGTTAATACAAGAAGGGATTAAATGTCATAGATAAGCGCATTGGTTACAGAAAATGAGAATGGTGGTACTGACGAGCTCTCTTCCTAGCTCAATGGCGGCATCTTGGTAGCAGTTTCTTTTTCCACTGCTGCTGCCACAGAAGACGCATACCCATTTAAATCTCGACTTCCGTTCTTTGTCCTCCATTACTCAACTTCTCCAAATTCTCGGTAAGTCATCAAGGAGAGGGTGCGTATATATTCAATTTATAGGCAACAAAAACAGACAGTATTTCTATCCAAGACGACGTGGAGTACTAGCTTCAAACAACCAAAAAGCAGAAAAGCTTTTCCATTTTGTCTTGAATGAGGAAAAAAAAGAGGAGAATAGAAATACTGCTGTGCTGCAACCATCAATCAGCAAACACAACGGTACCTTGCACTACACACGTGTGAACTGTCTGTTTATCAGAGATGTGAAACCGTCGCTGGGATAACCTGCTCTCTCTCTCTCCAAGAAAACTAGGATAGACAACCGTCATAACACCACAGTAAAATCGCCTGCCTTCAATTTTTTTGTTATGACCACTGGGCCAGTGTGACAGAACCACAGGAGGTTGCCCTTCCTTCTGGTTTTGGTCTATCACGTTGCTTTGCTAGGGCAAAACCTCTAACAAATAGCAATCTTCACTTTCCTGAGAAAGAAAAATAGCAAGAAACCCACCACTTCAAAACGCTGATATATGAACCATCCAGAAATTGGAGAAAAATGTTTGTCGTCATAAAATTCACTCACAATTAGACTACTAGTTCACTAAATACTTGCTCGTACCATGAACAGAAAAAGGGGTATCATGGTAACTTGCTCGGCTACTCTCTAGTGCAAAATGCATCCCAATACCATGCAGATGGCTAGTTGGTAGACGCTTAAAAACGAGCATCTGCCATTAGAAGGTAAAAGTTCATTCCAACTAGTTCACGTCACGTCAATATAAATATGAGCAAATAATCCGAATCGCACAATCTGTTTAAAGTTGATATCTCTAGTTACTTTTTTTTTTCTGCATGAAACTGTAAATAATACATTTAATGCACCCTTTCAATACCTCCTATTCTTCATTTAACCATTAATTGGGGTCTGGCGCAGGACAGTTTCCCGGTTGAATATGATTCGATAAAAAAATATCCCCACCGAAAGAGAATCATTAGAAGGGTGATATCGCATATCTATACAGAGGGAGAGGAGAGGAATGATGTGGAGCCCACTGTAATGATTCATCTTTCCTCGTTGGTCCAAATTTACAGCCAAGCTCCTTGACGTCCACGTCAGATGGCCACATCGAGGGACGGCTGTGGGGTAGGGAGTAGGGTGGTGTGGGCGTGGGTGTGGGCCGTCATGGGGCCCCACCGATGGACCTCGGCACTTAATGGGCGTGGGAGTGTAAGGACGCAGCAGAGACTGTAACGTTCCCAGCAGTACGCGTTCTAGCGGGTTCTTGCCGATGAGGAGGCCACGGGACAGAAGCTGCCAGAAGGACCTTTGGCCGACCAGGTCCGTGGGGCTCACGGTGAGCACTGAAGAGTGGAGATAGGAGCTGGGGGAACGTAACGGCAGCGTTACAGTTAACGGTGCAATGTTTTTATGCGTTGAATGATTGCGGTACGCTGTTGGGGACGCTCGCAACAATGACACACTCTCTCTCACCGGCAGCACTCCGCCACTCGCTCCTTACGTGTACAGGAGGGTTTGCCATAGCCTACTCGAAAAGAAGGTGATGGCACTTGGCATTTAGTAATAAAAAAAGTTTGCGTTTAGCAAGATAGAAAGAGCCACGTAGGCTAAGAACGCTGAGAATCCCGCGGGTTATGAGGTGTAGGGGCGGTCTATGGGGGGGGGCTTCTTTTTACAAAACTCGCGAGAAAATTTTTTTTTCATAAATCTTGTGTTTTTTCTGCAAAATTTTACCAATAAAAAAATAAATTTAAAAATCTAAAAAATATTTTTATAAGAAAATATTAATAAAAATTATTTAAAAAACAGTTTTGTACGATAAATAGCTGTTTAAAATGCAAATATCGCATTTAAATCATGGTATTTATGTTTTCTCATAAATCTCACAATATTTTGAAAATCATGCAAGAAATTACCATTTTAAACTTCAGTCAATTTCTCATGATGTTATCGTGAGATTTTCATAAATGTCCCGATATTTGTTACTATAACTGATACATAATTAAGCTCAAGTAGATAAAAGTTTGGAAACTCCCCTTTACAAGTGGTGGCAGAACCAGAAATCTAAAGTAGGGTGTGTACAATTGCACAATGAAAAACAGGAAAAAAAATACAAAGAATCTAAAACTTAATTAAATATGTATGCTATAAAAAAAACTTAAATCCTACCAAACATCATTTACATATATAATAATTAAAAAACTTTAAAATTCTAAGTTTATAATTAAAATCAAGCATGTGAAATAAAGTTCAACGTTAATTGAAAAGAAAAAAATACATAAATACCTAAATGCTAATGGTTCATGCTATTTAAAAAATACATAAAACCCAAAATTTAATGAAATATTAATGGTTCATGCTATTTAAAATATAAAAACCAAATAAAAAACTAAAAATTTAATGAAATATTTTTTCATGCTATTTAAAAAATCAAAACTAAATAAAAAACCTAAATCTTAAACAAACATCCTTCACATATATATGCTAATTGAAACCCCCCCTTAATTTCTAAGTTTCTAGCTAAAATTAAGCATGTAGAATCATGCTTAATGTTGATTAAAAGTAAAAACACTAAAATACCTAATTAAATATTTACCTCATTTAAAAAACTAAAATCAAACACCTAAATGTTAATTTAAAATACAAAAAAAAGAAACTAACATAATTAAATATTCATGCTATTTAAAAAGTTAAATATAAAACATAAATCCTAACAAACATCATTCACATATATAATAATTAAAAAACCTTAAAATTCTAAGTTTATAACTAAAATGAAGCACATGTATTAAGGTTGATTGACAAAGAAAAACATAAAAATACATAAATGCTAATTGAAAGAAAAAAAAACACAAAAACCCCAAAAACCTAATGAAACATTTATGTTTCATGCTATTTAAAAACTAAAAACTAAAACAAAAGCCTAAATCCTAAACAAACATCATATATATAGTGATTATATATATAAATATATATAAATAAATAAATATATATATATATATAGTGATTATATATATATATATATATATATATATATATATAGTGATTGGTAGCCGCACACACGTTAGGTGCTAAATGGGCCTTTCAGTCTTTTTTCATCTTATTTATAAATTCTGACCATACAAATGTTAGCTATGTACTTGATTTCATAGGGATAATCTCTTAAAGCTGTAAGACCCACAAAATTTTTGAGAAAATTTAATACATGATGAAATTTAAAAAAAAAGTTATACTTATGTGGATCTATGTATATATATATATATATATATATATATATATATATATATATATATATATATATATATATATATATATATATATATATATATATATATATTCATTTGAATCGAACCACCGAAACTCTTAAAGGGCTTTTCATTATAGACATTGTTACATTAAATGAGTTTTTTTTAGAAATGTTTGAGATTTATAAGAATTTAGAAAGATGAATTATAAACCCTAAGTATAATCTCAAGAGAATATGGATTTTTGGAAAACAAGGCCAAATTGGAATTTAACAAACTAAAACGAAGGTTTATAATTTTTTGAGACATTAGCATAGGGCCAACGTCAGCCTAAGGGACATGGGCGCACTCTAGAGCGCAGCCCACACCATTTTGAAGTGACTAGACAAAAAAAAAAGATTTAAAGCTTGGAAATCATCCAAGGGAGGGGTGGTGGCATTTTTGAAAGGATGTTCAACAAATTTCAAATGTTATAACTCCATAGGGGACGTGGGAGGCAAGCTTGAAGTATTTCAAGTTTGCTCTTGCCTAGAAAGGTGTGAGACACACCCGACCGTCTCTTTTTGGGATTAAATTCTAGCCATTCGTTGTAAAACCCTAGCATTTATAAGCTTTTGAGAAGGAAGAGAGAAAAGGCTAAGGGGCATTTTTTTTCTCTCTCTCTCTCTCCCCAACCATGGGCTCCTCCTCTCCTTCCTCCCTTCGTGGTTTTGTGTAGGGGTGGGTACCGAACTTGGGACTCCCCTCTACACTATAAGCAAAAGGGAGAACCACTCTTCCTCACACCTTTGAACCGCACTGTGAGTTTTTCCTCAAGCCTCCGTTCCTTTCAAAAATATAAAAATGCCAATGCTAGCATGAAACCGATTTCCCTTCTTGCATTTTCTGAAATGCGTGGAAGAGAGGTGGATTAGAGCTCTTTGTAGCTAAGTTTAGTTTTGTTTTGTTTCATGAATGTGATGCACGTTGTAAGAATCCCCATGCACAAGGTTTTCATGTCAAGGCATTTCCATTTTCGTTTCTTTTAGCAATTTGTTATATTTTTTTTTGGTTTTCCACCATGGCTGGGTGCTCCATGACCTCTTTGTGGTCGTGTGGACCCCAAGCACATGGAACAACCAAGTGGGGGTGGCTGGAATGCACCCTTGCTTCCTTGAGAGCAAGGGTTGCCATTTCTTGCACCCCATCTTGCAAAAAAAAAAAAGAAGAAAAGGGGACAATTTTCTTTTCTTATCAGACTTTGATGTCGATCCGGGAGACCTAGACCAGGGTCTGAACCATGTGGTTTAGACCAGGTCGGTCTGACCAGACCGACATGACCCTGGTCTAACCTCGTTTGGGTCAGACTCGGGTGCACCTTGTGGTCGTTGGGCGGCTGTAGCATGGCAGGTGCACCCACTCGACTGAGCTAAGTTGGGTGCAACCCATGCAAACCCTAGAGCAACCCATTACCCGAGGGCTTTGCTCAGACTGTAAGTCTGCCTGTGTGATTAAAAAGAAAATGATATATATATATATATATATATATATATATATATATATATATATATATATATATATATATATATATATATATAAGAAAACTGCTTGTAAAGGGTGACATTATAGAGGCTATGTTCTTTTATATTACCAGCCTTTTTTTAGCAATCTGGGCATCGGTTTGGGAGACCTAGACCAGTGTCTGAACCATGTGGTTCAGATCAGGTCGGTTTGTCAGCTCGACATGACCCTGGTCTGCCCCCATTTGGGACAGACTCGGGTTCAACCTGGCCAGCTGGATGACTGCCGCATGGCTGGTGCACCACTTGGCTGGGTCGAGTTGGGTGCAGGTCTTGGCACCATCCCTTTGTGGTTTGTCTGCCCTGTTGTGGCAGACATCCCGGGGGCTTGCACCGGCTAGTTGTGCATGGCCATAGCAGGCCAACTGCACCTGGACCGGTTGGATTCAGCTTGCAACCGAGCTGGCCTTGGCCATCGGTGCACTGTGCACCAGGCACCCTTCTAGTCGGGCTGCAGTCGGCTGTAGCTTGGTTAGCCCAATCTGGACCAGGTTGCACCATACCTCAACCTTGCTGTTCGTCAACACGACATGACCTTGTCCTTGGCCATGCCTTCAATGTTTCCCTGCAACCCGCAGCATGTAGGCCGTGTGGCTGCATGGTCGGCCGCACCCTACAGTCCTAGTTGCATGCAGGTTGTAGCCTTTGTGGCAATGACCAGTGCCCAGCTTGACCTTAGTACCCAACAGTTTTGATGATTTTGGTAGCCCCCTTATTGTCGCATGTTCTTTTAGAAATGTTGTGCTGCAACAACACTTTCGTTACTTTGTTTTGCCTCAGTTTTGTGCCTTCCAGGCAACATTTAGTTGTTGCACGCTAGGTACCTTTGAGCAGCACCTTGGTTGTCGTTGTTGCAACAATAAGACCATGGTTTGGACAACATATAGTTGTTGTCATTTCTTTGCACATACGACACCCAATTGGTTGCATTTATATTTTATTTAAATAGCATAATTCAAATCCAAGTAAACTTTATTATAGTATGCTTGAATATGATGTATCACACATACTATTTGGCACAATTGCAATTTTTCCCTTATGAGCATGATTTTTAAGTTTTGTAATTTTTTATAGCATGTCTTACGAATTACACTATAACACATGCACTTCTCGCACATGCTTGACACGGATACGCATTGGCCATAGAGTCATGCATAAAGAAGTCATGATTTGCTTAGAAATGATATAGTGCAAACTTTTGAATTTTGAAAATTATATGGCTGCATGCTTGATGATGTTGACAAATTCACACGCACTTTGGCACATCATGTCACTGAACTAAAACTTGTTATCAAGCGTCTTAAATTATTCGTTGTTTCATAATATATGAGGTATGCTTAAATGGATTTGTGTGCATTTTCACGTAACACATGATGCATGTTATGCACTTGACACTTGATTCATCCTGAAAATGCAAATGAGACTTTGGGGTACCATTGTAGGGGTATAATTATCTGTTGAGACTTGCTGTATGTTGAAAACTCCATGGCGAGTTATGTGTGGACGATAGACCCACCTCGTGAGTCAAGCTCACTTGTTCAAGAATGTCATATACCCTTAAAAATAAAATATTATTGTCGTCTTCATCGGCGAAGTGCTCCTCTTGGCCTCACATGAATAGGTGGGCTAGACCTTGTTATGGTGTTTGTGTTTCCCTGCGAAGGACACAAGGCAAATGTGCCTAAGTACCTCAAAAGGAGGGAATGTGTACTAACTAAAGCCCCAAAAATATAAACTGCTCGATTTTTCATTCACAAAATGGTTCACCTTAGAGAGGGTGGATGGTACAACCTTAAGTGACCGATCAATTTTATGACACATTTTAGGAAACAAAGGCATCCTTTGACCTCCAATTACTTAGAGTTAGGGAGGTCAAGGTTACCTATTAAGGTACCTCAGCTACTGTAGTAGTGTGGATTGCAATCCGTACCTATGCGAGGTTTTCTCTCAGCCACGAGCCGCTCACATGAGGTTTACTCAATCTGTAGGTACCTCGATTATCACGTAAAATTGAATAACAAACGCCGTCGGTATTTTTCACAAAATGCGAGGTTCCTTCGCATACTCGAAGGAGTAATAAAGACAGAATAATTAAACTAATGTGCTAACTACTGACTTGTGAGTTTGATGTTTTCTGTCATTGCTCGTTTTTTAAATGTTTAATTGCTTACTTGCTTAAATGCTTAATTTTACTGTCTAAAGCATGTTGAATACTTGATGTTCTAGCTCACTACATAGTTGTGGTTCTTAATTGCATGTTCATTACGAGATACTTACCTAATTTCATCATCTAAAGCATGCTAGCTAGTTGTTGTTGTCACTCACTGCTCATTGTCTTTACTTGCTTATAGTTGCACTTGTTAAATTATTGCAAAAGAATGTTATTGATAGTTGCATCATGCTAGCTTGCTTATGTATTTCATAAAATGGTAAGTTGTGGATATTATCTTACCAACTTGCAAGAGTACTGACCCCGTTTCATGGAGATGCAGGTGATGATTGCTAGTGGTGCGATGGAGTTTGATGTGCGGTAGAGAATTGAACCCACACTTTAGACTTATGCGATCTTGGTAACTGGTTTTGGGAAATTATAAACACCCCAAATTTTTACTCACACTCGCAAACACTTCCACACAAGTCATTGAGATTTCTTCTCTCGGACTTCCGAAAATCAAATGGGTTGACATCTGAGCTTGGATCTCTCAGAGGTCCAATTTTTGTTTCAAATTCTCAATATTTCTCTATTTTGGCTCAAACAGTCACCCTCAACTAAAAATTTTCAAAATTTTGTTTGTGTCAGGAGTCTGGGATTTCAAATCCCTCATTCAAAGTTCATTGCATATCAGTGCATAACATTTCACATCATTCCAATGCATAACATGTCATCTCGAGGTCCAGAACTTCAAATTTGAAAATTTTCAATCCAGATTCAAATTTTTAAAAAAGCTTTCTCAAACTCAATTTCAAACCCTCGGTTTCAAAATTGACATTTTTTTACCCTTGGATAACCCCCAAGACCTTGTATTTCAAAATATTTTCTCGAGAAAACAATCTGGATTTCTTTCAAACTTAATTTTAATTTTTTTTAAGCTGAACCCACTTTACCAAGGGGGACAAAACTCTAAATTTTGAAGTTCATTTAAAAAATGCAAAAGCTTTTTATTTAGTTCAAAAGTCTTTATTTCAATTTTTTTATAAATTCATTTTAGTTCCTTTGGATTTTCAAATAATTTTCTTTTAAAATAAGTGGGGCTCACTCTAAGTGGTGCCACATTTGAAACTTTTCTTTTATTTTATTTAAAAAACCTTTTCTAAAACTGTGTGGGTCCCACTCCAATGTGGTGCCACAAATGATTTTTTTTTTATTATTTTTATTTTATTTTCATTTAGTCCCTCTAAGAAAACATGTGGACCCACTCCAAGGTGGTGCCCCACTCAGAAATTTTGAAAATTTTCTTTTAAAAGAAATTCCTTTTATTTTTTCTTTTCTTTTTTATTATTAGCTTAGAAAGAGGGAGTGGACCCCACTAGGGAGGTCGACCCCCTCTCTTTCACCACTTTCCTTTCTTCCCACTCTCCTCTTTCTTTCATTTCTTCTCTTTTCCCTCTTTTTTTCCTTTCATTCTTCTCTTCTTTTCCTTCCTTTCTTTCCCTCCTTCTTTCTTCTTTTCTTTCCTTCTCCCTTGCTTCTTTCCCTCCTTGACTCAGCCCCCTCTATAACCTTACCTATCCCTTTCTAAATCCCAAGGAGCACCACACGACTCCCTCTCTCTCCCTCTCTTTGACGCCATCCTCTCTCTCTCTCTTCACTGTGGCCACGAGCTTGTTTAGGCGTCAACTTCTTATGCATCTGAAAATAGCTCTTGGCTACATTGTCCGTCTTGACGACGAACTCAACACCCAAAAGATAGTGCCGCCAGGTCCTGAGGCAATACACATAGACAGTCATCTTACGTTCATGCATTGTGTAACGCCTCTCTGCATCTTTTAGCTTGCGACTCTCATATGCGATCTGATGACCATTTTGCATAATAACTCCACCAATGGCAAAGTCTGAGGCATCCGTGTGGACTTCAAAGAGTCTCAAATGATCAAGCAGTCACAGCATTGACTCCCTCACTAAGGCTTTCTTCAAGCCATTGAAGGCATCTTGACATGCTCTTGTCCAGTGCCATACCCGATTCTTCTTTAACAAATCTGTGAGGAGCGCAACAATGAGAGAATAGCCTTTAATGAAACGCCAATAATAGTTTGCCAAACCGAGGAATAACCGCAATTCTGGCACTTTGCTTGGCGAAACCCATTCCTGGATGACCCTTATCTTCTGCCCATCCATACGCAGCACACCACGCTGCACAACATGGCCAAGGAAGCTAATCTCCTCCTGCCCGAAGAGACACTTCTCTAGTTTGACACAGAGATCATTCTCCTTCAGCACCTGAAACATTGTTCGCAAGTGCCCGACATGTTCCTCCATGTTGCTGCTGTAAACCACGATATCATCCAGGTGAACTACCACGAACTTGGCTAAGTAAGGGTAGAAGATCTGGTTCATTAAAGTTATGAACGTAGCTGGAGCATTTGTCAACGCGAATGGCATTACTAGAAATTTGTACGCACCATAGCGAGTGACGCAAGTTGTCTTCGGCTCATCACCCACGGCAATCCTCATCTGTCAGTAACCCGATCACAGATCTAGATTGGAAAAGATACGGGCGTTGCCTAGCTGATCAAACAAGTCCGCTATCAGTGACAATGAATACTTGTTCTTCATCATGACCTTGTTCAAAGCACGATAATCCACACCTAATCGTTTGGAGCCATCATGTTTCATCTAAAAAAGTACTGGGGCACCAAATGGGGCTTTTGATCGACGAACAATGCCTGCGTCCAACATCTCGTCTAGCTGCCTGCACAACTCTTTCAGTTCAACTGGCCCCATACGGTATGAAACCATTGTGGGAGGCTTTGCTCCCGGGGTCAACTCAATCTTGTGGTCGACCTCATGTCTTGGCAGAAGACGCTTTGGCAATTCCGGAGGCATCACCCCCCGAAACTCTTCCAATAGTGGGGTTAGGGTCGGTGACACTGCTGCTTCTACCTTCTCTTCATCTGCACGCACTGCAACTAACAATGTATGCTCCCCATGCTTGACACCCTTCTTCAGTTGCATTGCCGATAACACTGAAGACTTGCATTTCTGCGTAAGGCACTGCACTGTGTGAAACAGGTCTGACCCCATGATCGTCAACGTGTTAAACTTTGGCAGCATCATAACATTCTGACTTCGCAGAAACTCCATACATAGAATCACCTTGAAATCGTCCAGGGGTACCACAGAAAAGTTGGCTTTGTTGACCCAACTTCCCACTTGAGTAGCCACATCTCTTGCTTCACCAAGGACGGACTTGGCCTCAGAGTTTACTGTTTTGATGGTCCTCTACTTTGGCCCAATTTTCAAGCCCAACCGCTCTGCCTCTTCCCGCGAGACAAAGTTATGTGTGTCCCCGGAGTCTATCATTGCTGAAGTAGACTTTTCATTCATAATGACTTCTACGTACATAAGTTTCTTACTGACCTACATGTTCTTAGCCGCACAACTTCTAGCTGCGTTAATAGATCGCATGGCCCCCATCCTTGGTTGCATCGCTTCAGTATCACTGTATTCTTCCTGTGCAGCATTGACTTGCCCATCATCCTTTATGAGGCGATTTGGGCATTGCCTGACGATATGTCTATCATCGCAGAACCAACATGTCACAACCACACCCTTGTTGTTGTTGTTGTTGTTATGCTTTATGAAGTTCTGTTTCTTTTCGGATTGATGGCGTGTCGACGCCTCACCGTTATCATTACGCTGCTCACCCTTCTTGCCTCCGTGGTCAGGCTTCTTCCTGACTTTGGTTGATGGGTGAAAGACTTACGCTGAGTGTCAACTAAGCGCTCGGCCGCCACATATGCCTCTTCCAAAATACGGGGGTTGCTCATTTTCACTTCAGACTGTGCCCATAACTGAAGTCCCACAATGAACCAGTTGAACATGTCGTCTTTTGATATGTTGGGTAACTCCAGCATAAGCTTCTGGAACATTCTGATATATTCTTGTAACGAACCAAAGTGTTTGAGCTCACGAACCATCCGGTAAGCCTGCCTCTGCGCATTTCTTGGCATGAAGTAGTTGCGCAACTCCATTTTGAAGTCATCAAAGGTGTCTATCACACATTGACCCCTCTCCATGTCATTGCGCTTCCGCCTCCACCAAGCGATAGCATCTCCATCAAGTAAGGCCGCTGCAGCCTTAATCCTCAGATCTTCGAGGGTCACATTCTATATATTCAAGTAGTCTTCTACTTGGAACAAGAAGTTCTCAATGGCCTTGCTGTCACGAGAACCATTGAATTTTGCGGGTCTTGGCACATCAATCCTTGATGGCCTCTCACCATTTCCGCCATTTAGGGTCACCGTCCGCTGCAACGTACGGTTCTTCAACTGAAGCTCCCCTACTTCAGTCTGCAAGTCAGCCACTGTAGTCGCCAACGAAGTGACCTGCCCATTAATAAGGTTACCTGCTCTTGCAGGCTCGCCACCACATCATTCAGTCCATTGAATGATTCACATGCGCGTAAAATCGCTTCCTCATGCAAAGTCACCTATTCCATCAGCTTGTTAACAGTTGCAACCAACTTTTCTTGGCCCTGAGGTGAACCCATTTCCTCAGCTTTGACAACTGCCTTGCCTTTGGAGTTGCGCAAGTTTTGATAAGGAGCCACGATGTCTTGCTCACAAATCGCAGCCTGTCGGCGTGTCTGTCGACACCGACTCCGGAGTCCCTTCTCCAGCACGAAAACGGGCTCTGGTACCACTTGTCACAGGCCTATTTCCTTCAATGGGCCTGCGTGGCGCGGCGCGACGGTCCTTGCTCACCGCCGCAAGCCTACTAGTCAACTCGTTTGCCGGTCGCGGAAGCTTGTAATCAGAGTGCAAGAGAGCAAAAGAGAATAAAGGGAGAGAAATTGCAATCACAAGAAGCAATCACAACGAGGGTGAACAAAAAAAAGCTCAACGCATTTACTTCAATCACAATTTTGCCCGCAGGCCATTACAGTTCAAGTATACGGGCTGCCCCTTCGGGGTATTGATTCACCTGAACCGAGCAACTTACATCAGACTCAACAAAAGCAAAACAGACTTTAAGCACAACTGTACACTGTAAGTCGCAAGGGAACACCAACTACGCATTTATTAAGTGTCAGTTGCAACTTATCCGATTCAACTTTTTCTTTATGCTAGAGACTTTTAAATATAAGAGAGAAGAAGCTTCTTGGTGCACAAGTCCGCTCACGGTTATCTAGTCGTCTTCCAAGTAGTCTCCAAATTAAAAGTTCACGCTCATGGTGGGACCAATTCTTTCACATAGACTCGAATTAAGTTTCCTGCCTTAAAATAAGGCATCATAGCCATTATAAGCTAGGGGACCCTACTCAACTTTATCTTCCTTTTTGTGGTTATGAATTGCTAGTCTGGTACATAAATTTCCAAGATAACGTACCCGGAAACTTCCTACAGCTATCAACGCCAGAGAGAGAGAGCAAGTTAAGGCCGGTTTGGATTGAAAGTGACCGCATTGTTTTGGTCCATAGGGGATTTGTCAAGTTACCTCAGTGCCAAAAGTATCAGTACAAGTCTTTCCTTTTGTCCTATAGGTACGTGTGACTGAAAGAGCACAAAGGCAAACTTGCTTCCATCATTACTCATTGCTTCCATCCTATAGGTTCAAGTTCAATCGCATTGCACAAAAAATGTGATGCTCAGCCCGGCCATCTACATGTGTTGGTTTATTGACTGTAGGTGTCAATGGGTTAGGTTTGACCCAGACCCAACCTGTACAAAAACCCTGAAGGGTCAGGGGTTTGGTTATAAACAAAGTGGTCCGATTAGAATCCGTATCAGACTTAAAGGGTCCGATTAATGTCTGGAGCAAGGTATGGTTTGCAAATTTCATACCAGACCAGAGCCCCATAATTTTTCAATGTGAAAAAGATGAAAAATATTATTTTACCGAGTATGATCCAGGTCTGATTCACGTAATTCTTATATGATCTGGGTATGGTTTCTCTTATAGTAGATCTAATTAGACCCAATACCAGCATCTCAAATCAGATCTGATCAGTTTGGTCTCAAGGTCCCAACCGAACCCGACATGTTGGATTTGGGCTGGGCCGAGCCAGACCGGGCCAGTTTCACATTGACCCAGGTTGGGTTATGGGCTGCCCTTCAAACCTGAGCTTGTTAAGAACCGAGCCAAGAGCCAAAACCCGGCCCATTAGTAAACGGGCCAGTCCATCTCTGGGCCGGGCGAAACTTAAAGCCTAGAAGGCTGAGCTTTAAACGGGCCTGAGCCGGCCCGATTCCCAACCCTAATTGTGATTGATGGTGGTGCTTTTAATGGGGGACTTGCTTGGATGTGGTGCATGCCCCATGCCAAGATTTGAAGGATTCAAACTCCGGCAAATGGATCCTTGGAACTCCAACGGGACGACCTCCATATATGATTCAAAATTTCAAACACTTCCTAGATTTTGGGTCTCCAGATGAATGTTGTTAAAATCGGTTCACTAGGTAAATCGGTTTCTTAAAAAAATATTAAATAAATAATTAAAGCAAATCAAACTTTTTAACATCAGATAAATTAAAATTATTAAAATATTTTTTAACCTTCTTAAAAAATATTAAAAATTTGAATTGAATCGGCCTCCTGAAACGTCTTTGGGCCCATTCGATCTGAATTGGCCGATTCAGGCCGATTTTAACAACTCGACATCAAGTGGTGTTACTGTCTTGACTAGGGGCACAAATGGATCAGCTTTGGTTGGATAATCCCATTTGAATCCTGCACAGAAGTTTGAATATGGATCTTAAAATAAACTCTGGATTTCCATTCAGATGAATTGGAATCCAACTTGCATGAATGGACTCTTCTCGCAGTGGATTTGAATACAATCAATATTTCCTGTCCGAATGTGGATGAGGACCAAATCTAATCTGTTACACAACACCTTTTTTTTTTTTACCAATTCCATCAGTGCAGTTTTCGTTTTGAGACCACCAGACCTGAGCTGAGTGAAGCTGGATTCAGATCCAGCTAAGTTGGCCACATGGGTTTACCTGGAATGTTCAGACCTGGAACGGGTTTAAGTGGATCAGGTTCCTGTTCAGATTAAATCCGTTCACATGCAATTCTAGAAAACGACTGTGACGTGAATGGTACTCACTTTTGAGACAATTCTTTGTTTTGGCCATTATTAGATAAATATGTCAAACATGCCCAATTCACTACCCAAAATATGCCAAAACATGAGCACTTGTTTTTTCTTTTGATAATTTTACCCTTTTGTTGCCTAAAAAATTAGATGCTTTGGTCGAACGACTTGTCTAAGTTGTCACTAGGGGGTGGCAATCGGGTTGGTGGGTCAGAATACCTCAACACAAACATGACCCGTTTATTAAACGGGTCGGATGTGACAAACACGAACATGACTCATTTATTAAACGGGTAACCTGACACGACACGGTTAACCCGTTTAATCAACGGGTCAGGTCGACATGACACGGCGATCCGTTTATTAAATGGGTTGACCCGATAACATAGACATAGATAAGTTAATATATATATATAAATGGGTTGCATGTTGACGGGTTCGTTTAAATGGGTTGACCCACCCGCCTAACCCGTTTATTAAACGCGTCAAACGGGTTGGCGAGTTGTCATACCCCTAACATGAACACGACCCGTTTAATAAACGGGTTAGGCAGGTCGACCCGTTTATGACACAAACCCGTTTAAGCCAAACCCTAACCCAGCTAAGAAGTGGGTTGGCGGGTCGGGTCAGATTTTGCCACCCCTAATTGTCACCTAAAAAAATCAAGCACCATCTATGTGTTACCTGAAAATATCCCGCCCCATTTAAGTTGTCGTTTGAAAAAAATCTTGCATGTAAGTTGACGCTTGAAAAATTGGAAGCCTAAATTTTTAGGCAATGAAGGGCAAAAGTGTCAAGTAAATAGTTAATTGGCCGTGTTGGTCTTATTTTTTTAACATGCGGTTAGTAATGGTATTTCCAATAAAAGCAAGGGCCCTCTACGTAATTGCCCATTTTAGAACAAGAAAGAGGATTCTACCCAAGAAGGTAGAGGTCTGGATCACACCCAGTCATACCCAACCTGAACCATCTCCTTGTGCCGCACCCTGTCAACTTACCCTAAACTAATTCTTACACTGCTACATTGTGGCTCATTGACTTAATGGATCCGAATCTGACATTGAAATTTACACACTAGGTTCATATCTAAGTTCAGAGCAGAATTAGATCCAATGCAGTAGTACTGGATCTGGATCTGAGTTTCATGTAATATATAGTAATGGATCCACTACAAATAGGTTGGGAAAATATTGATCTGAATCCAAAATCCAATTATATAAGCTTGAATCTGATCCCGCGTGACTGACATTTTATTTTAACATCCATATCAAAAAATTAAGTGCTCAGACGCTAATCAGGTACTCAACCAAATCAGATCCATTTGCAAGTCCAAATAACTGCTCTCTTTTACAAGGACAGCTCTGGCAGGGGAGTCAAGCGGCTTGTATGATTTTGCAAATTTGGGCGACGACTGGGCAATGGGTCCGGGATTAAACTGGCATCCACTTGATGCTAGCCTGGCCGTGCTTGATTCAGCTAGGAATGTCTTATCAGGGTAAGCCCCATTACCAACCCCACATACATGCATTTACCCAGTCTGGTCGGGCCCAGGTCCCATTGGGAACACGAGTTCACACACCCACGTGCAGCTCAATTAGCCAACGGGTGGGTCAAGCCCGAGGTCTATCGGGCTTTGGCCTGCAAAGCCCGGTCTATCTAATGTCTACCACAGCAAGGCACAACTTATACTTCCACCTCAAAACATCAAAATTTCATATCCCTTTTACCATATTCATCTTCACAAGATTACCAAACTAGGATGTTATTTTAGCTTTTCACTTAATCAACAACGTACCTATATGCAAATCGCTATGGAAAATTGAAGACGAATTAGGATGTTGGAAACTTCACATTACAAGGATAAGGGTCAATAGCGGTGACTCTTTTTTAGCGAGAAAAAATCTTGCCGCTATTAAGAAATAAATATCTCACCATTATTACTCTACTACGGTCATGAATCTCACTGCTATTATCTTCATCAATAACGGAGAGCTGGATATCCCCTAGAATGCCTTGCTTCTACACACATCTTGTTGTTAAATACATATATATAACAGCGAGATTCTCTAACTAAGCCTACTCAGCCTAACTTCAGCTTTTTTGTTGAACCTTCTTAAGCCTAGAATAACCCACAAGCCTCAAGATCCCAATAAACTAAAATCCAACACAAGCAGATCAACACATATGAATTCAAAGTAGAATTTTCAGAGTTTCATGACCTATTGGATGCAAAGATCTTTTTTTATTGGTCTTATGCGGTGTGGTCTTTCTTTAGTACTATTATGTTTCAGAACATCCTAAAGTTTTGTTGGCAGTGCCACGACTTTGAGGACCAACCAAGGTATGGTGGGATGAGTTGCAGAAAGATCAAAAAAACCAAAGTATGGGACAAATTCAAACAAGGGAGGAGATTGTAATACTTGTGATTTTTTTTATAATTATTAAATAATTAAAAGATGAATTTTATGTCTCAAATTTAGGTTGAATTAAAATTAAATGAGTGTCAATTTGAATTTAAATTTTACGTTGAATTTGAAAATCAAGTGGAAATTAATTTGAACTTAATTACATGAGAATTTGGATATGAGATTTAATTTGGATTTAATTTAGATTTTGAATATAGATCTAATTTAAAATTTTGATCTATAGTGTAAGACGTCCCCTATGTAGGCCCATCCTACTTGGCTAAATCCCCATATTTCTTAACTTGTAGTTGCCTAGGATTCTAGGCTAATTAAAGTCAAAGAAAATTAGAAGTTTCCTAATTCAAAGAGTAGGCAAATCAATTAGAAATCAAAGATATTTTTTTCATAGTAGTTAAGACCCCTAGGGTGGGACGCTCCTATATGGTAGGGAGTTCATATGAGATGGACTCAACCTAACAAAGGGGCAAAAGCAAACGAGATGTCCCCACTTACCTTAATTGAATATGATTAAGCTAAAAGTCATCGTACTACTAGTTTCCTAATTAAAAATAAATATAGGTTAGCTAAGATATTTTAAAGATTTCTTAAACTTGTAATAGGACTAATTAACTAGGGCTCTAAATAAAGAATGAAATTAGAAAATAGGAATAAGACCAAGGAAACTTACCTACTAGGATTGAGAGTCCCATGAGGGTCTATAAAGGGAGACCTCATTCACACCACTACTCTCTCTCTCTCTCTTCTTCTTCTTCTTCCTCCCTCATGTTTTTTTTTAGAGGGGAGGGGGGGGGGTTGACTCCATTGAAGTGGGTGTGAAGTTGTACTTTCATTGGTGGTGTAGCTTGAGGAAAATCCAAACCGATGAAGGCGAAGGATTCATAGACCCTAAGTTTTTGAAGTAGGGGCATACTAATCGCGTGTGTGTGTGCATAGTGCCAATGTGCATATGTGTATTGTGTAAGATTCACATCTACCCATCCATGCGTGCATATCAGTCATGTATACTACATAAGACTGATATGATAACAATCATGGTAGATCAAAGCTCCAAAATGATTTTTGGTGAAAATCAATTTTAGAGGAACTAAAATAATTTTCCTTAAAAAATATTTTAGAGAGTTGGATTTATATTTTGTATATGTTTTATATGTGAATTACATAGATTTAAACTTGATCCATGCTAGAATTGATGTTAATATGCATGTATGATTAATGTTCAAAAACCTTAATTGTCCAAAATAAGTTTTGGGATCTTGGATATTTTTTTGAGAAAGAAATCAGTTTGGGCTATTTAGAAATTATGGTTTAGAATGACATTCATATATGAAAAACATATAGGGATTTGGATTCATGTTGTATCTGTCATTACAAGTGTATGAATACTTTACAATTTCAAATCTTTATTTTAGAAAATAATTTCGGTGTACAATTATCTCATTTTGAGAAAATTAGGTTTTCTTGTAAAAATGCATCAGATCTTGCATATTATTCATATTATAAATTTGATCTTTATGATTACAACATGCTTGAATGTATACATGATCGTGTATGATATGTTCATATTGAATCAAAATCATGAAATACTTGTTTATGGTGTTTTTTTTTATAAAAAACATGTATTTAATTATGTGTTTGTTAAAAATGCATTGTCATGTGATTTCTATTCCAACTAGTCTGAAAGAAATTCATAATTCTCCAAAATGGTGAATCAATTTTTTTTCAAATTTTAAAAAGATATCTCAGATATATAGGAGCAGTCCAATTTTTTTTGGATTTGTTTGAGTTCAGATTGAGAAATACGACCTTTGCAAGTCAGAACAAAATTTTCACCCCGACAGAAATTCTGTAATCGCTGCATATTTTTTTTGATTTTATTTCTCCCAATTTGTTTAATGTTTATAGTCAATATTTTTATGTGTGTTAATTAACACATGATAAAAATCATGTGTACAGGTTCATTACTGTTTGTGAATTAAAAATCACTAAAGTTTATTCCAAAACCCCAAAATTCCTGAAATACAGTCTATCCAAGATTTTTGAAGATTATGTCAGACACACCTAACTAACTATAGAAAAATTTACAGAATTTATTTCATCTTGTAAATTCATTAGCCAATGGTTTGTCGGTAAAGCCAAACCGTACAGGTCCGTTTTGTTAATAGAAAATCAGTTTCAGTAAAAGATTTATTACTCTTTGATCTGAAATGTAATTGGACCTAGGTTTTCGGATGTAGATAGCTAACACACTTGTGTATCTACTGAATTCAAATGCATTTTATATTGGTCATGGCAGAATTTATACTGACTGGTAAATTCTGTTAATACAATTGTGAATTGGATCTCTTATTTGCATATATGTCAAGGTACAGGAAATGGAATAGTTGGACATGTATGGGTCCTAGAGCTGGACAAGATGAATAAACACCATTTTAAAGTACAGTGTGTGGGCCCAATGAGGCTATACAGTTGTGCTTTTGCCTAAGATCATGTATTGATTCATATCCTATAATTTTTTGTTTCAAGGTTAAAATGATTTGCATGCCTATGATTTATGCTTTTGATGTTATCATATACTGAGATGTTATGTATGTTATGCATATGATGATGCAAAGTATGTTGTTATGCATATGAGCTTAACATGATGACAAAATAGTTATGCATGGTTGGATATAGTATACGTCATTAAATTTCTGTCATAATGCATCATTTTGTTATGGATGTTGACATGCATGCACACGAGGTGACTTACGTGTTGATGTTATGTTTGAAATATTGCATGTGTAAAAAATTATTGTTTTGACCTATTTGAACATTGGAATACATGTGTATTACAATTATGAGAACCTGGTAGGAAATGGGTTAATTATTGAATAAGGCCTAATTGATCTTATGCATATTTAAGCCCAAAATAATGGTTATATATGTGCCCAAATTGAAAGATGTTGACTTTGTATGTGGTTAATTATGTTAAGACATGAATGCCAAGAGAATTAAAAAAAATTAATACAAAGTATGCATTAATTCTCTTGGGCTTATCGAAAAAGGATAAGTGGTACTCTAGGCTCTCTGGGATTTCTTTATAGTAGAGAATGCTATTTTTTCCCAGTCACGAAGAGAGGACACTAGGCTACCACTACAACCATGGGGTGGTATGTATGGAATTCAGTTGAAGGAAATTTCGATACATCAGGTTGGAGAATCTCTCAACATTGAA